>NC_090328.1:2783626-3436126 GCF_035084215.1 Heptranchias perlo
AATCCACTTTCCCGCCTTTTCCTCATATCCTTTGACTCCCTTGCTGATCAAAAATTTGTCTAACTCATAGAGTCATAGAGTCATAGAGTTATACAGCACGGATAGAGGCCCTTCGGCCCATCGTGTCCGCGCCGGCCATCAGCCCTGTCTACTCTAATCCCATATTCCAGCATTTGGTCCGTAGCCTTGTATGCTATGGCATTTCAAGTGCTCATCCAAATGCTTCTTGAATGTTGTGAGGGTTCCTGCCTCCACAACCCTTTCAGGCAGTGAGTTCCAGACTCCAACCACCCTCTGGGTGAAAAAGTTCTTTCTCAAATCCCCTCTAAACCTCCCGCCTTTTACCTTGAATCTATGTCCCCTTGTTATAGAACCCTCAACGAAGGGAAAAAGCTCCTTAGTATCCATCCTATCTGTGCCCCTCATAATTTTGTACACCTCAATCATGTCCCCCCTCAGCCTCCTCTGCTCCAAGGAAAACAAACCCAATCTTCCCAGTCTCTCTTCATAGCTGAAGCGCTCCAGCCCTGGTAACATCCTGGTGAATCTCCTCTGCACCCTCTCCAAAGCGATCACATCCTTCCTGTAGTGTGGCGACCAGAACTGCACACAGTACTCCAGCTGTGGCCTAACCAGTGTTTTATACAGCTCCATCATAACCTCCTTGCTCTTATATTCTATGCCTCGGCTAATAAAGGCAAGTATCCCATATGCCTTCTTTACCACCTTATCTACCTGTTCCGCCGCCTTCAGGGATCTGTGAACTTGCACACCAAGATCCCTCTGACCCTCTGTCTTGCCTAGGGTCCTCCCATTCATTGTGTATTCCCTTGCCTTGTTAGTCCCTCCAAAGTGCATCACCTCGCACTTTTCCGGGTTAAATTCCATTTGCCACTGTTCCGCCCATCTGACCAACCCATCTATATCGTCCTGCAGACTGAGGCTATCCTCCTTGCTATTTACCACCCTACCAATCTTTGTATCATCAGCGAACTTACTGATCATACCTTTTACATTCATATCCAAGTCATTAATGTAGACCACAAACAGCAAGGGACCCAGCACAGATCCCTGTGGTACCCCACTGGCCACAGGCTTCCAGTCACAAAAACAACCTTCGACCATCACCCTCTGCCTTCTGCCACTAAGCCAGTTTTGTATCCAAAGTGCCAAGGCACCCTGGATTCCATGGGCTCGTACCTTCTTGACCAGTCTGACTCAGCCTCCACAGCTTTTTGGGGTAAAGAATTCCAAAGAATTCACGACCCTCTGGGAGAAGAAATTCCTCCTCATTTCCGTCTTAAATGGGTGACCCCTTATTCTGAGACTATGCCCCCTAGTTTTAGATTCCCCCATGAGGGGTAACATCCTCTCAGCATCTACCCTATCGAATCCCCTCAGCATCTTGTATGTTTCAATAAGATTTCCTCTCATTCTTCTAAACTTCAATGAGTATAGACCCAACCTGTTCAATCTTTCCTCATAAGACAACTCTTCCATACCTGGAATCAACCGAGTGAACCTTCTCTGAACTGCCTCCAATGCAAGTATGTCCTTCCTTAAATAAGGGCACCAGGACTGTACGCTGTACTCCAGGTGTGGTCTCACCAGCACCCTGTACAGTTGTAGCATGACTTCCCTGCTTTTATACTCCATCCCCCTAGAAATAAAGGCCAATATTCCGTTTGGCTTCCGGATTACCTGCTGCACCTGTATGTTGACTTCTTGTGTTTCATGTACGAGGACACCCAGATCCCTCTGTACCACAGCATTTTGTAGTATTTCTCCATTCGAATAATATTTTGCTTTTTTATTTTTCCTCCCAAGTGGATGACTTCACATTTTCCCACATTATATTCCATCTGCCAAATTTTTGCCCATTCGCTTAACCTGTCAATATCCCTTTGCAGACACTTTGTGTCCTCATTGCAACTTGCTTTTCCACCTATCTTTGTATCATCAGCAAATTTGGCCACAAGAGACACTGTTCCTTCATCCAAGTCATTGATCTATATTGTAAATAGTTGAGGCCCCAGCACTGATCCCTGCGGCACCCCACTAGTTACAGATTGCCATTTTGAAAATGACCCTTTTATCCCGACTCTTTGTTTTCTGTTCGTTAGCCAATCCTCTATCCATGCCAGTATATTACCCCCAACACCATGAGCTCTTATCTTGTGCAGTAATATTTTATGTGGCACCTTATCGAGGTCCAAGAAGGCTGAGCCTCGGTCTGTTGACCCTGTGGCAAGGGTAGTGCCTCCTCCTGTGTCGCTCTCTCTGTTGTTGCCCTCCGTGCTCTTGTGCAGGTGCCTGTGGCGCAGCACTGTGTTGTGGAGCTCCACGTGGCGGAGGTGGACGCCATGCCTGGCGAGGCTGGTGATGTTGCTCGTCCTCGGTTGTAGTGGTGAATGCTGCCATGGCGCCCCCCTATCCTGACGATGTGAGTTTGAGGGGGCCCACAAAGTAGTTTAACATGTTTGAACGGCAGAATTTTGAGTGGAAAGTAAGAATTTTCAGTGCAAACACAAAGATCTTGCAGCCAAAAGTTTGTCTGAATTAACAAAGTGCCCTGCTGCAATACGTGACCTTTTCTCCCCGCCTGTCAAATAAACATTTGAATCTCCCACTGGCTGCTGGCTGAAACACGTCTGTTGCAACAGGGAGTGTTTCCCACAGCACGGGAAACACACCTGGGATGCTTCAAAATTGCACCCCAGCCAAAATGTGAAGAAAATTAAATACTTCAAATACTTAAACTACCTCAACAACTATGTAAATGATCATCCTGCCGGCTTTAATTGCCGGTGGGACTTCCGCATTCGGGGGGTGCGCGCGCACCCAGATGCGTCAATGGGGAACCCAGACGTGTCCGGGTTGGAGCCGGGCTCCAAACCCGAACGGGATTTCCCCGATTTTTGGAGCGCCCTCGCCCCCAAAATTTGCCGACAAAATCGAGCATATAGAGACAGAGAGAGAGATAGAGATAGAGACAGAGAGACAAAGAGAGAGAGAGACAGAGACAGGGAGAGACAGGTGGAGAGTGAGAGAGAGAGAGACAAAGAGAAAGAGACAGACAGTGAGGGAGACAGTGACAGAGAGATAGAGAGAGACAGAGACAGAGATAGCGAATAAGAGAGACAGAAAGAGAGATAACGAGACAGAACAAGAGAGATGGAGACAGATAGAGTCAGAGAGAGACAGACAGAGATTGAAAGAGACAAAGAGATTGAGAGACAGAGAGACGCAGAGAGATAGTGACAGAGAGAGATAGAGACAGAGAGTTAGAGATAGATAGAGATAGAGGGAGACAGGCAGACAGAGGGAGAGAGAGAGATACAGAGAGATACAAAGAGAGAGAGAAAGATAAAGAGATAGAGAGACAGAGCGAGAAAGATAGAGAGAGAGACAGAGATGGACAGATAGAGAGGGAGAAATAGAGAAAAAGTAACAGAGAGAGATACAGAGAGAGTCAGAGAGAGAGAGAGAGAGACAGAAAGAGATAGAGAGTCAGACAGAGAACTGGGAAACAGAGTGGCAGAGACAAATAAACTGCAGAGGAGGCTGGCCGTATCCACTGGGCATTGCAGTAAACAGCAATTTCTAGCGATGCTCAGGGCATCAGCAGCTTTGAGTGATTAGAATAATTCCACGATAAAGAGATCTGTGACTTGACATTGGCACTGGGACTAAACCTCAGTAATCTCAGAACACTCGGACATTCTTGGAAGCAAATATGCCAAACTGGGAAGGGGAGAGTTATTCAAACAGATGCATGGTGTGGTCGGTTTCACAAGTACCTGAGACAATTCCAGATGTGGACACCATTTGGCCCATTTTAATTTATCCACTCAGAAAAAATCTTACATTCCCCCAGTGTAGCAACCAACTCCAGCTGATTTATAAAGGTTTACCATAACTTCTATGGATGAGAGACTTCAGTTATGTGGAGAGACTAGAGAAGCTGAGATTGTTCTGGTTGCAGTAGCGAAGGTTAAGGGGAGAGTTAATAGAGGTGTTCAAAATTATGAACGGTTTTGATAGACAGGGAGAAACTGTTTTCACTGGCAGGAGGGTCAGTAACCAGAGATCATAGATTTATGTAATTGTCAAAAGAACCAGAGGGGAGATGAGGAGAATTTTTTTACACAGTGAGTTGTAATGATCTGGAATTCAATGCCTGAAAGGGTGGTGGAAGCAGATTCAATAGTAACTTTCAAAAGGGAATTGGATAAATACTTAAAAAAGAGAAATTTGCAGGGCCATGGAGAAAAAGGAGGAGGAGTGCGACTAATTGGACAGCACTTTCAAAGAGTTGGCACAGGCACAATGGGCCGAATGGCCTCCTTCTGTGCTGTATGATTCTGTGATTTTAGGGCCATTCCCAATGCAGAGACGACTGTTGGAAACTGGCTGCTTTATTTCAGCTTTGTCCAGAGTTCACTTGCGATGAGGCAGCAGGCGGAAGGATGGGCATGTTTGCTAGTTGGAGGAGGGAAGATGCTAATGGTGGTAGGATAGATGCTATGAGTAATTTTGAGACATGACGGGGTAAAATTAGGCTTTGCTGGTAGCATGAAGTGAACGGAAAAAAAACAGGGGCGATATAAAACGGGCTGCCGATTGGGTATGAGCCCCTTCTGCCGAAGACCAATTTCACCCGTGATGTACAACATGTGAAACATGCTTGTGAATAACAGGTGACTTTGGACCCATGGTTCCCAAAGTTTTCCACCAAGTGTACACTATAATGAGGCACGTACACCCAGCAGGATCCTTGTGGAATGTACGATCGAAATGTTAAAACAGAGCTTCAGCTGTTTGGACAAATTGGGGCGGGGAGGGGGGTATTCTGCAGTACAGCCCTGCCAAGGCCTGCACAATAAAATACAGTGAGGAGTTACCGCACAACAGCAGGACGAGGAGATCCCATTGATACAGGAGGATGATGAGCCCAGCCAGTGCTGTCCACTAGTGCACGCTGCAGTGCCTCAATCCACATCATGACCACCATTAGGGACTTAGAAATTGCTGGACTAAAAAAGACCAATGTCCATCTAGTTTGTCTTCTACCATCCTGGTGGTCCCATGATACAACGATAATGGAATTGTTGACCAATCATAGCAATCAATCTCTATCAATTAGTCTACATCAGATCCAGACATGAGGCGAGGAAAATCCCCAGTGGTGAAGAATTCTGGGAACCACAGGTCCAAAGTCACTGGCAAAGATCATGTCGAGCCTCATCACTGATCCCTGTGAGACTCCAGTTGTGAGTGGTCCCCAGGCAGAACACTACCGTTAATAACTACCATCTGTCTGCAAGAACGCAACCAGTTCCTCATCCAACTCAAAGCCAGAACGCCAATCCACAGGACTCAACCTTATTTAGTAGCCTTCCATGGGGAACCTTGACAAAGGCATCTGGAAAATTGAGATACACATTGACCATAATGAGTGCAGCCTTCTCCAACTCCCATAAAATTCTATCAGCAACAGCTGGGTTTTATATTGAAAAAAGATGTGTGCTTCTTTGAAGTGGAGGTTAAAAGTGTTTTTCCCACTTACTGCCAAAGATTCAGGCAGCAAAGGATTTCCCACTTCCTGATTTCAATGGGTTTTAAACAGCGGCAAATGAATCCCACAAATCCTCAGGCACTTGTGACTCACCACTTAATTCATGGGCTAATCGAGCTTCCAAAGAAAGCTTCCATTTTTAAGAGCACAAGAAAGGAAGAACTTGCGTTGATACAGATTTTATCAGGTCTCTCAGAAACATCCCATCGAACCTCACGTACAGTGAATTAATGCGGTCATTGGTCTCACATAGGTAAATATGGCATTATGCACACAGAAAGATCCCACAAACAGGAATGAAATGATCTGTTAACTTGTTTTTGGTGGTGTTGATTGAGGGAGGAACGTTTGCCAGGACATCTGTTCAAAAAAAGGGAGAGTGATAAGCCCGACAATTACAGGCCAGTCAGTCTAACGTCGATGGTGGGGAAACTTTTAGAGACAATAATCCGGGACAAAATTAATTGGCACTTGGAAAAGTCTGGGCTGAGGTGCTAAATGAACACCTCGCATCGGTCTTCACTAGAGAAGAAGATGCTGCCAATATAGCAGTAAAGGAGGAGGCAGTAGCGATATTGGATAGAATAAAAACAGAAAAAGAGCTACTTAAAAGGTTGGCAGTACTCAAAGTAGAAATGTCACCAGGTCCAGATGGAGTGCATCCTAGGTTACTGAGGGAAGTAAGGGTGGAAATTGCAGAGGCTCTGGCCGCAATCTTCCAATCCTCCTTAGATATGGGGGCGCTGCCAGAGGACTGCAGGATTGTAAATGTTACACCCCTGTTCAAAAAAGGGGAGAGGGATAAACCTGGCAATTACAGGCCAGTCAGCCTAACGTCGATGGTGGAGAAACTTTTAGAGCCAATAATCCGGGGCAAAATTAATTGGCACTTGGAAAACTATGGGCGAATGAATGAAATTCAGCACGGATTTGTTCAGGGGAAATCATGTTTGACGAACTTGATTGAGTTCTTTGATGAAGTAACGGACAGGGTTGATGAGGATAGTGCGGTTGATGCTGTGCATATGGACTTTCAAAACGCATTTGATAAAGTGCCACATAATAGACTTGTTATCAAAATGAAAGCCCATGGGATTAAAGGGACAGTGGCAGCGCGGATAAAAAATTGGCTGAGGGACAGAAAGCAGAATGGTTGTTTTGCAGACTGGAGGGAAGGACACAGTGATGTTCCTTAGAGGTCGGTATCAGGGCAACTGCTCGAATAAGAACGTGTTGTGGCATCAAACACGTGTTGTGTGGCACTACCACCGTGCTAAATGGGATAGATTCAGAATAGGTCGAGCAGCTCAAAACTGGGCATCAATGAGGCACTGTGGGCCATCAGCAGCAGCAGAATTGTATTCCAGCACAATCTGTAACCTCATGGCCCGGCATATTCCTCACTCTACCATTACCAACAAGCCAAGGGATCAACCCTGGTTCAATGAGGAGTGTAGAAGAGCATGCCAGGAGCAGCACCAGGCGTACCTAAAAATGAGGTGCCAACCTGGTGAAGCTACAACTCAGGACTACATGCATGCTAAACAGCGGAAGCAACATGCTATAGACAGAGCTAAGCGATTCCACAACCAATGGATCAGATCAAAGCTCTGCAGTCCTGCCACATCCAGTCGTGAATAGTGGTGGACAATAAAACAACGAACGGGAGGAGGAGGCTCTGTATACATTCCCATCCTCAATGATGGCGAAGTCCAGCACGTGAGTGCAAAAGACAAGGCTGAAGCGTTTGCAATCATCTTCAGCCAGGAGTGCCGAGTGGATGATCCATCTCGGCCTCCTCCCGATATCCCCACCATCATAGAAGCCAGTCTTCAGCCAATTCGATTCACTCCACATGATATCAAGAAACGGCTGAGTGCACTGGATACAGCAAAGGCTATGGGCCCCGACAACATCCCAGCTGTAGTGCTGAAGACTTATGCTCCAGAACTAGCTGCGCCTCTGGCCAAGCTGTTCCAGTACAGCTACAACACTGGCATCTACCCGACAATGTGGAAAAGTGCCCAGGTATGTCCTGTCCACAAAAAGCAGGACAAATCCAATCTGGCCAATTACCACCCCATCAGTCTGCTCTCAATCATCAGCAAAGTGATGGAAGGTGTCGTCGACAGTGCTATCAAGCGGCACTCACTCACCAATAACCTGCTCACCGATGCTCAGTTTGGGTTCCGCCAGGACCACTCGGCTCCAGACCTCATTACAGCCTTGGTCCAAACATGGACAAAAGAGCTGAATTCCAGAGGTGAGGCGAGAGTGACTGCCCTTGACATCAAGGCAGCATTTGACCGAGTGGAGCACCAAGGAGCTCCAGTAAAATTGAAGTCAATGGGAATCAGGGGGAAAACTCTCCTGTGGCTGGAGTCATACCTAGCACAAAGGAAGATGGTAGTGGTTGTTGGAGGCCAATCATCTCAGCCCCAGGACATTACTGCAGGAGTTCCTCAGGGCAGTTTCCTAGGCCCAACCATCTTCAGCTGCTTCATTAATGACCTTCCCTCCATCATAAGGTCAGAAATGGGGATGTTCGCTGATGATTGCACAGTGTTCAGTTCCATTCACAACCCCTCAGATAATGAAGCAGTCCGAGCCCGCATGCAGCAAGACCTGGACAACATCCAGGCTTGGGCTGTTAAGTGGCAAGTAACATTCGCACCAGATAAGTGCCAGGCAATGACCATCTCCAACAAGAGAGAGTCTAACCACCTCCCCTTGACATTCAATGGCATTACCATCGCCGAATCCCCCACCATCAACATCCTGGGGGTCACCATTGACCAGAAACTTAACTGGACCAGCCATATAAATATCATGGCTACGAGAGCAGGTCAGAGGCTGGGTATTCTGCGGCGTGTGACTCACCTCCTGACTCCCCAAAGCCTTTCCACCATCTACAAGGCACAAGTCAGGAGTGTGATGGAATACTCTCCACTTGCCTGGATGAGTGCAGCTCCAACAACACTCAAGAAGCTCAACACTATCCACGATAAAGCAGCCCGCTTGATTGGCACCCCATCCACCACCCTAAACATTCACTCCCTTCACCACCGGCGCACTGTGGCTGCAGTGTGTACCATCCACAGGATGCACTGCAGCAACTCGCCAAGGCTTCTTCGACAGCACCTCCCAAACCCACGACCTCTACCATCTAGAAGGACAAGGGCAGCAGGCACATGGGAACACCACCACCTGCACGTTCCCCTCCAAGTCACACACCATCCCGACTTGGAAATATATCGCCGTTCCTTCATCGTCGCTGGGTCAAAATCCTGGAACTCCCTTCCTAACAGCACTGTGGGAGAACCTTCACCACACGGACTGCAGCGGTTCAAGAAGGCGGCTCACCACCACCTTCTCAAGGGCAATTAGGGATGGGCAATAAATGCTGGCCTCACCAGCGATGCCCACATCCCATGAACGAATAAAAAAAAAGAACACAAGAACATAAGAAACATCGGGTACGGTAGCATAGTGGTTATGTGACTGGATTAGTAATCCAAAGGCCTGGACGAATAATCTTGGGTCACAAATTCAAATCCTGCCATGGCAGCTGGGAAATTTACATTCAATCAATTAATTAAATTTTAAAAAACTAGTATCAGTCATGGTGGTCATGAAACTACTGGTTTGTCGTCAAAACCCATCTGGGTCACGAATGCTCTTTAGGGAAGGAAACCTGCCGTCCATAACCAGGTCTGGCCTATATGGGACTCCAGACCCACAACAATGTGGTCGATTCTCAATCGCCCTCTGAAATGGCCCAGCAAGCCACACAGTTGTAAAATCTCGCTATGAAAAGTCATAATAAGAATAAAACTGAACTGGACCACAAGGCACCGGACACGCCAAAGTCAAACCAAGCCCAGTCGACCCTGCAAAGTCCTCCTCACTAACATCTGGGGACTTGTGCCAAAATTGGGAGAGCTATCAAGCCAACAGCCTGACATAACGATATTCACAGAATCATACCATTCAGCCAACGTCCCAGACTCATCCCTGGGGACATCCTGTCTCACCAGCAGGACAGAACCACCAGAGGTGGCGGTACAGTGATATACAGTCAGGAGGGAGTGGCCCTGGGAGTCCTCAACATTGACTCTGGACCCCATGAAATCTCATGGCATCAGGTCAAACATGGGCAAGGAAACCTCCTGCTGATTACCACCTACCGTCCTCCCACAGCTGATGAATCAGTCCTCCTCCATGTTGAGCACCACTTGGAGGAAGCACTGAGGGTAGCAAGGGCACAGAATGTACTCTGGGTGGGGGACTTCAATGTCCATCACCAAGAGTGGCTCGGCAGCACCACGACTGACTGAGCTGGCCGAGTCCTGAAGGACATAGCTGCTAGACTGGGCCTGCGGCAGGTGGTGAACGAACCAACACGAGGGAAACACTTACTTGACCTCGTCCTCACCAATCTACCTGTCGCAGATGCATCTGTCCATGACAGTATTGGTAGGAGCGACCACCGTACAGTCCTCATGGAGACGAAGCCCCGTCTTCACAGCTGAGGACACCATCCAACGTGTTGTGTGTGGCACTACCACCGTGCTAAATGGGATAGATTCAGAACAGATCTAGCAGCTCAAAACTGGGCATCCATGAGGCGTTGTGGGCCATCAGCAGCAGCAAAATTGTATTACAGCACAATCTGTAATCTCATGGCCTGGCATATTCCTCACTCTACCATTACCAACAAGCCAGGGCATCAACCCTGGTTAAATGAGGAGTGTAGAAGAACATGCCAGGAGCAGCACCAGGCATACGTAAAAATGAGGTGCCAACCTGGTGATGCTACAACTCAGGACTACATGCATGCTAAACAGCGGAAGCAACATGCAACAGACAGAGCTAAGCGATTCCACAACCAGCGGATCAGATCAAAGCTCTTCAGTCCTGCCACATCCAGTCGTGAATGGTGGTGGACAATTAAACAACTAACGGGAGGAGGAGGCTCTGTAAACATCCCCATCCACAATGATGGCAGAGTCGAGCACATGAATGCAAAAGACAACACTGATCAGCCAGAAGTGCCGAGTAGATCATAGAATCATAGAAGTTACAACATGGAAACAGGCCCTTCGGCCCAACATGTCCATGTCGCCCAGTTTATACCACTAAGCTAGTCCCAATTGCCTGCACTTGGCCCATATCCCTCTATACCCATCTTACCCATGTAACTGTCCAAATGCTTTTTAAAAGACAAAATTGTACCCGCCTCTACTACTGCCTCTGGCAGCTCGTTCCAGACACTCACCACCCTTTGAGTGAAAAAATTGCCCCTCTGGACCCTTTTGTATCTCTCCCCTCTCACCTTAAATCTATGCCCCCTCGTTATAGACTCCCCTACCTTTGGGAAAAGATTTTGACTATCGACCTTATCTATGCCCCTCATTATTTTATAGACTTCTATAAGATCACCCCTTAACCTCCTACTCTCCAGGGAAAAAAGTCCCAGTCTGTCTAACCTCTCCCTGTAAGTCAAACCATCAAGTCCCGGTAGCATCCTAGTAAATCTTTTCTGCACTCTTTCTAGTTTAATAATATCCTTTCTATAATAGGGTGACCAGAACTGTACACAGTACTCCAAGTGTGGCCTCACCAATGCCCTGTACAACTTCAACAAGACATCCCAACTCCTGCATTCAATGTTCTGACCAATGAAACCAAGCATGCCGAATGCCTTCTTCACCACCCTATCCACCTGTGACTCCACTTTCAAGGAGCTATGAATCTGTACTCCTAGATCTCTTTGTTCTATAACTCTCCCCAACGCCCTACCATTAACGGAGTAGGTCCTGGCCCGATTCGATCTACCAAAATGCATCACCTCACATTTATCTAAATTAAACTCCATCTGCCATTCATCGGCCCACTGGCCCAATTGATCAAGATCCCGTTGCAATCCCAGATAACCTTCTTCACTGTCCACAATGCCACCAATCTTGGTGTCATCTGCAAACTTACTAACCATGCCTCCTAAATTCTCATCCAAATCATTAATATAAATAACAAATAACAGCGGACCCAGCACCGATCCCTGAGGCACACCGCTGGACACAGGCATCCAGTTTGAAAAACAACCCTCTACAACCACCCTCTGTCTTCTGTCGCCAAGCCAATTTTGTATCCAATTGGCTACCTCACCTTGGATCCCATGAGATTTAACCTTATGTAACAACCTACCATGCGGTACCTTGTCAAATGCTTTGCTGAAGTCCATGTAGACCACGTCTACTGCACAGCCCTCATCTATCTTCTTGGTTACCCCTTCAAAAAACTCAATCAAATTTGTGAGACATGATTTTCCTCTCACAAAACCATGCTGACTGTTCCTAATGAGTCCTTGCCTCTCCAAATGCCTGTAGATCCTGTCCCTCAGAATACCCTCTAACAACTTACCCACTACAGATGTCAGGCTCACCGGTCTGTAGTTCCCAGGCTTTTCCCTGCCGCCCTTCTTAAACAAAGGCACAACATTTGCTACCCTCCAATCTTCAGGCACCTCACCTGTAGCTGTCGATGATTCAAATATCTCTGCTAGGGGACCCGCAATTTCCTCCCTAACCTCCCATAACGTCCTGGGATACATTTCATCCGGTCCCGGAGATTTATCTACCTTGATGCGCGTTAAGACTTCCAGCACCTCCCTCTCTGTAATATGTACACTCCTCAAGACATCACTATTTATTTCCCCAAGTTCCCTAACATCCATGCCTTTCTCAACCGTAAATACCGATGTGAAATATTCATTCAGGATCTCACCTATTTCTTGTGGTTCCGCACATAGATGACCTTGTTGATTCTTAAGAGGCCCTACTCTCTCCCTGGTTACCCTTTTGCCCTTTATGTATTTGTAGAAGCTCTTTGTATTCAATGCAAGAAGTCTGATGGGCAAGGCAGATGAACTCAGGGCATGGATGGGTACATGGGACTGGGATGTTATAGCTATTACTGAAACATGGATACGGGAGGGGCAGGACTGGCAGCTCAATGTTCCAGGGTACAGATGCTATAGGAAAGATAGAGCAGGAGGTAAGAGAGGAGGGGGAGTTGCGTTCTTGATTAGGGAGAACATCACGGCAGTAGTGAGAGGGGATATATCCGAGGGTTCGCCCACTGAGTCTATATGGGTAGAACTGAAAAATAAGAAGGGAGAGATCACTTTGATAGGATTGTACTACAGACCCCCAAATAGTCAACGGGAAATTGAGGAGCAAATATGTAAGGAGATTACAGACAGCTGCAAGAAAAATAGGGTGGTAATAGTAGGGGACTTTAACTTTCCCAACATTGACTGGGACAGCCATAGCATTAGGGGCTTGGATGGAGAGAAATTTGTTGAGTGTATTCAGAAGGAATTTCTCATTCAGTATGTGGATGGCCCGACTAGAGAGGGGGCAAAACTTGACCTCCTCTTGGGAAATAAGGAAGGGCAGGTGACAGAAGTGTTGGTGAGGGATCACTTTGGGACAAGTGATCATAATTCCATTAGTTTTAAGATAGCTATGGAGAAGGATAGGTCTGGCCCAAAAGTTAAAATTCTAAATTGGGGAAAGGCCAATTTTGATGGTATTAGACAGGAACTTTCAGAAGTTGATTGGGAGAGTCTGTTGGCAGGCAAAGGGACGTCTGGTAAGTGGGAGGCTTTCAAAAGTGTGTTAACCAGGGTTCAGGGTAAGCACATTCCTTATAAAGTGAAGGGCAAGGCTGGTAGAAGTAGGGAACCTTGGATGACTCGGGAGATTGAGGCACTAGTCAAAAAGAAGAAGGAGGCATATGACATGCATAGGCAGCTGGGATCAAGTGGATCCCTTGAAGAGTATAGAGATTGCCGGAGTAGAGTTAAGAGAGAAATCAGGAGGGCAAAAAGGGGATATGAGATTGCTTTGGCAGATCAGGCAAAGGTGAATCCAAAGAGCTTCTACAAATACATAAAGGGCAAAAGGGTAACTAGGGAGAGAGTAGGGCCTCTTAAGGATCAACAAGGTCATCTATGTGCGGAACCACAAGAAATGGGTGAGATCCTGAATGAATATTTCACATCGGTATTTACGGTTGAGAAAGGCATGGATGTTAGGGAACTTGGGGAAATAAATAGTGATGTCTTGAGGAGTGTACATATTACAGAGAGGGAGGTGCTGGAAGTCTTAACGCGCATCAAGGTAGATAAATCTCCGGGACCGGATGAAATGTATCCCAGGACGTTATGGGAGGTTAGGGAGGAAATTGCGGGTCCCCTCGCAGAGATATTTGAATCATCCACCGCTGCAGGTGAGGTGCCTGAAGGTGCCTGGGTATAGAGGGATATGGGCCAAGTGCAGGCAATTGGGACTAGCTTAGTGGTATAAACTGGGCGACATGGACATGTTGGGCCGAAGGGCCTGTTTCCATGTTGTAACTTCTATGATTCTATGATTCTATGATTGGAGGGTAGCAAATGTTGTGCCTTTGTTTAAGAAGGGCGGCAGGGAAAAGCCTGGGAACTACAGACCGGTGAGCCTGACATCTGTAGTGGGTAAGTTGTTAGAGGGTATTCTGAGGGACAGGATCTACAGGCATTTGGAGAGGCAAGGACTGATTAGGAACAGTCAGCATGGTTTTGTGAGAGGAAAATCATGTCTCACAAATTTGATTGAGTTTTTTGAAGGGGTAACCAAGAAGATAGATGAGGGCTGTGCAGTAGACGTGGTCTACATGGACTTCAGCAAAGCATTTGACAAGGTACCGCATGGTAGGTTGTTACATAAGGTTAAATCTCATGGGATCCAAGGTGAGGTAGCCAATTGGATACAAAATTGGCTTGACGACAGAAGACAGAGGGTGGTTGTAGAGGGTTGTTTTTCAAACTGGATGCCTGTGTCCAGCGGTGTGCCTCAGGGATCGGTGCTGGGTCCGCTGTTATTTGTTATTTATATTAATGATTTGGATGAGAATTTAGGAGGCATGGTTAGTAAGTTTGCAGATGACACCAAGATTGGTGGCATTGTGGACAGTGAAGAAGGTTATCTGGGATTGCAACGGGATCTTGATCAATTGGGCCAGTGGGCCGATGAATGGCAGATGGAGTTTAATTTAGATAAATGTGAGGTGATGCATTTTGGTAGATCGAATCGGGCCAGGACCTACTCCGTTAATGGTAGGGCGTTGGGGAGAGTTATAGAACAAAGAGATCTAGGAGTACAGATTCATAGCTCCTTGAAAGTGGAGTCACAGGTGGATAGGGTGGTGAAGAAGGCATTCGGCATGCTTGGTTTCATTGGTCAGAACATTGAATGCAGGAGTTGGGATGTCTTGTTGAAGTTGTACAGGGCATTGGTGAGGCCACACTTGGAGTACTGTGTACAGTTCTGGTCACCCTATTATAGAAAGGATATTATTAAACTAGAAAGAGTGCAGAAAAGATTTACTAGGATGCTACCGGGACTTGATGGTTTGACTTACAGGGAGAGGTTAGACAGACTGGGACTTTTTTCCCTGGAGAGTAGGAGGTTAAGGGGTGATCTTATAGAAGTCTATAAAATAATGAGGGGCATAGATAAGGTCGATAGTCAAAATCTTTTCCCAAAGCTAGGGGAGTCTATAACGAGAGGGCATAGATTTAAGGTGAGAGGGGAGAGATACAAAAGGGTCCAGAGGGGCAATTTTTTCACTCAAAGGGTGGTGAGTGTCTGGAACGAGCTGCCAGACGCAGTAGTAGAGGCGGGTACAATTTTGTCTTTTAAAAAGCATTTGGACAGTTACATGGGTAAGATGGGTATAGAGGGATATGGGCCAAGTGCAGGCAATTGGGACTAGCTTAGTGGTATAAACTGGGCGACATGGACATGTTGGGCCGAAGGGCCTGTTTCCATGTTGTGACTTCTATGATTCTATGATAGCACCCATATAGCAATACGAGCACCTCCACACGAGCCAGGACTTTTCATCAACAGGAGGGGCTATCACTCCATCAACATTCAGCTTGTTTGTGACCACCGCCAGAGATTCCTTCACGTGTGCGCCAGATACCCTGGAAGCTGCCACGATTCCTTCATCCTCCGGGAGTCCAACATCCCGCCCCTCTTCCACGCACCCAACACCCGCAAGGGCTGGCTCCTCAGGGACGAGGGATACCTCCTGCACACGTGGCTCATGACACCTCTGGGGAACCCCACCACCGAGCAACAGCATCAATATAACGACAGCCACATCGCTACCTGGTCTACAATTGAGCATGTTATAGGGCTGCTCAAGGTGCACTTCAGGTGCCTTGAGCAGCCCTATAGCATGCTCTGGGGAAACGCTTCAATACGCACCAGACAGAGTGGGACGCATTATAGTCGTGTGTTGTGCCCTGCACAACATGGCACAACAGAGAGGGGTGCCGCAGGTGGAGGCCCCATCCACATCTACCACCCATATTGAGGAGGAGGAGGAGGAAACGGAGGAGGAGGAGGAGGAGGAGGAGCAACCCATGGGCAGAACAACAGCTCACCTGGCTGCTTGTGAGGCCAGGGAGTCACTGATATGTGAACGGTTCTCCTAACATCAGACGGTGTGAAGAGTCCAGTCCTCACCACCTGGACAGAGGAGCACCCAAACCAGCACCATCCCCTCCCTGCACAAAACAGTCCTGCAACTACACATACGCGCACTGTAGAGTGGCCCAATGGATGGCATCAAGTGTGGGCGTTCATGGTGAACCTCATGAAAGGGCCTTATTACAGAAGTCGGTCAAGCATGGCCAAGACGTGGCAGTAGTGGTGACAATAATAATATTTAATGCAATAAAAATCATGAGCAACCGTCAAACACCATTGTGCATCCCCTTTGTGCTCGCCTTTCGCTTCCAACTAATTCTACATCCCCTGTGGCTGCAGCAGAGGTAGTGGCAGGTTGCTCTTGTTCATGCCCTGACCGATTAGATGCTTTGGGCCTACACCCTCTGGGTTTCAGTGCCCGTGAGGGCCCCTCCAAAGACTGCTCCACCTGCACCTGTGCAGGGGCAGACTCGACCACCTGGAGAGGAGGCAGCATTGCGGGTACTGGTTGAGAGGGGGGCAACGGGTGTGACATGGGGGCGCTTTGAGTGGCGTCCCCACTTCCATGTCCCCTTTTGCCATCATCCCTCCCCTGGGCCAGGCCCACACCACTCCTACCACTCTGCTGGACAACAGTTGGAGGACATGTGTGAAGCCTTGTAAGGCCAGTGCTGGAGTATCTGCCTGCCTGTTTAAGGCGGCAGAATGTTGTTCACCCTGAGTCCGAAGGGCCATTGTCAGGGTGTGAAAGGACTCATTTGTGAGCCGTGCTTGAAGCTCCATGGAGGCTAGTCTTCCCTCCATCGCAGACATTCCCGCACTTACCCACGACACTATCTCAGAGATTCCCTCCATCCTCTGCGCTATTGTGGGTGGGTGAAGTCTGTGATAGGGGAGAGTGTACATGGGCTGTGGGGGGAGATTAAATGGGTGGGTAAAGTCCATGATAGGGGAGAGTGTACATGGGCTGTGGGAGGAGATTAAATGGGTGGGTAGAGTCCATGATAGGGGAGAGTGTACATGGGCTGTGGGAGGAGATTAAATGGGTGGGGAGAGTCCATGATAGGGGAGAGAGTACATGGGGTGTGGGAGGAGATTAAATGGGTGGGGAGAGTCCATGATAGGGGAGAGTGTACATGGGCTGTGGGAGGAGATTAAATGGGTGGGGAGAGTCTATGATAGGGGAGAGTGTACATGGGCTGTGGGAGGAGATTAAATGGGTGGGTGGAGTCTATGATAGGGGAGAGTGTACATGGGCTTTGGGAGGAGATTAAATGGGTGGGGAGAGTCTATGATAGGGGAGAGTGTACATGGGCTTTGGGAGGAGATTAAATGGGTGGGGTAGAGTCCAAGTCGGGGTAGAGTGTATGGATGGTCTTAGAGGCCAGCTAGCCAGGGTTGAATAGTAGTGATGAGATGGATGGTAAGTATTCTGAATTATTGCTTGATTCCCTTTGGGGATTAGTGACTACTTACGAGTTCATGATCTATTTGGGCTGTGCAGGAATCTGAAGGATTTTCTTGTTCCACACTATCTTGTGGTTTTAAAAATATGAGTTGAAGTTTTCCCTAACAGTGCCACTATTGAACTCACCCTGTGCGGGGCTTCAATGGCAACCAGAGTAAGACGAAATAGGGGTGGGGGGAAAATTCATCCAACATATGGAAAGTCCAATTGCAGAGAGACTGATTGAAAAAAAAGAGCAGATTCAAAACCATAGCCAGCTCGAGAGAATAGAGGCATGAATAAGTAATAAGAACCAATGTGAAATCAACCCTGAACAAATTGTTTTTCTAATAAAATATTTCTGGTACATCTAATCTTCAATAATTCACATCACTGCTCACACCACTTGGCTCATTTCTACCTCACAGTGGCATTTAATTCAACTCAGATTTGTTTGTTCCCCTATTTCCTTCTCTCCTGAAGGTGCTAACTCATGCTGCAGAATAACTACATGGGTGCTGGGGGCCATGGGGAGGGTACCACAGGCATCCTGTCCTCACCTGATGTCTACATACAAACGCTGTTTAGTCGGACTCCCTTCTAGAAAGGAGCAGGAACAACGGGTGTGACATGGGGGTGCTTTGAGTGGCGTCCCCACTTCCATGTCCCCTTTTGCCATCATCCCTCCCCTGGGCCAGGCCCACACCACTCCTACCACTCTGCTGGACAACAGTTGGAGGACATGTGTGAAGCCTTGTAAGGCCAGTGCTGGAGTATCTGCCTGCCTGTTTAAGGCGGCAGAATGTTGTTCACCCTGAGTCTGAAGGGCCATTGTCAGGGTGTGAAAGGACTCATTTGTGAGCCGTGCTTGAAGCTCCATGGAGGCTAGTCTTCCCTCCATCGCAGACATTCCCACACTTACCCACGACACTATCTCAGAGATTCCCTCCATCCTCTGCGCTATTGTAGAGAGTTCGCATGGTACCTGTTCCAGCACCTCGCAAATGTGCTGCTGCCCCTCGATCATTCTCCTTTTAAAGGATGGTCCCCAGGGTTCAGCATCTGTGTCCAGCTGAGCAGAGCCTGGAGGAGAGTGCTCTCACCGACGCGGACTCTCCACAGCTGCCCCTGCCACCAGTGTCCGCTCGTGCTGCGGGTACGCAGTCCGCCCGCTGCTCAGCTTTCGGACAGCAAACCCGGAAGCCATGTTAGGTGGCTGCAATTTACCCACGATAGTATGGGGAACGGACAGATTTTATTGGGCAGGTTACCCACGCGCCCAATCGCCCCCCCGCCCCCCGCCCCCCCTCCGCTGCCATCCCGCCTCCCCGCTAATATCGGGGCCACTTATGCACCTTATGCATGACTAGTGCTACTGATTCAGGCTATCTGAAAGCACTGCCTCTGCGGGCCTTCTTGGGTCTCCTGAATGCCCATCCCTCCCCAACTCTCCAGGTCACACGAATTCTCCAGACCTCTCCATCACTCAATAATCCAATAGACCTACTTTGTCCAGTTACAGAGTCAATTGGCAATAGCAGACAAATCAGATCTCGTTCTATAAAGATGTCAGCAGGCCAGGTTGAATAGTGGAAATGCGAGGGATGGATGAGTGCTCTGAAGTTTTACTTGATTCCTTTTGGGGATTATGGGTTACTTATACAAAATCTTCCGACAGGAGATTAAATGGGTGGGGAGAGTCCATGATAGGGGAGAGTGTACATGGGCTGTGGGAGGAGATTAAATGGGTGGGGAGAGTCCATGATAGGGGAGAGTGTACATGGACTGTGGGAGGAGATTAAATGGGTGGGGAGAGTCCATGATAGGGGAGAGTGTACATGGACTGTGGGAGGAGATTAAATGGGTGGGGAGAGTCCATGATAGGGGAGAGTGTACATGGGCTGTGGGAGGAGATTAAATGGGTGGGGAGAGTCCATGATAGGGGAGAGTGTACATGGGCTGTGGGAGGAGATTAAATGGGTGGGGAGAGTCCATGATAGGGGAGAGTGTATATGGGCTGTGGGAGGAGATTAAATGGGCGGGGAGAGTCCATGATAGGGGAGAGTGTACATGGGCTGTGGGGGGAGATTAAATGGGTGGGGAGAGTCCATGATAGGGGAGAGTGTACATGGGCTGTGGGAGGAGATTAAATGGGCGGGGAGAGTCCATGATAGGGGAGAGTGTACATGGGCTGTGGGGGGAGATTAAATGGGTGGGGAGAGTCCATGATAGGGGAGAGTGTACATGGGCTGTGGGAGGAGATTAAATGGGTGGGGAGAGTCCATGATAGGGGAGAGTGTACATGGGCTGTAGGAGGAGATTAAATGGGTGGGGAGAGTCCATGATAGGGGAGAGTGTACATGGGCTGTAGGAGGAGATTAAATGGGTGGGGAGAGTCTATGATAGGGGAGAGTGTACATGGGGAGTGGGAGGAGATTAAATGGGTGGGGAGAGTCCATGATAGGGGAGAGTGTACATGGGCTGTGGGAGGAGATTAAATGGGTGGGGAGAGTCCATGATAGGGGAGAGTGTACATGGGCTGTAGGAGGAGATTAAATGGGCGGGGAGAGTCTATGATAGGGGAGAGTGTACATGGGGAGTGGGAGGAGATTAAATGGGTGGGGAGAGTCCATGATAGGGGAGAGTGTACATGGGCTGTGGGAGGAGATTAAATGGGTGGGGAGAGTCCATGATAGGGGAGAGTGTACATGGGCTGTAGGAGGAGATTAAATGGGCGGGGAGAGTCTATGATAGGGGAGAGTGTACATGGGCTGTGGGAGGAGATTAAATGGGTGGGGAGAGTCCATGATAGGGGAGAGTGTACATGGGGAGTGGGAGGAGATTAAATGGGTGGGGAGAGTCCATGATAGGGGAGAGTGTACATGGGCTATGGGAGGAGATTAAATGGGTGGGGAGAGTCCATGATAGGGGAGAGTGTACATGGGGAGTGGGAGGAGATTAAATGGGTGGGGAGAGTCTGTGATAGGGGAGAGTGTACATGGGCTGTGGGAGGAGATTAAATGGGTGGGGAGAGTCCATGATAGGGGAGAGTGGACATGGGCTGTGGGAGGAGATTAAATGGGTGGGGAGAGTCCATGATAGGGGAGAGTGTACATGGGCTGTGGGAGGAGATTAAATGGGTGGGGAGAGTCCATGATAGGGGAGAGTGTACATGGGCTGTGGGAGGAGATTAAATGGGTGGGGAGAGTCCATGATAGGGGAGAGTGCACATGGGCTGTGGGAGGAGATTAAATGGGTGGGGAGAGTCCATGATAGGGGAGAGTGTACATGGGCTGTGAGAGGAGATTAAATGGGTGGGGAGAGTCCATGATAGGGGAGAGTGCACATGGGCTGTGGGAGGAGATTAAATGGGTGGGGAGAGTCCATGATAGGGGAGAGTGTACATGGGCTGTGAGAGGAGATTAAATGGGTGGGGAGAGTCCATGATAGGGGAGAGTGTACATGGGCTGTGGGAGGAGATTAAATGGGTGGGGAGAGTCCATGATAGGGGAGAGTGTACATGGGCTGTGGGAGGAGATTAAATGGGTGGGGAGAGTCCATGATAGGGGAGAGTGTACAGGGGCTGTGGGAGGAGATTAAATGGGCGGGGAGAGTCCATGATAGGGGAGAGTGTACATGGGCTGTGGGAGGAGATTAAATGGGTGGGGAGAGTCTATGATAGGGGAGAGTGTACATGGCCTGTGGGAGGAGATTAAATGGGTGCGGAGAGTCCATGATAGGGGAGAGTGTACATGGGCTGTGGGAGGAGATTAAATGGGCGGGGAGAGTCCATGATAGGGGAGAGTGTACATGGGCTGTGGGAGGAGATTAAATGGGTGGGGAGAGTCTATGATAGGGGAGAGTGTACATGGGCTGTGGGAGGAGATTAAATGGGTGGGGAGAGTCCATGATAGGGGAGAGTGTACATGGGCTTTGGAAGGAGATTAAATGGGTGGGGTAGAGTCCAAGTCGGGGTAGAGTGTATGGATGGTCTTAGAGGCCAACTAGCCAGGGTTGAATAGTAGTGATGAGATGGATGGTAAGTATTCTGAATTATTGCTTGATTCCCTTTGGGGATTAGTGACTACTTACGAGTTCATGATCTAATTGGGCTGTGCAGGAATCTGAAGGATTTTCTTGTTCCACACCATCTTGTGGTTTTAAAAATATGAGTTGAAGTTTTCCCTAACAGTGCCACTATTGAACTCACCCTGTGCGGGGCTTCAATGGCAACCAGAGTAAGACGAAATAGGAGTGGGGGGAAAATTCATCCAACATATGGAAAGTCCAATTGCAGAGAGACTGATTGAAAAAAAAGAGCAGATTCAAAACCATAGCCAGCTCGAGAGAATAGAGGCATGAATAAGTAATAAGAACCAATGTGAAATCAACCCTGAACAAATTGTTTTTCTAATAAAATATTTCTGGTACATCTAATCTTCAATAATTCACATCACTGCTCACACCACTTGGCTCATTTCTACCTCACAGTGGCATTTAATTCAACTCAGATTTGTTTGTTCCCCTATTTCCTTCTCTCCTGAAGGTGCTAACTCATGCTGCAGAATAACTACATGGGTGCTGGGGGCCATGGGGAGGGTACCACAGGCATCCTGTCCTCACCTGATGTCTACATACAAACGCTGTTTAGTCAGACTCCCTTCTAGAAAGGAGCAGGAACTCGGTCTGATTTTCTATCCCCTGGGTGATCCAGGGATACTGAAGGCTGCTATCACATACCCCACTCACCTCAGGTGAGATCACTTCACTCAGCACAGACCAAATTTGGGATTCTGCTCTCTATGGGCCAGTACTACTATAACCTGAAATGTTAACTTTCTTCCTTCATCCACAAATGCTGTGGAGCAGCCGGTGACAATGTCAAATCTCCCATTCGGGAAGGTTGGTTTTCCTTCGTTATCGTTCCTCAGACACTGGAACCTCTGGTTCTCTGATTTACCTTGAGGGTTTTTTGGCCAGATTCATTGGGCTGCTTCTGGATGCTGAAATGGTACACAGCACGCGGATGAGACAAATAGTGTTCCTTGCCCATATTCTACTGCATGAATTTGCGAACAAAATTCCCTTTCCTTTTACCAAGCTTCAGTTGTGTATTCCAGGCAATTGGGTGAAGACATAGAAGCCCCAATTTGAACCCTTCCTACCCCAAACAATGCGTTCAGGTGAAACAGTGATTTACTGGTACTTCTTCCAATTTAGTATACTGTATTCGCTGCTCATGAACAGGTCCCCTCTACATAGGGGGAGACCAAACGCAGGTTGGGTGATCGCTTTGCTGAACACCTCTGCTCAGTCCCCAAGCTTGACCCTGAGCTTCCGGCTGCTTGCCACTTTAATTCTCTGTCCCACTCCCACTCTGGCCTCTCTATCCTTGGCCTCCTCCACTGTTCCAATGAAGCTCAATGCATCTTTCTACCAGGCATTTTACAGCCCTCTGGCCTTAACATTGCCTTCAACAACTTCAGACCTTAACCACCACTCCCATTTTCTTTCAGACAGCAGGTAGTGTAACGGAGAATGGGCGCACCAGGTCTCCGGAAATGGAGGGGGATTGTGGGATGGAGGTGGGGGGAGGGAATCCCCTATTGGTACATGGAGGTGGGGGGAGTGAATCCCCTATTAGTACACGGCGGTGGGGGAAAGAATCCCCTATCGGTATATGGAAGTGGGGTTCGAACTCCCCTATCGGTACACGGCGGAGGAGGGAGAGAATCCCCGATCAGTACACGGCGGTGGGGTGGGGGAATCCCCTATCCGCACATGGCAGTGGGGTGGGGGAATCCCCTATCCGCACATGGCAGTGGGGTGGGGGAATCCCCTATCAGTACACGGCGGTGGGGTGGGGGATTCCCCTATCAGTACACGGCGGTGGGGTGGGGGAATCCCCTATCAGTACACGGCGGTGGGGTGGGGAAATCCCCTATCAGTACACGGCGGTGGGGTGGGGGATTCCCTATCAGTACACGGCGGTGGGGTGGGGGAATCCCCTATCAGTACACGGCGGTGGGGTGGGGAAATCCCCTATCAGTACACGGCGGTGGGGTGGGGGAATTCCCTATCAGTACACGGTGGTGGAGTGGGGGAATCCCCTATCAGTACACGGCGGTGGAGTGGGGAATCTCCGATCAGTACACGGCGGTGGGGTGGGGAATCCCCTATCAGTACACGGCGGTGGGGTGGGGGATTCCCCTATCAGTACACGGCGGTGGGGTGGGGGAATCCCCTATCAGTACACTGCGGTGGGGTGGGGGATTCCCTATCAGTACACTGCGGTGGGGTGGGGGATTCCCTATCAGTACACGGCGGTGGGGTGGGGGATTCCCTATCAGTACACTGAGGTGGGGTGAGGGATTCCCTATCAGTATACGGCGGTGGGGTGGGGGAATCCCCTATCAGTACACTGCGGTGGGGTGGGGGATTCCCTATCAGTACACGGCGGTGGGGTGGGGGATTCCCTATCAGTATACGGCGGTGGGGTGGGGGAATCCCTATCAGTACACGGCGGTGCGATGGGGGAATCCCCTATCAGTACACTGCGGTGGGGTGGGGGATTCCCTATCAGTACACTGCGGTGGGGTGGGGGATTCCCTATCAGTACACGGCGGTGGGGTGGGGGATTCCCTATCAGTACACGGCGGTGGGGTGGGGGATTCCCTATCAGTACACGGCGGTGGGGTGGGGGAATTCCCTATCAGTACACGGCGGTGCGATGGGGGAATCCCCTATCAGTACACTGCGGTGGGGTGGGGGATTCCCTATCAGTACACTGCGGTGGGGTGGGGGAATCCCCTATCAGTATACGGCGGTGGGGTGGGGGATTCCCTATCAGTACACGGCGGTGGGGTGGGGGATTCCCTATCAGTACACTGCGGTGGGGTGGGGGAATCCCCTATCAGTATACGGCGGTGGGGTGGGGGATTCCCTATCAGTACACGGCGGTGGGGTGGGGGAATCCCCTATCAGTATACGGCGGTGGGGTGGGAAACCCCCATCGGTACGCGGCGGTGGGGGGTGATCCCCTATTGGTACACGGCGGTGGGGAGGGGATCCCCTATCGGTACATGGCAGTAGGGTGGTCCGCTCCCCTGGTGTACCTGCCCTTTTCTACCACCACACTCCAGGGCCATTGGAGGCTTTTCCATTTTGCCAAGTTTTCCACACTTCCCTCTGCTTCGACAATTCAGCTGTAACCATTCACACATCCTCTGGGTCTCAGATACATAGTCCAATTCTTTAATTCCTCTAATTTCCTTCTCTTTTCCCTTCATTTGCCTTGCACCATCATCATTTCGTTACGCATGGAAGGAGGCCATTCGGCCCATAGAGTCTGTGCCGGCTCATTGAAAGAACTATCCAATGAGTCCAATTCCCCTGCTTTTTCCCCAAAGCCCTGTAATTTTTGTTCCCTTCAAGTACTTACCCAATTTCCTTTTGAAACTTATATTGAATCTGATTCCACTGCCCTTTCAGAAAGTGCATTCCAGATCATAACAACTCGCTGTGTAAAAAAATATTTCCTCATGTCACCTCCTTAAAGGGAGTAACTAACGAGCTTAATCTAAGGCGAGTTATGGCAGCAGAGCTCGCACCAGTGATACGCTCCTCCTGCACTATGTGGGAAGTCATGGACACTACCAGTGTCCCTGGCGACCATGTGTGCAGGAAGTGTGTCCAGCTGCAGCTACTGGCAAACCGCATTTCGGAGCTGGAGCTGCGGGTGGATTCACTGTGGAGCATCCGTGATGCTGAGACTATCGTGGATAGCACGTTCAGTGAGGTGGTCACACCACAGGTAAAGATTACGCAGGCAGAAAGGAAATGGGTGACCGCTAGGCAGAGTAAAAGGACTAGGCAGGTAGAGCAGGAGTCCCCTGGGGCCATCTCCCTCTCAAACATCCGGCGGAGGGGCATTGTGGGAGAGGAGCCGAGCCGAGCGGAGGGAGCGTCCGATAAAAGGCGGGATTTCAGAGCGCTGAGAGGAGCCGAGCCGAGCGGAGCTGCGACCGAGTTTGAAGTGACGTCAGGAATCAGATCGGGACGCGACACAGGGGAGGCACCTGATTGGTGAGTAGGTTCAGGTGAGTATTTCTACTTATCTACAGTAACTAAAGTAAAAGGAAAGGGAAGGTCTGCAGGTCTTATAGGAAGTAGCGTTTATTTTTTAGTGAATCAAGGTCCCTAGTGTAGTTAACATTCTCTAAATTGAGAACAATTTAAAGGAGTAAACTCCTTAAAGGGAGTGGTAAGTAGTTTTTCTTTCCTTTTTTTTTCTCTTGACATTGTAGTTGTTCTTAAGCTAATTTAAGGGTTAAGTCATGGCAGGAGATCCCAGCGCCGTGTCATGTTCCTCTTGTGGGATGTGGGAATTCAGGGCTCCTTCCCGTATCCCTGATTCCTTCACCTGCGGGAAGTGTGTCCAGCTGCAGCTATTGTTTGACCGCTTGACGGCTCTGGAGCTGCGGATGGACTCACTTTGGAGCATCCGCGATGCTGAGAAAGTCGTGGATAGCACGTTCAGTGAGTTGGTCACACCGCAGATAAAAATTACTGAGGGAGATAGTGAATGGGTGACCAACAGACAGAGGAAGAGTAGGAAGGCAGTGCAGGGGTCCCCTGCGGTCATCTCCCTCCAAAACAGGTATACCGTTTTGGATACTGTTGGGGGAGATGGCTCACCAGGGGAAGGTGGCAGTGGCCAGGTTCATGGCACCGTGGCTGGCTCTGCTGCACAGGAGGGCAGGAAAAAGAGTGGCAGAGCTATAGTGATAGGGGACTCGATTGTAAGGGGAATAGACAGGCGTTTCTGCGGACGCAACCGAGACTCCAGGATGGTATGTTGCCTCCCTGGTGCAAGGGTCAAGGATGTCTCGGAGCGGCTGCAGGACATTCTGGAGGGGGAGGGTGAACAGCCAGTTGTCGTGGTGCATATAGGCACCAACGATATAGGTAAAAAACAGGATGAGGTCCTACAAGCTGAATTTAGGGAGTTAGGAGTTAAACTAAAGAGTAGGACCTCAAAGGTAGTAATCTCAGGATTGCTACCAGTGCCACGGGCTAGTCAGAGTAGGAATGACAGGATAGCTAGGATGAATACGTGGCTTGAGAGATGGTGCAAGAGGGAGGGATTCAAATTCCTGGGCCATTGGAACCGGTTCTGGGGGAGGTGGGACCAGTACAAATTGGACGGTCTGCATCTGGGCAGGACTGGAACCAATGTCCGAGGGGGAGTGTTTGCCAGTGCTGTTGGGGAGGGTTTAAACTAATGTGGCAGGGGGATGGGAACCGATGCAGGAAGTCAGTGGGAAATAAAGTGGTGACAGAAACAAAAGGCAGTAAGGGAGAGTGCACAGAACATGACCAGACAGATGGTCTGAGAAAGCAGGGCAAAGACCAAGGGAAGTCTAGATTAAACTGCATTTATTTCAATGCAAGAAGTCTGATGGGCAAGGCAGATGAACTCAGGGCATGGATGGGTACATGGGACTGGGATGTTATAGCTATTACTGAAACATGGCTAAGGGAGGGGCAGGACTGGCAGCTCAATGTTCCAGGGTACAGATGCTATAGGAAAGATAGAGCAGGAGGTAAGAGAGGAGGGGGAGTTGCGTTCTTGATTAGGGAGAACATCACGGCAGTAGTGAGAGGGGATATATCCGAGGGTTCGCCCACTGAGTCCATATGGGTAGAACTGAAAAATAAGAAGGGAGAGATCACTTTGATAGGATTGTACTACAGACCCCCAAATAGTCAACGGGAAATTGAGGAGCAAATATGTAAGGAGATTACAGACAGCTGCAAGAAAAATAGGGTGGTAATAGTAGGGGACTTTAACTTTCCCAACATTGACTGGGACAGCCATAGCATTAGGGGCTTGGATGGAGAGAAATTTGTTGAGTGTATTCAGGAGGAATTTCTCATTCAGTATGTGGATGGCCCGACTAGAGAGGGGGCAAAACTTGACCTCCTCTTGGGAAATAAGGAAGGGCAGGTGACAGAAGTGTTAGTGAGGGATCACTTTGGGACCAGTGATCATAATTCCATTAGTTTTAAGATAGCTATGGAGAAGGATAGGTCTGGCCCAAAAGTTAAAATTCTAAATTGGGGAAAGGCCAATTTTGATGGTATTAGACAGGAACTTTCAGAAGTTGATTGGGAGAGTCTGTTGGCAGGCAAAGGGACGTCTGGTAAGTGGGAGGCCTTCAAAAGTGTGTTAACCAGGGTTCAGGGTAAGCACATTCCTTATAAAGTGAAGGGCAAGGCTGGTAGAAGTAGGGAACCTTGGATGACTCGGGAGATTGAGGCACTAGTCAAAAAGAAGAAGGAGGCATATGACATGCATAGGCAGCTGGGATCAAGTGGATCCCTTGAAGAGTATAGAGATTGCCGGAGTAGAGTTAAGAGAGAAATCAGGAGAGCAAAAAGGGGATATGAGATTGCTTTGGCAGATCAGGCAAAGGTGAATCCAAAGAGCTTCTACAAATACATAAAGGGCAAAAGGGTAACTAGGGAGAGAGTAGGGCCTCTTAAGGATCAACAAGGTCATCTATGTGCGGAACCACAAGAGATGGGTGAGATCCTGAATGAATATTTCACATCGGTATTTACGGTTGAGAAAGGCATGGATGTTAGGGAACTTGGGGAAATAAATAGTGATGTCTTGAGGAGTGTACATATTACAGAGAGGGAGGTGCTGGAAGTCTTAACGCGCATCAAGGTAGATAAATCTCCGGGACCTGATGAAATGTATCCCAGGACGTTATGGGAGGTTAGGGAGGAAATTGCGGGTCCCCTAGCAGAGATATTTGAATCATCGACAGCTACAGGTGAGGTGCCTGAAGATTGGAGGGTAGCAAATGTTGTGCCTTTGTTTAAGAAGGGCGGCAGGGAAAAGCCTGGGAACTACAGACCGGTGAGCCTGACATCTGTAGTGGGTAAGTTGTTAGAGGGTATTCTGAGGGACAGGATCTACAGGCATTTGGAGAGGCAAGGACTGATTAGGAACAGTCAGCATGGTTTTGTGAGAGGAAAATCATGTCTCACAAATTTGATTGAGTTTTTTGAAGGGGTAACCAAGAAGATAGATGAGGGCTGTGCAGTAGACGTGGTCTACATGGACTTCAGCAAAGCATTTGACAAGGTACCGCATGGTAGGTTGTTACATAAGGTTAAATCTCATGGGATCCAAGGTGAGGTAGCCAATTGGATACAAAATTGGCTTGACGACAGAAGACAGAGGGTGGTTGTAGAGGGTTGTTTTTCAAACTGGATGCCTGTGTCCAGCGGTGTGCCTCAGGGATCGGTGCTGGGTCCGCTGTTATTTGTTATTTATATTAATGATTTGGATGAGAATTTAGGAGGCATGGTTAGTAAGTTTGCAGATGACACCAAGATTGGTGGCATTGTGGACAGTGAAGAAGGTTATCTAGGATTGCAACGGGATCTTGATAAATTGGGCCAGTGGGCCGATGAATGGCAGATGGAGTTTAATTTAGATAAATGTGAGGTGATGCATTTTGGTAGATCGAATCGGGCCAGGACCTACTCCGTTAATGGTAGGGCGTTGGGGAGAGTTATAGAACAAAGAGATCTGGGAGTACAGATTCATAGCTCCTTGAAAGTGGAGTCACAGGTGGATAGGGTAGTGAAGAAGGCATTCAGCATGCTTGGTTTCATTGGTCAGAACATTGAATGCAGGAGTTGGGATGTCTTGTTGAAGTTGTACAGGACATTGGTGAGGCCACACTTGGAGTACTGTGTACAGTTCTGGTCACCCTATTATAGAAAGGATATTATTAAACTAGAAAGAGTGCAGAAAAGATTTACTAGGATGCTACCGGGACTTGATGGTTTGACTTACAGGGAGAGGTTAGACAGACTGGGACTTTTTTCCCTGGAGAGCAGGAGGTTAAGGGGTGATCTTATCGAAGTCTATAAAATAATGAGGGGCATAGATAAGATCGATAGTCAAAATCTTTTCCCAAAGGTAGGGGAGTCTATAACGAGGGGGCATAGATTTAAGGTGAGAGGGGAGAGATACAAAAGGGTCCAGAGGGGCAATTTTTTCACTCAAAGGGTGGTGAGTGTGTGGAACAAGCTGCCAGAGGCAGTAGTAGAGGCGGGTACAATTTTGTCTTTTAAAAAGCATTTGGACAGTTACATGGGTAAGATGGGTATGGAGGGATATGGGCCAAGTGCAGGCAATTGGGACTAGCTTAGTGGTATAAACTGGGCGACATGGACATGTTGGGCCGAAGGGCCTGTTTCCATGTTGTAACTTCTATGATTCTATGATTCTCTTAAATATTCCGCTTTGGATACTGTTTGGGGGAGATGGCTCATCAGGGGAATGCAGCAAGAGCCAAGACCATGGCACCACGAGTGACTCAGCTGCACAGGAGGGGAGGAAGAAGAATGGGAGAGCAATAGTGATAGGGGATTCCATCATAAGGGGAACAGATAGGCGTTTCTGCGGCCACAGACCTGACTCCAGGATGGTATGTTGCGTCCCTGGTGCTAGGGTCAAGGATGTCACAGAACGGCTGCAGGACATTCTGAAGGGGGAGGGTGAACAGCCAGAGGTCGTGGTCCATATCGGTACCAACAACATCGGTTAAAAAAAGGGATGAGGTTCTGCAATCGGAATATAGGGAGGTAGGAAATAAATTAAAAAGTAGGACCTCGAAGGTAGTGATCTCAGGATTACTCCCAGTGCCACGTGCTAGCGAGAGCAGAAATAGGAGAATAGACCAGATGAATGCGTGGCTTGAGAGATGGTGTGGGAGGGAGGGATTTCGATTCCTGGGACATTGGGACTGGTTCTGGGAAAGGCGGGACCTGTACAAGCTGGACGGGTTGCACCCGAGCAGGACCGGGACCAATATCCTCGAGGGGGAATTTGCTAGTTCTGTTGGGGAGGATTTAAACTAGTATGGCAGGGGGATGGGAACCAAAGGGCAGGTACAGATAGGACAAATTCAGACCATGAAACGGGAAGTAGAAAAGCAGTTGGTGACGTAGTTAGCGACTCAGAAAGGCAAATGAAGCAAAGGTTAAATAGTGTTCAGCACAGGAATTTGACGGGGTTAAAGGGGATATACTTCAACGCAAGGAGTATTACAAACAAAGCAGATGAGCTAAGGGCACAGATAGACATACGGCAGCATGATATCATTGCTATAACGGAAACCTGGCTTAAAGAGGGGGATAATTGGCAGCTCAATATCCCTGGATATAGAGTTTTCAGGCAGGATAGAGTGGGTGATAAAAGAGGAGGGGGGGTAACATTATTGGTTAAAGAATCAATTACAGTTGTGAGAAGGGATGAAATGCTAAATGGATCATCAATCGAGGCCATATGAGTTGAGCTAAGAAATTAAAAAGGGGCAGTCACACTACTAGGAGTGTACTATAGACCCCCGAATAGCAAAAGGGAGACAGAAGAACAAATAGGTAGGCAAATTTCTGAGTCCAAAAATAAGAGGGCAATAATAGTGGGGGACTTCAACTATCCTAACATCAACTGGGATTCAAACAGTGTGAGGGGCACAGAGGGCGCAAAATTCTTGATCGGTGTCCAGGAGAACTTTTTTAGCCAGAACGTGACAAGCCCAAAAAGAGGGGATGCAATTCTAGATTTAGTCCTGGGAAATGAAGATGGGCAAGTGGGTGAAGTGACAGTGGGTGGCCATATTGGGGATAGTGACCACAATTCAGTGAGTTTTAGCATTATTATGGAAAAGGACAAGAGTTAAATCAGGAGTAAACGTTTTAAATTGGGGGAAGGCAAATTTTACAGAACTAAGAGGTGATTTGGCAGAAGTTGACTGGACACAACTACTTGAGGAGAAATCAGTGGCAAGCCAGTGGGAGGCACTAAAAAGTGAAATTCTATGGGTACAATGCAGACACGTCCCCTCAAAGAAAAAGGGTGGCACTGCCAAATTTAGAGCCCCCTGGTTGTCTAGAAGTATACGGGGCAAGATAAAGCAGAAAAAGAAAGCTTATGACTGTCATAGAAAACTAAATACTGCAGAAAGCCGAGAGGAGTATAGAAAATACAGGGATGACGTAAAAAAGGAAATAAGGAAAGCAAAGAGAGGGCATGAAAAAATATTAGCTAGTAAGATTAAAGAAAATCCAAAGATGTTTTATCAGTACATTAAGAACAAGAGGACAGCTAAGGAAATGGTGGGACCTATCAGGGATGATCAGGGTAACTTGTGTGTAGAAGCAGAGGATGTGGTTAGGGTTTTAAATGAATATTTTGTCTCTGTATTCACAAGGGAAAGGGATGATCGAGACGTAGTAGTTAAAGAGGAGAGGTGTGAAATATTGGATAAGGTAAACATAACGAGAGAGGAAGTACTAGAGGGACTGGAATCCTTGAAAGTTGATAAGTCACCACGGCCGGATGGATTGTTTCCCAGGCTATTGAAGGAAGCCAGGGAGGAAATAGCGGATGCTCTGAGGATCATTTTCCAATCCTCACTAGATACAGGGGAGGTACCGGAGGACTGGAAGACTGCAAACATAGTACCATTGTTTAAAAAGGGTACGAGGGAAAGGCCGAACAATTATAGGCCGGTCAGTCTTACCTCGGTGGTGGGCAAACTATTAGAATCAATACTGAGAGATAGGATAAACTGTCACTTGGAAAGGCATGGTTTAATCAGGGATAGTCAGCATGGATTTGTTCAGGGAGGGTCATGCCTTACAAATCTGATTGAATTCTTTGAAGAAGTAGCAAGGAGGATTGATGAGGGTAGTGCAGTGGATGTTGTCTACATGGATTTTAGTAAGGCATTTGACAAGGTCCCACATGGCAGACTGGTCAGAAAGGTAAAAGCCCATGGGATACAGGGAAATGTGACGAATTGGATCCAAAATTGGCTCAGTAACAGGAAACAAAGGGTAAAAGTCGATGGATTTCTTTGCGAATGGAAATCTGTTTCCAGTGGTGTGCCAAGGGCTCAGTGTTGGGTCCCTTGCTGTTTGTGCTACATATTAATGATTTGGACTTGAATGTAGGGGGCATGATTGGCAAATTTGCAGACGACACAAAAATTGGCCGTGTAGTTGATAGTGAAGAGGATAGCTGTAGACTCCAAGAAGATATCAATGGGTTGGTGGAGTGGGCGGAAAAGTGGCAAATGGAGTTCAACCCGGAGAAGTGTGAGGTAATGCACTTAGGGAGGGCAAACAGTAAAAGGGAATACGCAGTAAACGGGAATATATTGAGAGGGGTAGAGGAAGTGGGAGTCCTTGGAGTGCATGTGCACAGGTCCATAAGAGCCATGAGACCATAAGTGATAGGAGCAGGAGTAGGCCATTCGGCCCCTCGAGCCTGCTCTGCCATTCAATGAGATCATGGCTGATCTGAATTTTACCTCAACTCCACTTTCCCGCCCTTTCCCCATATCCTTTGACTCCCTTGCTGATCAAAAAGTTGTCGAACTCAGCCTTGAATGTATTCAATGACTCAGCCTCCACAGCTTTTTGGGGTAAAGAATTTCAAAGATTCATGACCCTCTGGGGGAAGAAATTCCTCCTCATTTCCGTCTTAAACTGGCGACTCCTTATTCTGAGACTATGCCCCCTTGTTTTAGATTCCCCCATGAGGGGTAACATCCCCTCAGCATCTACCCTATCGAGTCCCCTCAGAATCTTGTATGTTTCAATAAGATCGCCTCTCATTCTTCTAAACTCCAATGAGTATAGACCCAACCTGTTCAATCTTTCCTCATAAGACAACCCTTCCATACCCAGAATCAACCTCATGAACGTTCTCTGAACTGCCTCCAATGCAAGTATGTCCTTCCTTAAATAAGGGCACCAGAACTGTATGCAGTACTCCAGGTGTGGTCTCACCAGCACCCTGTACAGTTGGAGCATGACTTCCCTGCTTTTATACTCCATCCCCCTAGAAATAAAGGCCAACAAAGGTCCCTGAAGGTGACAGTACAGGTAGATAAGGTTGTGAAGAAGGCATACGGAATGCTCTCCGTTATTAGCCGAGGTATAGAATACAAAAGCAGGGATGTAATGATGGAACTGTATAAAACGCTGGTACGGCCACAGCTGGAGTATTGTGCGCAGTTCTGGTCACCACATTACAGGAAGGACGGAATTGCTCTGGAGAGAGTGCAGAGAAGATTTACAAGAATGTTGCCAGGGCTTGAAAATTGTAGCTACGAGGAGAGATTGGATAGGCTGGGGTTGTTTTCCTTGGAACAGAGGAGGCTGAGGGGAGACTTGATTGAGGTATACAAAATTATGAGGGGCCCATTTGGAGTAGACAGGAAATACCTGTTTCCCCTAGCGGAGAGTTCAAGAACGAGAGGACATAGATTTAAGCTGATTAGCGGAAGGATTAGAGGGGACATGAGGAAAAACTTTTTTACCCAGAGGGTGGTGGGTGAATGGAATTCGCTGCCCGAATTGGTGGTAGAGGCAGGGACCCTCAACTCTTTTAAAAAGTACCTGGACCTGCACCTAAAGTGTTGTAAGCTGCAGGGCTACGGACCGGGTGCTGGAAGGTGGGATTAGAATGGGCACCTGGTTTAAAATATATTCCACTGAGGAAAAAAGGGTGTAAAAGAAATGACAGCCATCCGTGGCTAAGTAAAGAAATTAAGGATAGTATCCGACTAAAAACAAGGACATATAAGGTAGCCAAACTTAGTGGGAGGATAGAAGATTGGGAAGTCTTCAAAAGACAGCAAAAAGTAACGAAAGGATTGATTAAGAAAGGGAAGATAGATTATGAAAATAAATTAGCAAAAAATATAAAAACAGATAGCAAGAGTTTCTATAGTTATATAAAAAGAAAAAGGGTGGCTAAAGCAAACGTAGGTCCCTTAGAGGATGAGACCGGGAAATTAATGGTGGGAAACATGGAGATGGCAAAAATGCTGAACAAATATTTTGATTCAGTCTTTACGGTAGAGGACACTAAGAATATCCCAACACTGGACAAACAGGGGGCTCTAGGGGGGGAGGAGCTAAATACGATTAAAATCACTCAGGAATTGGTACTCAGTAAATTAATGGGACTCAAGGCGGATAAATCCCCTGGACCTGATGGCTTACATCCTAGGGTCTTGAGGGAAGTGGCAGTAGGGATTGTGGATGCTTTGGGAATAATTTTCCAAAATTCTCTGGACTCGGCAAAGGTCCCAGCAGATTGGAAAACTGCTAATGTAACACCCTTATTTAAAAAGGGTAGTAGGCAGAAGGCTGGAAATTATAGACCAGTTAGCCTAACATCTGTGGTGGGTAAAATTTTGGAGTCTATTATTAAGGAGACAGTAGCAGAACATTTGGATAAACATAATTTAATCGGACAAAGTCAGCATGGCTTTACGAAGGGGAAGTCATGTCTGACAAATTTGCTTGAGTTCTTTGAGGACATAACGTACAGGGTGGATAAAGGGGAACCAGTGGACGTAGTGTATTTAGACTTCCAGAAGGCATTCGACAAGGTGCCACATAAAAGATTATTGCTCAAGATAAAGAATCACTGGATTGGGGGTAATATTCTGGCACGGGTGGAGGATTGGTTATCTAACAGGAAGCAGAGAGTTGGGATAAATGGTTCATTCTCGGACTGGCAACCAGTAGCCAGTGGTGTTCCGCAGGGGTCGGTGCTGGGTCCCCAACTCTTTACAATCTATATTAACGATTTAGAGGAGGGGACCGAGTGTAACATATCAAAGTTTGCAGATGATACAAAGGTGGGAGGGAAAGTAGAGAGTGAGGAGGACATAAAAAACCTACAAGGGGATATAGACAGGCTGGGTGAGTGGGCGGAGATTTGGCAGATGAAACACAATATTGGAAAATGTGAGGTTATGCACTTTGGCAGGAAAAATCAGAGAGCAAGTTATTATCTTAATGGCGAGAAACTGGAAAGTACTGCAGTACAAAGGGATCTGGGGGTCCTAGTGCAAGAAAATCAAAAAGTTAGTATGCAGGTGCAGCAGGTGATCAAGAAGGCCAACGGAATATTGGCGTTTATTGCTAGGGGGATAGAATATAAAAACAGGGAGGTATTGCTGCAGTTATATAAGGTATTGATGAGACCGCACCTGGAATACTGCATACAGTTTTGGTCTCCATACTTAAGAAAAGACATACTTGCTCTCGAGGCAGTGCAAAGAAGGTTCACTCGGTTAATCCCGGGGATGAGGGGGCGGACATATGAGGAGGGGTTGAGTAGATTGGGACTCTACTCATTGGAGTTCAGAAGAATGAGAGGCGATCTTATTGAAACATATAAGATTGTGAAGGGGCTTGATCGGGTGGATGCGGTAAGGATGTTCCCAAGGATGGGTGAAACTAGAACTAGGGGGCATAATCTTAGAATAAGGGGCTGCTCTTTCAAATCTGAGATGAGGAGAAACTTCTTCACTCAGAGGGTAGTGGGTCTGTGGAATTTGCTGCCCCAGGAAGCTGTGGAAGCTACATCATTAAATAAATTTAAAACAGAAATAGACAGTTTCCTCGAAGTAAAGGGAATTAGGGGTTACGGGGAGCGGGCAGGAAATTGGACATGAATTTAGATTTGAGGTTAGGATCAGATCAGCCATGATCTTATTGAATGGCGGAGCAGGCTCGAGGGGCCGATTGGCCTACTCCTGCTCCTATTTCTTATGTTCTTAATTGAACAGATATTTTGTATCTGTCTTCACAGTAGAAGACACTAATAATATACCAATAATAGTAGAAAATCAAGAGGCAAAGGGGAGGGAGGAACTAAAATCAATCACTATCACTTGAGAAAAAGTACTCGGTAAACTAATAGGTCTGAAGGTTGACAAGTCCCCTGGACCTGATGGCTTGCATCCAATGGTCTTAAAGGACATGGCTACAGAGATAGTGGATGCATTGGTTGTAATCTTCCAGAATTCACTCGATTCTGGAAAGTTCCCAGCGGATTGGAAAACCGCAAACGTAATAAACCTATTCAAGAAGGGAGCGAGACAGAAAGCAGGTAACTTTCGACCAGTTAGCCTAACATCTGTCATTGGGAAAATGCTACAATCCATTATTAAGGAAGGAGTAGCAGGACATTTAGAGACTCATTATACAATCAAGGAGAGTCAACATGGTTTTATGAAGGGGAAATCATGTCTGACAAATTTATTAGAGTTCTTTGAGGAAGTAACGGGCAGGGTGGATAAAGGGGAACCAATGGATGCAGTATATTTGGATTTCCAAAAGGCATTCGATAAGGTGCCACATAAAAGATTACTGCACAAGATAAGAGCTCATGGTGTTGGGGGTAATATACTGGCATGGATAGAGGATTGGCTAACTAACAGAAAACAAAGAGTCGGGATAAAAGGGTCATTTTCAAAATGGCAATCTGTAACTAGTGGGGTGCCGCAGGGCTCAGTGCTGGGGCCTCAACTATTTACAATATAGATCAATGACTTGGATAAATGAACAGAGTGTCTTGTGGCCAAATTTGCTGATGATACAAAGATAGGTGGAAAAGCAAGTTGCAATGAGGACACAAAGTGCCTGCAAAGGGATATTGGCAGGTTAAGCGAATGGGCAGAAATTTGGCAGATGGAATATAATAGGGGGTGATGTGCAGCCAAATATAGAGAAAAAAACAAGTCAGCTTGGAAGACAGGGCAAATATGTGAGGGCAAGGCTGGATGGCATCTATTTTAATGCAAGGAGTCTTGCGAATAAGGTGGATGAACTGAAGGTGTTGATAAACACATGGGAGTATGATATTGTTGCTGTCACAGAGACATGGTTGAGGGAGGGGCAAGACTGGCAGCTCAATATTCCGGGGTACAGAATCTTCAGGCGAGACAGAGAGGGAGGTATAAGAGGAGGGGGGGTCGCAATATTAATTAAAGAATCAATTACTGCCATAAGGAGGGATGATATATTAGCAGGTTCCTCAAATGAGGCCATATGGGTGGAGCTTAAAAACAAAAAGGGGGCAAGCACTTTGATGGGAGTGTACTATAGGCCCCCAAACAGTCAGGGGGAGATCGAGGAACAGATATGTAGGCAAATCTCAGAAAATTGTGCAAATAATAGGGTAATAATCGTGGGGGATTTCAACTTCCCCAATATTAACTGGGATACTCAGAGTGTAAAAGGCTTAGAGGGTACAAAATTCTTAACGTGCATCCAGGAGAGCTTTTTGAGCCAGCATGTAGAAAGTCCTACAAGAGAGGGGGCGGTACTGGACCTAATTCTAGGGAATGTGGCCGGCCAAGCGGAAGAAGTGCTAGTAGGTGAGCACTTTGGTGACAGTGACCATAATTCGGTGAGATTTAAGGTGGTCATGGAAAAGGACAGGGAGGGGCCGGAAATAAAGGTTCTAAATTGGGGGAAGGCCGATTTTAATAGGATAAGGCAGGATCTGGCCAAAATGGACTGGGATCAGCTGCTTGTAGGAAAATCCGCATCGGAGCAATGGGAGTCTTTCAGAAGGGAGATTGAGACCATACAATGGCAACATGTTCCCGTAAAGGTCAAGGGTGGTTCCAAGAACTCCAGGGAACCTTGGATGTCAGGGGATATACGAGAATGGATTAGGAAAAAAAGGAGGGCTTTTGGCAGATACAAAAGGCTAAAGACGGAGGAAGCCCTAGAGGAGTACAAAAAGTGCAGGGGGATACTTAAAAAAGAAATTAGGAGATCAAGGAGGGGCCATGAAGTAACACTGGCGAGCAAAATAAAGGAAAATCCTAAGATGTTTTATAAGTATATTAAGGGTAAGAGGATGACTAGGGAAAAAATAGGGCCCATTAGGGACAAAAATGGCAATCTGTGTGTGGAGCCGGCAGATGTAGGAGGGGTTCGAAATGAATTTTTTGCATCTGTTTTCACTATGGAGAAGGACAATGTAGACATAGAAATACGGCAGGGGGACTGTGATATACTCGAACATATTAACATCGAATGGGAGGAGGTATTGGCGGTTTTAGCAGGCCTAAAAAATGGATAAATCCCCAGGCCCGGACGAAATGTATCCCAGGCTACTGTGTGAGGCAAAGGAGGAGATCGCGGGGGCTCTAACACATATATTCAGAACCTCTCTGCAGGGGATGTGCCAGAGGACTGGAGAACCGCTAATGTAGTACCATTATTCAAGAAGGGGAGTAGGGAAAAACCGGGGAACTACAGGCCAGTGAGCCTAACATCAGTGGTAGGAAAATTATTGGAAAAAATTCTGAAGGACAAAATTAGTCTCCACTTGGAGAAGCAAGGATTAATCAGGGATAGTCAACATGGCTTTGTCAAGGGAAGATCATGTCTGACTAATTTGATTGAATTTTTTGAGGGGGTGACTAGGCGTGTGGATGAGGGTAACGCAGTGGATGTGGTATACATGGATTTCAGTAAGGCCTTCGATAAAGTCCCGCACAGGAGACTGGTCAAGAAGGTACGAGCCCATGGAATCCAGGGTGCCTTGGCACTTTGGATACAAAACTGGCTTAGTGGCAGAAGGCAGAGGGTGATGGTCGAAGGTTGTTTTTGTGACTGGAAGCCTGTGGCCAGTGGGGTACCACAGGGATCGGTGCTGGGTCCCTTGCTGTTTGTGGTCTACATTAACGACTTGGATATGAATGTAAAAGGTATGATCAGTAAGTTCGCTGATGATACAAAAATTGGTAGGGTGGTAAATAGCGAGGAGGATAGCCTCAGTCTGCAGGACGATATAGATGGGTTGGTCAGATGGGCGGAACAGTGGCAAATGGAATTTAACCCGGAAAAGTGCGAGGTAATGCACTTTGGAGGGACGAACAAGGCAAGGGAATACACAATGAATGGGAGGACCCTAGGCAAGACAGAGGGTCAGAGGGATCTTGGTGTGCAAGTTCACAGATCCCTGAAGGCGGCGGAACAGGTAGATAAGGTGGTAAAGAAGGCATATGGGATACTTGCCTTTATTAGCCGAGGCATAGAATATAAGAGCAAGGAGGTTATGATGGAGCTGTATAAAACACTGGTTAGGCCACAGCTGGAGTACTGTGTGCAGTTCTGGTCGCCACACTACAGGAAGGATGTGATCGCTTTGGAGGGTTCAGAGGAGATTCACCAGGATGTTACCAGGGCTGGAGCGCTTCAGCTATGAAGAGAGACTGGGAAGATTGGGTTTGTTTTCCTTGGAGCAGAGGAGGCTGAGGGGGGACATGATTGAGGTGTACAAAATTATGAGGGGCACAGATAGGATGGATACTAAGGAGCTTTTTCCCTTCATTGAGGGTTCTATAACAAGGGGGCATAGATTCAAGGTAAAAGGCAGGAGGTTTAGAGGGGATTTGAGAAAGAACTTTTTCACCCAGAGGGTGGTTGGAGTCTGGAACTCACTGCCTGAAAGGGTTGTGGAGGCAGGAACCCTCACAACATTCAAGAAGCATTTGGATGAGCACTTGAAATGCCATAGCATACAAGGCTACGGACCAAATGCTGGAATATGGGATTAGAGTAGACAGGGCTTGATGGCCGGCGCGGACACGATGGGCCGAAGGGCCTCTATCCGTGCTGTATAACTCTATGACTCTATAATGTGGGAAAATGTGAAGTCATCCACTTTGGGAGGAAAAATAAAAAAGCAAAATGTTATTCGAATGGAGAAATACTGCAAAATGCTGCGGTACAGAGGGATCTGGGTGTCCTCGTTCATGAAACACAAGAAGTCAAAATACAAGTGCAGCAGGTAATCCAGAAGGCAAACGGAATATTGGCCGTTATTTCTAGGGGGATGGAGTATAAACATGGAAACATAGAAAATAGGAGCAATTGTAGGCCATTCGGCCCTTCGGACCTGCCCTGCCATTCAAAATGATCATGGCTGATCGTCTAACTCAGTACCCTGTTTCCGCTTTTTCCCCATATCCCTTGATCCCTTTAGCATTAAGAAATATATCTATCTCCTTCTTGAATACATCTAATGACTTGGCCTCCACAGCCTTCTGTGGTGGAAAATTCCACAGGTTCACCACCCTCTGAGTGAAGAATTTTCTCTTCATCTCGGTTCTAAATGGCCTACCCCGTATCCTGAGACTGTGACCCCTGGTTCTGGACTCCCCAGTCATCGGGAACATCCTCCCTGCATCTAATCTGTCTAGTCCTGTTAGAATTTTATGTGTTTTGATGAGATCACCTCTCATTCTTCTAAACTCTAGTGAATATAGGCCTAGTCGACCCAATCTCTCCTCATACGTCAGTCCTGCCATCCCAGGAATCAGTCTGGTAAACCTTCGTTGCACTCCCTCCATGGCAAGGACATCCTTCCTCAGATAAGGAGATCAAAACTGCACACAATATTCCAGATGTGGTCTCACCAAGGCCCTGTATAACTGCAGTAAGACATTCCTGCTCCTGTACTCAAATCCTCTTGCAATGAAGGCCAACATACCATTCGCCTTCCTAACTGCTTGCTGCACCTGAATGCTCGCTTTCATCGACTGGTGTACAAGGACACCCAGGTCTCATTGCACCTCCCCTTTTCCCAATCTATCACCATTCAGATAATAATCTGCCTTTCTGTTTTTGCAACCAAAGTGGATAACCTCACATTTATCCACGTTATACTGCATCTGCCATGTTCTTGCCCACTCACCCAACTTGTCTAAATCACATTGGAGCCTCTTTGCATCCTCCTCACAGCTCACGTTCCACCCCAGCTTTGTGTCGTCTGCGAACTTGGAAATGTTACATTTAGTTCCCTCATCCAAATCATTGATATATATTGTGAATAGCTGGGGCCCAAGCACTGATCCCTGCGGTACCCCACTAGTCACTGCCTGCCACCCGGAAAAAGACCCGTTTATTCCTACTCTCTGTTTCCTGTCTGTCAACCAATTCTCAATCCATGCCAGTATATTCCCCACAATCCCATGTGCTTTAATTTTGCATGATGTAATGAAGGCCAAAATACCATTTGCCTTCCTAACTGCTTGCTGCACCTGCATGTTTGCTTTCAGTGACTGGTGTACAAGAACACCCAGGTCCCTTTGTCCGTCAACATTTCCCAATCTATCACCATTTAAATAATACTCTGCCTTTCTGTTTTTCCTTCCGAAGTGGATAAGAAAGACTTCACTCAGTGTCGTCACCATCATGGTCCGGGCAGTCTAATCCGAGTCCCCCTGAGTGGTAATGTACAGTGGACTCGACTCAGTCATGGTATGTTTTTAGTTGTATACTGATTCAAAATGATTTATTTTTAACCCAAGACTCCTGCTGGATAGTTCATAGCCCATTCAGTTGCTGGGTAAAGAATATGCTACGAAAGTTGCAAGTGTTAGGAAGAACTGCAATCAAGCCTCAGGGTTGAAGAAATCACCCCCCTTATTGATATGCTGATAAGGTGAGATGAAGTAGGGTGGGAGGAGGTTCACATGGAGCATAAACACCGGCATGGACCAGTTGGGCTGAATGGCCTGTTTCTGTGCTGTAAATTCTATGGAATTTCTGGCACAGTGCTACACCAGATCTTTTCAAACTGTTCTGTGAGGTATACTAACACCCCTGGAGACCGACTGTAAATACTAACACCCCTGGAGACCGACTGTAAATACTAACACTCCTGGAGACCGACTGTAAATACTAACACCCCTGGAGACCCCCTGTAAATACTGACACACCCCGGAGACCCACTGTAAATACTGACACACCCCGGAGACCCACTGTAAATACTGACACACCCCGGAGACCCACTGTAAATACTGACACACCCCGGAGACCCCCTGTAAATATTGACACACCCCTGGAGACCCCCTGTAAATACTGACACACCCCTGGAGACCCCCTGTAAATACTGACACACCCCTGGAGACCCCCTGTAAATACTGACACACCCCCGGAGACCCCCTGTAAATACTGACACACCCCTGGAGACCCCCTGTAAATACTGACACACCCCTGGAGACCCCCTGTAAATATTGACACACCCCCGGAGACCCCCTGTAAATACTGACACACCCCCGGAGACCCACTGTAAATATTGACACACCCCTGGAGACCCACTGTAAATATTGACACACCCCTGGAGACCCCCTGTAAATATTGACACACCCCCGGAGACCCCCTGTAAATACTGACACACCCCCGGAGACCCACTGTAAATACTGACACACCCCCGGAGACCCCCTGTAAATACTGACACACCCCCGGAGACCCCCTGTAAATATTGACACACCCCTGGAGACCCCCTGTAAATACTGACACACCCCCGGAGACCCCCTGTAAATACTGACACACCCCCGGAGACCCACTGTAAATATTGACACACCCCTGGAGACCCCCTGTAAATACTGACATACCCCTGGAGACCCCCTTTAAATATTGACACACCCCCGGAGACCCCCTGTAAATATTGACACACCCCTGGAGACTCTCTGTAAATACTGACACACCCCGGAGACCCACTGTAAATACTGACACACCCCTGGAGACCCCCTGTAAATACTGACACACCCCTGGAGACCCCCTGTAAATACTGACACACCCCTGGAGACCCCCTGTAAATATTGACACACCCCGGAGACCCCCTGTAAATACTGACACACCCCTGGAGACCCCCTGTAAATACTGACACACCCCTGGAGACCCACTGTAAATACTGACACACCCCCGGAGACCCACTGTAAATACTGACACACCCCCGGAGACCCACTGTAAATACTGACACACCCCCGGAGACCCACTGTAAATACTGACACACCCCCGGAGACCCACTGTAAATACTGACACACCCCCGGAGACCCCCTGTAAATACTGACACACCCCTGGAGACCCCCTGTAAATATTGACACACCCCTGGAGACCCCCTGTAAATATTGACACACCCCCGGAGACCCCCTGTAAATACTGACACACCCCCGGAGACCCACTGTAAATATTGACACACCCCCGGAGACCCCCTGTAAATATTGACACACCCCCGGAGACCCACTGTAAATACTGACACACCCCCGGAGACCCACTGTAAATACTGACACCCCCCCGGAGACCCCCTGTAAATATTGACACACCCCGGAGACCCACTGTAAATATTGACACACCCCCGGAGACCCCCTGTAAATATTGACACACCCCGGAGACCCACTGTAAATACTGACACACCCCTGGAGACCCCCTGTAAATACTGACATACCCCGGAGACCCACTGTAAATACTGACACACCCCTGGAGACCCCCTGTAAATATTGACACACCCCTGGAGACCCACTGTAAATATTGACACACCCCTGGAGACCCACTGTAAATATTGACACACCCCCGGAGACCCCCTGTAAATATTGACACACCCCGGAGACCCCCTGTAAATACTGACACAACCCTGGAGACCCCCTGTAAATACTGACACACCCCTGGAGACCCCCTGTAAATATTGACACACCCCCGGAGACCCCCTGTAAATACTGACACACCCCCGGAGACCCCCTGTAAATATTGACACACCCCTGGAGACCCCCTGTAAATATTGACACACACCCGGAGACCCCCTGTAAATACTGACACACCCCCGGAGACCCCCTGTAAATACTGACACACCCCTGGAGACCCCCTGTAAATATTGACACACCCCTGGAGACCCCCTGTAAATACTGACACACCCCCGGAGACCCCCTGTAAATATTGACACACCCCTGGAGACCCCCTGTAAATATTGACACACCCCCGGAGACCCACTGTAAATATTGACACACCCCCGGAGACCCCCTGTAAATATTGACACACCCCGGAGACCCCCTGTAAATATTGACACACCCCTGGAGACCCCCTGTAAATATTGACACACCCCCGGAGACCCCCTGTAAATATTGACACACCCCGGAGACCCCCTGTAAATATTGACACACCCCTGGAGACCCCCTGTAAATATTGACACACCCCCGGAGACCCCCTGTAAATATTGACACACCCCGGAGACCCCCTGTAAATACTGACACACCCCTGGAGACCCACTGTAAATATTGACACACCCCTGGAGACCCCCTGTAAATACTGACACACCCCTGGAGACCCACTGTAAATACTGACACACCCCTGGAGACCCCCTGTAAATATTGACACACCCCGGAGACCCACTGTAAATACTGACACACCCCTGGAGACCCACTGTAAATACTGACACACCCCTGGAGACCCCCTGTAAATATTGACACACCCCGGAGACCCACTGTAAATATTGACACACCCCGGAGACCCACTGTAAATACTGACACACCCCTGGAGACCCACTGTAAATACTGACACACCCCTGGAGACCCACTGTAAATACTGACACACCCCTGGAGACCCACTGTAAATACTGACACACCCCGGAGACCCACTGTAAATACTGACACACCCCGGAGACCCACTGTAAATATTGACACACCCCGGAGACCCCCTGTAAATACTGACACACCCCTGGAGACCCCCTGTAAATACTGACACACCCCTGGAGACCCCCTGTAAATACTGACACACCCCTGGAGACCCCCTGTAAATACTGACACACCCCTGGAGACCCCCTGTAAATACTGACACACCCCTGGGAAACCCTGTAAATATAAACGCACTCCTGCAAATACTAACAACTCCTGGGGACAATTGCTGCAGAGATATTGTGTTGAGTCACTCAGTGCAGAGGCTGAGGGAGGAAAGAAGGAAGAACATCTTGGGTTAGAGTTAGGGTTACAGAAAGGCAAGGTGGGACTTGGGGTTGGCAGAAGAACAAATAGGATTTTAATGGGAGAGGTGGTCAGGTGATTCAGGGTGAGATGCTTGAGGTGGTGATCTAATTGAGGTGTTTAAGATGATTGAAGGAGTTGATAGGGTAGATAGAGAGAAACTATTTCTTCTGGTGGGGGAGTCCAGAACAAGGGGGCACAATCGTAAAATTAGAGCTAGACCGTTTAAGCGTGATGTCAGGAGGCACTTCTTCACACAAAGGGGAGTGGAAATTTGGAACTCTCTCCCCCAAATAGCTGTTGAGGCTGGGGTCAATTGAAAAATTAAAAACTGAGACAGATACATTTTGTTAGGTAAGGGTATCAAGGGATATGGAGCAACGGGTAAATGGAGTTGAGGTACAGATCAGCCATGATCTAATTGAGTGGTGGAACAGGCTCGAGGGGATGAATTGTCTACTCATGTTACTTTGATACTATGTTCTTATGCACGAGGAGAAGGGTGAAAGACTAAGGTATGTACTTGTGCTAAGGACCACACCATCACTACGGTGGTAAGGCGGTGCAGGTGGTGGAAAGTACATCAAGATGGGAAGGCTTCAATAAGGGGAAATGTAAAAGTCAGGGTGCCAATACAATCATCCAGAACAAGGGCCTTGCTCGTGGGTGAATGGATATCCCTGAGGGAATTGCAGAGAGAAGTAATGATCGTTGATCTTCCGACTGTGTCCATGGGAGCAGTGGTGGGTGGGGTGAGAAGGATGGAAGGAGGGTGGGAGGTTAGCCCCCACTGGGCACGCTGGGTGGAAAGGTTGGCGACAGTGGAGAATGGGTTAGTTTGGTTGGGTTGGTCATAAAGAGGCAATAACGAGTGCCTCAATGGGCCCTTTGGAGAATGCCAAGAAAGCTACAAAGGGTTTCTGTCAACTTATTCAAAGTGGAGAGTAGGAGGGCTGGGGAGTAATAATGGCTTGGGAGTAGGTATTAGGGGGGCAAAGTATCTGAGGGGGAGAAGTGAAAGGTGGCATGGCTGGGTGACAGGGAGTACAGGAGAGCATTAAAAAAACAGATAAAAGTTTTTTTTAATCCATTCTCAGGATGTGGGCGTCGCTGGCAAGACTGGCATTTAATGCCCATCCCTAGGTGCCCTTGAGAAGAAGGCGAAGGCTTTCTTCGTGAACCGCTGCAGTCCGTGTGGTAACGGGCTTGGGTCTGGATGGGCTGCCAGGAAATTCGAGCTACATAGGCACAGCGGAGACATGTCGTGGGTGTTAATAGGACAGGGAGAAGACAATATGAAAGAGTCTAAAATCAAAGGAGTTGTACAAGTCCATAGCTGACCCACTGCTGGGGCATTGTGTGAAAATTTGGGATGTCCATTATGGGAAGGATATCATTGCAATGGAAAAGGAACAGCTTAGAATCACCAGCATGTTAGCAGAGTTAAAGTTAGGAAGAGAGACGTGCTTTCATCACTAAAGCTGGGATGATGAAGGGGTGACCATGCTCCTTCGCTGTATCTTCGACAGAAATCCCGTTCCGGCGTGTAAACAGGGTTCTCTGCCGAAATTACGGCAGCAGAGCAGGAAAAACCGTTAGGAAGTTCCCAGAGTATCAAGGGTTTATGATCAGGGAAATAGGGACAGATTGGTTCCACTGGTCAGCGAGATGCTGATGAGACGACATAATTGAATGTAAATTTAATTTAACACCCACTGGGCCTCCCCAGGTAGCTCACAGTGATTGGGACATCAGGACAGGGAGCAATTCGGACGGGCTCCATTAAGTCGGGGGTCAATTAGGAAGGGGATCAATTGGGACGGGGGTCAATCGGGAGGGTGGGGGTGAGCAGCGGACCGCGGTTTTAATGTGGAGCTGGGAAGACCACTTCTGCTCCTCCCACTCCACATTCAGGTAAGTATTTTTTTTGAAAACTGACCTTTTTGGCGGTGTCCTGCAGTGGTCCCTTTAAGGTTAGGCCTCATGTAGACCTGGTTTTCCTGAATGAAGCTGCCCGGTGCTGGCTACATGCAGGGCAACCCAATGTTACATAGAGGGCCACAAACAGGCGTCAGGCCCTTTATTTGCACGTGCAAAGGGTCTAACACCGCATTGAGGCATGGGCCCTGGACGCCTATTTTTGCATGTACCAATATGGCGGGCCGCCCACTTCCATGTCGTAATGAGTGAGCGCTTCCTGCCTATCATATTGGAAGCTAGGCACCCGTTTAGTGCCTGAAAAACAGGCGTGGCGCCATTGAATTTCTAGGCCGCTAACTTTAATTTATAGAGAGCTTTTAATATAGAAAATGTCCCAAGGTGCCTCACAGGAGCATTAGGAAAAACAGACACTGACATATTAGTTATGGAGGCCAACGAATTGGTCAAAGAGGTGGGCTTTAAGCAGGGTCATAAAGAAGGGAGAAAGGTAGATGTCAGTCAAGCAGTCTGACATCGCAAAGGGAGTGGAGTGGTTAAGAGAGATTGGAGAGAGACAGAGCTCGTTGTCATCATCGTACCCATAGAAGCGGATTCCATACCTATGGATGATCTCAGCAAGGGGCAGCATGTAGATGAGGTAGAGAAGGCCGAGGATGGGTGCTTGCAGGGCTCTGGAAGTAACAGTGGAGGGGCGGGAGAAGAATCCATTGTTGGAGATGCTTACGCTACCATCAGATAGGTAAGAGTGGAATCAAGCAAGGGCAGTCCCACTGAGCTGGACAACAGAAGAGAGGTGTTGGAGGAGGATGGTGTGGTCAACTGCATCGAAGGCTGCGGAGAGGCTGAGCAGAGATAATGCATCACGGTCTTCAGTTAGAGTCGTTCGGCACTGTGGCAGGGATGGAAACCTGACTGGAGGAATACAAACTTTTCTAAATCTTCCAACTCTTTACAATCTATATTAACGATTTGGAGGAGGGGACCGAGTGCAACATATCGAAGTTTGCAGATGATACAAAGATGGGAGGGAAAGTAGAGAGTGAGGAGGACATAAAAAACCTGCAGGGAGATATAGACAGGCTGGGTGAGTGGGCGGAGATTTGGCTGATGCAATACAATATTGGAAAATGTGAGGTTATGCACTTTGGCAGGAAAAACCAGAGAGCAAGTTATTTTCTTGATGGCAAGAGACTAGAAAGTACTGCAGTACAAAGGGATCTGGGGGTCCTAGTGCAAGAAAATCAAAAAGTTAGTATGCAGGTGCAGCAGGTGATCAAGAAGGCCAACGCAATGTTGGCGTTTATTGCTAGGGGGATAGAATATAAAAACAGGGAGGTATTGCTGCAGTTATATAAGGTATTGGTGAGACCGCACCTGGAATACTGCATACAGTTTTGGTCTCCATACTTAAGAAAAGACATACTTGCTCTCAAGGCAGTACAAAGAAGGTTCACTCGATTAATCCCGGGGATGAGGGGGCGGACATATGAGGAGAGGTTGAGTAGATTGGGACTCTACTCATTGGAGTTCAGAAGAATGAGAGGCGATCTTATTGAAACATATAAGATTGTGAAGCGGCTTGATCGGGTGGATGCGGTAAGGATGTTCCCAAGGATGGGTGAAACTAGAACTAGGGGGCATAATCTTAGAATAAGGGGCTGCTCTTTCAAAACTGAGATGAGGGAAAACTTCTTCACTCAGAGGGTGGTGGGTCTGTGGAATTTGCTGCCCCAGGAAGCTGTGGAAGCTACATCATTAAATAAATTTAAAACAGAAATAGACAGTTTCCTAGAAGTGAAGGGAATTAGGGGTTACGGGGAGCGGGCAGGAAATTGGACATGAATTTAGATTTGAGGTTAGGATCACATCAGCCATGATCTTATTGAATGGCGGAGCAGGCTCGAGGGGCCGATTGGCCTACTCCTGCTCCTATTTCTTATGTTCTTATGTTCTTAAATGTTGCTGTTTATCGTGTAACCGAATAGCCTTTAACTATTTGAAATTGCAGTATTTTACTGTAAACAAGCCACAGAGGATCTCCTGATGAAGCATCGAGGGAGTTGACATCCTGGGACCATTTAATCATGCTTTGATAAAGTCACACAATGATTTATGAGAAATGGACTGCAGTTTGGCAAGTCCCCAGAGAGCTCACATGGAGAGCCATTTCTCTTTCATATCCTGCTGGGACTGACTTTCTTTTGCTACGCCCAGTATAAACACCTCAATTAATGAATTGACAAGTTTACAAGGTTGGAGGTTTTCCATGTAGTTAAGGCAATTTTGTAAATATAAATCATCCTCCGCTGTTTCCATACTGCCCCCGACCTCCTGGGCACCACACACGTAGCTTCTCTGCCAACGCAAGGGGAGTTCCCAAGGTTTGATGACCTGCCTTTGCACCATCCAGGGCTACAAGAAGGGAGCACATCCTCCCAGGGATGGGTCCTGATGGATAAACTCATCTGTTCATACCTGAAGCTTGTGTTAGGGCTCATTATGATTCCACAATGAATGAAGAAACAATCCATTTCTTCAGCTTTAAGATAACATCACCTTCTATCACTCTCCAGCAACCTGTGCCTTACAATCCCCTTATTCACAACCAATTGCTCCAGTCTGGCTTCAGCTAGTTCTGGTAGTTTGACACGATGGGACAGAATTTGCTGCAGCCGGTGAATGAGCGACGTCCACCATTAGTTAGACTTGCCTTCGCATGAACTTGAGTTTAATTCCCATGAGCTTTTGCACGACAAGTTGTTGTAAGTGAGAGATGGAAACCGTGTGGCGCTCTCTACAGGGCATCTGGGACCTGTGTGAACAGGGCAAGCAAATGTGTATCTCCTTAATCAATCAGATTGAAGAATTGTTAATGAGCAGCAGAGTCTGAAGCAGGAAGTAAAAATTAGAAAAGTGAATTCAATGTCAAATCAGGTACATGATGTGGAGATGCCGATGATGGACTGGGGTGGACAAATGTAAGGAGTCTTACAACACCAGGTTATAGTCCAACAGCTTTATATGGAATCACAAGCTTTTGGAGCTTTCCTCCTTCCTCACCTGACGAAGGAGGAAAGCTCCGAAAGCTTGTGATTCCAAATAAAGCTGTTGGACTATAACCTGGTGTTGTAAGACTCCTTAAATCAGGTACAGAAAGAGAAATAAACAGAGGGAAAGGAAGATTGGATTAAGAGAGGGAGAAAAAAGAGACAGAAAAGAAAGGAAAAGTTTTTAAAATATTAATTTAAGATTTTTGAAATCTCCAACAATTAAAAGCTGGAATGAGACTCCACATTGGTAAAAGTTAATTTTCCGTGCCAGAGAGGTTGTTTGGCAGTAATTAAAACTGATCACACCTTTGAAACGGGGACTTGGACTGAAATGGACAAACGCTAACTTTCTGTGGCGAGTTTAGTTTGTATCTACCCCACAAATACAGAAACTTCACGCCGTTCAATGCATTTGAATGGTGAGTCAGACAGTGAGATGCCGTTTTCGGGAAGCTAGAGGCAGATCTCGGACAGCAACTTCCAGATTTTCACATGAACCTTGCATCTGCCCTTGCCTGAAGTTGCTGTGCAATTTGCTCATAAATAACGGTGAGTGTCTTCAGCCTCACTGTTACTTTGACAGTAAATTCTGGCCCGATGTCAGATGTCGGCCTGTTAAGGGAATCACTCCAAAAGCTCAGACTTAAACTTAAGGGAGTATCTTTAATTGTGCATACTACGTCAATACATTTTCCTTCAAATTAAGTGAACATTTGGACCAGCTTTTAATCAAATCACATGATCAGCAACAACAATGTGCATTTATAAAACACGAACACAGTAACTGTTACATAAGGTTAAATCTCACGGGATCCAAGGTGAGGTAGCCAATTGGATACAAAATTGGATTGACGACAGAAGACAGAGGGTGGTTGTAGAGGGTTGTGTTTCAAACTGGAGGCCTGTGACCAGCGGTGTGCCTCAGGGATCGGTGCTGGGTCCGCTGTTATTTGTTATTTATATTAATGATTTGGATGAGAATTTAGGAGGCATGGTTAGTAAGTTTGCAGATGACACCAAGATTGGTGGCACTGTGGACAGTGAAGAAGGTTATCTAGGATTGCAACGGGATCTTGATAAATTGGGCCAGTGGGCCGATGAATGGCAGATGGAGTTTAATTTAGATAAATGTGAGGTGATGCATTTTGGTAGATCAAATCGGGCCAGGACCTACTCCGTTAATGGTAGGGCGTTGGGGAGAGTTATAGAACAAAGAGATCTAGGAGTACAGGTTCATAGCTCCTTGAAAGTGGAGTCACAGGTGGATAGGGTGGTGAAGAAGGCATTTGGCATGCTTGGTTTCATTGGTCAGAACACTGAATACAGGAGTTGGGATGTCTTGATGAAGTTGTACAAGACATTAGTAAGGCCACACTTGGAGTACTGTGTACAGTTCTGGTCACCCTATTATAGAAAGGATATTATTAAACTAGAAAGAGTGCAGAAAAGATTTACTAGGATGCTACCGGGACTTGATGGTTTGACTTATAGGGAGAGGTTGGATAGACTGGGACTTTTTTCCCTGGAGAGTAGGAGGTTTAGGGGTGATCTTATAGAAGTCTATAAAATAATGAGGGGCATAGATAAGGTCGATAGTCAAAATCATTTCCCAAAGGTAGGGGAGTCTATAACGAGGGGACATAGATTTAAGGTGAGAGGGGAGAGATACAAAAGGGTCCAGAGGGGCAATTTTTTCACTCAAAGGGTGGTGAGTGTCTGGAACGAGCTGCCAGAGGCAGTAGTAGAGGCGGGTACAATTTTGTCTTTTAAAAAGCATTTGGACAGTTACATGGGTAAGATGGGTATAGAGGGATATGGGCCAAGTGCAGGCAATTGGGACTAGCTTAGTGGTATAAACTGGGCGACATGGACATGTTGGGCCGAAGGGCCTGTTTCCATGTTGTAAACTTCTATGATTCTATGATTCTAACTGTCCCAAGGTGACTCCAGTGTGTAGCAGAGTGAGTCCTTGGATGGGGGAGTCAGCTGACTCACATTCTGTCCAACTCTCTGGAATCAATTCCTGTATCTCTGCCCCTTGTATTTTCTCTGCCCATCTTTAGAAGTCCACCAAGAACCCAGCTTTTCGACCGTACTTTCAGTCACCTCTCCTAACTCTCCTCATACTCCTCAGTATGCTGGCCTTTATATCTAGAGGACGAGAGTACAAGGGGGCAGAAGTTATGCTGTAGCTATACAAAACCCTGGTTAGACCGCACCTGGAGTACTGTGAGCAGTTCTGGGCACCGCACCTGGGCACTGCGGCTCTAGCCAAGCTGTTCCAGTACAGCTACAACACCGGCATCTATCCGACAATGTGGAAAATTGCCCAGGTATGTCCTGTCCACAAAAAGCAGGACAAATCCAATCCGGTCAATTACCGCCCCATCAGTCCACTCTCAACCATCAGCAAAGTGATGGAAGGTGTCGTCGACAATGCTATCAAGCGGCACTTACTCACCAATAACCTGCTCACTGATGCTCAGTTTGGGTTCCGCCAGGACCACTCGGCTCCAGACCTCATTCCAGCCTTGGTCCAAACATGGACAAAAGAGCTGAATTCCAGAGGTGAGGTGAGAGTGACTGCCCTTGACATCAAGGCAGCATTTGACTGAGTGTGGCACCAAGGAGCCCTAGTAAAATTGAAGTCAATGGGAATCAGGGGGAAAACTCTCCAGTGGCTGGAGTCATACCTAGCACAAAGGAAGATGGCAGTGATTGTTGGAGGCCAATCATCTCAGCCCCTGGGCATTGCTGCAGGAGTTCCTCAGGGCAGTGTCCTAGGCCCAACCATCTTCAGCTGCTTTATCAATGACCTTCCCTCCATCATAAGGTCAGAAATGGGGATGTTTGCTGATGATTGCACAGTGTTCAGTTCCATTCGCAACCCCTCAAATAATGAAGCAGTCCGAGCCCGCATGCAGCAAGACCTGGACAACATCCAGGCTTGGGCTCACAAGTGGCAAGTAACATTCACGCCAGATAAGTGCCAGGCAATGACCATCTCCAACAAGAGGGAGTCTAACCACCTCCCCTTGACATTCAACGGCATTACCATTCTCGAATCCCCCACCATCAACATTCTGAGGGTCACCATTGACCAGAAACCTAACTGGACCAGCCACATAAATACTGTGGCTACGAGAGCAGGTCAGAGGCTGGGTATTCTGCGGCGAGTGACTCACCTCCTGACTCCCCAAAGCCTTTCCACCATCTACAAGGCACAAGTCAGGAGCGAGATGGAATACTCTCCACTTGCTTGGATGAGTGCAGCTCCAACAACACTCAAGAAGCTCAACACCATCCAGGACAAAGCAGCCCGCTTGATTGGCACCCCATCCACCACCCGAAACATTCACTCCCTTCACCACCGGCGCACTGTGGCTGCAGTGTGTACCATCCACAGGATGCACTGCAGCAACTCGCCAAGGCTTCTTCGACAGCACCTCCCAAACCCGCGACCTCTACCAGCTAGGACAAGAGCAGCAGGCACATGGGAACAACACCACCTGCACGTTCCCCTCCAAGTCACACACCATCCCGACTTGGAAATATATCGCCGTTCCTTCATCGTTGCTGGTTCAAAATCCTGGAACTCCCTTCCTAACAGCACTGTGGGAGAACCGTCACCACACGGACTGCAGCAGTTCAAGAAGGCGGCTCACCACCACCTTCTTGAGGGCAATTAGGGATGGGCAATAAATGCCGGCCTCGCCAGCGACGCCCACATCCCGTGAATGAATAAAAAAAAAACAAAGGCATGGTTGAGAATTTCAGCAGCAGATGGGCTGAGGCAAGGGTGGAGATGGGTGATGTTGTGGAGGTGGAAATAGGGGGTATTTGTGATGGAGACGTTATGGTGTTGGAAGCTCAGTCCTGGGTCAAACCAGGAGGCCGAGGTTGAGAAAAGTCTGGTTCTACCTGAGACAGTGGCCAGGGAGAGGGATGGAATTAGTGGCGATGGAATGGAGTTTGTGGCAGGTGTCCAAGATAACTGCTTCAGTTTTCCGAATGTTTAATTGGAGGAAATTGCCGCTCATCCAAGACTGGACGTCAGACAAGTAGTTTGACAACACAGAGGCAGTGGAGGGGTCGAGAGAGGTGGTGGTGAGATTTAAGTGGGAATTGCCTGTGTACATGTGGAACCTGACCCCCTCTTCAGATGGTGTCACCAAGGGACAGCATGTAGGTGAGGAAGAGAAAGGGACCAAGGATTGATCCTTGAGGGACTCCAGAGGTCGTGGTGTGGCGAAGGAAGAGAAGCCATTGCTGGAGATGTTCTGACTACAATCTGATAGGTAAGAGTGGAACCAAGCGAAGGCAGTCTCACTGAGCTGGACAGCGGAGGAGAAGCATTACAAGAGAATGGAGTGGTAGACCATTTCAAAAGCTATATAGAGAGGTCGAGAAGGGATGACGAGATATAGTGCACCACAGTCACAGTGGATGTTATTTATGACTTTAATAAGGGCCATTTCAGTGCTATTATCAAGGGTGGAAATCTGATTGTAGAGGTTCAAACGCAAGAACGATGGGCAAAAATTTGGGAGACGATAACACGTTCAAGGATGTTGGAGAAGAAAGGGAAATTGGAGATAGGGCGGTCGTTTGCAAAGACAGAGGGGTCGAGCGTGTTTTTTTTTTAGGATGATGGTTTTGAATGGGAGGGGGACAGGACCTGAGGAGACGGAACCATTTACAATCTCTGTTGGCATAAAGGACAGGAAGATAACTTGCGTGGTTAGCAGATTAGTGGGAATAGGATGGAGAGAGAGAGGGCAGGAGGTGGGTCATGGACAAATGAACTCGGAGAGGGCATGGAGGGCGATAGTAGAGAAACTAGAGAAAGATCTTTTCAATGTGAACCTGACACAGCAGAACCCATCACTTCCCTTTACAGATGCTGACTGACCAGCTGCCTATTTCCACCAATTTCTGTTTACATTTCAAATTTGCAACATTTGCCGTCTCTCCTTTTTACTTTCCTTTCCCAGGCCGGTTGCTGCAGGATAAATGCCACTTACACACACCATCCCCATTGCCCGCTGACTTGCTATCAGATTCCTTACAGTCTGCACTGACTTCTCCACAAGTCCACTTGCGGTGGGTCAATCGGTGAAATTGTGTGACTAGGTTCCGCCTCTGACAAAGCAGCTGCACTCACTACTTGCAGCCTGTGGCCTAGAGTCACTGACAACCTCACCAGCTGTTCCACGCCCGGAGAAAGCAGCCTTCAGTTACTGACAATCTCACCAGCTGTTCCACGCCTGGAGAAAGCAGCCTTCGGTTACTGACAATCTCACCAGCTGTTCCACGCCTGGAGAAAGCAGCCTTCGGTTACTGACAACCTCACCAGCTGTTCCATGCCCGGAGAAACAGCCTTAGGTCACTGAGCCTGGATTTGCCCCTGGATGTGTGTCGTGTGAACATGTCTGGGTAAGTTGTGTAGCGGTCAGTAACGATTCAATGGTCCTTCCCCTGTCAGGTGAACAGATCAGTGCAGACTGTCTGATTTGCTCGATGTTCTATTTGCTGCGCTCCCTGCTGTTCTCTTTCTTGATCTGATCTGTACTTTATAAATCGGAACAAGTTGTTTCCACCAACACAATGAGCTGACTTAATCTGGGCCAATGCATGAGATCACCTGCCGGCTTTTCACATTTCTCAATGCCCTTATATCCCTCCTGAAACTCTGCCAGCATTTCTACACCAGGGGAGTTCAATTGGGCCATGTAGCGCCTGTTTTTTAGGCGCTACGCGGGCAGCTAAGACTTGAAAATGTGGTCCTTGAAAATGTGGTCTGAGATGTGTGTGTACAACAGGAAGTGTCCAGGACGCCATCTTAGTAAAGGCATTTGCACGCGTGCACCTATCGACCGCCAACAGCACGCAGAGCAGGGGTATGATGAGGCGAATCATTGTGCAATGCTGATCTGAAAGCACCATTGCTATTTTGCAACTACACACGCCAGCTAATCCCCCGTCTTTACCTCGCACAGCTGAATACGACATTAATTGGCATGAAGGATCCCCCCACCTGCGCTATTTAAAGGGATCATGAAGTAATACAGGTTAGTTGCTGGATTATTTCTTCTGGCTGCTGCTGCAATTGTACGCGTTTTTGGAGGTTTCCTATACTTGGATAAAGTTTCAACACTCTACAGGGAGTGGTGTGGCTGGTTTTGCTGGACTCTTTGTGTCATTTCAAATACAGTGCTGAAAAAAGTTGCTTCCAGACATGGGTGGCCTGGTAAGACTTCCTCTGGGAAATGAACATGACTGGGAGAATGAAGAGAGGCCACACAGAGCAGATCAAGCTGCGAGAAGAGGGAGGACGAGAAGGAGGAGGAGCAGGGCACTCAGCAGGAGGATATATCCATGTAGAGTCTTTAGGGAGCTATTCTCTTACCTCAACTTCAGCGGAGACCAGTGCATCAGACATCTTCGGTTCACAAAAGAGGTCGTGACTGAAATTTGTCAACTGCTGCAGCCATAACTGCAGCCTTAAAGCAAAGCAAGACTAGCATTGCTAGTAGCTGTCAAGGTGACAGTGGCTCTTAATTTTTATGCTACTGGCTCCTTTCAGGCTTCTGCTGGATATATAAGCAACATCTCGCAGTTTGCAGTGCACTGCAGCATAAGGGAAGTCACTGAGGCTCTCTATACAATGAGAAATATGTACATCTCATTCCTTCTCGCCAGAAACAAGCAGGAGGAGCGAGCACAAGGGTTCTGCTTGCACTGCAGGCTTCCCCAGCGAGCAGGATGCCATTGCCTACATGCACATTGCCTTGTGTGCTCCACATCTGAACTCGGCCATATTCATGAACTCCCTCAATGTGTAGCTATGACCACAAACAGCGCATCATGCAGGTCAATGCCCACTGTCCTGTCAGCAGTCATGATTCCTTCATTTTGAACCAGCACGGCAAGTCAAAGGCTGGCTACTGAGCGACAAGGGTTATCCCTTCATGACATGGCTTATGACTCCAGTCAGGAATCCACGCACACATGCACAGCAGGCCTGCAATGAGAGCCATGCTGCCACACAGAACATCATTGAGCACACCATAGACGTCCTCAAACAATGCTTCCGTTGCCTGGACCGCTCTGGAGGAGCCCTGCAGTACTCAGCTCAGCGGGTATCGAGATTAGTGGTAGTATGCTGCATGCTATCATGAGCGAACAGCCTTGCGACCGCCTCTCAGGTGAGAACCTGAGGAACATGAGCAAGAGGAGGAGGAGGAGGAGGAAGTGCAAAAGGAAGTGGAGGAAGAGGAGGAGGAAGAGAGGCTACAACGTAGACGGGCCTTTTCTGCCAGGATTCCACGTGATCAGATTATTAATGAGTGATACCAGTAATCTCAACAACACCTCCCCCTTCATCAACAGTCCCACACTCCTTACATTTCCTCTCTCACTGACCATCACTTCGTCCTATTTATGATTACACATTGCTTCCTCCCTCAGCTCACCGCAGAAATAACAACCACTACCAAATGTAAATTCAAATCCATATTTATAAATTCACTTGTTAAATAATATAAACTGATACTATTCACCCTTGTGCATTCCCTTAGTGCCTCTTGCTCGTGCACCTTTACCTTTCCTAGTGCTCCCACGAGGTGCATTCCCAGTGGCTGGAGCATGGTGGTGGAATGCTGCTGACCTTCAATAGAGCAGAGTGCAGATGGTCTTGGAGGACAATCTTGAGCAGCTCTGGGCCGAGAGGCGCCCGGCTTCAGACTGCACCATCTGCAGCAGTCTGGGCTAGCTGGCTGACAGGCAGCAACAAGAGCACTGACGGAATGGCAGTGGTGGGAACATGAATGCTGTCACCCTGAGAGAGGTTTGTAAACAATTTTACAACACCAAGTTATAGTCCAGCAATTTTATTTTAAATTCACAAGCTTTCGGAGGCTTCCTCCTTCCTCAGGTGAATGTTGTGGAAAATCACCCTGAGAGAGGACAGCAGGTTTGTGTTCCATGGCACCACTGTCACTCTCCCGGGGTGGCACCTCAGCAATCCTGGTGATCTGTTGGAGAACAGATTGCTGGACTGCTGTGACACCCTGGATGACCCGTTCAACAGTGGCAGCCAGAGACACGATGGCATTTGTCTGAGCTTCCAAGGCAGCAGCTCTAATGGAAGCTGTCATCAGATGCTGCATCATGGTGGGTTCCACAGGTATGCTGATGGAGATTACCCCCCCATTCCATGTTGGAAAGGATGGGCTCCAAGCTCTGTGCAAATTCCTGTGCCATGTTGGAGCTGGACTCCTCCATGCTCCTTGACATTGTGTGCAGGCTTTCCAGTGCACCAAGCATTTGGTTGTGTACGCCCATCAGCCTTCTTCTGTGGCCTAGGCCATCGAAGTCATCATCTGACTGCCCTGTAGTACAATTGGCGTACGACCTTGCCCTCCAGTGAGGTGGCACCTGCAGTATCCCATCCCCCCGCCCTAGCTCCTGCGCATTTGTGCCCGGTGTCTCACCACGTGCAGATCCCTCCTCTATCCTAGCCTCTAAAGTACGCGCAGTTTCAGTCTCTGAGCTGGTGGCTACGAGTGTAAGATCGAGTGATGGTGTCTCTTCATCATCACTATTTTCCTCCTCTGCCGTCTCTAGCTGGGAAGGTTCCAGCTCTTGGGTATCTGAAATGAAAAAGGGACAAGGGTTGGGTTGTAATGGGGGGACAGGAGAAAGTAAGAAGTGCATGATTACACCATCTGCAGCTTGTGAGTCAGAAAAGATTGTGGGATGAGAGAAAAGTGGGGAGAGAGAAGGAAGATTAGGTATGCAGAGACCCTCATCATCAATACCTCCAGTGCCGCCACGGGCTGCGGCCTCAGCGATGGCCCTTCCCATGATGGTCAGCACTGTCTCCTCCATGGGGGTTAAAACATGTAGGAGCGCTTGTCCTCCTCCAAATGTTTGTTGCTGCCTCCTGTTATGCACCACCTTCTCTTGCAAGATGTTTGGGTGATGTGGCTGTCATGGTCGAATAGCTGCCAATGTGTGTGTCAGCTATGAGTTGTGGGTGTGAGGCTTGCAACAGTACTAAGCGTGTGAGGTGAAGCATATGAATTGAAGGGTTGAGTGCTGATTGATAGAGACTGTTGGTAGCTGCGTAATGGGGGTGTCGTGAATTGAACAGTGGATAAGGCTAGTGGTGCAGTTGGTAGGATATGCCATTTGAAGATTGAATTCACTCACCTTGACAACTTGTGTTAGATCATTAAACTTCTTCCTGCACTGCATCCACGTTCTTGGTGCTATGCTCTTGGCAGTGAACTCCTATGCTGCTTCCTCCCTCTGCCTCCTGGGCAAATGTCGAGAGGGCCTCCTGCCCCCCCTGTGAATACAGGATGTCCCTCCTTCTCTCCAGCTCTTGCACCAAGATCTCCAGTGCACCATCAGAAAACCTTGGTGCACTCTCTCTCGCAGGTTGAGCCATCTTCACAAAACGTCTTCCAAAGCAATCCACTGCCAAACAACAATTCCATCAGCCTCTGTGCACCTCACCTTTAAGACATGCATGCTGCCTTTAAGTAGCGCTAGGCACTAGTGATATCAGGCCCCTACCGATGCGTGCAACCAAAGAACAGCGCAGCTAGCACTGGCTGCCAGCAGCAATCATGGAAATCAGCAGGCAGCACAAATCTAACGTGCTGCCTACAGCGCAATGAACGAGCTGCACCCGTTTTCAGGGGTTATCCAATTTTTTTTTATTCGTTCATGGGATGTGGATATCGCTGGCAAGGCCTGCATTTATTGCCCATCCCTAATTGCCCTTGAGAAGGTGGTAGTGAGCCACCTTTTTGCACAACTGAGTGGCTTGCTAGGCCATTTCAGAGGGCGATTAAGAATCAACCACATTGCTGTGGGTCTGGAGTCACATACGAGCCACATATGGGTCTGGAGTTACACCCGAGCAGGACCGGGACCAATGTCCTCGTGGGGGTGTTTGCTGGTGCTGTTGGGGAAGGTTTAAACTAGAGTGGCAGGGGGATGGGAACCTGAGCGGGGAGTCAGAAGGGAGTAAAGTTGAGAGCAGCAAGAGAGGGGAAGACCCAGGGGAAAATTTACAATACAAATAGTACAAACAGTTGTTCAAGAACAAGTGAAAGGGAAAAGCGTAGAGCAGCGGAAAGAAAGTATACTTCAGGCACTACAGATGAAGTGAAAACTAGAAGGCGCAAAGCATCAAAGTTGAAGGTCAGGCTCGGGTGTGTGGCCCAACGAAGAGTTCTATATACAAATGCACGGAGTATAAGGAATAAATTAAATGAACTACAGGTTCAAATTCAAATTGGAGGGTATGACATGATAGCTATTACTGAGACATGGCTGCAGGATGGTCAGGATTGGGAACTAAATATACCGGGTGATAAAGTCTACAGGAGAGATAGGGAAAATGGAAGAGGGAGAGGAGTAGCCTTAATGATAGAGATGAAATCACTTCAATGATACAGGAGGATATAACGAGAGATAAGCAGCCAACAGAGACCTTATGGGTTGAATTGAAAAATAGGAAAGGATCTAAGACTATAGTGGGAGTTGTGTATAGGACCCCTGGCAGCAGCTCTGAAGTGCGAGATTGTATAAATGCAGAGATTAGACAAGCGTGTAACAAAGGCATAGTGGTCTTAATGGGGGACTTTAACCTTCACATAGATTGGAAAAAGCAGACTAGCAACTGTCAGAAAGGTAGTGAATTTCTTGAGTGTGTCCGGGATAGTTTTCTACAGCAGTATGTCCTAGAGGCAACAAGGGGGCAAGCCATACTAGATTTAGTTATGAGTGATGAACCAGATTTAGTTAACAGCTTAACTGTGCGTGAACATCTATCCAACAGCGATCATAACATGATCGAGTTCAATGTAGTGTTTGAAAGGGAAAATAGTGAATCAGCTGCTAAGATTCTAGACTTGGGTAAGGCCGACTTCAATGGGATGAGACAGAGACTGTCCACAGTAAACTGGGCAAATCTGTTAATGGGTAAAACGACTGATGATGAGTGGGAAATGTTTAAAGAAGCACTTAACGTGATACAGAATCGGTTTATACCCCCGAGAGGCAAGAACTCTACTTGCCAAAAAAAAAGCCATGGACAACCAAAGAGGTAAGGGACAGTATGAGACATAAGGAAAGGGCATACAAAAAGGCAAAAAATGGAACAGATCCTGGCGAATGGGAAAGATACAAAGATCAACAAAGGGTCACAAAACAGACAGTAAGAGCTACAAAAAGAGAGTATGAAAAGAAACTTGCAAGGGATATCAAAAGCAATACGAAGAACTTTTATAGTTATATTAGGAAAAAGAGGGTGGTCAGGAGCAGTGTTGGCCCCTTAAAAACTGAAAGTGGGGATATTGTCATTGACAATGGGGAAATGGCGGACATGTTGAACAATTACTTTGCGTCAGTATTTACAGTAGAAAAAGAGGATAGCATGCCGGAAATCCCAAGAAAACTAATATTGAATCGGGGACAGGGACTCGATAAAATTAACATAAGTAAATCAACAGTGATGAAGAAAATAATAGCACTAAAGAGTGACAAATCCCCAGGACCAGAGTTTTAAAGGAAGTAGGTGAGCACATTGCAGATGCCCTAAAGTTCTCCAGATTCAGGAACTGTCCCTCTAGATTGGAAAATTGCACATGTCACTCCGCTTTTTAAGAAAGGAGAGAGAGGGAAACCAGGGAATTATAGACCAGTTAGCCTAACATCGGAACATAGGAACAGGAGTAGGCCATTCAGCCCCTCGTGCCTGATCATGGCTGATCTGTGATCTAACTCCATATACCTGCCTTTGGCCCATATCTCTTACTACCTTTGGTTGCCAAAAAGCTATCTGTCTCAGATTTAAATTTAGCAATTGAGCTAGTATCAATTGCCGTTTGCGGAAGAGAGTTCCAAACTTCTACCACCCTTTGTGTGTAGAAATGTTTTCTAATCTCGCTCCTGAAAGGTCTGGCTCTAATTTTTAGACTGTGCCCCCTACTCCTAGAATTCCCAACTAGCGGAAATAGTTTCTCTCTATCCACCCTATCCGTTCCCCTTAATATCTTATAAACTTCGATCAGATCACCCCTTGACCTTCGAAACTCCAGAGAATACAACCCCAATTTGTGTAATCTCTCCTCGTAACTTAACCCTTGAAGTCCGGGTATCTGTTGTGGGGAAAATGCTGGAGTCTATAATTAAGGATAGGGTGACTGAACACCGAGAATTTTCAGTTAATCAGAGAGAGCCAGCATGGATTTGTAAATGGATCTGACAAACCTGACTGAATTTTTTGAAAAGGTGACTAAAGTGGTGGACAGGTGAATGTCAATGGATGTTATTTATATGGACTTCCAGAAGGCATTTGATAAGGTCCCACATGAGACACTGTTAGCTAAGATAGAAGCCCATGGAATCGAGGGAAAAGTACGGACTTGGTTAGGAAGTTGGCTGAGCGAAAGGCGACAGAGAGTCGGGATAATGGGTAGGTACTCACATTGGCAGGATGTGACTAGTGGAGTCCCGCAGGGATCTGTCTTGGGCCTCAATTATTCACAATATTTATTAATGACTTAGATGAAGGCATAGAAAGTCTCATATCTAAGTTTGCCGATGACACAAAGATTGGTGGGATTGTAAGCAGTGTAGATGAAAACATAAAATTACAAAGGGATATTGATAGATTAGGTGAATGGGCAAAACTGTGGCAAATGGAATTCAATGTAGACAAATGTGAGGTCATCCACTTTGGATCAAAAAAGGATAGAACAGGGTACTTTCTAAATGGTAAAAAGTTAAAAACAGTGGATGTCCAAAGGGACTTAGGGGTACAGGTACATAGATCATTGAAGTGTCATTAACAGGTGAAGAAAATAATCAGTAAGACTAATGGAATGCTGGCCTTTATATCTAGAGGACCAGAGTACAAGGGGGCAGAAGTTATGCTGCAGCTATACAAAACCCTGGTTAGACCGCACCTGGAGTACTGTGAGCAGTTCTGGGCACCGCACCTTCGGAAGGACATATTGGCCTTGGAGGGAGTGCAGCATAGGTTTACTAGAATGATACCCGGACTTCAAGGGTTAAGTTACGAGGAGAGATTACACAAATTGGGGTTGTATTCTCCAGAGTTTCGAAGGTTAAGGGGTGATCTGATCGAAGTTTATAAGATATTAAGGGCAACAGATAGGGTGGATAGAGAGAAACTATTTCCGTTGGTTGGGGATTCTAGGAGTCGGGGGCACAGTCTAAAAATTAGAGCCAGACCTTTCAGGAGCGAGATTAGAAAACATTTCTACACACAAAGGGTGGTAGAAGTTTGGAACTCTCTTCCGCAAACGGCAATTGATGCGAGCTCAATTGCTAAATTTAAATCTGAGATAGATAGCTTTTTGGCAACCAAAGGTATTAAGGGATATGGGCCAAAGGCAGGTATATGGAGTTAGATCACAGATCAGCCATGATCTTATCAAATGGCGGAGCAGACTTGAGGGGATGAATGGCCTACTCCTGTTCCTACATATCAGCCAGACCAGGGAAGGACGGCAGGTTTCTTTCCCTAAAGGACATTAGTGAACCAGATGGGTTTTTACAACAATCCACTAGTTTCATGGCCACCATTACTGATACTAGTTTTTTTTTATTCCAGATTTTTATTTAATTAATTGAATTTAAATTCCCCAGCTGTCATGGTGGGATTTGAACTCAAGACTCTGGATTATTAGTCCAGGCCTCTGGATTACCACTAATGTAACCACAATGCTACCATACCCGATAATTTGACCCCCCAGATCTTTTCAAACTGGTCTGTAAGTGTGATGCCCCTGGAAATACTAACACCCCTGGGGACCTCCTGTAAATACGAACATCCCTCTGGGGAACTCTTGTAAATTCTAACATACCCCTGGGGAACTCCTGTGAATACGAAGATACCCCTGGGAACTCCTGTGAATTAATTACACCCCTGGGAACCTCCTGTCGAACCCAAGAACAGGAGCAGGAGTATGTCATACAGCCCCTTCGAGCCTGCTCCGCCATTCAACTTGGAAATATATCACCGTTCCTTCATTGTCGCTGGGTCAAAATCCTGGAACTCCCTTCCTAACAGCTCTGTGGGAGAACCGTCACCACACGGACTGCAGCGGTTCAAGAAGGCGGCTCACCACCACCTTCTCAAGGGCAATTAGGGATGGGCAATAAATGCTGGCCTCGTCAGTGATGCCCACATCCCATGAACGAATAAAAAAAATAAGATCATGGCTGATCTTCGACCTCAACTCCACTTCCCTGCCCTATCGCCATATCCCTTGATTCCCTAAGTGTCCAAAAATCTATCGATCTCAGTTTTGAATATACTGAGCATCCACAGCCCGCTGAGGTAGAGAATTCCAAAGATTCACAACTCTCTGAGTGAAGAGATTTTTCCTCATCTTTGTCCTAAATGGCCGACCCCTTATCCTGTAAATACTGACACACTCCTGGGGACCTTCTGTAAATACTGACACATCTTTGGGATCCCTATAAATACTGACACACCCCTGGAGACCACCTGTAAATACTAACACACTCCTGGAAACCCCCTCTAAATACTGATACACCCCTGGGGACCCCCAATAAACACTGATACACACCATGGGGACCCCCTTGTAAATACTAACACATCCTGAGGACCCCCTGTAAACACTGACTGACACACCCTTAGGGACCTCCTGTAACTACTAACACACCTCTGGATACCCCCTGTAAATACTAACACAACCCTGGAGACCCCCTCTAAATACAGACACACCCCTGGGATTCCCTGTAAATACTGTCACACTCCATAGGGACCCCTTGTAAATACTAACACACTCCTGGGGACCTCTTGTAAATACTGACACACCCCTAGAGACCCCTATAAATACAGGCACATCCCTGGGGACTCCCTGTAAATACTGACACATCCCTGGGGACTCCCTGTAAATACAGACACACCCCTGGGGACTCCCTGTAAATACAGACACACCCCTGGGGACTCCCTGTAAATACAGACACACCCCTGGGGACTCCCTGTAAATACAGACACACCCCTGGGGACTCCCTGTAAATACAGACACACCCCTGGGGACTCCCTGTAAATACAGACACACCCCTGGGGACTCCCTGTAAACAATGACACACTCTCAGGGACCCCCTTTAAATATGAACACAACCCTGGAGACCCCCTCTAAATACAGACACACCCCTGGGATTCCCTGTAAATACTGTCACACTCCATAGGGACCCCTTGTAAATACTAACACACTCCTGGGGACCTCTTGTAAATACTGACACATCCCTAGAGACCCCTATAAATACAGGCACATCCCTGGGGACTCCCTGTAAATACAGACACATCCCTGGAGACCCGTGTAAATATAGACACACCCCTGGGGACTCCCTATAAATACAGGCACATCCCTGGGGACTCCCTGTAAATACTGACACATCCCTCGGGACTCCCTGTAAATACAGGCACATCCCTCGGGACTCCCTGTAAATACAGGCACACCCCTGGGGACTCCCTGTAAATACAGACACACCCCTGGGGACTCCCTGTAAATACAGACACACCCCTGGGGACTCCCTGTAAATACAGACACACCCCTGGGGACTCCCTGTAAACAATGACACACTCTCAGGGACCCCCTTTAAATATGAACACAACCCTGGAGACCCCCTCTAAATACAGACACACCCCTGGGATTCCCTGTAAATACTGTCACACTCCATAGGGACCCCTTGTAAATACTAACACACTCCTGGGGACCTCTTGTAAATACTGACACATCCCTAGAGACCCCTATAAATACAGGCACATCCCTGGGGACTCCCTGTAAATACAGACACATCCCTGGAGACCCGTGTAAATATAGACACACCCCTGGGGACTCCCTATAAATACAGGCACATCCCTGGGGACTCCCTGTAAATACTGACACATCCCTCGGGACTCCCTGTAAATACAGGCACATCCCTCGGGACTCCCTGTAAATACAGGCACACCCCTGGGGACTCCCTGTAAATACAGACACACCCCTGGGGACTCCCTGTAAATACAGGCACATCCCTGGAGACTCCCTGTAAATACAGGCACACCCCTGGGGACTCCCTGTAAATACAGGCACACCCCTGGGGACTCCCTGTAAATACAGACACACCCCTGGGGACTCCCTGTAAATACAGGCACACCCCTGGGGACTCCCTGTAAATACAGGCACACCCCTGGGGACTCCCTGTAAATACAGGCACACCCCTGGGGACTCCCTGTAAATACAGGCACACCCCTGGGGACTCCCTGTAAATACAGACACACCCCTGGGGCTCCCAGTAAACACTGACACACCCCTGGGGACTCCTTGTAAATACAGACACATCCCTGGTGACTCCCTGTAAATACAGACACATCCCTGGGGACTCCCTGTAAACAATGACACACTCTCAGGGACCCCCTTTAAATATGAACACAACCCTGGAGACCCCCTCTAAATACAGACACACCCCTGGGATTCCCTGTAAATACTGTCACACTCCATAGGGACCCCTTGTAAATACTAACACACTCCTGGGGACCTCTTGTAAATACTGACACACCCCTAGAGACCCCTATAAATACAGGCACATCCCTGGAGACCCGTGTAAATACAGACACATCCCTGGAGACCCGTGTAAATACAGACACACCCCTGGGGACTCCCTGTAAATACAGACACACCCCTGGGGACTCCCTATAAATACAGACACACCCCTGGGGACTCCCTGTAAATACAGACACATCCCTGGGGACTCCCTGTAAATACAGACACATCCCTGGGGACTCCCTGTAAATACAGACACATCCCTCGGGACTCCCTGTAAATACAGACACATCCCTCGGGACTCCCTGTAAATACAGACACATCCCTCGGGACTCCCTGTAAATACAGACACATCCCTCGGGACTCCCTGTAAATACAGACACACCCCTGGAGACCCGTGTAAATACAGGCACATCCCTGGGGACTCACTGTAAATACAGACACATCCCTGGAGACCTGTGTAAATACAGACAAACCCCTGGGGCTCCCTGTAAATACAGACACATCCCTGGGGACTCCCTGTAAATACAGACACATCCCTGGGGACTCCCTGTAAATACAGGCACATCCCTCGGGACTCCCTGTAAATACAGACACATCCCTCGGGACTCCCTGTAAATACAGACACACCCCTGGAGACCCGTGTAAATACAGGCACATCCCTGGGGACTCACTGTAAATACAGACACATCCCTGGAGACCTGTGTAAATACAGACAAACCCCTGGGGCTCCCTGTAAATACAGACACATCCCTGGGGACTCCCTGTAAATACAGACACATCCCTGGGGACTCCTTGTAAATTCAGACACATCCCTGGGGACTCCCTGTAAATACTGACACACTCTCAGGGACCCCCTTTAAATATGAACACACTCCTGTTGGCCCCCTGTAAATACTGACATTTATGGGGACGCTCTGTAAATACTGCCACACACGTGGGAGGGAATCCCTGTAATTACTGACACACTCCTAGAAAAGAACTGTAAATACTAAGACAACCTGGGAACCTCCTGTATATATTAACACACTCCCAGGGATCCTGTGTCAATATTAACACACACCTAGAGACCCCATGTGAATGCCTACACACTCCTGGGGTTCCCCCTGTAAATATTGACACACTGTAAAGAAATACTAATATAGAAACATAGAAAATAGGAGAAAGAGTAGGCCATTCGGCCCTTCTCCGCCATTCAAAATGATCATGGCTGATCGTCTAACTCAGTACCCTGTTTCCGCTTTTTCCCCATATCCCTTGATCCCTCTAGCATTAAGAAATATATCTATCTCCTTCTTGAATACATCTAATGACTTGGCCTCCACTGCCTTCTGTGGTAGAGAATTCCACAGGTTCACCACCCTCTGAGTGAAGAAATTTCTCCTCATCTCGTTCTAAATGGCATACCCCGTATCCTGAAACTGTGACCCCTGGTTCTGGACTCCCCAGCCATCGGGAACATCCTCCCTGCATCTAGTCTGTCGAATCCTGTTAGAATTTTATATGTTTCGATGAGATCACCTCTCATTCTTCTAAACTCTAGTGAATATAGGCTTAGTCGGCCCAATCTCTCCTCATATGTCAGTCCTGCCATCCCAGGAATCAGTCTGGTAAACCTTCGTTGCACTCCCTCCATGGCAAGGACATCCTTCCTCAGATAAAGAGATCAAATGAACTCCAGTAGGAGTTAGGGAAGCGAGACAAGTAGATAAGGGAGAAAAGAATACGAGGATATGTTGATAGGATGAGGTCAAGTGAGGTGGGAGGAGGAACATATGGAGCATAAACACCGGCATAGGCCAGATGGGCCAAATGTTCTGTTCCTGAGCTGTAAATTCTATGGAATTTTATGAGTTAAGGGCAGTTTCTCAGTGTAGTTGGAAGGGGGTAGTAGCGTCCCATAGGGTTCAGTTCTGGAGCCACTTCTGTTCACTGTGTGTATCAATGAGTTGGATACAGACCGAGAGGGAGTGGTGTCACAATTTGCAGAAGGCACTAAAATGGGAGCTCGAGTTCATCCTTCAGAAGATCAAAGGAAGCTGCAAAAGGATATTGATAAGATGGGGGAAATGGGCTGAAAAGCGGCAGATGGAATTCAGTGTGAATGAGTGTGAGGTGATACGTTTTAGTAAAAGATAGTAACAGCAGGAATTACAATATGAATGGAGGTAGGCTTGGTGCTGTGGAAGAACAGAAGAATTTGGAGCTACAGGTTCACAGGACATTAAAGGCAGCACCTCAGGTTGATAAGGCAGTATAACCCCTGTTGTACCTGCCCTGGGAGTGTTTGATGGGACAGTGTAGAGGGAGCTTTACTCTGTATCTAACCCGTGCTGTACCTGCCCTGGGAGTGTTTGATGGGACAGTGTAGAGGGAGCTTTACTCTGTATCTAACCTGTGCTGTACCTGCCCTGGGAGTGTTTGATGGGACAGTGTAGAGGGAGCTTTACTCTGTATCTAACCCGTGCTGTACCTGCCCTGGGAGTGTTTGAGGCTGACATTGGATAAAAAACATAGGGGTTAATTTGGTTAACCCCTGAAAACGGGCGCTGGGATCGTGGTGCATGATTAACCCACGCCCATTGGTTGCGATGCAAACAGCATGCAACATTCGTGCTGCCCGGTGATTTAAATGATTGCTGCATGCAGCCAGCACTACCTGCGCTGCTGTTTGGCGACACACACCAGCAGGGGGCCCCAATATCAGTAGTGGCCAGAACTACTTAAAGGCAGCCTGCACCTCTTAACGGGAAGTTGCACTGTTGCTGCAGGAAGAGCTGGAATTTGTTTGGCAACTAACTCTGTGCTGCAGGATAGTGAGGAATGGCTGTGCCTGCGAGAGAGCGTACACCAAAGTTCTCAGATGGTGCACTAGAGGCCCTTGTGGAAGAGGTGGAGGCACGGAGGGGCATCTTGCATCTTGAAGGTGGCTCACATCAGTAGGCAGCAGGAAAGAACTGGAGGAGGACAGGTACGCCTACACGTCCTCGCCCCCATGGAGGAGACAGTGCTGTCCATCATTGGAAGGGCAATCGCTGTGACCATGGCCACTGGCGATGCTGGAGGTATCGATGGTGAGGGTCTCTGCATACCTAATCCTCTCTCTCGCTTCCCAGTTCTCCCTCATCCCACAATATTTGCTGACTCATGTGCTGCAGATGTCTTACTTTCTCCTCTCCCCTCACCACAGCTCAATCCGTGTCCCTTTGTCATTTCACATACCCAAGAACTGGAACCTGCCCAGTCAGAGGAGGTGGAAAGAGATGACAGTAATGATGAAAACATCCCGTCATTTGATCTTACACTCGCAGCCACCAGTTCAGATACTGACACTGTGTTTAGTTTAAAGGCTAGGATAGAGGAGGGATCTGCACCTGGTGAGACACCGGGCACAAATGCATAGGAGATGGGGCGGGGGGAACAGATACCACAGGTGCCAGTCACTGGAGGGAGAGGTCGCTCATTAGTTCTGCTGCCGAGGACTCAGATGATGACTTTGATGGGCCAAGCTACAAAAGAAGGCGGATGGGAGTACAGAACCAAATGCTTGGTGCACTGGAAAGCCTTCCAGAAAGCCTGCGCACAATGTCAAGGGGCATGGAGGAGTCCAGCTCCAACTTGGCACAGGACTTTGCGCAGAGCTTGGAGCCCATCTTTTCCCATATAGAACGGGTGGTCACCGCCATTAGCAGACGTGTGGAACCCACCATGATACAGCGTCTGATGACCGATGTTAAAGCTTCCATTGCAGCACAGGCATCTGCCATCCAAGGTCTGACTGCTGCATTTGGAGCTCAGAATGCTGCCCTGGAAGGTCGGACTGCTGCTTTACAGGCTCATACTGCTGTAATCGTGGCCCTGGCTTCCAATGTGGAACGAGGCTTCCAGGGCGTCACAGCAGCCCAGCAATCTGTTCTCCAGCAGATCACCAGGAGTGCTGAGGCGCCGTCCCGGGAGAATGGCAGTGCCACCACGAGAGATGAACCTACTGTTCTCTCTCAGGATGACAGCATTCCTGCTCTAACCCCTGTCACTCCTCCAGTGCCCTTGCCATTGCCTGTCAGCCAGCCAAGCCAGACTGCTGCATCCCACGCTGAGATGATGCAGTCTGAAGCCAGGCCCTCCCAGCCCAGAGCTGCTCGAGGTTGTCCTCCAAGGTCATCTGCGCTGTCCTCAATTGAAGGTCAGCAACCTTCCACCACCCATGCTCCAGCCACTGGGGATTCACCTCGTAGGAGCACTAGGATAGGTAAAGGCAAACGAACAACAGGCACTAAGGGAATGCATACGGTGAATAGTATCATATCAGTTTGTTTGAATCATTTCATGTGTAAATCTATAAATGTGGTTATGAATTTGCATTTGGTGTTGGTTTTCATTTCTGCGATGAGCTGAGGGAGGAAGTAATGTGTAATCATGAGGATGACTTGATGGTCATGTGGGAGAGGAAAGGTAAGGAGTGTGAGACTGTTGGTGAATGGGGAGGTGTCGTTGAGATTACTGGGGTCGCTCATTAATTATCTGGTCACGCAGAGCCCTGACAGACAGAGCCTGTCTACCTGGTTGCCTCCCTGCCTCTTCCTCCACTCCCTCCTCCTCTTCCTCTACTTCCTCCTCCATCCCTTCTTCCTCCTCCGCTTCTTCCTCCTCTTCTTCTGCCGGTTGCTCAGGTTCTCGCTGGATAGGTGGTGGCAAGGGCTGTTCCCTCCTAATGGTGAGATTGTGCAGCATGCAGCATAAAACGAGAAAATCCTGATACCCGCTCAGCTGAGTATTGCAGGGCTTCTCCAGAGTGGTCCAGGCAGTGGAAGCGTTGCTTAAGGACGCCTATGGTGCGCTTGATAATGTTCCAAGTGGCAGCATGGCTCTCGTTGTACAACTGCTGTGCACTTATGCATGCATTCCGGACCGGAGTCATGAACCACTTCATGAGGGGATGACCCTTGTCGCCCAGTAGCCAGCCTTTGACTTGCCGCGCTGGTTGAAATAAAGGTGGCACTTTGGACTGCCGCAAAATGATGGAATCATAACTGCTGCCAGGATAGCGGGAATTCACCTGCATGATGGGCTGCGTTTGGTCGCACACCAACTGCACATTGAGGGAGTGGAATCCCTTTCTGTTCATGAATATGGCCGGTTCAGATGTGGAGCACGCATGGCAATATGCGTGCAGTCAATGGCACCCTGTACCATGGGGAAGCCTGCAATGCGAGCAAACCCTCGTGCTCGCTCCAACTGCTTGTCTCTGGCAAGAGGGAACGAGATGAATCTGTTTCGGAGTGTGTACAGAGCATCGGTGACCTCTCTTATGCAGCGGTGCACTGCAAACTGCAAGATGTTGCTTATATCTCCAGCAGCAGCCTGAAAGGAGCCAGAGCCGTAAAAATTAAGCACCATGGTCACCTTGACAGCCACAGGCAATGCTGTACTTGCTCTGCTGTGAAGATGCAGTTGTGGCTGCAGCAGTTGATTAATTTCAGTCGTGACCTCTTTCGTGAACCGCAGCCGTCTGATGCACTGGTTGTTGCTGAAGATGAGGTAAGAGAATTGATCCCTGAAGGCCCTTGTTGGATATGGACTCCTGCTGAGCCTCCTCCTCCTCCCTCTTCTAGCAGCTTGTCCTGCTCTGCGTGGCCTCTTTGCATGCTCCCAGTCATCTTCAATTCCCAGAAGAAGCCGTAGCAGGCCATCCATGTCGGGAAACAACTTTGGTCAGCACACTATTTTAAGTGCCACTAACAGTACGACAGGACCAGCCAGACATTGCAACATTCTCCAAGTATTGGAAACTCCCACAAACACGCACAATTGTATGAGCAGCCAGAATAACTAATCCAGCAACTAACCTAGTACTACTGCATGCTCCCTTTAAATAGCGCTGGTGGGGTGTCCTTCATGCTGTTTAAGTCCTGTTCAGTAGTGTGAGGTTAGGACAGGGCGACAGGTGGAGTGTGGAGTTCCAAAATGCCGCCAGTTGCTTGAAATCAGGGTTGCACACTAATCTATGTCATAACCATCCCTAATTTACATGCTGTCGCTGTTCATTAGGTGAGCACGCACTGCCACCTTTACCAAAATGGTGTCCTGTGCACATCATCCCGGAAGCGCACGCGAGCGCCATTTTCGGGGCTTAGGAGTCCGTGTTGCGCCTGCAAAAACTGGTGCTACGCAGCCTAATTTCGCCCCCATGTTCTGCTTGATGAAAAATAAATATTCCATAGCTCATAGAATCAGGAAACTGAGAGATTGATGAACAAGGCTGTATTCCTTGAGGTTACAATGGCAGCCATTGTTGTCTTTATAAATTACTTGAGGGCAGGGAATGAATCGACAGGAAGTCTCAGGGGTGAATTTTAACCCCCAAGAACAGGTGGCTTGGGATGGGGTGGGAAGTAAAAATTGCAGAAATCTGCAGCGCGACCACGACCCGGCTCTAACGTGCCCACTTCTGGGTTTAACGGAGTCGTGTTTGGCTGCGTACAAGAAACCTACTCGTCTGAGGAGCGTCAATAATTAGGACATTTAGGTCGGAAATTATCGCAGCCATTTAGATCATTAGTAGACCTTAATGTGGTGATTTTAAATATTCCTGGATACAAGGTGTTCAGGAAAGGTAGGGAAGGAAAGAAAGGATTGAGGAGAATATTGCAGTGCTGGAGAGAGAGAGGATGTCCTGGAGGGGTCAAGGACAGAATCTATTTGCTTAGAGTTAAGAAACAATAGAGGTGCCATTACACTACTGAGTGTATTCTATAGGCCACCAACTAGTGGGAAGGATATAGAGAAACAAATTTGCAGGGAAATTACAGAGAGGCAAGAACCATAAAGTAGTGATAATGGGGGACTTGAATTATCCGAATATGGAGTAGGATAGTAATACAGTTAAAGGGCAGACACGCGGAAGAATTTCTGAAGTGTGATTAGGAGAATTTCCTTGATCAGTACATTTCCGGCCCAACGAGGAAGGAGGCATTGCTGGATCTGGTTCTGGGGAATGAGGTGGGTCAAGTGGAGCAAGTGTCAGTAGGGGAACATTTAGGGAACAGTGATCATAGCATCATAAGGTTTAGATTAGATCTAGATTTAGATATGGAAAAGGACAAGGAGCAATCTAGAGTAAAAATACCTAATTGGAGGAGTGCCAATTGCAGTGGGTTGAGAACGGATCTGGCCCGGGTAAACTGGAATCAAAGATCGCAGGCAAAACTGTAATCGAACAATGGGTGGCCTTTAAAAAGGAGATGGTTCGGGTACAGTCTAGGTACATTTCCACGAGGGAGAAAGGTAGGGAAACCATAGCCAGAGCTCCCTGGATGACGAGAGAGTTAGAGAGTAAGATGAAGCAGAAAAAGAGGGCATGTGGCAGATGTCAGGTTGATAACACAAGTGAGAACCAGGCTGAATATAGAAAGTTCAGTGGGGAAGTGAGAAAGGAAATAAGAGGGGCAAAGCAAGAGAATGAGAATAGACTGGCAACAAGCATAAAACGGAATCCAAAAGTCTTCCATAGGCATATAAATAGTAAACGGGTAGTAAGAGGAGGGGTGGGGCCGATTAGGGACCAAAAAGGAGACCTACTCATGGAGGCAGAGTGCATGGTCGAGGTACTAAATGAGTACTTTGCATGTCTTTATCAAGGAAGAAGATGCCAAAGTCTGAGAATCATAGAATCATAAAAAGATTACAGCACGGAAGGAGTCATGAGTTCAAATCCCGCTGGGGAATTTAAATTCAATTAATTAAATAAAATCTGGAATTAAAATACTAGTATCAGTAATGGTGGCCATGAAACTACCGGATTGTCGTAAAAACCCATCTGGTTCACTAATGTCCTTTAGGGAAGGAAACCTGCCGTCCTTACCCAGTCTGGCCGAAATGTGACTCCAGACCCACAGCAATGGGGTTGATTCTTAATTGCCCTCTGAAATGGCCGAGCAAACCACTCAGTTGTAAAATCTCACGAAAAAAAGTCATAATAAGAATAAAACCGGACGGACCACCCGGCATCGGACATGACAAAGGCAAAACAAGCCCAGTCGACCCTGCAAGTTCCTCCTCACTAACATCTGGGGACTTGTGCCAAAATTGGGAGAGCTGTCCCACAGACGAATCAAGCAACAGCCTGACATAGCCATACTCACAGAATCATACCTTTCAGCCAACGCCCCAGACTCTTCCATCACCATCCCTGGGTATGTCCTGTCCCACCGGCAGGACAGACCCACCAGAGGTGGTGGTACAGTGATATACAGTCAGGAGGGAGTGGCCCTGGGAGTCCCCAACATTGACTCTGGACCCCATGAAATCTCATGGCATCAGATCAAACATGGGCAAGGAAACCTCCTGCTGATTACCACCTACCGTCCTCCCTCAGCTGATGAATCAGTCCTCCTCCATGTTGAGCACCACTTGGAGGAAGCACTGAGGGTAGCAAGGACACAGAATGTACTCTGGGTGGGGGACTTCAATGTCCATCATCAAGAGTGGCTCGGTAGCACCACTACTGACCGAGCTGGCCGAGTCCTGAAGGACATAGCTGCCAGACTGGGCCTGCAGCAGGTGGTGAGCGAACCAACATGAGGGGAAAACTTACTTGACCTCGTCCTCACCAATCTACCTGTCGCAAATGCATCTGTCCATGACAGTATTGGTAGGAGTGACCACCGCACAGTCCTCGTGGAGATGAAATCCCGTCTTCACACTGAGAACACCATCCAACGTGTTGTGTGGCACTATCACCGTGCTAAATGGGATAGATTCAGAACAGATCCAGCAGCTCAAAACTGGGCATCCATGAGGCACTGTGGGCCATCAGCAGCAGCAGAATTGTATTCCAGCACAATCTGTAACCTCATGGCCCGGCATATTCCTCACTCTACCATTACCAACAAGCCAGGGGATAAACCCAGGTTCAATGAGGAGTGTAGAAGAGCATGCCAGGAGCAGCACCAGGCATACCTAAAAATGAGGTGCCAACCTGGTGAAGCTACAACTCAGGACTACATGCATGCTAAACAGCGGGAGCAACATGCTATAGACAGAGCTAAGCGATTCCACAACCAACGGATCAGATCAAATCTCTGCAGACCTGCCACATCCAGTCGTGAATGGTGGTGGATAATTAAACAACTAACGGGAGGAGGAGGCTCTGCAAACATCCCCATCCTCAATGATGGTGGAGTCCAGCAGGTGAGTGCAAAAGACAAGGCTGAAACATATGCAACCATCTTCAGCCAGAAGTGCCGAGTGGATGATCCATCTCGGCCTCCTCCCGATATCCCCACCATCACAGAAGCCAGTCTTCGGCCAATTCGATTCACTCCACGTGATATCAAGGAAGTGCCCTCCCTCCACCAGGAGGTCACCAGCTGCGGCAATGTGCCACGAACCTGGGTCCAGTGCAGGAAGAGATTTAATGACCTAACCAGGTCAGGCAAAGTGAGTATACTTACGCATTCTCCCACACTCCGTCTTCCACATCACCTCCACACAACCCCTTCTGCACTGCCACCACAACGCTCTCGCATCACTCCTCACATCCACTCAACTATCATCCTCACCGTGCCTGCACGTACTCACCGCCCCTGTCCCCATTCGAACACTACCACGCAACCCAATCCTCATACAATATCATGGCTATGTTGCACACGAACCCTCCCATGCATCTCCCTCACGCTCAACCCCACCCACACCAATGCATGCAGCGGCTCACCATGCAACCATCACTCAATCACGCCTCTGTGTTTTGCCTTGACAGGAGAAGAGATGCCAGAACGCCCGGGAGAGGGCACGGACCGGAGGGGGCCCGCCACACCAGGTGGTCCTAACGGACGGGGAGCAGCAGGCATTGGACATCAGCCGCACGCTGGAGTGCCTGTCCGTGGCGGATGCCGAGGCTGGGATTGCACAAGCGGCCGGTGACAGAAAGCTAACACTCAGTACTCATGATAGCGAATGATCTTAGCATCACTTGGCATCTGCAGCACCTCAACATCTGTCCACATGCCTAATATTGCTTTCTGTTTTCTTGCAGGGCCATCTGCGAGCACTGTGACCGTGGAGGGCGATTCCTCAGAGGACCTGCCGGCCTCTGAGGGTCCATCGTCACATCTGAGCCATGCATCCACCAGCGCAGATACATACACCTCGGTGGGTCCCCATCCTCACTTAGTTGGGCTTGCACATGGTGAGTCACCACGCACGTGTGAGCACGAGTAGACCCTGGTGGCAGGGGCAGCCGTGGAGAGTCCGTGTCGGTGGGAGCACTCTTCTCCAGGCTCTGCTCAGCTGGACCCAGATGCTGAACCCTGGGGGCCAGCTGTGAAAAGGAGAGTCGTCGAGGGGCAGCAGCACATTTGCGAGGTGCTGGAACAGGTGCCACGTGCACTCTCCACAATCGCGCAGAGGATGGAGGAGTCCAACTCCTGCATGAGGGGAACAGTGACAGGTACAGGAGGGAATCGCCGAGATAGTGTCGCAGGGATGTGAAAGCATCTCTGAGATAGTGTCGCGGGTAGGTGCGGGAATGTCTGCGATGGAGGAAAGGCTAGCCTCCCTCGAGCGTCAAGCACGGCTCAACAATGAGTCCATTCAGGCCCTGACAACGGCCGTTTGGATTCAGGGTGAGCAACATTCTGCCACCTTGAACAGGCTGACAGATACTTTACAAGTGGCCTACCAAGGCCTCACACAAGTCCTCCAAACTGTCGTCCAGCAGGGTGGAAGGAGTGATGTGGGCTTGGGCCACGAGAGGGATGATGGTGAAAGGGGACATGGAAGTGGGGACGCCACTCAAAGCGCACCCATGTCTCACCCGTTGTCCCCCTCTCAACCAGTATCCGCAATGCTGCCCCCTCTCCAGGTGGCCGAGTTTGCCCCTGCACAGGTGCAGGTGGAGTAGTCTTTGGAGGGGCCCTCACGGGCACTGAAAACCAGAGGGCATCGACTCAAAGCATCTAATCGGTCAGGGCATGGACAAGAGCAACCTGCCACTACCTCTGCTGCAGCCACAGGGGTAACACCCCACGTAGGGGTTCCCTGAAACACAAGGCGAAGGTTTTGTGAGCACAAAGGGAATGCACAAGGGTATTTGACGATTTTTCATGTTTTTTATTTATATTTGTTTTATTTCACATACACAATAACTCATTATTATCACCACTACTGCCATGTCTTGCCCATTCTTGACTGGCTTGTGGAATAGGTCCCTTTCATGGGGTTCACCATGAATACGCACACTTGATGCCACCCATTGTGTCACTGCAGAGTGGGTGTAGGTGTATTTGCAGGGCTCTTTTGAGCAGACGGCTGAGAGACGTCGGCGATGTCCCCAGTGGCACCCTGGAAGGATGTGGAGGAGAAGTTGTTGAGGGCAGTGGTGACTTTGACAGCGACAGGTAAGAAGATGGTGCTCGGGCCAGCCGGGAGCAGCTCGGCATGAAGAAGGCTGCAGATGTCCATGACTACATGTTGAGTGACTCTGAGCATCCATGTGTACTGCTGCTCAGAGAGGTCCAGGAAGCTGAGCCTCGGTCTATCGCATAGACCTCCTCAGAAGACTAACACGGGACGCAACCAACAGTGTACCCTTTGTCGTCCAGTACTTCCCCGGAGCGGAGAAACTACGCCATGTTCTCCGCAGCCTTCAACATGTCATCGATGACGACGAACACCTCGCTATGGCCATCCCCACACCTCCACTACTCGCCTTTAAACAGCCACCCAACCTCAAACAGACCATCGTTCGCAGCAAATTACCCAGCTTTCAGGAGAACAGCATCCACGACACCACACAACCCTGCCACGGTAACCTCTGCAAGACATGCCAGATCATCGACACAGATACCACCATCACACGAGAGGACACCACCCACCAGGTATATGGTTCATTCTCCTGTGACTCGGCCAACGTTGTCTACCTCATACGTTGCAGGAAAGGATGCCCCGGAGCATGGTACATTGGCGAGACCATGCAGACGCTGCGACAACGGATGAACGGACACCGCGCAACAATCGCCAGACAGGAGGGTTCCCTCCCAGTCGGGGAACACTTCAGCAGTCAAGGACATTCAGCCACCGATCTTCGGGTAAGCGTTCTCCAAGGCGGCCTTCGAGACACACGACAACGCAAAATCGTCGAACAGAAATTGATAGCCAAGTTCCGCACCCATGAGGACGGCCTCAACCGGGATCTTGGGTTCATGTCGCGCTACACGTAACCCCACCAGCGAATAAAAGTTAACTGTTTTTAATTCAACGGGTCATTTTCAGTCTTTCTCTTCCTTTCGGATGTTTCTCCCACTCTCTCTCTGTTTTGTGTTCTGGCCGTTTGTATATTCGGTGGTCCTGTAGGTAACACCTCTCTGTCTGAACACTTTGATTGCCTTGACAACGGGCAGTTGGAAAGATTATCTGTAATCACCAGGTATTGTTCTCTGAATATAAATGCGAAACGTTCAAGGATTTCCTAAAATATCAGGTCAATCAGGTCTGTAAACAACCTGAAGTACCTGTTTAAGTACTTTAAGTGGTACCCTGCCAGCTTTAATTGCCGGCGGGAGTCCCACATGCGGGGGCTGCGCGCACATGTGAGCACGTCACTGGGGAACCAGGAAGTGGGCGGGTTGGAGCCGGGCTCCGGACCCGCTCACGGAAATCCCGGATTTTTGCAGCCCCCCTGCCACGAACGCACCCGATTGCGGGTGCGAAAATCAAGCCCATTGTGTCCAATTCTGGGCACCGCACTTTAGGAAGGATATGAAGGCCTCACAGAGAGTACAGAAAAAATTTACTAGAATGGTTCCAGGGATGAGGGACTTCAGTTACGTGGTTAGACTGGAGAAGCTGGGGTTGTTCTCCTTAGAGCAGAGAAGGTTGAGAGGAGATTTGATAGAGGTATTCAATATCATGAGGGGTCTAGATAGAGAGAAACTGTTCCCATTGGTGGAAGGGTCAAGAACCAGAGGACATAGATTTAAGGTGATTGGCAAAAGAACCAAAGGTGACATGAGGAAAAGCTTTTTTACCCAGCGAGTGGTTAGGATCTGGAATGCACTGCCCGAGGGGGTGGTGGAGGCAGATTCAGTCATGGCCTTCAAAAGGGAATTGGATAAATACTTGAAGGGATAAAATCTGCAGGGCTATAGGGAAAGGGAGGGGGAGTGGGACGAACTGGATTGCTGTTGCAGAGAGCCGGCATGGGCTCGACGGGCCGAATGGTCTCCTTCTGTGCTGTAACCATTCTATGATTCTATTCGATGAATTAAACAGGCACTTGAATTTAACGCCTTCAGTACGGGTTTCCCGCGGCTTGGGAAACTCCCCAGTGAAACGGAGACAAGATCATAGAATCATAAAATCATAGAAAGGTTACAGCACGGAAGGAGACCATTTGGCCCATCGAGTCCGTGCTGGCTCGCTGCAAGAGCAATCCAGCTAGTCCCACTCCCCCACCCTTTCCCCGTAGCCCTGCCAATTTTTTCCTTTCAAGTACTTATCCAGTTCCCTTTTGAAGGCCATGATTGAATCTGCCTCCACCACCCCCTCGGGCAGTGCATTCCAGATCCTAACCTCTCGCTGTGTAAAAAAGTTTTTCCTCGTGTCACCTTTGGTTCTTTTGCCAATCACCTTAAATCTATGTCCTCTGGTTCTTGACCCTTCCGCCAATGGGAACAGTGTCTCTCTATCGACTCTGTCTAGACCCTTCATGATTTTGAATACCTCGATCAAATCTCCTCTCAACCGTCTCTGTTCCAACGAGAACCCCAGCTTCTCCAGTCTATCCACGTAACTAAAGTCCCTCATCCCTGGAATCATTCTAGTAAATCTCTTGTGCACCCTCTCTAAGGCCTTCATATCTTTCCTAAAGTGTGGTGCCCAGAACTGGACACAATACTCCATTTGTGGCCGAACCAGTGTTTTAATGACTTCCATACTTTTGTACTCTATGCCTCTATTTATAAAGCCCAGGATCCTGTATGCTTTCTTAGCCGCTTTCTCAACCTGCCCTGCCACTCCAATGATTTGTGAATATATACCCCCAGATCTCTCTGTTCCTGTACCCTTTTGGAATTGTGCCCTCTAGTTTATGTTGCCTCTCCTCGTCCTCCCTATTGAAATGTACCGCTTTGCATTTTTCTGCGTTAAATTTCATCTGCCACGTGTCCGCCCATGCCACCAGCCTGTCTATATCCTCTTGAAGTCTATTACTATCCTCCTCACTGTTCACTACCCTTCCAAGTTTTGTGTCATCTGCAAATTTTGAAATGGTGCCCTGTACACCCAAATCCAAGTCATTCATATATATCAAAAAAAGCAATGGTCCCAGCACTGACCCCTGGGGAACACCACTGTACACCTCCCTCCAGTCCGAAAAACAACCATTCACCACTACGCTCTGCTTTCTGCCACTTAGCCAATTCTGTATCCATGTTGCTACTGCCCCCTTTTTTCCATGGGTCGCAATCTTAATGATAAGCCTACCTTGCGGCACTTTATCAAATGCCTTTTGAAAGTCCATATACACCACATCAACCGCATTGCCCTCATCTACGCTCTCTGTTACCTCATCAAAAAACTCTATCAGGTTAGTTAAACACGATTTACCTTTAACAAATCCGTGCTGGCTTTCCCTAATCAATCCGTCCTGTCCTGGATTATCGTTTCTAAAAGTTTCCCCACCACTGAGGTTAAACTGACTGGCCTGTAGTTGCTGGGTTTATCCTTACACCCTTTTTTGAACAAGGGTGTAACATTTGCAATTCTCCAGTCCTCTGGCACCACCCCCGTATCTACGGATGTTTGGAAGATTACGGCCAGTACCTCCGCAATTTCCACCCTTAATTCCCTCAGCAACCGAGGATGCATCCCATCCGGATCGGGTCACTTATCTACTTTAAGTACAGCTCGCCTTTCTAGTACCTCTTCTTTATCAATTTTTAGCCCATCCAGTATCTCAACTATATCTTCCTTTACTGAGACTCTGGCAGCATCTTCTTCCTTGGTAAAGACAGATGCAAAGTACTCATTTAGTACCTTGGCCACCCCCCCTGCCTCCATGAGTAGATCTCCTTTATGGTCCCTAATCGGCCCCACCCCCCCTTACTACCCATTTACTGTTTACATGCCTGTAGAAGACTTTTGGATTCCCTTTTATGTTTTGAGCCACGGTTCATGAGGGTCTTTAAAGTTATTATTGTCCCATGTGTATAGAAGCTCAGTGCTTGCAGTTGGTGTCTCAGTTTCCTCTGGCAAATGTCTGACAGTTCTTGTGACCATACAGCTTTTTCAGAACTTTGGAGGCTTTCAAACAGACAAGATCAGTAGGGAGAATCACATTGATGTATTCGATAGGACATCGGAGGAGGAAATCAATCACCATCCAGGGCAGCAATGTTGTGCTGTGTTGGAATCTGCAGATGCACAAGAGAAGTGCACAACACAGATCCACGTGAGAGGGTCTACAGACAGAGGCTGAGCTTCCTTGATCTATCTGAACAGCAGTGCCTACTCAGGTTCAGATTGAGATGGCAAGTGATCGCAGACATCTGCAGCCTCCTTCAAGAAGAGTTGTTCCTTGCTGGACCTGGTGGCCACTCATTGTTCATCGCTGTAAAAGTCACCATTGCCCTCAATTTCTTTGCCTCTGGCTCCTTCCAGTGTGCCACCAGAGACATCTCCAGGGTCTCTCAGTCGGCTGCACATAAATATATAAGGTAGGAAATGGATGGGTAGTTTGCCAGGGCATCCACTTATGTGAACTTCCCCCGTGACGACAATAGCCAGAATGAGCGGGCAGTCGTTTTGCCTCTCTGGCTGGCTTCCCACAGGTGCAGGGTGCAATCGATTGGTAATCCAAGGACCACCACATGAATCAGGAGTTTTTATCAACTGCAAGTGATTTCACTCCATCAATGCACAGCTGGTGTACAGACACAAGAAAAGGTTCATGCAGGTGTGTGCCAGCTTCTCTGGTAGCTGTCATGATGCGTTTATACTGCAGCAGTCCAACATTCCAGTCCTCTTCCTACTGGGAGACAGACTTAAGGGCTGGTTCGTTGGAGACAAGGGATACCTCCTTCAAACTGGGCTCATGACATCTGTGAGGAACCCCACCAACGAGGAGCAAGAGCATTACAACCAGAGCCACAAGTAAGCCACTGGCACGTTGAAGATGCACTTCAGGTGCCGAAATAGGTCTGGAGGCACCTTTCAGTACTCGCCAGTGAGGGTCTCGAGAGTCAGAGTGGCGTGCTGCGTCCTGCACAACAATGCACAGCAGAGAGAATTGGAGGTGGAGGATGACGAAGGCGCTCGTCAATCATCTTCTGATGACGAGAACATTGAGGAGGAGGAGGACGATGAATAATATGAAGTGGCAGCCCCCCTCACCAGACCAGCAGCCGCGTACATTGCTGCCCGGGATACCCTCCTATCTCATAGGTTCATTTAGTTAGTCAGACTGGGAAAAAGAAACAGTAAAAGACGCAGGCCAGTTCCCACCACCGCTACCACCACCAACCACCCACCTCCCCCCACACTTTGCACAAAACAGTCCTTCAACCACGCATACATCCATTGCACATCCGCCCAAAGGGTCCCGACACGTATTGGCATTCATCATGCAGTAAATGAAAGGGCAAGATGGCACTCGGGACGTAATAATGGGCAAGATGTGGTAGTAATGCTAATCAATTAATTTTATGTGCCGATATAAAAAAAGGAAACTTCGCAATATAACATTTCTTCAAACAACCATGTGCACACCCTTGGTGAATGACAATTGCTTGAACTTACGCTTCCTACTGCTTCTACGTGATCATCCCCTGTGGCTTCAGCAGAGGTAGAGGATGGCTGCTCAGATCCCTGTCCTGACTGCTGAGATGCTTTTGGTCTACATCCTCTGGGTTTTGGAGCCCGTTACGGCCCCGCCAAAGACTGCTCTACCTGCACCTGTGCAGGTGTAGACTCGACCTTCTGGAGAGGAGTCTGCATGTCAGGTGCTGGTTTAGGTGGGGGGCAATGGGTGAAATGTGGGAGCGCTTTGAGTGGAGTCTCCACTTCCATGTCTCCTTTCGCCATTATCCCCTCTCCTGGGCCAGCGCCATATCAGGTAGAGCTGGGTGTCACCAGCGTGCATATTGTGTTTTTGGATGATGTCGCAAATGGGAAAAAAATATCCCCATCACTCACACATTTCAGGAAGTTTCGGGCAACACCCGAGTCAGCACATCTCCGCTGCTGATCCAAACACTGCAGGAAATAACTGGGCTTTTTGCAAATAATATCTAACAATGTTTAACAGCGGAGTGAAGGCTCCTGAAAGTACCCACTAGCAAATGGAACAGTCCAACCCTGTCTGTTATTCTTTAATAAAGATTCCTGATCTTACCCCACTGGACTCTAATCCCACGGAAGAGGCTCCTGCTGTCTCTCCCAGTCTCTCCACCATGGAGAGTTGAGTCTGGGGACAGACAGTCAGGTCACTCGTGACAAGCAATGAATTATGTGTTTTCCTTCTGCTAATAAAGATCAAATCCAGCATTCATTGCTCAATAAATCAGCTGCTTGAATCTAACATGTAGGAACAAAGCAACAGGGTGAGGCCATTCAGCCCCTCGAGCCTGTTCAACCATTCAATTAGATCATGGCTGATCTGTACCTCAACTCCATTTACCCGCCTTTGTTGCAAATCCCTTGATACCCTTACTCAATAAAAATCTTTCGATTTCAGTCTTCAACATTTCAACTGACCTCCAGCATCCACAGCCTTTTGGGGGAGAGAGTGCCAGATTTCCACAACCCTTTGTGTGAAAAAGTGCTTGCTGATTTAACGCCTAAACGCCCTAGCTCAAATTTTAAGATTGTGCCCCCTTGATCTGGATTCCCCCACCAGAGGAAATAGTTTCTCTGTATCCACCCTATCAAATCCCTTTATCATGTTAAAAACCATGATTAAATCACCACTTAATCTTCTAAATTCAAGGAAATACAAGTCAGGTTCATGCAACCTGTCCTCATAATTTAATCCTTTAAGCACTGGTATTATTCTGGTGAACCTGCGCTGTATCCCCTCCAAGGCCAATATATCTTTCCTGAGGTGCACTGCCCAAAACTGAACACAGTACTCCAGATGGGGTCGGACCAAGGCTCTTTACAACTGAAGCATCACTTCCTCTCCTTTGTATTCCAGCCCCAAGATAAAGGCCAACATTTCATTAGCCTTTTTGGTAGGTCAGGTCAGGTACAGCACGGATTGGCTACAAAGCCTGCTTCAGGTACCCACAGTCCCATGGCTGCCGGGGCATCCAGCTTGCTGGTAAATTCTCTACTTGGAATGACCTTAATGCAGTCAGGTCAATGTAAGCACGCACTTTGACGCTGTTTTATAATCCGCCTCCACTGTGGATGGTTTGTGGCCTTTTAAACAGCACCATCCCATTGAGGAGGAACCCCTAGGTAAATCTTGCCAAGGGAGCCGAGCTAATGGTGAGTCGACAGTGGTGCTGGAAGATAAAGCCCCCCACAGACCTCCCACCTCACAGCGGCCAGTGTCAGAGCGGTTTTTAGGATATATTGTTCTTCGGGCTCCTAATAATCCAGCAGCAAATGGAGAAGGAAAAGCAACTGGATTTAATATGGAGCAATCTGGGCTTCTCGCTCTTGAAAGTGGCCAAGAGTGAACCTTAGAGAGGAACATAAGATAATAAACAGCATGGAAAAGGTAAATCCCGGAAATTGCTGAACTGTGAGAACGGAAATAAGGATCAGGTCCCAACAAGTGAAAGGCAGATTTGAGACTGATGCCAGGAAGTTTTTCACCCAAACATGGTACGGGCCTTTGGATGATGCAGTGAAGGCAAAATGCCTGGATTCATTTAAGAAACAGCTGGATGCCTTGATTGGGGAAGGGGAGTGAGGTCTATCCGGAATTTCCGGATGGGTGACCTAAGGTTGGCCGAATGGTCTTCCTCTGTATCTGCCTTGTGAAAAGAATTTTATCGACAACAGTGTTCACTGCTAGCTAACAAACGCCCTCCAGCAGACTGACCGGATCTAACCAGTTGGTAACTAATTCTAACTGATAAAGCACTACTTGCAAGTTTAATAGAATCATAGAATGATACAGCTCAGAAGGAGGCCATTTGCCCCATCATGTCTGTGCCAGCTCTTTGACAGAGCTATCCAAATAGTTCCACTCACCTGCCCTTTCCCCAAAGCCCTGCAAATGTTTCACCTTCAAGTATTTATCCAATTCCTTTATGAAGATTATTATTGAATCTGCTTCCACCACCCTTTCAGGCAATGCATTCAAGATCATTACAACTCGCAAGGTAAATAAATTTCTCCTCATCTCACGTCTGGTTCTTTTGCTGATTACCTTAAATCTGTGTCCTCTGGTTACCGACCCTTCTGCCGCTGGAAACAGTTTCTCCTTATTTACTTTATCAAAACCTTTCATGATTTTGAACACCTCTATTAAATCTCCCCTTAACCTTCTCTAGTCAATGGAGAACAACCCCAGCTTCTCCAGTCTCTCCACATAACTGTACTCCCTCATCCCTGGAACCATTCCAGTAAATCTCTTCTGCACCCTCTCTAAGGCCTTGACATCCTTCCTACAATGTGGTGTCCAGAATTGAACACAACACTCCAGTAGGGCCTAACCAGTAATTTATAAAGGTTTAGCAAAACTTCCTTGCTTTTGTACTCTATGCCTCTATTAATAAAGCCCAGAATCCCATGTGCTTTTTTAACAGCCTTCTCAACCTGCCCTACCACCTTCAAAGGCTTGTGCACCTCCCAGGTCTCTCTGTTCCTGCATCCCCTTTAAAATTGTTCCATCTAGTTTATATTGCCTCTCCTCTTCCTACTAAAATGTATCACTTCACACATCTCTGTCTTGAATTGCGTCTGGCATGCGTCTTCCCATTTCACCAGTCAGTTTATGTCCTCCTGAAGTCTATTACTATCATCCTTACTGTTCACTACATTTACGAGTTTTGCGTCATCTGCAAACTTTGAAATTTTGCCCTCTATACCCAAGTCCAGGTCATTAATATATATCAAAAAGAGCAGTGATCCTAATACTGACCTCTGGGGAACACCACTGTGTACTTCCCTCCAGTCTGAAAAACAACCGTTCACCACTACTCTCTGCTTTCTGTCCCTCAGCCAATTTAGTATCTGTGCTGCCACTGCTAACCTGCAAACTTCCTTCCCCAGCTCACTCTCTGCTGTCATATAAATACCTCAGCACCACCTCTTGCGACCCCTCCACTGCCTCCGTGTGATCAGACTGCTCGTCTGCCGTCCAGTATCGGATGAGCCGCGATTTCCTTCAATTGAACATTGGAAAGAGCGAAGCCATTGGGGAGAATTTTACCCAACCCCACGACGGGCGGGAGAGGGGGTTAAATTGTTAAAAATGTGAAACCTGACACCAACCCGCCGTGAACGAGCCTACTTCCGGGAAAATGGAGTTGAGGTACAGATCAGCCATGATCTAATTGAATAGTAGAGCAGGCTCGAGGGGCTGAATGACCTTCTCCTGTTCCTATGCACTGGCTTCTCCAGAAGTCCATTTGCTGTGAATCAATAGGTGAAGTTGTGTGACTGGGATCCGACTCCTTGCAAAGTGGCCGCACTCAGTACTTGCAGCCTATGGGCCACAGTCACTGAGAACCTCATCAGCTGTTCCATGCCTGGAGAAAGCAGCCTTCGGTTACCACTCATGGGGGAATCTAAAACTAGGGGGCATAGTCTCAGAATAAGGGGTCACCCATTTAAGACGGAAATGAGGAGGAATTTCTTCTCCCAGAGGGTCATCAATCTTTGGAATTCTTTACCCCAAAAAGCTGTGGAGGCTGAGTCATTGAATACATTCAAGGCTGAGTTAGACATATTTTTGATCAGCAAGGGGGTCAAAGGATATGGGGAAAGGGCGGGAAAGTGGAGTTGAGGAAAAATCAGATCAGCCATGATCTCAATAAATGGCGGAGCAGGCTCGAGGGGCCGAATGGCCTACTCCTGCTCCTATCTCTTATGGTCTTATGATGTGGAGATGCCGGTGATGGACTGGGGTTGACAATTGTAAACAATTTTACAACACCAAGTTATAGTCCAGCAATTTTATTTTAAATTCACAAGCTTTCGGAGGCTTCCTCCTTCGTCAGGTGAACGATGTGAAAATGTCGTTCACATCGTTCACCTGAGGAAGGAGGAAGCCTCCGAAAACTTGTGAATTTAAAATAAAATTGCTGGACTATAACTTGGTGTTGTAAAATTGTTTACAATTATGGTCTTATGGTCACTGAGCCTGGATTTGCCCCTGGATGTGTGTCGTGTGAACATATGTGGGTAAGTTGTGTAGCGGTCAGTAACGATTCAATGGTCCTTCCCCTGTCAGGTGAACAGATCAGTGCAGACTGTCTGATTTGCTCGATATTCTATTTGCTGCGGTCCCTGCTGTTCTCTTTCTTGATCTGATCTGTACTTTATAAATCGGAACAAGTTGTTTCCACCAACACAATGAGCTGACTTAATCTGGGCCAATACATGAGATCACCTGCCGGCTTTTCACATTTCTCAATGCCCTTATATCCCTCCTGAAACTTTGCCAGCATTTTTAGCACAGTGCTACACCATATCTTTTCAAATTGGTCTGCGAGAGTGATGCCCCGGCAATAATAACACTGCTGGGAATCTCCTGTAAATACTAACAGACGCCTGGAGACCTCTGGTAAATATTAACACAGGCCTGGAGGCCCCTGGTAAATACTAACCCAGCCCTGGAGACGCCCGATAAATACTAACACACCCCTGGAGAACCTCAGTAAATAATGGCACATTCCCAGGGACTTCCTGAAAACAATGACACACTCCCGGGGACCTCCTGCGAATACTGACAAACCCCTGTAAATACTGACACACTCCCGGGGACCACCTGTAAATACTGACGCACTCCTATGGAATTTCTGGCACAGTGCTACACCAGATCTTTTCAAACTGTTCTGTGAGGTATACTAACACCCCTGGAGACCGACTGTAAATACTAACACTCCTGGAGACCCCCTGTAAATACTAACACTCCTGGAGACCGACTGTAAATACTAACACTCCTGGAGACCCCCAGTAAATACGAACACTCCTGGAGACCCCCAGTAAATACTAACAACCCTGGGGACCTCCTGATAACACTGACACACTCTTGTAAACACTGACACACCCCTGGGGACCTCCTGTAAATAATAACATCACTCCTGGGAAACTCTGTAAATACTGCTGCAGTCCATGTGGTAACGGGCTTGGGTCTGGAGGGATTGCCAGGAAATTCGAGCTACATAGGCACAGCGGAGACATGTCGTGGGTGTTAATAGGACAGGGAGAAGACAATATGAAAGAGTCTAAAATCAAAGGAGTTGTACAAGTCCATAGCTGACCCACTGCTGGGGCATTGTGTGAAAATTTGGGATGTCCATTATGGGAAGGATATCATTGCAATGGAAAAGGAACAGCTTAGAATCACCAGCATGTTAGCAGAGTTAAAGTTAGGAAGAGAGACGTGCTTTCATCACTAAAGCTGGGATGATGAAGGGGTGACCATGCTCCGTCGCTGTATCTTCGACAGAAATCCCGTTCAGGCGTGTAAACAGGGTTCTCTGCCGAAATTACGGCAGCAGAGCAGGAAAAACCGTTAGGAAGTTCCCAGAGTATCAAGGGTTTATGATCAGGGAAATAGGGACAGATTGGTTCCACTGGTCAGCGAGATGCTGATGAGACGACATAATTGAATGTAAATTTAATTTAACACCCGCTGGGCCTCCCCAGGTAGCTCACAGTGATTGGGACATCAGGACAGGGATCAATTCGGACGGGCTCCATTAAGTCGGGGGTCAATTAGGAAGGGGATCAATTAGGACGGGGGTCAATCGGGGTGGGGTGGGGGTGAGCAGCGGACCGCGGTTTTAATGTGGAGCTGGGAAGACCACTTCTGCTCCTCCCACTCCACATTCAGGTAAGTATTTTTTTTGAAAACTGACCTTTTTGGCGGTGTCCTGCAGTGGTCCCTTTAAGGTTAGGCCTCATGTAGACCTGGTTTTCCTGAATGAAGCTGCCCGGCGCCGGCTACATGCAGGGCAACCCAATGTTACATAGAGGGCCACAAACAGGCGTCAGGCCCTTCATTTGCATGTGCAAAGGGTCTAACACCGCATTGAGGCGTGGGCCCTGGACGCCTATTTTTTTGCCTATACCAAGATGGCGGGCCGTCCACTTCCATGTCATAATGAGAGCGTGCTTCCGAACCACCATTTTTTTTTTGTTCATTCACGGGATGTGGGCATCGCTGGCGAGGCCGGCATTTATTGCCCATCCCTAATTGCCCTTGAGAAGGGGGTGGTGAGCCGCCTTCTTGAACCGCTGCAGTCCGTGTGGTGACGGTTCTCCCACAGTGCTGTTAAGAAGGGAGTTCCAGGATTTTGACCCAGCGACGATGAAGGAACGGTGATATATTTCCAAGTCGGGATGGTGTGTGACTTGGAGGGGAACGTACAGGTGGTGCTGTTCCCATGTGCCTGCTGCCCTTGTCCTTCTGGGTGGTAGAGGTCACGGGTTTGGGAGGTGCTGTCGAAGAAGCCTTGGGGAGTTGCTGCAGTGCATCCTGTGGATGGTACACACTGCAGCCACTGTGCGCCGGTGGTGAAGGGAGTGAATGTTTAGGGTGGTGGATGGGGTGCCAATCAAGCGGGCTCCTTTGTCCTGGATGGTGTTGAGCTTCTTGAGGTTGTTGTAGCTGCACTCATCCAGGCAAGTGGAGAGTATTCCATCACACTCCTGACTTGTGCCTTGTAGACGGTGGAAAGGCTTTGAGGAGTCAGGAGGTGAGTCACTCGCCGCAGAATACCCAGCCTCTGACCCGCTCTTGCAGCCACTGCATTTATGTGGTTGGTCCAGTTTAGATTCTGGTCAATGGTGACCCCCCAGGGTGTTGATGATTGGAGATTCAGCGGTGGTAATGCCGGTGATGGTCAAGGGGAGGTGATTAGATTCTATTTTGCTGGAAGCGAGGCACCCATTTAGTGCCTGAAAAACAGGCGTGGCGCCTTTGAATTTCTAGGCTGCTAACTTTAATTTATGGAGAGTTTTTAACATAGAAAATGTCCCAAGATGCCTCACAGAAGCATTGGGAAAAACAGACACTGACATATTAGTTATCGAGGCCAAAGGATTGGTCAAAGAGGTGGGCTTTAAGGAGGGTCTTAAAGAAGATATAGATGTCAGTCAATCAGTCCGACATCGCAAAGAGAGTGGAGTGGTCAAGAGAGATTGGAGAGAGACAGAGCTCGTTGTCATCATCGTACCCATAGAAGCGGATTCCATACCTATGGATGATGTCTCCAAGGGGCAGCATGTAGATGAGGAAGAGAAGGCCGAGGATGGGTGCTTGCAGGGCTCTGGAAGTAACAGTGGAGGGGCGGGAGAAGAATCCATTGTTGGAGATGCTTACGCTACCATCAGATAGGAAAGAGTGGAATCAAGCAAGGGCAGTCCCACTGAGCTGGACAACGGAAGAGAGGTGTTGGAGGAGGATGGTGTGGTCAACTGCATCGAAGGCTGCGGAGAGGCTGAGCAGAGATAATGCATCACGGTCTTCAGTTAGAGTCGTTCGGCACTGTGGCAGGGATGGAAACCTGACTGGAGGAATTCAAACTTTTCTAAATGTTGCTGTTTATCGTGTAACCGAATAGCCTTTAACTATTTGAAATTGCAGTATTTTACTGTAAACAAGCCACAGAGGATCTCCTGATGAAGCATCGAGGGAGTTGACATCCTGGGACCATTTAATCATGCTTTGATAAAGTCACACAATGATTTATGAGAAATGGACTGCAGTTTGACCAGTCCCCAGAGAGCTCACATGGAGAGCCATTTCTCTTCCACATCCTGCTGGGACTGACTTTCTTTTGCTACGCCCAATATAAACACCTCAATTAATGAATTGACAAGTTTACAAGGTTGGAGGTTTTCCATGTAGTTAAGGCAGTGTTGTAAATATAAATCATCCTCCGCTGTTTCCATACTGCCCCCGACCTCCTGGGCACCACACACGTAGCTTCTCTGCCAACGCAAGGGGAGTTCCCAAGGTTTGATGACCTGCCTTTGCACCATCCAGGGCTACAAGAAGGGAGCACATCCTCCCAGGGAAGGGTCCTGATGGATAAACTCATCTGTTCATACCTGAAGCTTGTGTTAGGGCTCATTATGATTCCACAATGAATGAAGAAACAATCCATTTCTTCAGCTTTAAGATAACATCACCTTCTATCACTCTCCAGCAACCTGTGCCTTACAATCCCCTTATTCACAACCAATTGCTCCAGTCTGGCTTCAGCTAGTTCTGGCTATTTGACACGATGGGCCAGAATTTGCTGCAGCCGGTGAATGAACGACGTCCACCATTAGTTAGACTTGCCTTCGCATGAGCTTGAGTTTAATTCCCATGAGCGTTTGCACGACAAGTTGCTGTAAGTGAGAGATGGAAACGGCGTGGTACTCTTTACAGGGCATCTGAAAATAGGAGCAGGAGTAGGCCATTCGGCCCTTCGAGCCTGCTCCGCCATTCAATATGATCATGGCTAATCCTCTATCTCAATACCATATTCCCGCTCTCTCCCCATACCCCTTGATGCCTTTTGTGTCTAGAAATCTATCTAGGTCCTTCTTAAATATATTCAGTGACTTGGCCTCCACAGCCTCCTGTGGTAGAGAATTCCACAGGTTCACCACCCTCTGAGTGAAGAAATTTCTCCTCATCTCAGTCCTAAATGTCCTACCCCGTATCCTGAGCCTGTGACCCCTCGTTCTGGACCCCACAGCCAGGGGAAACATCCTCCCTGCATCCAGTCTGTCTAGCCCTGTCAGAATTTTATATGTTTCAATGAGATCCCCTCTCATTCTTCTAAACTCTAGTGAATACAGGCCGAGTCGACCCAATCTCTCCTCATACGACAGTCCTGCCATCCCAGGAATCAATCCGATGAACCTTTGCTGCGCTCCCTCTATGGCAAGTATATCCTTTCTTAGGTAAGGAGAACAAAACTGCACACAATATTCCAGGTGTGGTCTCACCAAGGCCCTGTACAACTGCAGTAAGATATCATTGCTCCTGTACTCAAATCCTCTTGCAATGAAGGCCAACATACCATTTGCCTTCCTAACTGCTTGGTGCACCTGCATGTTTGCTTTCAGTGACTGGTGTACAAGGACACCCAGGTCCCTTTGTACATCAACATTTCCCAATCTATCACCATTTAAATAATACTCTGCCTTTCTGTTTTTCCTGCCAAAGTGGATAACTTCACATTTATCCACATTATACTGCATCTGCCATGTATTTGCCCACTCACTCAACTTGTCTAAATCGCCTTGAAGCCTCTTTGCATCCTCCTCACAACTCACGATCCCACCTAGTTTTGTGTCGTCAGCAAACTTGGAAATATTATATTTGGTTCCCTCATCCAAATCATTGATACATTTGGTGAATAGCTGGGGCCCAAGCACTGATCCCTGCGGTACCCCACTAGTCACTGCCTGCCACGCTGAAAATGACCCATTTATTCCTACTCTCTGTTTCCTGTCTGTTAACCAATTTTCAATCCATGCCAGTATATTACCCCCAATCCCATGTGCTTTAATTTTGCACACTAACCTCTTATGTGGGACTTTATCAGAGGCCTTCTGAAAATCCAAATAAACCACATCCACTGGTTCTCCCTTATCTATTCTACCAGTTACAGCCTCAAAAAGCTCCAGTAGGTTTGTCAAACATGATTTCCCTTTCATAAATCCATGTTGACTTTGTCTAATCCCGTTGATATTTTCTGTTATCATATCCTTTATAATAGACTCTAGCATTTTCCCTACTACTGATGTTAGGCTAACTGGTCTGCAGTTCCCTGTTTTTTCTCTCCCTCCTTTTTTAAATGGTGTGGTTACATTTGCCACCCTCCAATCTGCAGGAACTGTTCCATAATCTATAGAATTTTGGAAGATGACAACCAATGCATCCACTATTTCCATGGCTACCTCTTTTAGTACTCTGGGATGCAGATTATCAGGTCCTGAGGATTTATCGGCTTTCAGTCCCATTAATTTCTCCAGCACTATTTTTTTACTAATACTAATTTCCTTTAATTCCTCCTTCTCACTCGTCCCTTGGTTTCCAAAAGTTATTTGTGTCCTCTTCCATGAAGACAAAACCAAAGTATTTGTTTAATTGCTCTGCCATTTCCTTGTTCCCCATTATAAATTCTCCCGTTTCTGACTGTAAGGGACCTACATTTGTCTTCACTAATCTTTCTCTGTTTACATACTTGTAGAAACTTTTACAGTCCACTTTTATGCTCCTTGCAAGTTTACTCTCATACTCTATTTTTCCCCTCTTAATCAATCTCTTGGACCTTTTTTGCTGAATTCTAAACTGCTCCCAATCCTCAGGCTTGCTACTTTTTCTGGCAACTTTATATGACTCCTCTTTGGATCTAATACTATCCTTAATTTCTTTTGTTAGCTGCTTTTCCTTTTGTGTTTTTGCGCCAGAAAGGAATGTATAATTGTTGTAATTCACGCATTCGTTCCTTAAATGTTAGCCGTTGCCTATTCACCGTCATGTCTTTTAATGAAGCTTCCCAATCTATCATGGCCAACTCACTCCTCATATCTTCGTAGTTTCCTTTGTTTAGATTTCGGACCCTAGTTTCAGATTGGTCTACTTCACTTTCCATCTTAATGAAGAATTCTATCATGTTATGGTCACTCTTCCTGAAAGGACCCCCACAACAAGATTATTAATTAACCCCTTCTCATTGCACAATACCCAATCTAGGATATCCTGTTCCCTGGTTGGCTCCTCAACGTACTGGTCTAAAAAACCATCTCATACACACTCCAGGAATTCATCCTCCACAGTATTATTGCGAATTTGGTTTGGCCAGTCTATATGTAGATTAAAGTCACCCATGATTACTGTAGTACCCTTGTTACATGCATCTCTAATTTCCTGTTTGATGCCGTCCCCGACATTACCACGACTGTTTGGAGGCCTATAGACAACTCGCACCAGTGTTTTCTGCCCTTTAGTGCTTCTGAACTCCACCCAGACTGATTCTACATCTTGAATTTCTGAGCCAATAACATCTATTTGCGCTGTTAATTCGTCAACCTTATTACGAATGTTTCGTGCATTCAGATACAGTGCCTTTAGATTTGTCTTTTTAACATCTTTAGACATCTTAACATTTTTTTGTACTTTGGCCCTATTTGTCTTATTACTATTTTTTCTGACCCGGACCCTATTTGTTAGTTCACTCTTTTGTTTGTACGCTCTGTCCCTTCCTGACACAATATGGTTATCCTTACCCCAATCACTTTCCTGTACTGCTTCTTTGTCTTTTCTCTTTAGCATTCTAGATTTCTCTTCATCGGGACCCTCCCCCCCCCCCCCATTCAGTTTAAAGCCCTATCTACCTCCCTAGTTATTCGATTCGCTAGAACTCTGGTCCCAGCATGGTTCAGGTGTAGTCCGTCCCAACGGAACAGCTCTCTCTTTCCCCAGTACTGGTACCAGTGACCTATGAATCAAAACTCACTTCTCCCACACCAATCTTTGAGCCACGCATTCATCTCCCTGATCCTATTGACCCTGTGCCAATTTGTTCGTGGCTCAGGCAATAAACCGGAGATCATTACCTTTGTGGTTCTGCCTTTAAATTTAGTCCCTCGCTGCTCAAATTCTATCAGCAGAACCTTTTTCTTAGTCCTACCTATGTCATTGGTACCTAAATGGACCACGACAACTGGATCCTCCCCCTCCCACTCCAAGTTCTTCTCCAGCCCGGAGGAGATGTGCTGAACCCTGGCACAGGGTTGGCAACACAGCCTTCGGGACTCATGCTCGTGGCTACAGAGAACAGTGTCTATCCCCCTATCTATACTGTCGCCTACGACAATCACCTTCCTTTTTACTCTCCCCACTTGAACGGCTTCCTGTACCACGGTGCCGTGTTCAGTTTGCTCGTCCTCCCCGCAGTCCCCGCACTTGTCCACAAGGGTTGCAAGAACCTCAAATCTATTGGACAAGTGCAGGGACTGAGGCTCCTGCAGTACTATCTCCAGGATCCCCATACCTGCCTCACTCGCAGTCACACCCTCCTGTCCCTGACCACGTGTCAATTCTAAGGCGTGTGGCTGCCTCCTGGAGCAAAAGGTCCAGGTAACTTTCTCCCTCCCTGATGGCTCGCAATGTCCACAGCTCATACTCCAGCTTCTCAACTCGGAGCCGAGGTTCCTCGAGTTGCAGACACTTACCGCAGATGTAGTCGCCCTGGACAAAAATGTCCACAAGCTCCCATATATTGCAGTAGCAACACGTCTCCTGTTCTCCCATCATTTTGTTTATTTAATTAATTAATTTAGTGTTAATCAAATTATTTGCCTTGTTTAATTTAATAGATTAATTAAATTAAGTTTAGTTTTTTAACATTTAGTTTTATGCTTTATGTTAACTTAAAACTTAGCCCGCAGTCACTATCAATCACTTACCTGTCTCACCTGTGACATCACATTGCAGTTTTCTCTTGTTACATGTCTGCTGCTGCTCAGGTCCACTGCCGCTCTGCAGAAAAAGTTTGGAAAAGCAAGGCAAAGCAGCACCTCCTTCCCCCATTTCACCGAACTCCCACACATACCAAGCTCTCAAGCTTCTCACTCTGTGCCCGCTGCACTCAGTGCTGGTTACACTCACAGGCCCCTGTATTTCTACTGTTTATGACTCAGATGAGTCAGCCCTGCTCTGCTACTGTTTCAGGAACAGGGCAAGCAACTGTGTATCTCCTTAATCAATCAGATTGAAGAATTGTTAATGAGCAGCAGAGAGTCTGATGCAGGAAGTGTAAGTTAGAACAGTAAATTCAATGTCAAATCAGGTACAGAAAGAGAAATAAAGAGAGGGAAAGGAAGATTCTTTTTTATTCGTTCACGGGATGTGGGCGTCGCTGGCGAGGCCGGCATTTATTGCCCATCCCTAATTGCCCTTGAGAAGGTGGTGGTGAGCCGCCTTCTTGAACCGCTGCAGTCCGTGTGGTGACGGTTCTCCCACAGTGCTGTTAGGAAGGGAGTTCCAGGATTTTGACCCAGCGACAATGAAGGAACGGCGATATATTTCCAAGTCGGGATGGTGTGTGACTTGGAGGGGAACGTGCAGGTGGTGTTGTTCCCATGTGCCTGCTGCTCTTGTCCTTCTCGGATTAAGAGAGAGAAAAAAAGGGACAGAAAGGAAAGGAAAAGTTTTACAAAATGTTAATTTAATCTTTTAAAAATCTCCAACAATTAAAAGCTGGAATGAGACTCCACATTGGTAAAAGTTAATTTTCCGTGCCAGAGAGGTTATTTGGCAGTAATTAAAACTGATCACACCTTTGAAAAGGGGACTTGGACTGAAATGGACAAACGCTAACTTTCTGTGGCAAGTTTAGTTCGTATCTACCCCACAAATACAGAAACTTCACACTGTTCAATGCATTTGAATGGTGAGTCAGACAGTGAGATACCGTTTTCGGGAAGCTAGAGGCAGATCTCGGACAGCAACTTCCAGATTTTCACATTAACCTTGCATCTGCCCTTGCCTGAAGTTGCTGTGCAATTTGCTCATAAATAACGGTGAGTGTCTTTAGCCTCACCGTTACTTTGACAGTAAATTCTGGCCCGATGTCAGATGTCGGCCTGTTAAGGGAATCTCTCCAAAAGCTCAGACTTAAACTTAAGGGAGTATCTTTAATTGTGCATACTACGTCAATACATTTTCCTTCAAATTAAGTGAACATTTGGACCAGCTTTTAATCAAATCACATGATCAGCAACAACAATGTGCATTTATAAAACACGAACACAGTAACTGTCCCAAGGTGACTCCAGTGTGTAGCAGAGTGAGTCCTTGGATGGGGGAGTCAGCTGACTCACATTCTGTCCAACTCTCTGGAATCAATCCCTGTATCTCTGCCCCTTGTATTTTCTCTGCCCATCTTTAGAAGTCCCCCAAGAACCCAGCTTTTCGACCGTACTTTCAGTCACCTCTCCTAACTCTCCTCATACTCCTCAGTATCTCTTTCCTTTCTGTCATGTTCTTGGGACGCTACTGTGTTAAAGCACTTTATAATGACAAGCTGTTGTTGATTGTGTAATAGAATCGCCTTATACTACTTCAGACCAAAATGATTTACGCACAGTTCAATTTAGAAACCAGCTTTTACTGTCTCAACAACACATTCTCACTTTCTGAACGTTTAAGCTCCCGATTAGGTCTTCTTACTCCAGTCTAAGATGAGTTTGGAGTGCATGTGCGTAAATGTACAGAGCGTGGTAAATGAGGTTAGTGAGCTGCAGGCACAAGTCGTCACATGGGACAATGATATAGTGGCAATAACAGACACCTGGCTCAAAGAAGGGGAGGATTGCGAACTTAATATTCCTGGTTACAAGACAGGGAAGGAAATAAATGAGGGGGGGTGGCAGTATTGATCAAAGAAACTATTATAGCTCTGGAAAGGGATGATGTAATTGAGGGGTCAAAGACAGAATCTATTTGGTTAGAATTAAGAAACAATAGAGGAGCTATTACGTTCCACTAGGAGCTCAACGAGGAAGGAAGCAGAGCTGGGTTTAGTTCTGGGGAATGAAGTGAGGCAAGTGGAGCATGTTTCAGTGGATTTAGGGTAATGATCATAGTATCATCAGGTTTAGAATAGTTATGGAAAAGCATATGACAGATGTCAGGTTGATAATACAAGTGAGAACCAGGCTGAATATAGAAAGGTCAGAGGGGAAGTGAAAAAGGAAGTAAGAGGGGCAAAGAGAGAGTATGAGAATAGACTGGCGGCCAACATAAAAGCAATCTAAAAGTTTTCTATAGGCATGTAAACAGTAAACGGGTAGTAAGAGGATGGGTGGGGCTGATTAGGGACCAAAAAGGAGATCTACGCATGGAGGCAGAGGGCATTAGGGTTAGGGTTAGGGTACTAAATGAGTTCTTTACATCTGTCTTCACCAAGGAAGAAGATGCTGCCAGAGTCACAGTAAAGGAACATAGGAACAGGAGTAGGCCATTCAGCCCCTCGTGCCTGCTCCGCCATTTGATAAGATCATGGCTGATCTGTGATCGAACTCCATATACCTGCCTTTGGCCCATATCCCTTAGTACCTTTGGTTGCCAAAAAACTGTCTAACTCAGATTTAAATTTAGCAATTGAGCTAGTATCAATTGCCGTTTGCGGAAGAGAGTTCCAAACTTCTACCACCCTTTGTGTATAGAAATGTTTTCTAATCTCGCTCCTGAAAGGTCTGGCTCTAATTTTTAGACTGTGCCCCCTACTCCTAGAATCCCCAACCAGCAGAAATAGTTTCTCTCTATCCACCCTATCTGTTCCCCTTAATATCTTATAAACTTCGATCAGATCACTCCTTAACCCTCTAAACTCGAGAGAATACAACCCCAATTTGTGTAATCTCTCCTCGTAACTTAATCCTTGAAGTCCAGGTATCATTCTAGTAAACCTACACTGCCCTCCCTCCAAGACCAATATGTCCTTCCGAAGGTGCGGTGCCCAGAACTGCTCACAGTACTCCAGGTGCGGTCTAACCAGGGTTTTGTATAGCTGCAGCATAACTTCTGCCCCCTTGTACTCTAGTCCTCTAGATATAAAGGCCAGCATTCCATTAGCCTTCTTGATTATTTTCTGCACCTGTTCATGACACTTCAATGATCTATGTACCTGAATCCCTAAGTCCCTTTGGACATCCACTGTTTTTAACTTTTTACCATTTAGAAAGTACCCTGTTCTATCCTTTTTTGATCCAAAGTGGATGACCTCACATTTGTCTACATTGAATTCCATTTGCCACAGTTTTGCCCATTCACCTAATCTATCAATATCGCTTTGTAATTTTATGTTTTCATCTACACTGCTTACAATGCCACCAATCTTTGTGTCATCGGCAAACTTAGATATGAGACTTTCTATGCCTTCATCTAAGTCATTAATAAATATTGTGAATAATTGAGGGCCCAAGACAGATCCCTGCAGGACTCCAGTAGTCACATCCTGCCAATGTGAGTACCTACCCATTATCCCTACTGTTTGTCGCCTTTCGCTCAGCCAACTTCCTAACCAAGTCCATACTTTTCCCTCGAGTCCATTGACTTCTATCTTATCTAACAGTCTCTTACGTGGGACCTTATCAAATGCCTTCTGGAAGTCCATATAAATAACATCCATTGACATTCCCCTGTCCACTACTTTAGTCACCTCTTCAAAAAATTCAATCAGGTTTGTCAGGCACGACCTACCTTTCACAAATCCATGCTGGCTCTCTCTCTCTCTCTCGAGGTGTTCAGTCACCCTATCCTTACTTATAGACTCCAGCATTTTCCCCACAACAGATGTTAGACTAACTGGTCTATAATTCCCTGGTTTCCCTCTCTCTCCTTTCTTAAAAAGCGGAGTGACATGTGCAATTTTCCAATCTAGAGGGACAGTTCCTGAATCTAGAGAACTTTGAAAGATTATAGTTCGGGCACCCGCAATGTGCTCACCTACTTCCTTTAAAACCCTGGGATGGAAACCATCTGGTCCTGGGGATTTGTCACTCTTTAGTGCTATTATTTTCTTCATTACTGTTGCTTTACTTATGTTAATTTTATTTAGTCCCTGTCCCCGATTCAATATAAGTTTTCTTGGGATTTCCGGCATGCTATCCTCTTTTTCTACTGTAAATACTGACGCAAAGTAATTGTTCAACATGTCCGCCATTTCCCCATTGTCAATGACAATATCCCCACTTTCAGTTTTTAAGGGGCCAACACTGCTCCTGACCACCCTCTTTTTCCTAATATAACTATAAAAGTTCTTTGTATTGGTTTCGATATCCCTTGCAAGTTTCTTTTCATACTCTCTTTTTGTAGCCCTTACTATCTGTTTTGTGACCCTTTGTTGATCTTTGAATTTTTGCCATTCGCAGGATCTGTGCCATTTTTTGCCTTTTTGTATGCCCTTTCCTTATGTCTTATACTGTCCTTTACCTCTTTAGTTGTCCATGGCTGTTTTTTTTGGCAAGTAGAGTTCTTGCCCCTCATGGGAATAAACCGATTCTGTATCACATTAAATGTTTCTTTAAACATTTCCCACTGATCATTAGTCGTTTTACCCATTAACAGATTTGCCCAGTTTACTGTGGACAGTCTCTGTCTCGTCCCATTGAAGTCGGCCTTACCCAAGTCTAGAATCTTAGCAGCTGATTCACTTTTTTCCCTTTCAAACACTACATTGAACTCGATCATGTTATGATCGCTATTGGATAGATGTTCACGCACAGTTAAGCCGTTAACTAAATCTGATTCACTACTCATTACTAAATCTAGTATGGCTTGCTCCCTTGTTGCCTCTAGGACATACTGCTGTAGAAAACTATCCCGGACACACTCAAGAAATTCACTACCTATCTGACAGTTACTAGTCTGCTTTTCCCAATCTATGTGAAGATTAAAGTCCCCCATTAAGACCACTATGCCTTTCTTACACGCTTGTCTAATCTCTGCATTTATACAATCTAGCACTTCAGAGCTGCTGCCAGGGGTCCTATACACAACTCCCACAATAGTCTTAGATCCTTTTCTATTTCTCAATTCAACCCATAGGGTCTCTGTTGGCTGCTTACCTCTCGTTATATCCTCCTTTATCAGTGAAGTGATTTCATCTCTAATCACTGAGGCTACTCCTCCCCCTCTTCCATTTTCCCTATCTCTCCTGTAAATTTCCCCTGGGTCTTCCCCTCTCTTGCTGCTCTCAACTTTACTCCCTTCTGACTCCCCGCTCAGGTTCCCATCCCCCGCCACTCTAGTTTGAACCTTCCCCAACAGCACTAGCAAACACCCCCGCGAGGACATTGGTCCCGGTCCTGCTCGGGTGTAACCCGTCATGCTTGTACAGGTCCCACCTTCCCCAGAACCGGTCCTGATGTCCCAGGAATCGAAATCCCTCCCTCCTACACCATCCCTGCAGCCACGCATTCATCCTGTCTATTCTCCTGTTCCTATACTCACTAGCACGTGGCACCGGTAGTAATCCTGAGATCACTACCTTTGAAGTCCTGCTTTTTAATTTATCTCCTAACTCTTTAAATTCACCTTGCAGGACCCCATCCCTTTTTTTACCTATGTCGTGAAAGGAAGATGCAGTTGAGATACTGGATGGGCTAAAAATTGATAAAGAAGACCAGCGTCGACAGCGGGGGAGGAGAAGCCTTTCTTTCTCTCTCCCACAGAGCGGTCGGTAGCGGGGAAGGAGGAGCGGACCTGGTTGGAGCGGTGGGAGCGGCGGCGAGTCGATAAAGGGAGCAGCGGAGGCCTGAGGTGAGTAATTAAACTCACCTACGTGAGTCTTTTTCCCCAGCGGGGAAAGAGCTTCGCGGCTTTTTCAAAGGCAGGGGGCGGGGCCAATTCATTGGTACCCGTATATAGGTGGAGCGGTTGCTCAACCCGAGACACTACACTAGGAGTGACTCCCACCCTCCCACCTCCTCGAACCTTTTGGGGGTAACAATTGTAAACAATTTTACAACACCAAGTTATAGTCCAGTAATTTTATTTTAAATTCACAAGCTTTCGGAGGCTTCCTCCTTCCTCAGGTAAATGTTTCAGGAGCTCCTTGAAGCCTACGCATTTATACATATAGAACAATACATGGTGTTTACAGACTGCCCCTGCAACTGCCCGTTGCCAAGGCAATCACCGTGTTCAGACAGAGAGGTGTCACCTGCAAAACCCCTGAATACACATTCAACAAAAAAACAAACAGGGAAAAAAAAAGAGAAGAAAAACAGAGAGAGGCAGAAACATCCGGAAGGCAGAGAGAGCCAGCAAATGACCCATTATATTAAAAACAGATAACATTTGTTCGCTGGTGGGGTAACGTGTAGCGTGACATGAACCCAAGATCCCGGTTGGGGGTAGAGGGAATTTAAAGGGTAGGTTAGTTTTTATATTTTGTTTTCAGGGACTTAACTCCTGGACCTAAGATAAATAAGAAGCAAAAAGTAATCCAAGTGGGACGTCACCAAGGAAGAGGTAAGTGATTGGCTGGTGAGTATTTTCCTGCTGAATTTGTCTAAGGTTAGAGTTTGTGGATTCTCTGGTCTCTGTTGTGTAGTGGGGGACTGCTGTTCAGCAAGGGCCCTTGAGTATACCTTTTAATTGAAGTGAAATTGGTGGGATTCATTTAATTTGAATTAATTAGTTAAAGGGTAAGTCATGTCAGGACAGCCCAGCCCCGTGTTATGCTCTTCCTGCTCTATGTGGGAAATCAGGGACCCTTCCGGTGTCCCTGACGACCATGTGTGCGGGAAATGTATCCAGCTGCAGCTACTGACAAACCGCATTGCGGCACTGGAGCTGCGGATGGATTCATTATGGAGCATTCGCGATGCTGAAAACGTCGTGGATAGCACGTTTAGTGAGATGGTCACACCGCAGGTAAAGGTTGTACAGGCAGGAAATAAGTGGGTGACCTCCAGGCAGAGTAAGAGGAGCAGGCAGGCAGTGCAGGGGTCCCCTGTGGCCGTCCCCCTCTCAAACAAATATACCGCTTTGGATATTGTTGAGGGGGATGACTTATCAGGGGAAGGCAGCAGCAGCCAACTTCCTGGCACCAGGGGTAGCTCTGCTGCACAGGCTGGGAGGAAAAAGAGTGGAAGAGCTATAGTGGTAGGGGATTCTATCGTAAGGGGAACAGACAGGCGTTTCTGTGGCCGTAAACGTGACTCCAGGATGGTTTGTTGCCTCCCTGGTGCCAGGGTCATGGATGTCACTGAGCGGCTACAGGGCATTCTCAAGGGGGAGGGTGAGCAGGCAGAGGTCGTGGTCCACATTGGGACCAACGACATAGGTAGGAAGGGAGATGAGGTCCTGCATCAAGAATTTAGGGAGCTAGGTAGCAGATTAAAGAGCAGGACCTCAAAGGTTGTAATCTCTGGATTACTCCCAGTGCCACGGGCTAGTGAGTATAGAAATAGGAGGATAGAACAGATGAATGCGTGGCTAAAGAGTTGGTGCAGGAGGGAGGGTTTCAGTTTCCTGGATCACTGGGCCTGCTTCTGGGGAAGGTGGGACTTGTACAAGTCGGACGGGTTGCACCTGAACCAGAGCGGGACAAATATCCTTGCGGGGAGGTTTGCTAGCACTGTTGGGGGGGTTTTAAACTAACTTGGCAGGGGGATGGGATACAGAGTGGAGCTACAATAGGGGGTGATGTGCAGCCAAATATAGAGAAAAAAACAAGTCAGCTTGGAAGACAGGGCAAATATGTAAGGGCAAGGCTGGATGGCATCTATTTTAATGCAAGGAGTCTTGCGAATAAGGTGGATGAACTGAAGGTGTTGATAAACACATGGGAGTATGATATTGTTGCTGTCACAGAGACATGGTTGAGGGAGGGGCAAGACTGGCAGCTCAATATTCTGGGGTACAGAATCTTCAGGCGAGACAGAGGGGGAGGTATAAGAGGAGGGGGGGTCGCAATATTAATTAAAGAATCAATTACTGCCATAAGGAGGGATGATATATTAGCAAGTTCCTCAAATGAGGCCATATGGGTGGAGCTTAATAACAAAAAGGGGGCAAGCACTTTGATGGGAGTGTACTATAGGCCCCCAAACAGTCAGGGGGAGATAGAGGAACAGATATGTAGGCAAATCTCAGAAAATTGTGCAAATAATAGGGTAATAATAGTGGGGGATTTCAACTTCCCCAATATTAACTGGGATACTCAGAGTGTAAAAGGCTTAGAGGGTACAAAATTCTTAACGTGCATCCAGGAGAGCTTTTTGAGCCAGCATGTAGAAAGTCCTACAAGAGAGGGGGCGGTACTGGACCTAATTCTAGGGAATGTGGCCAGCCAAGTGGAAGAAGTGCTAGTAGGTGAGCACTTTGGTGACAGTGACCATAATTCGGTGAGATTTAAGGTGGTCATGGAAAAGGACAGGGAGGGGCCGGAAATAAAGGTTCTAAATTGGGGGAAGGCCGATTTTAATAGGATAAGGCAGGATCTGGCCAAAATGGACTGGGATCAGCTGCTTGTAGGAAAATCCGCATCGGAGCAATGGGAGTCTTTCAGAAGGGAGATTGAAACCATACAATGGCAACATGTTCCCGTAAAGGTCAAGGGTGGTTCCAAGAACTCCAGGGAACCTTGGATGTCAGGGGATATACGAGAATGGATTAGGATAAAAAGGAGGGCTTTTGGCAGATACAAAAGGCTAAAGACGGAGGAAGCCCTCGAGGAGTACAAAAAGTGCAGGGGGATACTTAAAAAAGAAATTAGGAGATCAAGGAGGGGCCATGAAATAACACTGGCGAGCAAAATAAAGGAAAATCCTAAGATGTTTTATAAGTATATTAAGAGTAAGAGGATGACTAGGGAAAAAATAGGGCCCATTAGGGACAAAAATGGCAATCTGTGTGTGGAGCCGGCAGATGTAGGAGGGGTTCTAAATGAATTTTTTGCATCTGTTTTCACTATGGAGAAGGACGATGTAGACATAGAAATACGGCAGGGGGACTGTGATATACTCGAACATATTAACCTCGAGCGGGAGGAGGTATTGGCAGTTTTAACAGGCCTAAAAATGGATAAATCCCCAGGCCCGGACGAAATGTATCCCAGGCTACTGTGTGAGGCAAAGGAGGAGATTGCGGGGGCTCTGACACATATATTCAGAACCTCTCTGGCCACAGGGGATGTGCCAGAGGACTGGAGAACCGCTAATGTAGTACCATTATTCAAGAAGGGGAGTAGGGAAAAACCGGGGAACTACAGGCCAGTGAGCCTAACATCAGTGGTCGGAAAATTATTGGAAAAAATTCTGAAGGACAAAATTAGTCTCCACTTGGAGAAGCAAGGATTAATCAGGGATAGTCAACATGGCTTTGTCAAGGGAAGATCATGTCTGACTAATTTGATTGAATTTTTTGAGGGGGTGACTAGGCGTGTGGATGAGGGTAACGCAGTGGATGTGGTATACATGGATTTCAGTAAGGCCTTCGATAAAGTCCCCCACAGGAGACTGGTCAAGAAGGTACGAGCCCATGGAATCCAGGGTGCCTTGGCACTTTGGATACAAAACTGGCTTAGTGGCAGAAGGCAGAGGGTGATGGTCGAAGGTTGTTTTTGTGACTGGAAGCCTGTGGCCAGTGGGGTACCACAGGGATCGGTGCTGGGTCCCTTGCTGTTTGTGGTCTACATTAATGACTTGGATATGAATGTAAAAGGTATGATCAGTAAGTTCGCTGATGATACAAAAATTGGTAGGGTGGTAAATAGCGAGGAGGATAGCCTCAGTCTGCAGGACGATATAGATGGGTTGGTCAGATGGGCGGAACAGTGGCAAATGGAATTTAACCCGGAAAAGTGCGAGGTGATGCACTTTGGAGGGACTAACAAGGCAAGGGAATACACAATGATTGGGAGGACCCTAGGCAAGACAGAGGGTCAGAGGGATCTTGGTGTGCAAGTTCACAGATCCCTGAAGGCGGCGGAACAGGTAGATAAGGTGGTAAAGAAGGCATATGGGATACTTGCCTTTATTAGCCGAGGCATAGAATATAAGAGCAAGGAGGTTATGATGGAGCTGTATAAAACACTGGTTAGGCCACAGCTGGAGTACTGTGTGCAGTTCTGGTCGCCACACTACAGGAAGGATGTGATCACTTTGGAGAGGGTGCAGAGGAGATTCACCAGGATGTTACCAGGGCTGGAGCGCTTCAGCTATGATGAGAGACTGGGAAGATTGGGTTTGTTTTCCTTGGAGCAGAGGAGGCTGAGGGGGGACATGATTGAGGTGTACAAAATTATGAGGAGCACAGATAGGATGGATACTAAGGAGCTTTTTCCCTTCGTTGAGGGTTCTATAACAAGGGGACATAGATTCAAGGTAAAAGGCGGGAGGTTTAGAGGGGATTTGAGAAAGAACTTTTTCACCCAGAGGGTGGTTGGAGTCTGGAACTCACTGCCTGAAAGGGTTGTGGAGGCAGGAACCCTCACAACATTCAAGAAGCATTTGGATGAGCACTTGAAATGCCATAGCATACAAGGCTACGGACCAAATGCTGGAATATGGGATTAGATTAGACAGGGCTTGATGGCCGGCGCGGACACGATGGGCCGAAGGGCCTCTATCCGTGCTGTATAACTCTATGACTCTATGACTCTATAAGAGGGATTATAAAGGCTAGCTGTACTTAAAGTCGGTAAGTCATCCGGTTCAGATGGGATGCATCCTAGGTTGCTGAGGGAAGGGCAGAAATTGCGGAGGTACTGGCCATACATACGGTGCCAGAAAACTGGAGAATTGCAAATGTTACCCCCTTGTTCAAAACAGAGTGTAAGGATAAATGCAGCAACTACAGACCAGTCAGTTTAACCTCAGTGGTGGGGAAACTTTTAGAAACGATAATCCGGGACAAAATTAATAGTCACTTGGACAAGTGTGGATTCGTAACGGAAAGCTAGCACAGATTTGTTAAAAGCAAATCATGTTTAACCAACTTGATTGGCTTTTTTGATGAGGTAACCGAGAAGGTCCAAGAGGGCAATTTGGTTGGTGTGGTGTATATGGACTTCCAAAAGGTGTTTGATAAAGTGCCGTCATCAAAGTTGAAGCCCATGGAATAAAGGGGGCAGTGGCAGCATGGATACGAAATTGGCTCAGTGACAGGAATAAGAGTCGTGGTGAACGGTTGTTTTTCGGACTGGAGGGAGGTGTACAGTGGTGTTCCCCAGGGGTCGGTACTAGGACCACTGCTTTTCTTGATATATATTAATGACTTGGACTTGGGTGTAAAGGGCACAATTTCAAAATCTGCAGATGACACAAAACTTGGAAGTGTAGTGAACAGTGAGGTGCAGAGTGATAGGTTTCAAGAGCACACAGACTGGCTGGTGGAATGGATGAAATTTAATGCAGAAAAGTGCTAAATGATACATTTTGGTGGAAAGAACGAGGAGAGGCAATATAAACTAAAGGGTACAAGGGTACAAGTTGTACAGGAACAGAGAGTTCTGGGGGTATATGTGCACAAATCTTTGAAGGTGGCAGGGCAGGTTGAGAAAGCGGTTAAAAAAGCATACGGGATCCTGGGCTTTATAAATAGAGACATAGAGTACAAAAGCAAGGAAGTCATGACGAACCTTTATAAAACACTGGTTCAGTCACAACTGGAGTATTGTGTCCCGTTCTGGACTCCGCACTTTAGGAAGGATGTGAAGGCCTTAGCAAGGGTGTAGAAGAGATTTACTAGAATGGTTCCAGGGATGAAGGACTTCAGTTACATGAATAGACTGGAGAAGCTGGGGTTGTTCTCCTTGGAGCAGAGAAGGTTGAGAGCAGATTTGATAGAGGTATTCAAAATCAGGAAGGGTCTAGACAGAGTAGATAGAGAGAAACTGTTCTCATTGGCGGAAGGGTCAAGAACCAGAGGACATAGATTTAAGGTGATTAGCAAAAGAACCAAAGGCGACATAAGAAAAAACTTTTTTACACAGCGAGTGGTTAGGATCTGGAATGCACTGCCCGAGGGGGTGGTGGAGGCAGATTCAATCGTGGCTTTCAAAAGGGAATCGAATAAGTACTTGAAGGGAAAAAATTTGCAGGGCTACGGAGAAAGAGTAGGGAGTGGGACTAACTGGATTGCTCTTGCAGAGAGCCGGCACAGACTCAGCAGGCCGAATGGCCTCCTTCCATGCTGTAACCATTTTATGATTCTATGAAAAGGACAACAAACAATCGAGTGTAAAAATACTTAATTGCAAGAGGGCTAATTCCAGTGAGTTAAAAAGGGATCTTGCCCAGGTGGATTGGAATCAGAAATTGGTAGGCAAAACAGAAATTGAACAATGGGAGACCTTCAAGGAGGAGATGGTCCGGGTGCAGAGTGGACACATCCCTATGTGGGGGGAAAGGAAGGGCACCCAAGGTTAGAGCTCTCGGGATGACTAAAGATATAGAGATTAAAATGAAACAGAAAAAGGAGGCTTATGATAAATATAAGATTCATAATATAGTAGAGATCTAACCTAAATACAGAAAGTACAGAGGAGATCTAAAAGGGGGAATAAGAGGAGCAAAGAGAGAGTATGAGAATAGATTAGCGACTAACATAAAAGGGAACCTGTAAATCTTTTATAAACATATAAATAGTGAAAGGGTAGTCAAAGGATGTGTGGGGACGATTAGGGACAAAAAAGGAGATCTTCTTGTAGAGGCAGAGTTCATGGCTGAGGTAATAAATGAATACTTTGCATCTGTCTTCACTAAAGAGGATGCTGCCAATGTAGCAGTAAAGGAGGAGGTAGTAGCGATATTGGAGAGGATAAAAATAAAGAGGAGGTACTTAAGCGGTTGACAGCGCTCAAAGTAGGAAAGTCACCTGGTCCAGATGGGATACATTCCAGGTTACTGAGGGAAGTAAGGGTGGAAATTGCGACGGCTCTGGCCGCAATCTTCTAATCCTCCTTAGATACGTGAGTGGTGCCAGAGGACTGGAGGATTACAAATGTTACATCCCTGTTCAAAAACGGGGACAGGGATGAACCGAACAATTACAGGCCAGTCAGCCTGACAACGGTGGTGGGGAAACTTTTAGAGACAATAGTCGGGACAAAATTAATGGGCACTTGGGAAAATATAAGCAAATAAATGAAAGTGAACACGGATTTGTTAATGGAAAATCATGATTGACTAATGTGATTGAGTTCCTTGATGAAGTAACGGAGAGGGGTAATGAGGGTAGTGCGGTTGATGTTGTGTATATGGACTTTCAAAAGGCATTTGATAAAGTACCACATGCAAGCAGATTTTAAGGAGTTAGGTAAGAGATTAACAAGCAGGACCTCAAAGGTAGTAATCTCCGGATTACTCCCGGTGCCATGCACTAGTGAGTGTAGAAATAGGAGGATAGAGCAGATGAATGTGTGGCTGGAGAGATGGTGCAGGAGGGAGGGCTTTAGATTCCTGGGGCATTGGGACCAGTTCTGGGGGAGATGGACCTGTACAGGCTGGACGGGTTGCACCTCAACAGAGCTGGCACCAATGTCCTGGCGGCGAGGTTCACTAGTCCTGTGGGGGGTGGGTTTAAACTAATTTGGTAGAGGGATGGGCACCAGGATGTAGCATTGGAAAGGAGAAACAAGATGCATAAAGGATTGGGAGGGAAAGATAGCATTAGAATAAGAACTAGTACGGAATTAGGTGGGATCAGACTAAGAGAGAGTGCAAGAAAGTCTAAGATTGGTTTACAGTGCATGTGTGCAAATGCACGAAGCGTGGTAAACAAGGTTGGTGAGCTGCAGGCGTAAATAGCCACATGGGAATATGATGTCATGGCGATAACGGAGACCTGGCTCAAAAAAGGGCAGGATTGGGTACTAAATATTCCTGGATACAAGGTGCTCAGGAAAGATAGGGAAGGAAAGATAGGAGGAGGGGGGTGGCAGTATTGATTAAGGAAAATATTGCAGTGCTGGAGAGAGAGAATGTCCTGGAGGGGTCAAGGACAGAATCTATTTGGTTACCTTTAAGAAACAGTAGAGGTGCCATTACATTGTGTTTTCTATGGGCCACCAACTAGTGGGAAGGAGATAGAGGAGCAAATTTGCAGGGAAATTACAGAGAGATGCATAGATTGGGGTAGTAATAATATAAGGGGCAAAGAGGGGGAGAAATTTTTGTGGCGTGTTCAAGGGAACTTTCTTGACCAGTACGTTTCCAGCCAAATGAGGAAGGAGGCATTGCTGGATTTGGTTCTGGGGAATGAGGCCGGCCAAGTGGAGCAAGTGTCAGTGGGGGAACATTTGGGGAACAATGATCATAGTATCATAAGGTTTAGAATAGCTATGGAAAAGGACAAGGAGCGATCTGGAGTAAAAATACTCAATTGGAGGAGGGCCAATTTCAGTGGGATGAGAACAGATTTGGCCCGGGTGAATTGGACTCATAGAATAGCAGGCAAAACTGTAATTGAACCATGGGCGGCCTTTAAGGAGGAGATGGTTCATGTACAGTCTAGGTACATTCCCACAAGGGAGAAAATTGTAAACAATTTTACAACACCAAGTTATATTGTAAAATTGTTTACAATTGTCAACCCCAGTCCATCACCGGCATCTCCACATCACAAGGGAGAAAGGTAGAGCAACTAAAGCCAGAGCTCCCTGGATGGCAAAAGAGATAAAGAGTACGATGAGGCAGAAAAAAGGGGCGTATGACAGAGGTCAGGTTGATAACACAAGTGAGAACCAGGATGAATACAGAAAGTTCAGAGGGGAAGTGAAAAAGGAAATAAGAGGGGCAAAGACGGAGTATGAGAATAGACTGGCGGCCAACATAACAGGGAATCTAAAAGTCTTCTACAGGCATGTAAACAGTAAATGGGTAGTAAGTGGGGGGGCAGGGGGGAAGACGATTAGAGACCAAAAAGGAGATCTACTCATGGAGGCAGAGGTCATAGCTGAGGTACTAAATGAATGACTTGGACTTGGGTGTACAGGGCACGATTTCCAAGTTTGCAGATGACACAAAACTTGGAAGTGTAGTGAACAGTGAGGAGGATAGTGACAGGCTTCAAGAGGATATAGACAGGCTGGTGGCATGGGCAGACACGCGGCAGATGAAATTTAACGCAGAAAAATGCGAGTTGATACATTTGGTAGGAAGAATGAGAAGAAGCGATATAAACGAAAGCACAATTCTAAAAGGGGTAATGGAACAGAGCGATCTGAGGGTAAATGTACACAAATTGTTGAAGCTGGCAGGGCAGGTTGAGAAAGTGGTTAAAAAAGCATACAGGATCCTGGGCTTTATAAATAGAGGCATAGAGTACAAAATCAAGGATCTTCAGCTGCTTCATCAATGACCTTCCCTCCATCATAAGGTCAGAAATGGGGATGTTCGCTGATGACTGCACAGTGTTCAGTTCCATTCGCAACCCCTCAAATAATGAAGCAGTCCGAGCCCGCATGCAGCAAGACCTGGACAACATCCAGGCTTGGGCTCAGAAGTGGCAAGTAACATTCGCGCCAGATAATTGACCATCTCCAACAAGAGAGAGTCTAACTAACTCCCCTTGACATTCAACGGCATTACCATCGCCGAATCCCCCACCATCAACATCCTGGGGGTCACCATTGACCAGAAACTTAACTGGACCAGCCATAATAAATACTGTGGCTACGAGAGCAGGTCAGAGGCTGGGTATTCTATGGCGAGTGACTCACCTCCTGACTCCCCAAAGCCTTTCCACCATCTACAAGGCACAAGTCAGGAGTGTGATGGAATACTCTCCACTTGCCTGGATGAGTGCAGCTCCAACAACACTCAAGAAGCTCGACACCATCCAAGATAAAGCAGCCCGCTTGATTGGCACCCCATCCACCACCCTTAACATTCACTCCCTTCACCACCGGCGCACTGTGGCTGCAGTGTGTACCATCCACAGGATGCACTGCAGCAACTCGCCAAGGCTTCTTCGACAGCACCTCCCAAACCCGCGACCTCTACCACCTAGAAGGACAAGAGCAGCAGGCACATGGGAACAACACCACCTGCACCTTCCCCTCCAAGTCACACACCATCCCGACTTGGAAATATATCGCCGTTCCTTCATCGTTGCTGGGTCAAAATCCTGGAACTCCCTTCCTAACAGCACTGTGGGAGAACCTTCACCACACGGACTGCAGCGGTTCAAGAAGGCGGCTCACCACCACCTTCTCAAGGGCAATTAGGGATGGGCACTAAATGCTGGCCTCGGACCTCAGTGAGGTAGATAGAGAGGTGGAGAGGTTTAGGGAGAGAATTCCAGAGCTTAGGGCCTAGGCAGCTGAAGGCACAGCGAAGGAATTGGAGGAGGGCAGAGGGTTGTGGAGCTGGAGGAGGTTACAGAGATAGAGAGGGTCGAGTCATGGAGGGATTTGAACACAAGGATGAGAATTTAAAAACCGAGGCGTTGCAGAAGCGGGAGCCAATGTAGGGCAGCAAGCACATGGTGATGAGTGAGCGGGACTTGGTGCGAGTTTGGATACGGGCAGCAGAGTTTTGGATCAGCTCAAGTTTATGAAGGATGGTAGGTGGAAGGCTGGCCAGGAGAGCATTGGAATAGTCCCTGTAAATACTGTCACACTACTGGGGATGCCCAGTACATACTGACACACTCTTTGGGACCCGCAATAAATAGTGACACACCCCTGGGGTCCCCTCTAAATACTGACACACTTTTGGGGATCTCCTGTTAATACTAACACACTCCGAGAGATCCCCTGTAAATACATATTATTCCTGAGGACCCCCTATAAATACTAACACATGCCTCGGGACCCTTCTAAATACTAACACACTCCTGGGGTCCCCATGTAAATACTGGCAAATCCTGGGGACCACCAGTAAATGCAACACATTCCTGGGAACCCCATGCAAATAATGACACACCTGGGGACTTCTGGCCGGCCTCCCATCTTCCATCCTCCACAATCTTGAGCTGATCCAAAACTCTGCTGCCCGTATCCTAACTCGCACTAAGTCCTGTTCACCCATCACCCCCTGTGCTCACTGACTTACATCGGCTCCCAGTCCGGCAACACCTCGATTTTAAAGTTCTCATCCTTGTTCTCAAATCCCTCCATGGCCTCACCCCTCCCTATCTCTGTAACCTCCTCCAGCCCTACAACCCTCTGAGATCTCTGCGTTGCTCCAATTCTGGCCTTTTGCGCATCCCCGATTTTAATCACTCCACCATTTGCTGCCGTGCCTTCACCTGCCTAGGCCCTAAGCTCTGGAATTCCCTCCCTTAACCTCTCCGCCACTCTACATCTCTCTCCCCCTTTAAGACGTTCCTTAAAACTAACCTCGTCGACCAAGTTTTTGATTACCTATCCTAATATCTCCTTATGTGGCTCGGTGTCAAATACTGTTTGACAATGTTCCTGTGAAGCACCTTGGGACGTTTTACTACATTAAAGGTGCTATATAAATGCAAGTTGTTGTTGTTGTAAATACTGACACACTCCTGGGGACCCCCTGTGAATACTGACACCCACCCTGGGTCCACCTGTAAATACTGGCACACCCTCGGCATCCCCTCTAAATGCTGACACACTTATGAGGATCTTCTGTAAATACTGACACACTTCTGGGGACCCACTTTAAATACCATTGCACTCCTGGAACCCCCAGTAAATACTGACACACTCCTGGGGACCCGCTGTAAATAGTGACAAATATCTGGGGACCCCTTTTCAATACAATCACACTCCTAGGGAGCCCCTGCAAAAATTGACACACTCCTGGGGACCCCCTGTAAATAGTGACAAACTTCTGGGGACCCCCTGTAAATAGTGACAAACTTCTGGGGACCTCTTTTCAATACAATCACACTCCTGGGGAGCCCCTGCAAATATAGACACACTCCTGTGGACGCTCTGTAAATACTGCCACACACGTGGGGGGGAATCCCTGTAATTACTGACACACTCCTCGGAAAAAACTGCAACTACTAAGACAACCTGGGAGCCTCCTGTATTTATTAACACACTCCCAGGGATCCCGTGTCAATATTAACACACACCTAGAGACCCCGTGTGAATATTAACAAACTCCTGGGGCCCCCCTGTAAATACTGACACACTGTAAAGAAATACTAATGAACTCCAGTAGGAGTTAGGGAAGCTAGACAAGTAGATAAGGGAGAAAAGAATACGAGGATATGTTGATAGGATGAGGTCAAGTGAGGTGGGAGGAGGAACATATGGAGCATAAACACCGGCATAGGCCAGATGGGCCAAATGTTCTGTTCCTGAGCTGTAAATTCTATGGAATTTTATGAGTTAAGGGCAGTTTCTCAGAGTAGTTGGAAGGGGGTAGTAGCGTCCCATAGGGTTCAGTTCTGGAGCCACTTCTGTTCACTGTGTGCATCAATGAGTTGGATACAGACCGAGAGGGAGTGGTGTCACAATTTGCAGAAGGCACGAAACCATAAGACCATAAGAGATACGGTAGCATAGTGGTTATGTTACTGGGCTAGTAATCCAGAGGCCTGGACTAAAATCCAGAGTCATGAGTTCAAATCCTGCCACGGCAGCTGGCGAATTTAAATTCAATTAATTAATTAAATTCAACTAAATAAAAATCTGGAATTAAAATACTAGTATCAGTAATGATGGCCATGAAACTACCGGATTGTCATAAAAACCCACCTGGTTCACTAATGTCCTTCAGGGAAGGAAGCCTGCCGCCCTTACCCGGTCTGGCCTATATGTGACTCCAGACCCACAGCAATGTGGTTGATTCTTAATTGCCCTCTGAAATGGCCAAGCAAGCCACTCAGTTGTAAAATCTCGCTACGGAAAGTCATAATAAGAATAAAACCACGAGGCACCGGACACGACAACGGCAAAAAAACACCAAGCCCAGTCGACCCTGCAAGGTCCTCCTCACTAACATCTGGGGACTTGTGCCAAAATTGGGAGAGCTGTCCCACAGACGAGTCAAGCAACAGCCTGACACAGCCATACTCATAGAATCATATCTTTCAGCCAACGTCCCAGACTCTTCCATCACCATCCCTGGGTATGTCCTGTCCCACCGGCAGGACAGACCCACCAGAGGTGGCGGTACAGTGATATACAGTCAGGAGGGAGTGGCCCTGGGAGTCCTCAACATTGACTCTGGACCCCATGAAATCTCATGGCATCAGGTCAAACATGGGCAAGGAAACCTCCTGCTGATTACCACCTACCCTCCTCCCTCAGCTGATGAATCAGTCCTCCTCCATGTTGAACACCACTTGGAGGAAGCACTGAGGGTAGCAAGGGCACAAAATGTACTCTGGGTGGGGGACTTCAATGTCCATCACCAAGAGTGGCTCGGTAGCACCACCACTGACCGAGCTGGCCGAGTCCTGAAGGACATAGCTGCCAGACTGGGCCTGCGGCAGGTGGTGAGCGAACCAACACGAGGGAAAAACTTACTTGACCTCGTCCTCACCAATCCACCTGTCGCAAATGCATCTGTCCATGACAGTATTGGTAGGAGTGACCACCGCACTGAGGACACCATCCAACGTGTTGTGTGGCACTACCACCGTGCTAAATGGGATGGATTCAGAACAGATCTAGCAGCTCAAAACTGGGCATCCATGAGGCGCTGTGGGCCATCAGCAGCAGCAGAATTGTATTCCAGCACAATCTGTAACCTCATGGCCCGGCATATTCCTCACTCTACCATTACCAACAAGCCAGGGGATCAACCCTGGTTCAATGAGGAGTGTCGAAGAGCATGCCAGGAGCAGCACCAGGCGTACCTAAAAATGAGGTGCCAACCTGGTGAAGCTACAACTCAGGACTACATGCATGCTAAACAGCGGAAGCAACATGCTATAGACAGAGCTAAGCGATTCCACAACCAACGGATCAGATCAAAGCTCTGCAGTCCTGCCACATCCAGTCGTGAATGGTGGTGGACAATTAAACAACTAACGGGAGGAGGAGGCTCTGCAAACATCCCCATTCTCAATGATGGCGGAGTCCAGCACGTGAGTGCAAAAGACAAGGCTGAAGCGTTTGCAACCATCTTCAGCCAGAAGTGCCGAGTGGATAATCCATCTCAGCCTCCTCCCGATATCCCCACCATCACGGAAGCCAGTCTTCAGCCAATTCGATTCACTCCACGTGATATCAAGAAACGGCTGAGTGCACTGGATACAGCAAAGGCTATGGGCCCTGACAACATCCCAGCTGTAGTGCTGAAGACTTGTGCTCCAGAACTAGCTGCACCTCTAGCCAAGCTGTTCCAGTACAGCCACAAAACTGGCATCCACCCGACAATGTGGAAAATTGCCCAGATATGTCCTGTCCACAAAAAGCAGGACAAATCCAATCCGGCCAATTCCCGCCCCATCAGTCTACTCTCAATCATCAGCAAAGTGATGGAAGGTGTCGTCGACAGTGCTATCAAGCGGCATTTACTCACCAATAACCTGCTCACCGATGCTCAGTTTGGGTTCCGCCAGGACCACTCGGCTCCAGACCTCATTACAGCCTTGGTCCAAACATGGACAAAAGAGCTGAATTCCAGAGGTGAGGTGAGAGTGACTGCCCTTGACATCAAGGCAGCATTTGACTGAGTGTGGCACCAAGGAGCCCTAGTAAAATTGAAGTCAATGGGAATCAGGGAGAAAACTCTCCAGTGGCTGGAGTCATACCTAGCACAAAGGAAGATGGTAGTGGTTGTTGGAGGCCAATCATCTCAGCCCCAGGGCATTGCTGCAGGAGTTCCTCAGGGCAGTGTCCTTGGCCCAACCATCTTCAGCTGCTTCATCAATGACCTTCCCTCCGTCATAAGGTCAGAAATGGGGATGTTCGCTGATGACTGCACAGTGTTCAGTTCCATTCGCAACCCCTCAGATAATGAAGCAGTCCGAGCCTGCATGCAGCAAGACCTGGACAACATCCAGGCTTGGGCTCATAAGTGGCAAGTAATATTCGCGCCAGATAAGTGCCAGGCAATGACCATCTCCAACAAGAGAGAGTCTAACCACCTCCCCTTGACATTCAAAGGCATTACCATCGCCGAATCCCCCACCATCAACATCCTGGGGGTCACCATTGACCAGAAACTTAACTGGACCAGCCATATAAATACTGTGGCTACGAGAGCAGGTCAGAGGCTGGGTATTCTGCGGCGAGTGACTCACCTCCTGACTCCCCAAAGCCTTTCCACCATCTACAAGGCACAAGTCAGGAGTGTGATGGAATACTCTCCACTTGCCTGGATGAATGCAGCTCCAACAACACTCAAGAAGCTCGACACCATCCAAGATAAAGCAGCCCGCTTGATTGGCACCCCATCCACCACCCTAAACATTCACTCCCTTCACCACCGGCGCACTGTGGCTGCAGTGTGCACCATCCACAGGATGCACTGCAGCAACTCGCCAAGGCTTCTTCGACAGCACCTCCCAAACCCGCGACCTCTACCACCTAGAAGGACAAGGGCAGCAGGCGCATGGGAACAACACCACCTGTACGTTCCCCTCCAAGTCACACACCATCCCAACTTGGAAATATATCGCCGTTCCTTCATTATCGCTGGGTCAAAATCCTGCAACTCCCTTCCTAACAGCACTGTGGGAGAACCGTCACCACACGGACTGCAGCGGTTCAAGAAGGCGGCTCACCACCACCTTCTCGAGGGCAATTAGGGATGGGCAATAAATGCTGGCCTTGCCAGCGACGCCCACATCCCGTGAACGAATAAAAAAAAAGGAGCAGGAGTAGGCCATTCGGCCCCTCGAGCCTGCTCCACCATTTATTGAGATCATGGCTGATTTGATTTTTACCTCAACTCCACTTTCTAGCCCTTTCCCCATATCCTTTGACTCCCTTGCTGATCAAAAATTTGTCTAACTCAGCCTTGAATGTATTCAATGACTCAGCCTCCACAGCTTTTTGGGGTAAAGAATTCCAAAGAATTCACGACCCTCTGGGAGAAGAAATTCCTCCTCGTTTCCATCTTAACACAACCTACGTGGGAGCTAGAGTTAATCCTTCAGAAGATCAAAGGAAGCTGCAAAGGGATATTGATAAGATGGGGGAATGGCTAAAAAGTGGTAGATGGAATCAAATGTAAGTGCGAGGTGATACATTTTGCTAAAAGACAGTAACAGCAGGAATTATACTGTAAATGGAGGTAGGCTTGGTGCTGTGGAAGAACAGAGGAATTTGGAGCTACAGGTTCACAGGACATTAAAGGCAGCACCTCAGTTGATAAGGCCCCTGCTGTACCTGCCCTGTGAGTGTTTGATGGGAGAGTGTGGAATCATAGAATCATAGAAGTTACAACATGGAAACAGGCCCTTCGGCCCAACATGTCCATGTCGCCCAGTTTATACCACTAAGCTAGTCCCAATTGCCTGCACTTGGCCCATATCCCTCTATACCCATCTTACCCATGTAACTGTCCAAATGCTTTTTAAAAGACAAAATTGTACCCGCCTCTACTACTGCCTCTGGCAGCTCGTTCCAGACACTCACCACCCTTTGAGTGAAAAGATTGCCCCTCTGGACCCTTTTGTATCTCTCCCCTCTCACCTGAAATCTATGTCCCCTCGTTATAGACTCCCCTACCTTTGGGAAAAGATTTTGACTATCTACCTTATCTATGCCCCTCATTATTTTATAGACTTCTATAAGATCACCCCTAAACCTCCTACTCTCTAGCTTTACTCCGTATATAACCCCTGCTGTACCTACCCTGTGAGTGTTTGATGGGAGAGTGTAGAGGGAGCTTTACTCCGTATATAACCCCTGCTGTACCTGCCCTGGGAGTGTTTGATGGGACAGTGTAGAGGGAGCTTTACTCTGTATCTAACCCGTGATGTACCTGCCTTGGGAGTGTTTGATGCTGACACTGTACAAAAAATATATTTTGCTTGTTGAAAATGAAATATTATGCTCTATCCCATAGAATCACAAAACTGAGAGATTAATGACCAAGGCTGCATTCCGTGAGGTTACAATGGGGGCTGTTGTTTTTATAAATAACTTGTAGGCGGGGAATAAATCGATAGGAAGTGTCAGTCTCAGTCAGCAAATGCCAGCAGGCAATGGAAAGTGATATTTCTGAGAAGAAGTTCTAGGAAGATGTAAAGTTCTCTGGGCCCACACACTGGTAACAGAAGGAAGGTATGTGGGCAGCTTGGCCGTTAAGCATGAAGGTGTATCATTTCTGGCTCTGTGATCAGATAAAGTGCTGCGCAGATTGAGGCACTCAGCTTCTTCGACTAAGCACAGTAACATCACAGCTAACATCACAACTCCCTGTAGTGCGGATGTCACTTGCAGCCCGTGGCAGAATGCACTCATCATTATTTACAGCACACAAGAAAGCCATTTGGCCCATCGTGTATGTGCCAGCTCTTTGCTAGGGCAATCGTAAAACTACTCCCACCGCTCCACTTTCTCCCTATGTCCCATTATCTTCCTCTGCTTCAAATGTTTACCTGTTCTTACCTTAAAACATGCAGTGGTCTCGTCTCAGCCACTCCCTTTGGCAAAGCATTCCATCGCTCCAACAATCTGAGTAAAGAAATTCCTCTCTCCTCACTTTTGTAGCGATCATATTAACTTGATGACACCTCGTCACTAACTCACCAAACAGAGCAAATAGACTTTCCCTATTCACTCCGTCGAAATTCTTGAAAATGTCAAAAACCTCTGTATAATCTCCTCCTAGCCTTCTCTGCTCCAATGGAAATAGTCCCAGTAACTCAAGTTTTCATCCCTGGCATCATCCTGGTGAATCTACACTGTACGTTCTCTATGGGTTTAATGTCCTTTCTATAATGGGTGCCCCAAAATGCACACAGTACTTTATCAGTAGCCTAACCAATGTTTATGTATAAATTTATCATTACTCTATTACTCTGGTACTCTGTAGCAACATCATACTTGCATTTATATAGCGCATTTAACATAGAAAAACATTCCGAGGCGCTACACAGCATCACAATCAGACAAAAATGAACAAGAGCCAAAGAAGGAGATATTAAGAGGGATAATTAAAAACTTGGTTAAAGAGGTAGGTTTTAAGGAGGGCCTTAAAGAAGGACAAATGTAAGGAATCTTACAACACCAGGTTATAGTCCAACAGTTTTATTTGAAAATCACAAGCTTTCGGAGATTATCTCCTTCGTCAGGTGAGTGAGTGAATGAGAGGTTCTCAAATCGCATATCTTATATTAGGTTGGGACACAATCACACCAATCAAAGGTGTCGTTGGTGTTCAGACAGGTTAGCCACGGAAAACAGTACGTCCCAGTATACTGAATACACAATGGGTCAAATTACACAGACAAAGAGAGAAAGAGACCCGGTAGAGCTGGGTGTCGTCAGCGTACATAGTGGAACCTGAAGTCGTGTTTTTGGCTGATATCGCCAAAGGGGCAGCATGTAGATGAGAAATAGGAGAGGCCCAAGAATAGATCCTTGTGGGACTCCGAAGGTTATGGTGCAGAAGTGGGAAGAGAAGCCATTGCAGGTGATTCTCTGGCTATAACTGGATAGATAATAATGGAACCAGGCGAGGATCGTCCCACCCAGCTGGACAACGGAGAAGAGGCATCGGAGGAGGATGGTGTGGCCAACCGTGTCAAAGGCTGCAGACAGATCGAGAAGGATGAGGAGGGATAGTTTACCACGGTCACAGTCACATAGGATGTCATTTACTCCTCCCGGGGGTCGATCCTTTATCGCCTATTTTACACCACCACTGAAAGTTAAAATTCAGCATCTTGTGTACTTTGTATCTCCGATGCCGTACCTGAACGGTGGTTCCATGTATTCTGTGGTGAGGTCCAGCTGGCAACGAAGTACTTGCATGGCCCACCGCACATTGCCAGCCAGCCAGCCAATCAGCTCAGATTTTACTTGTCTGCGCAATAAATAGTCATGACACAACTTCTTTCAGTGTTGGAGATCAGAAACATCTTTCTTTCCACCTACTTCCAAAGGGGAAAAAAATATCCCCATCACTCACACATTTCAGGAAGTTTCGGGCAACACCCGAGTCAGCACATCTCCGCTGCTGATCCAAACACTGCTGGAAATAACTGGGCTTTTTGCAAATAATATCTAACAATGTTTAACAGCGGAGTGAAGGCTCCTGAAAGTACCCACTAGCAAATGGAACAGTCCAACCCTGTCTGTTATTCTTTAATAAAGATTCCTGATCTTACCCCACTAGACTCTAATCCCACGGAAGAGGCTTCTGCTGTCTCTCCCAGTCTCTCCACCATGGAGAGTTGAGTCTGGGGACAGACAGTCAGGTCACTCGTGACAAGCAATGAATTATGTGTTTTCCTTCTGTTAATAAAGATCAAATCCAGCATTTATTGCTCAATAAATCAGCTGCTTGAATCTAACATGTAGGAACAAAGCAACAGGGTGAGGCCATTCAGCCCCTCGAGCCTGTTCAACCATTCAATTAGATCGTGGCTGATCTGTACCTCAACTCCATTTACCCGCCTTTGTTGCAAATCCCTTGATACCCTTACTCAATAAAAATCTTTCGATCTCAGTCTTCAACATTTCAACTGACCTCCAGCATCCACAGCCTTTTGGGGGAGAGAGTGCCAGATTTCCACAACCCTTTGTGTGAAAAAGTGCTTGCTGATTTAAAGCCTAAACGCCCTAGCTCAAATTTTAAGATTGTGCCCCCTTGATCTGGATTCCCCCACCAGAGGAAATAGTTTCTCTGTATCTACCCTATCAAATCCCTTTATCATGTTAAACACCATGATTAAATCACCACTTAATCTTCTAAATTCAAGGAAATACAAGTCAGGTTCATGCAACCTGTCCTCATAATTTAATCCTTTAAGCACTGGTATTATTCTGGTGAACCCGCGCTGTATCCCCTCCAAGGCCAATATATCTTTCCTGAGGTGCACTGCCCAAAACTGAACACAGTACTCCAGATGGGGTCGGACCAAGGCTCTTTACAACTGAAGCATCACTTCCTCTCCTTTGTATTCCAGCTCCAAGATAAAGGCCAACATTTCATTAGCCTTTTTGGTAGGTCAGGTCAGGTACAGCACGGATTGGCTACAAAGCCTGCTTTAGGTACCCACAGTCCCATGGCTGCCGGGGCATCCAGCTTGCTGGTAAATTCTCTACTTGGAATGACCTTAATGCAGTCAGGTCAATGTAAGCACGCACTTTGACGCTGTTTTATAATCCGCCTCCACTGTGGATGGTTTGTGGCCTTTTAAACAGCACCATCCCATTGAGGAGGAACCCCTAGGTAAATCTTGCCAAGGGAGCCGAGCTAATGGTGAGTCGACAGTGGTGCTGGAAGATAAAGCCCCCCACAGACCTCCCACCTCACAGCGGCCAGTGTCAGAGCGGTTTTTAGGATATATTGTTCTTCGGGCTCCTAATAATCCAGCAGCAAATGGAGAAGGAAAAGCAACTGGATTTAATATGGAGCAACTTGGGCTTCTCGCTCTTGAAAGTGGCCAAGAGTGAACCTTAGAGAGGAACATAAGATAATAAACAGCATGGAAAAGGTAAATCCCGGAAATTGCTGAACTGTGAGAACGGAAATAAGGATCAGGTCCCAACAAGTGAAAGGCAGATTTGAGACTGATGCCAGGAAGTTTTTCACCCAAACATGGTACGGGCCTTTGGGTGATGCAGTGAAGGCAAAATGCCTGGATTCATTTAAGAAACAGCTGGTTCTGTGATTGGGGAAGGGGAGTGCAAGTTGCAAGTTTAACAGAATCATAGAATGATACAGCTCAGAAGGAGGCCATTTGCCCCATCATGTCTGTGCCAGCTCTTTGACAGAGCTATCCAAATAGTTCCACTCCCCTGCCCTTTCCCCAAAGCCCTGCAAATGTTTCACCTTCAAGTATTTATCCAACTCACTTCCGAAAGTTATTATTGAATCTGCTTCCACCACCCTTTCAGGCAGCGCATTCCAGATCATAGCAACCGCTGCGTAAGAAAATCTCTCCTCATCTTACCTCTGGTTCTTTTGCTAATTACCTTAAATCTGTGTCCTCTGGTTACCAACTCTTCTGCCACTGAAAAACAGTTTCTCTTTATTGACCTCATCAAAACCGTTCATGATTTTGAACACCTCGATTAAATCTCCCCTCAACCTTCTCTGCTCTAAAGAGAACAATCCCAGATTCTCCAGTCTCTCCACATAATTGATGTCCCTCATCCCTGGAACCATTCAAGTAAATCTCTTCTGCACCCTCTCCAAGGCCTTGACACCCTTCCTAAAGTGTCATGCTCAGAATTGGACACAATACTCCAGCTAAGGCCTAACCAGTGTTTTATAAAGGTTTAGAATAACTTCCTTGCTTTCATAATCTATGGCCTGGATTTTAACATGGAGCCGGAAAGACAGCGGGGTGGAAGTTTATTGGATGCGAAACCCTGAAGTAAACATTTTATCCTTCAATTAAGTTGTGATCCCAGATCGGAATCTGGGATCAGAACTTAATTGAAGGATAAAATGTTACTTCCAGGTTTCACGCCCGGCAGCCAGCCTGATTGATAGGCTGACTGCCTGTCAGGTGGGAAAGCAGCCGGGGAGAGATCAGAGTCCTCGGGGTTCGTATGGGGAGGTCGGGGAGAGATCTGGACTTTTGGGGATTGGACGGGGGGGGGGGGGGGGGCAGGGAAGAGATCGGGATCTTTGGGGGTTGGATGGGGGTGCCAATCGCCGGGGTCGGGGGGAAGATGAGAAGTCGGCCGTCGGGAAGGTGAGAAGTCGGCCGTCGTGAAGGTGAGCAGTCGGCCATCGGGAAGGTGAGCAGTCGGCCATCGGGAAGGTGAGCAGTCGGCCATCGGGAAGGTGAGCAGTCGGCCGTTGGGAGGGTGAGCAGTCGGCCGTCGTGAAGGTGAGCAGTCGGCCATCGGGAAGGTGAGCAGTCGGCCGTTGGGAGGGTGAGCAGTCGGCCGTTGGGAGGGTGAGCAGTCGGCCGTTGGGAGGGTGAGCAGTCGGCCATCGGGAAGGTGAGCAGTCGGCCGTTGGGAGGGTGAGCAGTCGGCCGTTGGGAGGGTGAGCAGTCGGCCGTCGTGAAGGTGAGCAGTCGGCCGTTGGGAGGGTGAGCAGTCGGCCATCGGGAAGGTGAGCAGTCGGCCGTTGGGAGGGTGAAAAGTCAGCCATCGGGAACAGAGGAACATAGGAACAGGAGTAGGCCATTCAGCCCCTCGTGCCTGCTCCGCCATTTGATAAGATCGTGGCTGATCTGTGATCTAACTCCATATACCTGCCTTTGGCCCATATCCCTTAATACCTTTGGTTGCCAAAAAGCTATCTATCTCACATTTAAATTTAGCAATTGAGCTAGTATCAGTTGCCGTTTGCGGAAGAGAGTTTCAAACTTCTACCACCCTTTGTGTGTAGAAATGTTTTCTAATCTCACTCCTGAAAGGTCTGGCTCTAATTTTTAGACTGTGCCCCCTACTCCTAGAATCCCCAACCAGCGGAAATAGTCTCTCTATCCACCCTATCTGTTCCCCTTAATATCTTATAAACTTCGATCAGATCACTCCTTAACCTACGAAACTCTAGAAAATACAACCCCAATTTGTGTAATCTCTCCTCATAACTTAACTCTTGAAGTCCGGGTATCATTCTAGTAAACCTACGTTGCACTCCCTCCAAGGCCAATATGTCCTTCCGAAGGTGCGGTGCCCAGAACTGCTCACAGTACTCCAGGTGCAGTCTAACCAGGGTTTTGTATAGCTGCAGCACAACTTCTGCCCCCTTGTACACTAGTCCTCTAGATATAAAGGCCAGCATTCCATTAGCCTTCTTGATTATTTTCTGCACCTGTTCATGACACTTCAATGATCTATGTACCTGAACCCCTAAGTCCCTTTGGACATCCACTATTTTTAACTTTTTACCATTTAGAAAGTACCCTGTTCAATCCTTTTTTGATCCAAAGTGGATGACCTCACATTTGCCTACACTGAATTCCATTTGCCACAGTTTTGCCCATTCACCTAATCTATCAATATTCCTTTGTAATTTTATGTTTTCATCTACACTGCTTACAATGCCACCAATCTTTGTGTCATCGGCAAACTTAGATATGAAACTTTCTATGCCTTCATCTAAGTCGTTAATAAATATTGTGAATAATTGAGGCCCCAAGACAGATCCCTGCGGGACTCCACTAGTCACATCCTGCCAATGTGAGTACCTACCCATTATCCCTACTCTCTGTCGCCTTTCGCTCAGCCAACTTCCTAACCAAGTCCGTACTTTTCCCTCAATTCCATGGGCTTCTATCTTAGCTAACAGTGTCTTATGTGGGACTTTATCAAATGCCTTCTGGAAGTCCATATAAATAACATCCATTGACATTCCCCTGTCCACTACTTTAGTCACCTCTTCAAAAAACTCAATCGGGTTTGTCAGGCACGACCTACCTTTCACAAATCCATGCTGGCTCTCTCTGATTAACTGAAAATTCTCGAGGTGTTCAGTCACCCTATCCTTACTTATAGACTCCACCAATTTCCCCACAACAGATGTTAGGCTAGCTGGTCTATAATTCCCTGTTTTCCCTCTCTCTCCTTTCTTAAAAAGCAGAGTGATATGTCCAATTTTCCAATCTAGAGGGACAGTTGCTGAATCTAGAGAACTTTGAATGATTATAGTTAGGACATCTGCAATGTGCTCACCTACTTCCTTTAAAACCCTGGGATGGAAACCATCTGGTCCTGGGGATTTGTCACTCTTTAGTGCTATTATTTTCTTCATTACTGTTGCTTTACTTATGTTAATTTTATTTAGTCCCTGTCCCCGATTCAATATTAGTTTTCTTGGGATTTCCGGCATGCTATCCTCTTTTTCTACTGTAAATACTGATGCAAAGTAATCGTCCGACATGTCTGCCATTTCCCCATTGCCAATGACAATATCCCCACTTTCAGTTTTCAGGTGAGAAGTCAGCCGTCGGAAAGGTGAGAAGTGATTTAATGACCTAACCAGGTCAGGAAAAGTGAGTAAAGTTAATGATTCACCCACATTCTGTCGTGCACATCACCTTCCCCCCACTCTGTCTTGCCAAGCCCACTCCATCACATCACTCCTCACACCCACTTAAGTCTCAATATCAACTTACCTTCACTTTCTGAGCACTTCCTCACCTCCCCACTTGTGAACCCATCACCCCAATCCTGATGTAATGTCATTAATCTGTCTGATAGTCACCCTCTGCTGCATCACTTGCATGGGCAGCCTCACCCAAAGCAATGCATCCATTGAGTGACCCCGTCACCCTCACTCACTCACAAGTCTGTTCTTTCTCCCCTTGTAGAAGAGAGCGCAAAATACACAGGAAAAGAGTGGGACTGGCGAGAGTCCACCACAAATAATGGCCCTGAAAGAGGCGGAGGAGGAGGCGTTGGAATTAAGCCGGACGCAGGTATGCCTGGCTGTCAGAGCTGCCGAGACTGGCATCCCACAAATGTCTGGTAAGGAAACTTTAACATCCCTCACACACAACATGAATTGATGAATGATTAACCCGTTGCACACCTCAGAATGCTCATCGCAACTTCTGCAATGATTATTAATATTGCTGTAAGTTCTCTTCTAGGGCCTTAAAGGAGCGCTGAACAGGCCGACGACCTGGATGAGGGCAATTCCTCAGAGGAGCTCCATGCCTCTGAGGGCACACCGTCACATCATAGTGAGCCATGCACCAGTGCAGGAACTCACACCTCAGTAGGTCTTACTAGAGAGTTAGATGGGTAGTCACCTGGTGAGTCACCACACACAAGAGAGCACGAGCAGACACTGGTGGCGAGGCAGCTGTGGAGACTCCGCGTCTGTGGGCGCACGTCTCTCCAAGCTCTGCTCAGCTGGACACAGATGCTGGACACAAATGCGGAACCCTGGGGGGGCCATCCTTGAAAAGGAGAATGATGGAGCTACGGACCACCTTTGCGATGTATTGGAAGTCTTGCCACGCTCAGTCTAAGTGGAGAGGATGGAGGGGTCCACCTCTAGCATTAGTGGTCTGGTGGCGCACGTAAATGCGGGAATGTCTGCGATGGAGAAAATGGCAGGCTCCATGGTGCTTCAAGTACGGCTCACCAATGAGTCCATTCAGGTCCTGACAACGGCCGTGTGGACTCAGGGTGAGCAACATTCTGCCGCCTTGAACAGGCATACAGATACAGTAGCAGTTGCCTTAAAAGGCATCATGCATGACCTCCAAGCTGCTCTCCAGCAGAGTGGTAGGACTAAGGTGACCCTGGCCCAGGAGAGGGATGATGGCGAAAGGAGTCATGAAAGTGGGGACTCCAATCAAAGCGCTCCCATTTCTCACCCATTGTCCCCCCTCAACCAGTACCCGCAATGCTGCCTCCTCTCCAGGTGGCCGAGTCTGCCCCTGCACAGGTGCAGGTGGAGCAGTCTTTGGCGGGGCCCTCAAAAGCTCCAAAACCCAGAGGGCGTAGGTCAAGAGCATCTAAGCAGTAAGGGCAGGGACCTGAGCAGCCTGCCACTACCTCTGCTGAAGCCACAAGTGGAGAAATAGCAGGAAGAGGAAGGCAAAGGTTTTGTGATCACCAAGGGTATGCACAAGGGTGTCTGACTGAATGTCATGTTTTTCATTTCTAATTGCTTTTTCTTACCTGCACAATAAATGTTACAATTTTCATCATCACTGCCACATCTTGTCCATTCTTGAGTCCCTTTTGTGAAAGCGATCTTGCATGTCCTCATCATGAACGGCAAGACCTGATGCCATTCATTGGGCGCATTTGCGATGGGTGTATATGCGGTTGAAGGATTGTTTCGTGCAAACGGTGGGGGGGGCGGGGAGCTGGTGTTGGTGGTGGTTGTTCCAAGTACTTCACTTTCTTCACGTTGCACGTCTCTTTATCAGAATCTATCAAATATGAGTGACTCCCTAGTAAAATTGAAGCCAATGGGAATCAGGGGGAAATTTCTCCAGTGGCTGGGGTCATACCGAGCACAACCGAGTGGTTGTTGGAGGCCAATCATCTCAGCCCCAGGACATTGCTGCAGGAGTTCCTCAGGGCAGTGTCCTAGGCCCAACCATCTTCAGCTGCTTCATCAATGACCTTCCCTCCATCATAAGGTCAGAAATGGGGATGTTCGCTGATGACTGCACAGTGTTCAGTTCCATTCGCAACCCCTTGGATAATGAAGCAGTCCATGCCCGCATGCAGCAAGACCTGGACAACATCCAGGCTTGGGCTGATAAGTGGCAAGTAACATTTGCACCAGACAAGTGCCAGGCAATGACCATCTCCAACAAGAGAGTCTAACCACCTCCCCTTGACAATCAACGGCATTACCATCACCGAATCCCCCACCATCAACATCCAGGGGGTCACCATTGACCAGAAACTTAACTGGACCAGCCACATAAATACTGCGGCTTCAAGAGCAGGTCAGAGGCTGGGTATTCTGCAGCGAATGACTCACCTCCTGACTCCCTAAAGTCTTTCCACCACCTACAATGCACAAGTCAGGAGTGTGATGGAATACTCTCCACTTGCCTGGATGAGTGCAGATCCAACAACACTCAAGAAGCTCGACACCATCCAGGAGGAAGCAGCATCCTTGGTGCCACACTCGGTCAAATGCTGCCTTGATGTCAAGGGCAGTCACTCTCACCTCACCTCTGGAGTTCAGCTCTTTTGTCCATGTTTTGACCAAGGCTGTAATGAGGTCTGGAGCCGAGTGGTCCTGGCGGAACCCAAACTGAGCATCGGTGAGCAGGTTATTGGTGAGTAAGTGCCGCTTGATAGCACTGTCGACGACACCTTCCATCACTTTGCTGATGATTGAGAGTTGGCTGATGGGCAGATAATTGGTTGGATTGGATTTGTCCTGCTTTTTGTGGACAGGACATACCTGGGCAATTTTCCACATTGTCGGGTAGATGCCAGTGTTGTAGTTGTACTGGAACAGTTTGGCTAGAGGCGCGGCTAGTTCTGGAGCACAAGTCTTCAGCACTACAGCTGGGATGTTGTAGGAGCCCATAGCTTTTTTTGTATCCAGTGCACTCAGCCATTTCTTGATATCACGTGGAGTGAATTGAATTGGCCGAAGACTGGCTTCTGTGATGGAGGGGATATCGGGAGGTGGCCGAGATGGATCATCCACTCGGCACTTCTGGCTGAAGATGGTTGCAAACGCTTCAGCCTTGTCTTTTGCACTCACGTGCTGGACTCCATCATCATTGAGAATGGGGATGTTTGCAGAGCCTCCTCCTCCTGTTAGTTGTTTAGTTGTCCACCGCCATTCACGACTGGATGTGGCAGGACTGCAGAGCTTTGATCTGATCCGTTGGTTGTGGAATCGCTTAGCTTTGTCTATAGCATGTTGCTTCCGCTGTTTAGTATGCATGTAGTCCTGAGTTGTAGCTTCACCAGGTTGGCACCTCATTTTTAGGTACGCCTGGTGCTGCTCCTGGCATGCTCTTCTACACTCTTCATTGAAGCAGGGTTGATCCACTGGCTTGTTGGTAATGGTAGAGTGAGGAATATGCTGGGCCATGAGGTTACAGATTGTGCTGGAATACAATTCTGCTGCTGCTGGTGGCCCACAGCGCCTCATAGATGCCCAGTTTTGAGCTGCTAGATCTGTTCTGAATCTATCCCATTTAGCACAATGATCGTGCCACACAACACGTTGGATGGTGTCCTCAGTGCAAAGATGGGACTTCATCTCCACTCGGACTGTGCAGTGGTCACTCCTACCAATACTGTCATGGACAGATGCATCTGCGACAGGTAGATTGGCGAGGACGAGGTCAAGTAGATTTTTCCCTCGTCTTGGTTCGCTCACCACCTGCCGCAGGCCCAGTCTGGCAGCTATGTCCCTCAGGACTCGGCCAGCTCGGTCTGTAGTGGTGCTACCGAGCCACTCTTTGTGATGGACATTGAAGGTCCCCACCCAGAGTACATTCTGTGCCCTTGCTACCCTCAGTGCTTCCTCCAAGTGGTGCTCAACATGGAGGAGGACTGATTCATCAGCTGAGGGAGGACGGTCGGCGGTAATCAGCAGGAGGTTCCCTTGCCCATGTTTGACCTGATGCCATGAGATTTCATGGGGTCCGGAGTCAATGTTGAGGACTCCCAGGGCCACTCCCTCCTGACTGTATACCACTGTACCACCACCTCTGGTGGGTCTGTCCTGCCGGTGGGACAGGACATACCCAGGGATGGTGATGGAAGAGTCTGGGACGTTGGCTGAAAGATATGATTCTATGAGTATGGCTATGTCAGGCTGTTGCTTGACTAGTCTGTGGGACAGCTCTCCCAATTTTGGTACAAGTCCCCAGATGTTAGTGAGGAGGACCTTGCAGGGTCGACTGGGCTTGGTGTTTTGCCGTTGTCGTGTCCGGTGCCTAATGATCTGATACCGGGTGCTGCGTCCGGTTTTGTTCTTATTATGACTTTTTTTAGCGAGATTGTACAACTGAGTGGCTTGCTAGGCCATTTCAGAGGGCAATTAAGAATCAACCACATTGCTGTGGGTCTGGAGTCACATATAGGCCAGACCGGGTAAGGACGGCAGGTTTCCTTCCCTAAAGGACATGGGTTGCCCATCGTCGTCCTCCTCATCTTCTTTCTCCTCCTCCTCACCCTCCTCCTCGTCTTCTTCAATGTTGATGGCAAGTGTGGATGCTTCATGGGGGCATAGGACCTCATCGACTGGTAATCCTCTCTGTTGAGCGACGTTGTGCAGGACGCAACAAATGACCAATATTCTACACACCCTTCCCGATGAGTACTGAAGGGATCTCCCAGATTGATCCAGGCACCTGAAGCGCATCTTCAGCATTCTTATGCTTTGTTCAATGACAGACTTGGTGGTGATGTGACTGTCGTTGTACCGCTGCTGTGCCTCGCTGGTGGGGTTTCTCAGAGGTGTCATGAGCCACGTCTGCAGGGGGTATCCCTTGTCCCCAAGGAGCCAGCCCTTAAGTCTGTTTTGTGCGTGGAAGAGGGCGGGATGTTGGATTCGCGCAAAATGAAGAAATCATAACAGCTGCCAGGGAATTTGGCGCACACCTGCAGAAACCTCTTCCGGTGGTCACAAACCAGCTGCGCATTGATGGAGTGATATCCCTTTCGGTTGATGAACGGTCCTGGCTCACATACAGGTCCTTTGATTTCTATGTGTGTGCAATGAATTGCACCCTGTATCCGTGGGAAGCCAGCCAGAGAGTGGAAACCCACTGCCCTCTCAGTCTGACTGATGTCATGCCCCCACCATCCGTGACCTGTGGTATACACTTACGTGCAGACGACTGAGAGTTCCTGGTGATGTCACCGGTGATGCCCTGGAAGGATCCGGAGGCGAAGAAATTGAGGGCAGTGGTGACTTTAAATGCATCGCCGCCAGGTCCAGCCGGGAGCAGCTCTGCCTGAAGGAGCCTGAAGATGTCCTCGACCACCTGGCGGCTCAACCTGAGCCTTCATAGTACTGTGGGAGTGCTGCACTGTCGGAGGTGTCATATTTTGGTTGAGAGAGGTCCAGGAAGCTCAGCCTCTCTCTGTAGGCCCTCCCATGCGGATAGTGCCCCTCTGTTGGTCCCCTCTCTGCTCTATTGCGGGTCCTTGTGGTGCACCTCTGTCTTGTGGAGCTGCAACTCCCAGAACTGGATAACATGCCTGCCACAGTTGGTGATGTGCCTCCTCCTCATTGCACCCTCCCGTCCTGATGGCATCAGTTAGAGATGAATGTCGGTAAATATGTGTGAACACAAGAATTCTGAGTGTGAACCAAGAAATCTCAATCTAAACACAAAGAACACCCAGCAAAGGTTTGTCTCAGAGAACTGAATGCCATGCAGCTAAAACTCACCTTTTATTAAACCAGTGTTAATCACTGGTTTAAAGATCCAAATGGGTGCCGGCTGCAACTCGCCTCTGTTTCCATGGTGTGTTTCAGACGCCACGGGAGACATGTTCAAGGGAAGTTAAAATCGTTTTTCTGGCCGAATACACAAACATTTTATCCTCTTAACTGCTTCAACAGCGTTAATTGGCCCTTTAAATATCGGCCCGCCGGCTTTCAGTGCTGGCGGGATTTCCAGGTTTCAGAAGTGGCGTGCACACAGATGCGTCTGGGTCAAACACGGAAGTCGGCGGGTTGGAGCCGGAATTCAGTCCCGCTGCCAAAACCAACAATTTGCACTTCCCACCCACCTCCAACCCACCCGTTGTTAGGGGTTAAAACTCCCCCTATGCTTCTGTTTATAAAGCCAAGGATCCCAGATCCCATATGTCTCCTCAACCTGTCCCGCCACCTTCAAAGACCTGTGTACACCCACCCCCAGGTCTCTCTGTTCCTGCGCCCCCTTTACAATTGTACCATCTAGTTTATATTGCCTCTCCTCATTCTTCCCACCAAAATGCATCACTTCACACGTCTCTGTCTTGAATTGCATCTGTTTTGTGTCTGCCCATTTCACCAGTCAGTTTATGTCCTCCTGAAGTCTGTTACTATCCTCCTCACTGTTCACTACATTTACGAGTTTCGGGTCATCTGCAAACTTTGAAATTATACCCTGTATACCCAAGTTCAGGTCATTAATATATATCAAAAAGAGCAGTGGTCCTAATACTGACCTCTGGGGAACACCACTGTATACTTCCCTCCAGTCTGAAAAACAACCGTTCACCACTACTCTCTGCTTTCTGTCCCTCAGCCAATTTAGTATCTTTGTAAACAATTTTACAACACCAGGTTATAATCCAACGATTTTATTTGAAATCTACAAGCTTTCGGAGGCTTCCTCCTTCCTCAGGTAAATTTAGTATCTGTGCTGCCACTGCTAACCTGCAAACTTCCTTCCCCAGCTCACTCTCTGCTGTCATATAAATACCTCAGCACCACCTCTTGCGACCCCTCCACTGCCTCCGTGTGATCAGACTGCTCGTCTGCCGTCCGGTATCGGGTGAGCCGCGATTTCCTTCAATTAAACACTGGAAAGAGCGAAGCCATTGGTGAGAATTTTACCCAACCCCACGACGGGCGGGAGAGGGGGTTAAATTGTTAAAAATGTGAAACCTGACACCAACCCGCCGTGAACGAGCCTACTTCCGGCTTAACAGCGCCGGGTTTGGGGCGTCCGAGTAACTCACTCTGGAGAGGCGGTCAGTGATTTTAATATTTAAGTGAACTGCGTTCCTCAGATTTTGGGAGCCATTTAAATTTAACGCTGGTCGGCCAGGTTTCCCAGGGCTCGGGAAACCCGGCAGCTGAAGGGAGGCAGGAACAGTCGGATCCAGCAAGTAAGTGCTTTTTCAGAATTGCTTGTGGGCCAGGAGGAGCAGGAGTGCTTCCCCCAGCCACACAAACACATCTTCTGCCATGATCTCCCGACCACCCCGCGATTTGCCTCACCCTCGTGCGATTTCCCTCTACCTCCCCTCCCTCCCTCCCTGCGGCGTTCTGAGCGCCCCGTGATCTGCTGGCCCCCCCACTGTGATCTCTCTCCCCCGCGATCTCTCCCCTGCGATCTCTCCCTCCTGTGAACTCTCCCTTGTGATTTCTCCCCTCAAGCGATCTCGATCTGTCCCCCATCGATCTCTCCCACCACGTGATCTCGATCTGTCCCCCATCAATCTCTCCCACCACGTGATCTCGATCTGTCCCCCCCACGTGATCTCTCCCCCAACGCAATCTCTCCCTCCATCCCTCCTCGCTGCCGCGCTCCAAGCCCCCCGCCCCATTGACCCCCGATCTCCTCGATTGCCAGGGACCGTCCCCAGTGCTCCCTGGCTGCTGCCTTCTACCGGAAGCTTTCCTGCCTGGCAGCTGGTCAGCCTCTCAATCTGGCCGGCTGCTGGATGGGAATCGGAGTAAAAAAAATTCTAATGAGGTCCTACCGTTAAATTCAGCAGGACCTCCGCCTTCTTGGTATTTCTGGGTTTCCCGGCTGCTGACACACTCCCTCCCCACCTCCCCATAAATATTGGAGCCAGTGTCTTCGGTTCCCGCCACAAACTCAATTCCCTTGCCAATGATTCCATCCCTCTCCCTGGCCACTCTTTCAGGTTGAACCAAACTGTTCACAACCTTGGCGTCCTATTTGACTCTGAGCTGAGTTTCCAACCCCATATCCTCTGCTTCACAAAGAACGTCGACTTCCAGCTTGGTAATATCGTCCGTCTCTGCCCCTTCCTCAGCTCATCTGCTGCTGAAACCCTCATTCTTGCCTTTGTCACCACTAGATTAGACTGTTCCAATGCTCCCGTGGCCGGCCTCTCATCTTCCACCCTCCATAAACTTCAGCTCATCCAAAACAATGCTCCAGGTATCCGAACTCGCACCAAATCCCGTTCACCCATCACCCCCTGTGCTCACTGACTTACATTGGCTCCCGGTCCACCAACGCCTCAAATTTAAAATTCTCATCCTTGTTTTCAAATCCCTCAATGGCCTCGCCCCCCTCCCTATCTCTATAATCTCCTCCAGCCCTACAACCCTCCGAGATCTCTGCGCTCCTTCAATTCTGGCCTCTTGTGCACCTCACTTCCTTCGCCCCACCATTGGCGGCCGTGCCTTCAGCCACCTAGGCCCTAAGCTCTGGAATTTCCTCCCTAAAACTCTCCGCCTTCCCTCCTTAAAATCCACCTCTTTGAACCAAGCTTTTAGTCACCCCTGCTAACATCTCCCTCTTTGGCTCGGTATCGATTTTTGTCCGATTGCACTTCTGTGAAGCACGTTGGAATCTTTCACTACGTTAAAGGCGCTATATAAATGCAAGTTGTAGTGGTTGTTCTTTTTCCCTCACCACCACCAAATTCGATCGGGCCTTAGGCCCTTCCTGTTTGGACACAGGGATCATTCCCTGAACGCAGCTTGGGCTAGAATTGCTACCTCTACAGCTTTAAGTGGGTTGGCCACATAAACAGCAGAATAAAAGATGGTACATGGTATAATATAGCGAATCATCCAACTTACCGTGAGGAATGCCTCAAGAGATTCCATAGTATTACTTAAAGACAGCATCTGAAAGAAAAAAGACAGATTAACGTTTCAGATGAAGTCCCTTCATTAGAACTGATCCTAAATGGTGTGTGCGTATGTGTTGCACACAGAGGTGCAGGGGGTATTTGTGCGTATGTGTTGCACACAGAGGTGGAGGGGGTATTTGTGTGTATGTGTGGCACACAGAGGTGGAGGGAGGATCCGTGTATGTATGGTACACAGAGGTGCAGGGGGTATTTGTGTGTGTGTGGTGTGTGTGGGAAGGGGCACACAGAGGTGGAGGGGGGTATTTGTTTGTGAGGGCACACAAATGTGGAGGGGGTATTTGTGTGTGTATGGCAGACAGAGGTGGAGGGGGTACTTTTTGTGTGCGAGTGAGGGGACTCAGAGGTGGAGGGAGTATTTTTGTGTGTGTGGAAGGTATTTGTGTGTGTGTATATAGGGGGTATTTTTGTGTGTGTGTGTGTGTGTGTGTGTGTGTGTGTGCTTGAGTAGCATCTGAGGGGTGTGTATGGGCGAAGCAGGAAGGGTTGGGGGTGCGGGGAGGGAATGCATTAACCCCTATGTATGCTTTTCATCAAACCTTCACATTCAGAACTGCAGATCCTTATCTGGATATCTGCAGTAATGGCAGACATGAATGGGACAGGCTAGTTAGCAGTCCCTGTGTCAAACTTCACTCAGACGCCAATGCTGTAAGCCTAGCTCTGGTCAGATGACGAACAAAGTACCCAGCCCAATAATATACGTTAACCCAACTCTTGAAGAATGCCCTCAGCTGCACAGTAGGAATATTCCATTTGTCACACCAAGTGAATGATTTTTACCTGGAGCCGGGAAGACAGTGAGGGGGGATGATTTTCGGGCATGAAACCCGGAAGTAAAGTTGGCGGGTTGGAATGTGCGATCGCGGCCTAATTAAATTATTACAATTTTGTTTCCTGCATGAAAGCCAGCCAGAAATCAGTCGGGGAGTGGATGCCAAGTAAGTCTGACATAGTGAGGGGGGTCAGTCATCGGGGGAATTGGGGCCGGACATCGTGGGGGAGGGGTTGGTCACTGGAGGGAGCCGGACATCGGAGGAAGCTGGAGACATCGGGGGCTGGAGACATCATAAGAACGTAAGAAATAGGAGCAGGAGTATGCCATGCAGCCCCTCGAGTCTGCTCTGCCATTCAATCAGATCAGGGCTGATCTTCAACCTCAACTCCACTTTCCCGCCCGATCCCCATATCCCTTGATTCCCTAGAGTCCAAAAATCTATCGATCTCAGCCTTGAATATACTCAACGACTCAGCATTCACAGCCCTCTGGGGTAGAGAATTCCAAAGATTCACAACCCTCTTAGTGAAGGAAATTCCTCCTCATCCCTGTCTTAAATGGCCGACCCCTTATCCTGCGATTATGTCCTCTAGTTCTAGACTCTCCAGCCAGGGGAAATAACCTCTCAGCATCTACCCTGTCAAGCCCCCTAATAATCTTATGTTTCAATGAGATCACTTCTCATTCTTCTAAACTCCTGAGAGTATAGGTCCATTAGACATCGGGGGAAGGCTGGAGACATCGGAGGAAGGCTGGAGACATCGGGGCTGGAGACATCGGGGCTGGAGACATCGGGGCTGGAGATATCGGGGCTGGAGATATCGGGGCTGGAGACATCGGGGCTGGAGATATCGGGGCTGGAGATATCGGGGCTGGAGATATCGGGGCTGGAGACATCGGGGCTGGAGACATCGGGGCTGGAGATATCGGGGCTGGAGATATCGGGGCTGGAGATATCGGGGCTGGAGACATCGGGGCTGGAGACATCGGGGGAAGGCTGGAGACATCGGGGCTGGAGATATCGGGGCTGGAGATATCGGGGCTGGAGATATCGGGGCTGGAGATATCGGAATGCAATAAAGGCACTTACCTGATGAACCGACCCTCCTCGCACGCCTCCAAACACGCCCACGTTAAACCTGGAAGTGGGCGCGTTGGAGCCGGGGTGCGGTCACGGCCCAAAAACTATTTTCACCTCCCATCCGACTTCAACCCACCCATTTAAAATTTCTCCCCAAGTCTCCTAAACACTCTTTAATTAATGCCCAACTGCACCGATTATCATCAGTTTCTAGCTCACATCCTCCAGACATTGGGCTAGAACGTAAACTGCACCAAACACATTTAATGTAGAACCATGTCAGCCATCAGAGAGAGAGAGGTGGTCTTTGCCCCAGTGATTAAACTCAAGTCCCAGGATGAAAGGACAGTGTATGTTATGCCATTTGATCATCCAGTCCTCTATTAGACAGAGGAGAGTCTCGATATGAGAATGAAATGTTGAGTGTCCCACATATGGAGAGATGCAAGGCGACCCGGACTGTACATTGGACGGAAGGGCTGTGCTGTGATTTTGGAGATGTTTCTTTCAGATTCCTGGACTGTCACTGTCATTGTTGGGTTTGAACAGCTGTTTTCAATTCATCCAAAACAAACAGAAAACTGCTCACTATCTGAGTCATTCCAAATCAACAAGTCACTGATTGAGCACTCTGGATCACAGAGTTCCGGTTCAGCAAGGGGACACCCACTCACACTCTTACAGGATGGATTTTGTACAGTCTTGGTGGCAGGGTACAATTACACTGGCAGCCTTCCGATACCTTGCCCCAGTGGGCATTCTGCATGCGTGAGCCTACAGAATGCAGGCTGCTCCACCGTGGGGGGTGGCTCCCTCTTGACATCTACAATTAAACTTAACACCACAGGGCTAGAGAGGGAAAAGATAGGCAGGATTTTCACTCCTGATCACTATTCAGTGACTTCAGTGCAGTACTGAGGGAGTGCTGCATTGTCAGAGGGTCAGTACCGAGGGAGTGCTGCACTATCGAAGGGGCAGTACTGAGGAAATGCTGCATTGTCAGAGGGCCAGTACCGAGGGAGTGCTGCACTATCGAAGGGGCAGTACTGAGGAAATGCTGCATTGTCAGAGGGCCAGTACTGAGGGAGTGCTGCACTGTCAGAGGGCCAGTACTGAGGGAGATCTGTACTGTCAGAGGGGCAGTATTAAGGGAGTGCTGCATTGTCAGAGGGGCAGTACTGAGGGAGTGCTGCACTGTCGGAGGTGTCATCTTTCACGAGTCGATAAACTGAGGCCTCATCTGCCCTCTCATAGGAACAGGAGTAGGCCATTTAGCCCCTCGAGCCTGTTCCGCCATTCAGTGAGATCATGGCTGATCTGTGATCTAACTCCATATACCCGCCTCAGCCCCATATCCCTTAATACCTTTAGTTAACAAAAATCTATCAATCTCACATTTGAAATGAACAATTGAGCTAGCATCAACTGTCGTTTGCGGAGGAGAGTTCCAAACTTCTCCCACCCTTTGCGTGTAGAAGTGTTTCCTAACTTCACTCCTGAAAGTCCTGGCTCTAATTGTTAGTCTATGCCCCCTAGTCCTACACTCCCCAACCAGCGGAAATAGTTTCTCTCTATCCACCCTATCAGTTCCCCTTAATATCTTGAAAACTTCGATCAAATCACGTTTTAATCTTCTAAATTCCAGGGAATACAACCCTAGTTTGTGTAATCTCTCCTCGTAACTTAACCGTAGGAGTCCAGTTATCATTCTAGTAAAACTACGCTGCACTCCCTCCAAGGCCAATATATCGCTCCTAAGGTGCGGTGCCCAGAACTGAACACAGTACTCCAGGTGTGGTCTAACCTCTCAAGTGAACGTAAATGATCCCAAGAGCAGCAGAACTCTCCTGGTGTCCTGGCCAACATTTATACCTCAACCAAAAACAGATTAAGTAGTCATTTATCTCATTGCTGTTTACGGGGCCTTGCCCTGTGCAAATTGGCTGTCGTGTTTATCTACACAGCTTCGGTGACTGCACTTCAAAAGTAATCCATTGGCTGTGCAGCCCTTTGAAACATCCTGAGGTTGTGAAAAGTGTTATGTAAGTGCATGTTCTTTTAAGTGTGTGTTTGTGTGTGTGAAAGTGTACATGTGTTTTTGAGTGCGTGTATTGAGTGTGTTTGTGTGAGAGCGTGCTTGTGTGTGAGTGAGTGCGTTTGTTTGTGTATGGGTGTTTGTGCATGAATGCGCGTGTGTTTGTGAATGAGTATATGAGTGTGTAAGTGAATGTGTTTGTGAGTGTGTGCTTGTGCATGTATGTGTATTTGTGCAGTGTGTGTGTGTGTGTGTTTGTGTGTGAGTGTATTAGTGCATGTGTGTTGGTTCCGATGAATGGTCACAGCAGCTGCATATGCTCATCTTTCTCATTTAGATTCTAGTCTCTTGCTGCTTTCATTGTTTTCCTTTTTGTCTCCACTCCTTGAACCACTGCAGCTTCTCTCCCGGCCATGAAGAGGTTCTGTTCCCTGTTAACGGTCCCCGGGGGGAGCTCATTTCAGTCTGTTGGAGCATATCATAATCGCATTACACATAACAGATTGCACTTGAATCTGAAGCGTATAATAATAGGTATTAAAAAATAAGAAGCGCAGAGGAGCTACAAAGACTGAAATCCAAGAATCATCAACATTCCCTTGAGTTACATCCATACCATGAGGAGGCAATTGAAGGACCCACAAGCCCAATAGTGGCCCAGATTAATTATTTGAGAGGAGGAGAATGAGTGGTTCTGAGCCTCAGTAGATAAAAGGGAAGTTTATTTTTAATGTATATAAAAATACCAGCCACATTTTTCCCAAACCAGAATTAAAATGTTGACTGTGTTTTTCTCGGCATCACAGAGAAGGGCATTGCCTCTGTGCTTGTGAATGAAGTTCTTTAGTTGGATTATAAAATGCGTTGTGTAATTTCCAGGTTCTGATGATTGGAAGTGCCAGAGTGATTCTGCTTGTAGCGCTCTCGCCTCTGGGTCAGAAGATTGCCCAAGTGAAGGAGTTGAACACAGAACCAGGGCTGATGAGGCAGTGCAGTATGGTCACATAGGAACATAGGAACAGGAGTAGGCCATTCAGCCCCTCGTGCCTGCTCCACCAGGCACGAGGGGCTGAATGGTGATGTCATTATTTCCGTATCTTCACGCTGTTCCCTCGGAGAACAGTGCGAAGTAGTGAAAGGACTCACAATCTGACTGGCCACGACCTGAATGCTCCTTCCATGGCCGTAACCGTCTTTACACCAGCTGTTAGGGTGGTTAGTCCTACACAGCGGGAGGGTTTTATATGCTCCCACAACCCATATGATGAGGGGCCACCCAAACTGGGCGATAGTATCCCGCTGGATGTCAACCCAGAGCTCAGAGCCGGAGCTCCAGTCTCCACTCGCCGGGACTGTCTGAAGCGGGGGTTCAAACCCTACACTTTCTGACTCAGAGGCGGGAATGCTACCACTGAGTCAAAGGCTGTCAGAATTGTGTTCTTCAAAAGAGATAAACTGGTGACCCATCTGCCTGTTATGGGGGACATTATAAATCCCACAGCACTATTTGAAAATGAATCCTGGCCAGCAATCCTCCTTTAACCAAAAATATATCCCCTTAAACGTGTCAATGCTGTCTGCTTCAACCACTCCATGTGGGAGCAAGTTTCACATTCTCACCACTCTCACCTCTGGTCTCACTGCCTTTCTTTCAATTGTTTGAGAGTTGTGATAAAACACAAGTTTTTCTCCAGGGTGTATGACCTGGAAATCCCAGTCACCATCTTTGGCCTGCTACTCCCCTTCCCCCAAATTCAGCTTTGGGGGCTTGTCAGGGGGCACGAGAATTCTTCCCAACTTCCCAGGCCTGCTGGGAGGCCCAACGCTAAAAATCTCAGAGGTCATAGGTCCCAGAGGGATCGATTACCTTAAGCCTGCTCTTTCCCTTTTCCCTCTAGGGAGTAACGTTTACTTGGCATTTAATCGTCAAAAAGCACTTCATTGGCTGTAATCATTTTGGGGTGTGTTAAGGATGTAAATGCAAGTTCCTCATTCTTTTTTCTTGCTCCTAACCTTTCAATGACCTTGAGGGAAGACAATCTTTAAAGGAAAATTAACCTCTTTTTGCCCTTTTATGCCTGTGGTGATGAGATACATTGTTAAGTGTTTTTGGCTATTTGATTCCAGGGATCATATGTGGAGCCTGGCTTGATTTGGTTGCAGAGGGGAGTTTACATGGAGACTGTGCTATCCTCTTGCATTTTTCAGTAAATTCCTTCATTAAAGTTTCTAATTCGACCTGGAGAACGAACTACAACAATAGAGAACACATTTTGAGGAGATACAAAGAGGCTGATGCCATTGGAGCTTGTCAACTCCTTGGTTTCACTCAGGAAATGGGAGAATTTCAATTGTGTTATATTGGGTTTCAGATTGGGGGTGGGGGGTACAACACTGCCCTTTCACCTGTGGGGCCTGGGTTTAAGATCAGTGTCGCCTGATGGGATGAAAGTTTACTCTCTGAATCAGCTGCAAGGTTTCCATGTGAAATAGGTTTGGCCAGTCTCAACACAGTCCTTGAAGGTATGGGCACAGATCTGGCAATCTCACCAAGACATGCCACAGGATGGCTGGAGTGAGAAATTGAGAAAAGCCAACACTGGTGCAGTAAAAGGCGCTCTTCTGTGGTTGGGGCATATGGGGGAGATTTGCTCCACATCTAATTCATCCTGGAGCTGTCCTAGGTGTGATTTATGGGACAGTGTAGAGGGAGCTTTACTCTCTATCTAACCCGTGCTGTACCTGCCTGGGAGTGTTTGATGGGACAGTGTAGAAGGAGATTTACCTGTATCTAACCTGTGCTGTCCCTGACCTGGGAGTGTTTGATGGGACAGTGTAGAGGGAGCTTTATTCTGTATCTAACCTGTGCTGTACCTGACCTGGGAGTGTTTGATGGGACAGTGTAGAGGGAGCTTTACTCTGTATCCAACCCGTGCTGTACCTGCCCTGGGAGTGTTTGATGGGACAGTGTAGAGGGAGCTTTACTCTGTATCTAACCCGTGCTGTACCTGCCCTGGGAGTGTTTGATGGGACAGTGTAAAGGGAGCTTTACTCTGTATCTAACCCGTGCTGTACCTGCCCTGGGAGTGTTTGATGGGACAGTGTAAAGGGAGCTTTACTCTGTATCTAACCCGAGCTGTACCTGCCCTGGGAGTGTTTGATGGGACAGTGTAAAGGGAGCTTTACTCTGTATCTAACCCGTGCTGTACCTGCCCTGGGAGTGTTTGATGGGACAGTGTAGAGGGAGCTTTACTCTGTATCTAACCCGTGCTGTACCTGCCCTGGGAGTGTTTGATGGGACAGTGTAGAGGGAGCTTTACTCTGTATCTAACCCGTGCTGTACCTGACCTGGGAGTGTTTGATGGAACAGTATGGAGGGAGTTTTACTCTGTATCTAACCTGTGGTGTTTCTGACCAGTGTGCTCGTGCTGACAAAATTGTGGGGAAATAAATGGTTCCACTCCCTACGACTGACTTACTTTATCTTGATGAGCACGAAATTCATCCAAAAAGCTAAAAATGAACAAAAAAAGTGAATTTTGGTGTAATCTTATATGATTCTAATGATTATTGGAACAATAGAATATAAATTATTATTTTTTTATATTTACTGCATTCTATCCAGACGCTCACATAGGCTATTCACATACTTTTCTCAAATACATAACAGGCTTGAATCTATTCTAGTCACTGTGTTGGCCGTGAGCAGTTTAATAAAGAAATAAAGAGATATGGAGCAGTGAAGGAGCCAGCGAGCGAGTTGTGAGAATGGAAGCGATCACCAGGATGCCTGCTGCCTTCTCCTTGAACAATAAAAGGCAGATTAAAGAATCTACCACTGCAACCAAAATACAAAGCCTGAATCACATGCTGGAGCGGTAATATGATCAGGGGTCGGAGGTGAAGCTGATAAACAGCTTAAACTAAGGTTATAACATCCCCCAGACCACCCCCTCCCCATTAAATTACCATCTCAGTGCTCACTCCACGCCATGTGTCATTTTGTATACATGTTCCATACACATGGCAGTACAAATGGAATTTAATTGTAAGTTTGGACTGTCTCCAAAAGAACATTTAGTAGTCATTAAACGTAGGAAATCTCACCACAAATTAGTGGCTGATGTAACTGTGATTGTTCAAAATAATCCCTGGGTGAGTGAACTGTCTGGTGTGATTCAAAGCCACTGAAAGATGGAAAGACTTGCATTTATATAGCACTTTACACATCGCCAGAATATGCCAAAGTGCTACACCGCCAATGGAATACTTTATAAAACGCAGTCACTGTTGTTTTTTGAGCAAATGTAAGGAATCTTACAACACCAGGTTATAGTCCAACAAATTTATTTTAAAATCACAAGCTTTCGGAGATTATCTCCTTCGTCAGATGATTCGGCTGCCGTGTTTTTTGAGCAAACACGGCAGCCGATTTGCACACAAGGTCCCATGAGCAGCAATGTGACAAATGGCCCGTTCATCTGCTTCTGGTAGTGTTGGTTGAGGGGTGAATGTTGGCACTGGACAGGGCCCAAAATGATCCCAGGCTCCATGCCTGGTTTGTACGGTGTTCGCTGATCTCATCTGGGACATTGGCAGATATTGACAAAGATGGCTTCAGTGCCCTCTGCGTTAGAGAGGGAACAAAATCAAGCACTGCTCCCGCTCCTGATCACCACCCAGCGACCCTAGCTTGAAAACGTGGGCATGTGTGGATATTGGGTGAGGATAGGATTCCAGACTCTGATGTTTGGAGGCTGCACGTGACTGAGTGGGATTTCTGCTCACCAGACTGCTGCACTTTTTTTTTTTATTCGTTCACGGGATGTGGGCGTCGCTGGCGAGGCCGGCATTTATTGCCCATCCCTAATTGCCCTCGAGAAGGTGGTGGTGAGCCGCCTTCTTCAACCGCTGCAGTCCGTGTGGTGACGGTTCTCCCACAATGCTGTTAGGAAGGGAGTTCCAGGATTTTGACCCAGCGACAATGAAGGAACGGCGATATATTTCCAAGTCGGGATGGTGTGTGACTTGAAGGGGAACGTGCAGGTGGTGTTGTTCCCATGTGCCTGCTGCTCTTGTCCTTCTAGGTGGTAGAGGTCGCGAGTTTGGGAGGTGCTGTCGAAGAAGCCTTGGCGAGTTGCTGCAGTGCATCCTGTGGATGGTGCACACTGCAGCCACAGTGCGCCGGTGGTGAAGGGAGTGAATGTTTAGGGTGGTGGATGGGGTGCCAATCAAGCGGGCTGCTTTATCTTGGATGGTGTCGAGCTTCTTGAGTGTTGTTGGAGCTGCACTCATCCAGGCAAGTGGAGAGTATTACACTCCTGACTTGTGCCTTGTAGATAGTGGAAAGGCTTTGGGGAGTCAGGAGGTGAGTCACTCGCCGCAGAATACCCAGCCTCTGACCTGCTCTCGTAGCCACAGTATTTATATGGCTGGTCCAGTTAAGTTTCTGGTCAATGGTGACCCCCAGGATGTTGATGGTGGGGGATTCGGCGATGGTAATGCCGTTGAATGTCAAGGGGAGGTGGTTAGACTCTCTCTTGTTGGAGATGGTCATTGCCTGGCACTTATCTGGAGCGAATGTTACTTGCCACTTATGAGCCCAAGCCTGGATGTTGTCCAGGTCTTGCTGCATGCAGGCTCGGACTGCTTCATTATCTGAGGGGTTGCGAATGGAACTGAACACTGTGCAGTCATCAGCGAACATCCCCATTTCTGACCTTATGACGGAGGGAAGGTCATTGATGAAGCAGCTGAAGATGGTTGGGCCTAGGACACTGCCCTGAGGAACTCCTGCAGCAATGCCCTGGGGCTGAGATGACTGGCCTCCAACAACCACTACCATCTTCCTTTGTGCTAGGTATGACTCCAGCCACTGGAGAGTTTTCCCCCTGATTCCCATTGACTTCAATTTTACTAGGGCTCCTTGGTGCCACACTCGGTCAAATGCTGCCTTGATGTCAAGGGCAGTCACTCTCACCTCACCTCTGGAATTCAGCTCTTTTGTCCATGTTTGGACCAAGGCTGTAATGAGGTCTGGAGCCGAGTGGTCCTGGCGGAACCAAAACTGAGCATCGGTGAGCAAGTTATTGGTAAGTAAGTGCCGCTTGATAGCACTGTCAACGACACCTTCCATCACTTTGCTGATGATTGAGAGTAGACTGATGGGGCGGTAATTGGCCGGATTGGATTTGTCCTGCTTTTTGTGGACAGGACATACCTGGGCAATTTTCCACATTGTCGGGTGGATGCCAGTGTTGTAGCTGTACTGGAACAGCTTGGCTAGAGGCGCGGCTAGTTCTGGAGCACAAGTCTTCAGCACTACAGCTGGGATGTTGTCGGGGCCCATAGCCTTTGCTGTATCCAGTGCACTCAGCCGTTTCTTGATATCACGTGGAGTGAATCGAATTGGCCGAAGACTGGCTTCCGTGATGGTGGGGATATCGGGAGGAGGCCGAGATGGATCATCCACTCGGCACTTCTGTCTGAAGATGGTTGCATACGCTTCAGCCTTGTCTTTTGCACTCACGTGCTGGACTCCGCCATCATTGAGGATGGGGATGTTTGCAGAGCCTCCTCCTCCCGTTAGTTGTTTAATTGTCCACCACCATTCACGACTGGATGTGGCAGGTCTGCAGAGCTTTGATCTGATCCGTTGGTTGTGGAATCGCTTAGCTCTGTCTATAGCATGTTGCTTCCGCTGTTTAGCATGCATGTAGTCCTGAGTTGTAGCTTCACCAGGTTGGCACCTCATTTTTAGGTACGCCTGGTGCTGCTCCTGGCATGCTCTTCGACACTCCTCATTGAACCAGGGTTGATCCCCTGGCTTGTTGGTAATGGTAGAGTGAGGAATATGCCGGGCCATGAGGTTACAGATTGTGCTGGAATACAATTCTGCTGCTGCTGATGGCCCACAGTGCCTCATGGATGCCCAGTTTTGAGCTGCGAGATCTGTTCTGAATCTGTCCCATTTAGCACAGTGATAGTGCCACACAACACGTTGGATGGTGTCCTCAGTGCGAAGACGGGATTTCATCTCCACGAGGACTGTGCGGTGGTCACTCCTACCAATACTGTCATGGACAGATGTATTTGCGACAGGTAGATTGGTTAAGGACGAGCTCAAGTAAGTTTTTCCCTCGTGTTGGTTCGCTCACCACCTGCCGCAGGCCCAGTCTAGCAGCTATGTCCTTCAGGACTCGGCCAGCTCGGTCAGTCTTGGTGCTACCGAGCCACTCTTGGTGATGGACGTTGAAGTCCCCCACCCAGAGTACATTTTGTGCCCTTGCTACCCTCAGTGCTTCCTCCAAGTGGTGTTCAACATGGAGGAGGACTGATTCATCAGCTGAGGGAGGACGGTAGGTGGTAATCAGCAGGAGGTTTCCTTGCCCATGTTTGACCTGATGCCATGAGATTTCATGGGGTCCAGAGTCAATGTTGAGGACTCCCAGGGCCACTCCCTCCTGACTGTATATCACTGTACCGCCACCTCTGGTGGGTCTGTCCTGCCGGTGGGACAGGACATACCCAGGGATGGTGATGGAAGAGTCTGGGATGTTGGCTGAAAGATATGATTCTGTGAGTATGGCTATGTCAGGCTGTTACTTGACTAGTCTGTGGGACAGCTCTCCCAATTTTGGCACAAGTCCCCAGATGTTAGTAAGGAGGACCTTGCAGGGTCGACTGGGCTTGGTGTTTTGCCGTTGTTGTGTCCGGTGCCTCGTGGTCCGATGCCGGGTGGTCCGTCCGGTTTTATTCTTATTATGACTTTTCGTAGCGAGATTTTACAACTGAGTGGCTTGCTAGGCCATTTCAGAGGGCGATTAAGAATCAACCACATTGCTGTGGGTCTGGAGTCACATATAGGCCAGACCGGGTAAGGACGGCAGGCTTCCTTCACCTAAAGGACATTAGTGAACCAGGTGGGTTTTTACGACAATCCGGTAGTTTCATGGCCATCATTACTGATACCAGTATTTTAATTCCAGATTTTTATTTAATTAATTGAATTTTTAATTAATTAATTGAATTTAAATTCGCCAGCTGCCGTGGCGGGATTTGAACTCATGATTCTGGATTTTAGTCCAGGCCTCTGGATTACTAGCCCAGTAACATAACCACTATGCTACCGTACCCTAATTAACTGCAGAGCCTGGTCAATTTCCTGGGGGCCAGCTGAATTCAATGATTTATTTATTGTGGCAGGGTGCCAGCCGGGGTCCCTGCCCTGGCAGGGAGTGTAGGGGGAAGGGCAAGGGACACAATCCCAGCAGCTGCACTTCTCTGGCAAGTGCCGCAGCTTAAAAGAGTTGTTCTCCCTCCATGCTGGGAAAAGGCGTTTGGCCTCTGCAATATTTTTACGGTAGCGTGAATCAGTCGCACTCCCTAGGATGGGCCTTTTCATTTTCAAGAGGCCTCAACTGTCCCTAGCAAGGTTCCTGATGCACGGCATTGCTACAGCGGTAATGACAGCATCCAGTAGAAGTGATGACAGAAGATCACCACAGGGGCGTGGGGGGAAAAATAGACAGAGATGTGGGATGGCTTAGGAACATAGGAACAGGAGTAGGCCATTCAGCCCCTCGTGCCCGCTCCGCCATTTGATAAGATCATGGCTGATCTGTGATCTAACTCCATATACCTGCCTTTGGCCCATATCCCTTAATACCTTTGGTTGCCAAAAAGCTATCTATCTCACATTTAAATTTAGCAATTGAGCTGGTATCAATTGCCATTTGCAGAAGAGAGTTCCAAACTTCTACAACCCTTTGTGTGTAGAAACGTTTTCGAATCTCGCTCCTGAAAGGTCTGGCTCTAATTTTTAGACTGTGCCCCCTACTCCTAAAATCCCCAACCAGCGGAAATAGTTTCTCTCTATCCACCCTATCTGTTCCCCTTAATATCTTATAAACTTCGATCAGATCACCCTTTAACCTTAGAAACTCTAGAGAATACAACCCCAATCTGTGTAATCTCTCCTCGTAACTTAACCCTTGAAGTCCGGGTATCATTCTAGTAAACCTACGCTGCACTCCCTCCAAGGCCAATATGTCCTTCCGAAGGTGCGGTGCCCAGAACTGCTCACAGTACTCCAGGTGCGGTCTAACCAGGGTTTTGTATAGCTGCAGCATAACTTCTGCCCCCTTGTACTCTAGTCCTCTAGATATAAAGGCCAGCATTCCATTTGCCTTCTTGATTATTTTCTGCACCTGTTCATGACACTTCAATGATCTATGTACCTGAACCCCTAAGTCCCTTTGGACATCCACTGTCTTTAACTTTTTACCATTTAGAAAGTACCCTGTTCTATCCTTTTTTGATCCAAAGTGGATGACCTCACATTTGTCTACATTGAATTCCATTTGCCACAGTTTTGCCCATTCACCTAATCTATCAATATCACTTTGTAATTTTATGTTTTCATCTACACTGCTTACAATGCCACCAATCATTGTGTCATCGGCAAACTTAGATATGAGACTTTCTATGCCTTCATCTAAGTCGTTAATAAATATTGTGAATAATTGAGGCCCCAAGACAGATCCCTGCGGGACTCCACAAGTCACATCCTGCCAATGTGAGTACCTTCCCATTATCCCTACTCTCTGTCGCCTTTCGCTCAGCCAACTTCCTAACCAAGTCCGTACTTTTCCCTCGATTCCATGGGCTTCTATCTTAGCTAACAGTCTCTTATGTGGGCTTCCTGCCCAACTTTCTGTCCCCGGTCGAGTTATTGAGTTGGGAGTTATATCGAGTTGGGACGGAAAACTGTCCCATTTGGAGAAGAAAATGCTCCCTATCAACAATAACAACTTGCATTTATATAGCAACGTATTTAGCATAGGAAAACGCGCCACAGTGCTTCACAGGAGCGTAATCGGACAGAAAGTGACACCGAGCCAAAGGAGGAAACATTAGGACAGGTGACCAAAAGCTTGATCAACATAGTAAAGAAAGAACTTGCATTTCTACAGCGCCTTTCACAATGTCCCAAGGCACTCTGCAGCCAATGCAGGCCCTTTGAAGTGTAGTCACTGTTGTAATGTAGGAAATGCTGCAGCCAATATGCACACAGCAGGGTCCCACAAACAGTAATGTGATAACACCAGATAATCTGTTCTTAATGATGTTGGTTGAGGGATAAATATTGGCCAGGAAAACACAAGAACTCCCTGCCTTCCAATAGTGTCACAGGATCTTTTACATCCATCTGAGAGGGTAGAGGGGGCCTCGGTATAATATCTCATCCGAAAGACGGACCTCCAACAGTGTCGGCCTGGATCTTGTGCTCAAGTCTCTGGAGTGGGACTTTGAACCCATGACCTTCTGACTCAGAGGCAAGAAGGCTACCACTGAGCCACAGCTGACACCCAGGTTACAATGAGCATCTTAAAAAATGGAAAACTGTAAACAATTTTACAACACCAAGTTATAGTCCAACAATTTTTATTTGAAATCTACAAGCTTGTATTGTTGGACTATAACTTGGTGTTGTAAAATTGTTTACAATTGTCAACCCCAGTCCATCACCGGCATCTCCACATCTTAAAAAATGGAGAGAGAGAAGTGGAGAGGATCAGGCCCCAGAGCTTCCCTCCACTGAATGCAGGGCAGAGGAGATTTAACAGACTATATGCTCTGAAGTATTAACTGTGCTGCCTTCAGTCTTTACTTGGGTTCACCATGGTCTTGGAGAGATCATTGCTCGGCACAGTTTCAACACTTGTACACTCTTGTCCTGGGCAGCATCTGTCAGCCAGGTGTTGTGTAACTCGGACCTTTTGAGATTAAGAAGAAGAAAAGTGCTACGGTTTGCTTTTCCGAAATAGGATTAAATCCAGGGACACAGGGAATGCCTTTAATCAGTCCCAGGATTTGCAGAGTGTGGGAAAATAGGAGGGAAACAGCTTATTTTTGTTTTGTAATATGTGTAGCATAATTCCCAAAGAATTCAATGTTCCCAGACAATTCTGATTTGCCTTGTGTACCTGTGAAGTCTATCACTTTCTAATGGAAGACCACAGACTTTAAAGAATGTCACAGTGGGGCATGTCATGGGAGTGTTTGATGGGACAGTGTAGAGGGAGCTTTACTCTGTATCTAACCCGTGCTGTACCTGCCCTGGGAGTGTTTGATGGGACAGTGTAGAGGGAGCTTTACTCTGTATCTAACCCGTGCTGGACCTGCCCTGGGAGTGTTTGATGGGACAGTGTCGAGGGAGCTTTACTCTGTATCTAACCCGTGCTGTATCTGCCCTGGGAGTGTTTGATGGGACAGTGTAGAGGGAGCTTTACTCTGTATCTAACCCTGTACCTGCCCTGGGAGTGTTTGATGGGACAGTGTGGAGGGAGCTTTACTCTGTATCTAACCCGTGCTGTACCTGCCCTGGGAGTGTTTGATGGGACAGTGTAGAGGGAGCTTTACTCTGTACCCAACCCTTGCTGTACCTGCCCTGGGAGTGTTTGATGGGACAGTGTCGAGGGAGCTTTACTCTGTATCTAACCCGTGCTGTACCTGCCCTGGGAGTGTTTGATGGGACAGTGTAGAGGGAGCTTTACTCTGTTTCTAACCCGTGCTGTACCTGCCCTGGGAGTGTTTGATGGGACAGTGTAGAGGGAGCTTTACTCTGTATCTAACCCGTGCTGTACCTGCCCTGGGAGTGTTTGATGGAACAGTATAGAGGGAGCTTTACTCTGTTTCTAACCCGTGCTGTACCTGCCCTCGGAGTGTTTGATGGGACTGTGTAGAGGGAGCTTTACTCTGTATCTAACCTGTGCTGTAAATAAGCTGGGAGTGCTCAACATTGACATCTACTTCATCTGAAATACATTTCTACTTTGACTTCTTGCCAAGTACTGTAAAGAATTGAAAATTTGAACACTGCATTTGTGCTGACAGCATCAAAATTTGAATTCTGGAGGATTCCTGCTGAGCTTAACCCACCCAAGAATGGAATGGCAGTCCCAGGCATCTCTCACGAACGATCCCCAACATTTAAATCAGAAAAAAAAATCACAAGCCACAATAAAGAGAGATTCGTCCTCTCTGATCCGTTGCAATCATTCCTCCCAACCAGGAATGTTTGGAGGTTCAGCTTTGTATTCTTTGCAAATGAACATTAGTCTGGTTGTGACTGTGGCACAACATTGCCCAAATGACTCCAGCTCACTCTATGCATTGTGCAGCTGCAAACACATTTGCTGAAATGTTTGAACGGATGCCAGTTCAACTCAAGTCATGGTATATTTCAAGAAAAATGCTTCCTCCACTGAAGACTATGACGGAGCTTCTTTTGCAAAACAAAGCTCCTGGACAGTTTGACATCTGGATGGTGCAGTGGGTCAGACACTGATTTTTCACCTGTGGGTATCGAGGTTAAAATCCAGCTGAGACTGTGACCGTACAGGTAATGGAGTTGGTCATAATGTGTTTGGGCAGAAATCTCACATGATTCTTATTTTTGACAGTTACTCAGTAAAGTGTTCCTGAGCAGTACTGCGGCACCATGGGGCAAGAGATTTCCCAAGCAATGAGAGCCAGATAGACTACAAGATTAGGAGAGTGGTAGTAGTGGGGAATTCTATAGTCAGGGATATAGATACCCTCTATTCCCTCGTGACCGGGAGTCCCGAATGGTATATTACCACCTGGAGACAAGGTGAAGGACATTACGGAACAGGTGGAAAAGTTCCAGAAAGGGAGTGAGAGTGGTCAAAAGTTGTGGTCCACATTAGAACAAATGACATAGGTGGAAATACGTCTGACATAGAATCATAGAAAGTTACGGTACAGAAGGAGGCCATTTGGCCCATTGTGTCCGTGCCAGCAGAAAAGGAGCGATCTAGCTTAATCCCATTTTCCAGCAATTGGTCCGTAGCCCTGTAGGTTACGGCACTTCAGGTGCATATCCAGGTACTTTTTAAATGAGTTGAGGGTTTCTGCCTCTCCCACCCTTTCAGACAGTGAGTTCCAGACCCCCACCACCCTGTGGGTGAAAAAAATTCTCTTCAGCTCCCCTCTAATCCTTCTACCAACTACTTTAAATCTATGCCCCCTGGTCACTGACCCCTCTGCTAAGGGAAATAGGTCCTACCGTCATAATTTTATACACCTCAATTAAATCTCCCCTCAGCCTCCTTTGTTACAAAGAAAACAACCCCAGCCTATCCAATCTTTTCTCATAGCTAAAATTCTTCAGCACTGGCAACATCCTCGTAAATCTCCTCTGTACCCTCTCGAGTGCAATCACATCTTTCCTGATATGTTGCAGAAGTAGTTCTAGGTTAGACATTAGATGGAGAAACAAGACCTTAAGGTGGTAATCTCTGAATTTCTTCCTGTTCCGCCTGCTGGACAGGTTAAAGAAAAGAAGATTCATATATTCGTATGTAACGGCCTAGAACTGAATCAAATGTTTTTTAAAAATTCATTCTAGGGATGTGGACATCGCTAGTAAGGCGGCATTTATTGCCCATCCCTAGTTCCCTGAGATGATGGCGGTGGGCCTTCTTTTTGAACCAGTGCAGTCCTTTGTAGCGATTTGATGCAACTGAGTGGCTTGTTAACAAGAGTCAACCACATTGATGTGGAACCAAAGTCACATTTAGGCCAGACGGGATAAGGACGGCAGGTTTCCTTCCCTAAAGAACATTAGTGAATCAGTTGGGTTTTTACGATCACTTTTACTGATACCAGCTTTTATTTCCAAACTTTTTAACTGAATTCAAATTCTCAAACTGCAGTGGTGGGATTTGGACTCATGTTCTCTGGATTATTTGTCCAGTAACACAACCATTGCATTACCGTACCCCTTGCCCCCTTATAAGAACATAAGAACATAAGAAATAGGAGCAGGAGTAGGCCAATCGGCCCCTCGAGCCTGCTCCGCCATTCAATAAGATCATGGCTGATCTGATCCTAACCTCAAATCTAAATTCATGTCCAATTTCCTGCCCGCTCCCCGTAACCCCTAATTCCCTTTACTCCGAGGAAACTGTCTATTTCTGTTTTAAATTTATTTAATGATGTAGCTTCCACAGCTTCCTGGGGCAGCAAATTCCACAGACCTACTACCCTCTGAGTGAAGAAGTTTCTCCTCATCTCAGTTTTGAAAGAGCAGCCCCTTATTCTAAGATTATGCCCCCTAGTTCTAGTTTCACCCATCCTTGGGAACATCCTTACCGCATCCACCCGATCAAGCCCCTTCACAATCTTATATGTTTCAATAAGATCGCCTCTCATTCTTCTGAACTCCAATGAGTAGAGTCCCAATCTACTCAACCTCTCCTCATATGTCCGCCCCCTCATGCCCGGGATTAACCGAGTGAACCTTCTTTGTACTGCCTCGAGAGCAAGTATGTCTTTTCTTAAGTATGGACACCAAAACTGTATGCAGTATTCCAGGTGCGGTCTCACCAATACCTTATATAACTGCAGCAATACCTCCCTGTTTTTATATTCTATCCCCCGAGCAATAAAAGCCAACATTCCGTTGGCCTTCTTGATCACCTGAAGTAAAGTTCAATCCGTGGTGTCCTAAGTTAGTTCTTAGCCAGGATAGCGGTTTCAGGTGCTACAGCTGACCTCAAAAATCAGCCAGGGTTCCCGTTATCAGCCACTGTCCTGATAACTCTGCTTGAAGTGCAGGTGCGTGAACACTGGGTTAGGAAAGTATTGGCTGCGATGTCTGTGACAGTGACATTCATTGCCCAGGCTGATAAGTGAATAATAAGCACTTGGGTAAGAATCTGGAGGGCTGCTCGGGCCCATAGACTTGTACATCAGTATGAAGCAACATCATGAGGAAAGGAGGGGAGAAAATCGATAGTGAAGATAAGATTGATTCCAGGACATGGGCACGAAGTGATAAGAACCGACTCAGAGAACTGAATTTGTTTTCACTGGAATGAAAACTGGGCAGCTTTTCCTTAACAGGCGGGCAATCTGCTCCGTCAAATTATTGTCCGTGCAGTGTAGATGAAAATTTACCCCATTGGCTCCTGCACTGCTGGCAGGGCGGGGATTGGTTATGTCGTCTGTGGTGGGCAGCGGTGTATTCTCTCTTGAACACTCCATTTCTCTGACTCTAGCCGACTGTGTATTCCCACCCTCCCTTCATCCCAGCACTGCTAGGGGAACTATCATCTTCCAAAATTCTATCAATACCATCTCTTCAACTAACCTTTCGCTCACCCCAACTAATCGTTCTCTTCCCTGCTCGATGTACTGTCCCATATGCCCATTTGGGACATTTGGGAAGGAAATTAAAAAGGAAATTAGGAAAGCAAAAAGAGGGCATGAAAAATTACTGGCAAGTAAAATTAAGGAAAACCCAAAAATGTTTTATAAATACATAAAGGGCAAGAGGATAACTAAGGAAAGAGTAGGGCCTATTAGTGACCAAAAAGGTAACCTATGTTTGGAGGCAGAAGATGTGGGTATAGTTCTTAAAGAATACTTTGTGTCTGTCTTTACAAAAGAGGGGGACAATGCAGAGATTGTAGTTAGAATATAAGAACATAAGAAATAGGAGAAGGAGCAGGCCATCCGGCCCCTCGAGCCTGCTCCGCCATTCAACACGATCGTGGCTTATCTTCTACCTCAACGCCATTTTCCTGCATTATCCTCATATCCCTTGATGACTTTAATATCTAGAAATCTATCGATCTCTGTTTTGAATGTACTCAATGACTGAGCCTCCACAGTCCTCTGGGGTAGAGAATTCCAAAGATTCACAATCCTCTGAGTGAAGACATTTCTCCTGAGGAGGAGTGTGAAATATTGGATGGGATAAATATAGTGAGACAGGAAGTAATAAGGGGTTTAGCATCTTTGAAAGTAGATAAATCACCAGGCCTGAATGAAATGTATCCCAGGCTGTTAAGAGAAGCAAGGGAGGGAATAGTGGAGCTCTGACCATCATTTTCCAATCCTCACTGGATACAGGCATGGTACCGGAGGATTGGAGGATTGCTAACGTTGTACTGTTGTTTAAAAATGGAGAAAGAGATAGATCAAGTAATTATAGGCCAGTCAGTCTAATCTTGGTGGTGGGCAAATTATTGGAATCAATTCTGAGGGATAGCATAAATCATCATTTAGAAAGGCACAGGTTAATCAAGGACAGTCAGCACGGATTTATTAAGGGAAGGTCGTATCTGACTAACTTGCTTGAATTTTCTGAGGAGGTAACAAGGAGGGTCGATTAGGGTAACGCGTTTGATGTAGCGTACATGGATTTTAGCAAGGCTCTTGACAAGATCCCCATGGCAGACTGGTCAAAAAAGTAAAAGCCCATGGGATCCAAGGGAAAGTGACTAGTTGGATCCAAAATTGGCTCAGTGGCAGGAAGCAAAGGTTTTTGCAACTGGAAGGCTGTTTCCAGTGGGGTTCCGCAAGGTTCAGTACTAGGTTCCTTGCTTTTTGTGGTATATATTGATGATTTGGACTTGAATGTGGGGGCTTGATCAAGAAGTTTGCAGATGATACAAAAATTGGCTGTGCGATTGAAAGTGAGGAGGAAAGCTGTAGACTGCAGGAGGATATCAATGGACTGGTCAGGTGGGCAGAAAAGTGGCAAATGGAATTCAATCCAGAGAAGTGTGAGGTAATGCATTTGGGGAGAGCAAAAAAGGCAAAGGAGTACACAATAAATGGGAGGATACTGAGAGGTGTAAAGGAACAAAGGGGCCTTGGAGTGCATGTCCACAGATCCCTGAAGGTACCAGGACAGGTAGATAAGATGATTAAAAAGGCATATGGGATACTTTCCTTTATTAGCCGAGACACAGAATATAAGAGCAGGGAGGTTATGCTGGAACTGTATAAAACATTGGTTAGGCCACAGCTTGAGTACTGCGTACAGTTCTGGTCACCACATGATAGAAAAGATGTGATTGCACTAGAGAGGATGCAGAGGAGATTTACAAAGATGTTGCCAGGGCTGGAGAATTTTAGCTCTGACGGAAGATTGGATAGGCTGGGGGTGTTTTCTTTGGAACAGAGGAGGTTGAGGGAAGATTTAATTGAGGTGTATAAAATTATGACGGGACTAGATACAGGGGATAGGGAAGACCTAGTTCCCTTAGCAGAGGGGTCAGTGACCAGGGGGCATAGATTTAAAGTAATTGATAGAAGGATTAGAGGGGGGCTGAGGAGAATTTTTTTCATCCAGAGGGTGGTGGGGGTCTGGAACACACTGCCTGAAAGGGTGGTAGAGGCAGAAACCCTCAACTCATTTAAAAAGTACTTGGATGTGCACTTGAAGTGCCGTAACCTACAGGACTACGGACCAAGTGCAGGATAGTGGGATTAAGCTGGATAGCTCTTTTTCGGCCAGCACGGACACAATGGGCTGAATGGCCTCCTTCTGTGCTCTAACTTTCTATGATTCTACGAAGTGCTTTGGGACATTTCTTTATACGAAAGGCACTATACAAATGCATGGTGTATGGAAGCAGTGAGCTTGATGGGTCAAATTACCTTTTCTTGCTTCATGCTTTCTGATACACTTCTGAGCAGGAATAGTTAAACATACTGCATGGAAACAGCCACCAACGGGAAAACATTAGGGAGAAATGGACTTTGCTGAAGAGAATACAGGCAAAAATAAAAAAATCAGAAACAAGCTGAAATCAAGAAATAATTACTCCACTTGTGGAATGATTACATTTAAGGCTTACTCCATCTTATGTAATTAAGTAATCAGCCAAACTCAGTTGGTAGCATACTCACCTCTGGGTCAGGAGGTTGTGCTCCAGGAGATGGGTACCTAATCTGGGTTGACCTACTAGCGTTGCATCATCAAATGTGCCTTCCTTTGAATTGAGACAACATCCTGATGTTGAAAATCCGTCAGTACTATTTGAAGAAGAGCAGGGAGTTCTTCTAGTATCCTGGCCAAAAATTCCTCTCTCCACTAAAACACATAATTAACTGGTTATTCATCTTCGTGAAATACTGCTGGTGCAGGACAACTGCCATGGTGTGACAATACAAGTCTTTTTATTACCATTCTTTTGAAGAAGAATGAAGAAAAACATCAAGAAGCACTTGACACCTGCCATTTCTCTTCACTTTCAATGCTTGATTACCTCCGGGTTATTTAAGAGTTGTGCAGAAATGAGTTTATCTTCTGGTAAAAGCTCTGACGACTTTTCAAGTGGATTGAAGCCATATTGTCCTTTTTCTACTTACTGGAATGAAGGTTCCTCAGATATTAAGTTGAGGAGAGTTGCCTTACATGGACTCATGGGAGGCAAATTGCGAGAAAGCCCGTCAAGAAAATACAAGGGAAAAATACTCAGTTGTCAGGGACAATCTGTTGATAATCTCCAGGAGCTCCGGATTTATTTCAATCTGGGCTATTAAACAGATAGATTGGACACACTTTTCAGCTCTGAATGCAAATCTGTCAAGAGTCCCATGACTTCTTTATCTGGAGATAATGCAGCTGGATCTAAAGACAGCATAACCCCTGCCTATCATAAACCAACAAAGACTGACTCTAATGTTTAAAGAAAGTTTTGGTCGTTTGGTTCAAATTAATAAAGGTCTTAACTATTGGGGTTTCCACTGAACTTATGATGGCAGAGGGGGAGAAGCCCCAAGTGAATTCCAGGTCATTATTGGGGCAAAGTTGATAGGTATTGCATGTACAAAGTGAGCAACAGTCAGAGAATTCAGGCAAGTGTTATAACTCTAATTCTGATCAGCGCTTCCATTGAATGAGGCTCTCCACCAAGAGCACAAGATTGGGGCATTTACTCCGTATCCAACCTGTGCTGTACCTGCCCTGGGAGTGTTTGATGGGACAGCGTAGAGGGAGCTTTACTCTGTAACTAACCCATGCTGTTTCTGCCCTGGGAGTGTTTGATGAGACAATGAAGAGGGAGCTTTACTCTGTATCTAACCCGTGCTGTACCTGTCCAGTGAGTGTTTGATGGGACAATGTAGAGGGATCTTTGTTCTGTATCTAGCTCCTGCTGTACCTGCCCTGGGAGTGTTTCACACTGACGCTGAAGGTGAAAACTGCAAAATATTTCATTTTCTAACACTGACAGCCCTTACTTTGTGGTACTGTGCCATTCACACTGAGAAGTTCCCACGTTTGATTCCTCCTATCAGTCGGGGACATTGCAATGAGCCTCAGAATTCCCAGACTAGGGTGAGGTAAAAAAAATCTACTGGAGTTCCACTCCTGATTATCCAATAGCTCCTTCTGTAAAGTGTTAGTGTGTGATTGTTGAGCTATGCCAAGTTCAGGTCTCACTGGGAATGCAATTCATGTTTGACAACCTGCCCACATTCATGGGCCATCACACAAAAAAATATTCTTGGGCTGTGGATAATACTGGCAAAGCAGTATTTATTGCTCATCCCTTCCCTAATTACTCTGAGGGCTTTAATGGTCAACCGCATAGCATGGAACTGAAGAAAGGCCATTTTGGTGTGATACAGAGGGAAACCTGTGCTCATAGAATCATATACCAGCAAGGAGTCAGCACCTTCAGGAGAGGAAGGAAGAAAACTGAAGAAGAAAATGAGCTGTACTATACAATCCCAGAGGCTTGAGACGATTAATTATGAACTGAAACTCATACATAGCAGCACTGATGAAGAATTTATGGATCTGAGTGAACATGGAAAAGGAGAGATACAGAAAAGACCTTGGAATTACGGCTATTTCAACTGAAACATGACGCAAGTTCCATATAAAGACAATGTTTGAACGGTGATAAAGACCAGCGGTCTGGTGCATTGGTGACCGCTTCTGTCCTTGCGATCCAGCAAGAGAGATTTATTAGGGGAGAAACACAGGAAATTACTGCCAACGCAGGCTGCGAAAGATTACACAAATTGTCCACAAACGTCACAAGATTTCTATCACTGCAGTGCAGATTATGTGAGGCAGTTCAATCACCGCCTGTATTTTTAGAACATCGCTTTATCTCATCACAAACTGATTTATTCTGCAAGGAATGGAGGTATCTTTTCCACACAACCTCATTACCACTGTGGTTGCTAAGGAAAACATTGCAAAGGCACGTTAAGCAGTGAAGAGGCAGAGGATAGCAACCCAAGCAGTATGAGGTAGGGGAACTGGATGGCGCACCTCTCCGAAAGTCTCTTCTCCCTACTGGGCCTACTTTAAATGGTTTTAGGTAATGTCAAACAGCACACAGCACAAAACTAGCCTTAAACAGCACTAGTGTCCTGGCCAACATTATCCCACAACCAACATCACTGAAACAGTTTAATTGCTCATTTATCTCATTGCTGTTTGTGGGGCCTTGCTGTGCACAGATTAGCTGCCACGTTTCCCTACATTACAGCAATGACTATAGTTCAAAAAGTACTTCATTGCCGTGAAGAGCTTTGGGACGGCATACCGTCATGAAAGGTGTTACATAAATGCAAGTTTTGACAGTGGCACTTAGAAAGGCCAGAGGATGACTGGTGTGGGCCATAAAAAAAATATTAAAGGGTTGTTTAAAGAGGTTAAGACTGAGGTAACAGATTCAATAGTAACTGTCAAAAGGGAATTGGACACATACTCAAAGAGGAAAAATTTGCAGGACATTGGGGAAAGAGCAGAGGGAAAGGACTTATCAGATAGCTCTTTCAAAGAGTTGGCACAGACGCGATAGGCCGAATGGCCTCCTTCTGTGCTGCAAGATTCAATGTAAAATGTTGGACCAGAGTAGAGGGAGCTTTACTCTGTATCTAACCCGTGCTGTACCTGCCCTGGGAGTGTTTGATGGGACAGTGTAGAGGGAGCTTTACTCTGTATCTAACCCGTGCTGTACCTGCCCTGGGAGTGTTTGATGGGACAGTGTAGAGGGAGCTTTACTCTGTATCTAACCCTGTACCTGCCCTGGGAGTGTTTGATGGGACAGTGTAGAGGGAGCTTTACTCTGTATCTAACCTGTGCTGTACCTGCCCTGGGAGTGTTTGATGGGACAGTGTAGAGGGAGCTTTACTCTGTATCTAACCTGTGCTGTACCTGCCCTGGGAGTGTTTGATGGGACAGTGTAGAGGGAGCTTTACTCTGTATCTAACCTGTGCTGTACCTGCCCTGGGAGTGTTTGATGGGACAGTGTCGGGGGAGCTTTACTCTGTATCTAACCCTGTACCTGCCCTGGGAGTGTTTGATGGGACAGTGTAGAGGGAGCTTTACTCTGTATCTAACCCTGTACCTGCCCTGGGAGTGTTTGATGGGACAGTGTAGAGGGAGCTTTACTCTGTATCTAACCCTGTACCTGCCCTGGGAGTGTTTGATGGGACAGTGTAGAGGGAGCTTTACTCTGTATCTAACCCTGTACCTGCCCTGGGAGTGTTTGATGGGACAGTGTAGAGGGAGCTTTACTCTGTATCTAACCTGTGCTGTACCTGCCCTGGGAGTGTTTGATGGGACAGTGTAGAGGGAGCTTTACTCTGTATCTAACCCGTGCTGTACCTGCCCTGGGAGTGTTTGATGGGACAATGTAGAGGGAGCTTTACTCTGTATCTAACCCTGTACCTGCCCTGGGAGTGTTTGATGGGACAGTGTAGAGGGAGCTTTACTCTGTATCTAACCCTGTACCTGCCCTGGGAGTGTTTGATGGGACAGTGTAGAGGGAGCTTTACTCTGTATCTAACCCTGTACCTGCCCTGGGAGTGTTTGATGGGACAGTGTAGAGGGAGCTTTACTCTGCACCTAACCCGTGCTGTACCTGATCTGGGAGTGTTTGATGGGACAGTGTAGAGGGAGCTTTACTCTGTATCTAACCCGTGCTGTACCTGCCCTGGGAGTGTTTGATGGGACAGTGTAGAGGGAGCTTTACTCTGTATCTAACCCGTGCTGTACCTGATCTGGGAGTGTTTGATAGGACAGTGTAGAGGGAGCTTTACTCTCCATCTAACCCATGCTGTACCTGCCCTGGGAGTGTTTGATGGGACAGAACTATTCAGGTGCGATTGAATGTCTTGGCCATAGTGTTTTACTTTCAGATTTCCATTTTTTATTCTTTGTATTTATACTATCTGATTCAATGCCACCTCTGTGCCAAGAATGGCAGCCTAGTAGAATTTCAGTTTCGCTCTTAGTTGTGAGTTCTGTTTATCCCTTTCATTGTTCATTTTGTTCACCATAATTGTTATCCCTTTTGCTCCTTGTTTATCACCGTGTATTCGCTAAGGAAAGCAGCAGAATGGGTCCAATTGAAAAGCTCTTTCAAAGAGCCGGCACCGACAAGATGGGCCGAATGGCCTCCTTCTGTGCTGTACCATTCCATGATTCTAGGAAAGGCCTTACATCCAAAACATTAATCTGACTTTTCTCAACTGATCCTGATGGGCCTGCATTTTCACATTTCCTTTCAGTATATTCATATAAGAACATAAGAAATAGGAGCAGGAGTAGTCCATCCGGCCCCTCGAGCCTGCTCCGCCATTCAACAAGATCATGTCTGATTTTCTACCTCGACGCCATTTTCTTGCACTATCCCCATATCCCTTGATGCCTTTAATATCTAGAAATCTATCAATGTGAATGTACTCAATGACTGAGCCTGCTCAGCCCTCTGGGGTAGAGAATTCCAAAGATTCACCACCCTCTGAGTGAAGAAATTTCTCCTCATCTCAGTCCTAAATGGCCTACCCCTTATTCTGAGACTCTGACCCCTGGGTCCAGACTCCACAGCCAGGGGAAAAACGAAAAAATCATTGAAAATAGGAGCAGGAGTAGGCCAATCGGCCCTTCGAGCCTGCTACGCCATTCAATATGATCATGGCTGATCCTCTATCTCAATACCATATTCCCGCTCTCTCCCCAAACCCCTTGATGCCTTTTGCGTCTAGATATCCAACTATCTGCTTCTTAAATATATTCAGTGACTTGGCCTCCACAGCCTCCTGTGGTAGGGAATTCCACAGGTTCACCACCCTCTGAGTGAAGAAATTTCTCCTCACCTCAGCCCTAAATGTCCTACCCCGTATCCTGAGCCTGTGACCCCTCGTTCTGGACCCCCCAGCCAGGGGAAACATCTTCCCTAAATCCAGTCTGTCTAGCACTGTCAGAATTTCAATGAGATCCTCTCTCATTCTTCTAAACTCTAGTGAATTCAGGCCTAGTCGACCCAATCTCTCCTCATAAGACAGTCCTGCCATCCCAGGAATCAGTCTGGTGAACTTTCGCTGGACTCCCTCTATGGCAAGTATATCCTTTCTTAGGTAAGGAGAACAAAACTGCACACAATACTCCAGGTGTGGTCTCACCAAGGCCCTGTATAACTGCAGTAAGACATCCTTGCTCCTGTACTCAAATCATCTTGCAATGAAGGCCAACACACCATTTGCCTTCCTAACTGCTTGCTGCACCTGCATGTTTGTTTTCAGTGACTGGTGTACAAGGACACCCAGGTCCCTTTGTACATCAACATTTCCCAATCTACCACCATTTAAATAATACTCTGCCTTTCTGTTTTTCCTTCCGAAGTGGATAACTTCACATTTATCCACATTATACTGCATCTGCCATGTATTTGCCCACTCACTCAACTTGTCTAAATCGCCTTGAAGGCTCTTTGCATCCTTCTCACAACTCACAATCCCACCTAGTTTTGTGTCGTCAGCAAACTTGGAAATATTACATTTGGTTCCCTCATCCAAATCATTGATATATATTGTGAATAGCTGGGGCCCAAGCACTGATCCCTGCAGTACCCCACTAGTCACTGCCTGCCACCCCGAAAAAGACCAACTTATTCCTACTTTCTGTTTCCTGTCTGTTAACCAACTTTCAATCCGTGCCAGTATATTACCCCCAATCCCATGTGCTTTAATTTTGCACACTAACCTCTTTATCAAAGGCCTTCTGAAAATCCAAATACACCACATCCACTGGTTCTCCCTTTTCTATTCTACCAGTTACATCCTCAAAAAACTCCAGTAGGTTTGTCAAATAGGATTTCCCTTTCATAAATCCATGTTGACTTTGTCTAATCCCGTTGATATTTTCTAAGTGTCCTGTTATCACATCCTTTATAATAGACTCTAGTATCTTCCTACTGCTGATGTTAGGCTAAGCTGTCCATAGGTCCCTGTTTTCTCTCTTCTTCCTTTTTTAAATAGTGGGGTTACATTTGCCACCCTCCAATCTGTAGGAACTGTTCCATAACCTGTAGAATTTTGGAAGATGACAACCAACTATTTCCATGGCTACCTCTTTTAGTACTCTAGGAATAGATTATCAGGCCCTGAGGATTTATCAGCTTTCAGTCCCATTAATTTCTCCAGCACTATTTTTTTACTAATACTAATTTCCTTTAATTCCTCCTTCTCACTAGTCCCTTGGTTCCCAGGCATTTCTGGGAAGTTATTTGTGTCCTCTTCCGTGAAGACAGAACCAAAGTATGTGTTTAATTGCTCTGCCATTTCCCTGTTCCCCATTGTAAATTCTCCCGTTTCTGACTGTAAGGGACCTACATTTGTCTTCACTAATCTTTTTCTTTTGACATACTTGTACAAGCTTTTACAGTCTGCTTTTATGTTCCTTGCAAGTTTACTCTCATACTCTATTTTTCCCCTCTTAATCAACCTCTTGGTCCTTTTTTGCTGAATTCTAAACTCCTCCCAATCCTCAGACTTGCTACTTTTTCTGGCAACTTTATATGACTCCTCTTTGGATCTAATACTATCCTTAATTTCTTTTGTTAGCCATGGTTGGGTCGCTTTTCCTTTTGTATTTTTGCACCAGAAAGGAATGTATAACTGTTGCAATTCATGCATTCGTTCCTTAAATGTTAGCCATTGCCTATCCACCATCATGTCTTTTAATGAAGCTCCCCGATCTATCCTAGCCAACTCACTCCTCATACCTTCGTAGTTTCCTTTGTTTATATTTAGGGCCCTAGTTTCAGATTGGACGGCTTCACTTTCCATCTTAATGAAGAATTTTATCATGTTATGGTCACTCTTCCCTAAAGGACCCCGCACAACAAGATCATTAATTAACCCCTTCTCATTGCACAATACCCAATCTATGATAGCCTGTTCCCAAGTTGGCTCCTCAACGTACTGGTCTAAAAAACCATCTTGTGCACACTCCAGGAATTCATCCTCCACAGTATTATTGCTAATTTGGTTTGGCCAGTCTATATGTAGATTAAAGTCAACCATGATGATGTCCCTTACATTACCACTACTGTTTGGAGGCCTATAGACAACTCGCACCAGTGTTTTCTATCACTTGGTGCTTCTTAACTCCACCCAGACTGATTCTACATCTTGATTTTCAGAGCCAATATCCTTTCTCACTATTGCTCTGATTTCATCCTTTACTAACAACGCCACCCCACCTCCTTTTCCTTTTTGCCTGTCCTTCCTATTCGATATTCAGCTCCCAGCCTTAGTCACCCTGCAGCCTTGCCTCCGTAATCGCAATTATAACATGCCTGTTGCCATCTATTTGTGCTGTTAATTCGTCTACCTTATTACAAATGCTTTGTGCATTCAGATATAGTGCCTTTAGATTTGTCTTTTTAACATTTTTAGATATCTCAACATTTTTTTTACTATGGCCCTATTTGTATTACCAATTTTTCTTACCTGGACCCTATTTGTTAGTGCGCTCTTTTGTTTATACGTTCTATCCCTTCCTGACTGAATCTGGTTATCCTTACCCCAATCACTTTCCTGCACTGCTTACGTGTCTTTTCTCTTTAGCATTCTAGATTTCTCTCCACAGGGACCCTCCCCCTCTACCCCCCCACCCTTATTTAGTTTAAAGCCCTATCTACCTCCCCAGGAAACATCCTCCCAACATCTACCCTTTTTTTTATTCGTTCATGGGATGTGGACGTCGCTGGCAAGGCCGGCATTTATTGCCCATCCCTAATTGCCCTCCAGAAGGTGGTGGTGAGCCGCTGGCTGCAGTCCATGTGGTGAAGGTTCTCCCACAGTGCTGTGAGGAAGGGTGTGTGACTTGGAGGGGAACGTGCAGGTGGTGTTGTTCCCATGTGCCTGCTGCTCTTGTCCTTCTAGGTGGTAGAGGTCGCGGGTTTGGGAGGTGCTGTCGAAGAAGCCTTGGCGAGTTGCTGCAGTGCATCCTGTGGATGGTACACACTGCAGCCACAGTGCGGCGGTGGAGAATGTTTAGTGTGGTGGATGAGGTGCCCATCAAGCGGGCTGCTTTGTCCTGGGTGGTGTCGAGCTTCTTGAGTGTTGTTGGAGCTGCGCTCATCCAGGCAAGTGAATAGCATCACACTCCTGACTTGTACCTTGTAGATAGTGGAAAGGCTTTGGGGAGTCAGGAAGTGAGTCACTCGCCGCAGAATACCCAGCCTATGGCCTGCTCTTGTAGCCAGAGTATTTATGTGGCTGGTCCAGTTGAGTTTCTGGTCAATGGTGACCCCCAGGATGTTGATGGTGGAGGATTCCGAGATGGTAATGCCGTTGAATGTCAAGGGGAGGTGATTAGACTCTCTCTTGTTGGAGATGGTCATTGCCTGGCACTTGTCTGACACAAATGTTACTTGCCACTTATCAGCCCAAGCCTCGACGTTATCCAGGTCTTGCTGCATGCGGGCACGGACTGCTTCATTATTTGAGGGGGTGCGAATGAAACTGAACGATGTGCAATCATCAGCGAACATCCCCATTTCTGACCTTATGATGGAGGGAAAGTCATTGATGAAGCAGCTGAAGATGGTTGGGCCTAGGACACTGCCCTGAGGAACTCCTGCAGCAATGTCCTGGGGCTGACATGATTGGCCTCCAACAACCACTACCATCTTCCTTTGTGCTAGATATAACTCCAGCCACTGGAGAGTTTTCCCCCTGATTCCCATTGACTTCAATTTTATTAGGGCTCCTTGGTGCCACACTCGGTCAAATGCTGCCTTGATGTCAAGGGCAGTCACTCTCACCTCACCTCTGGAATTCAGCTCTTTTGTCCATGTTTGGACCAAGGCTGTAATAAGGTCTGGAGCCGAGTGGTCCTGGAGGAACCTAAATTGAGCATCGGTGAGCAGGTTATTGGTGAGTAAGTGCTGCTTGATAGCACTGTCGATGAATCCTTCCATCACTTTGCTGATGATTGAGAGTTGACTGATGGGGCGGTAATTGGCCGGATTGGATTAGTCCAGCTTTTTGTGGAAAGCAATTGTGGGCAATTTTCCACATTGTCGGGTAGATGCCAGTGTTGTAGCTGTACTGGAACAGCTTGGCTAGAGGCGCGGCTACTTCTGGAGCACAAGTCTTCAGCACTACAGCCAGGATGTTGTTGGGGCCCATAGCCTTTGTTGTATCCAGTGCACTCAGCCGTTTCTTGATATCACGTGGAGTGAATCGAATTGGCTGAAGACTGGCTTCTGTGATGGTGGGGATATCAGGAGGAGGCCGAGATGGATCATCCACTCAGCACTTCTGGCTGAAGATGGTTGCCCTGTAAGAACTTTGTATGTTTCAATGAGATCACCTCCCATTCTTCTAAACTCTAGAGAATACAGGCCTAGTCTACTCAATTTCTCCTCATACAATCCCAGAAATCAGTCTGGTGAACCTTTGTTGAACTCCCTCTATGGCAAGTATATCCTTTCTTAGGTAAGGAGACCAAAATTGTACACAATACTCCAGGTGCGGTCTCACCAAGGCCCTTTATAATTGCAGTAAGACGTCTTTACTCCTGTACACAAACACTCTTGTAATGAAGGCCAACATACCATTTGCCTTCCTAATTGCTTGCTGCACCTGCGTGTTAGCTTTCAGTGACTAATGTACAAGGGCACCCAGATCCCTTTGAACATCAACATTTCCCGATCTATCACCATTTAAAAAATACTCTTCATTTCTGTTTTTCCTGCCAAAGTGGAAAAACTTCACATTTTTCCACATTATATTCCATCTGCCATGTTCTTGCCCACTCACTTAGCCTGTCTATAACCCCTTGAAGCCTCTTTACATCCTTCTCACAACCCACATTTCCACCTAGTTTTGCGTCATCAGCAAGCTTGGAAATATTACATTTAGTCCCCTCATCCAAATCATTGATATAGATTGTGAACAGCTGGGGCCTAAATACCGATCCCTGCGGTACCCCACTAGTCACAGTCTGCCAAAAGACCAGTTTATTCCTATTCTCTGTTTTCTGTCTGTTAACCAATTCTCAATCCATTCCAGTATATTACCCCCAATTCCATGTGCTCTAACTTTGTTCACCAACCTCCTGTGTGGGACCTTATCGAAAGCCTTCTGAAAATCCAAATACACCACATCCACTGGTTCCCCCTTAACTATTCTACTAGTTACATCCACAAAGAACTCCAATAGGTTTGTCAAACATGATTTCCCTTTCATAAATCTATGTTGACTCTGCCAAATCCTATTATTATTTTCTAAGTGTCCTGTTATCACATCCTTTATAATAGATTCTTGCATTTTTCCTGTTACCAATGTCAGGCTAACAGGTCTGTAGTTCCTTGTTTTCTCTCTCCCTCCTTTCTTAAATAGTGGGGTTATATTTGCTGCCCTCCAATCTATAGAATTTTGGAAGATGACAACCAATGCACCCACTATCTCCATAGCCACCTCTTTCAAAGAACTTTCACCTCTGGGAGCCTGGTTTCAGCCCAGAATTACAGGATGAAATTCACTTTCCCTCTGCCAGCTGTAAAACTGCAACACAATATGGATTTACAGCAGTCATAACCCAGCTCCTGGTGGGTGAGGGCTCATAGCACTGATTTTAGAAATATCTGTGTGTGCGTGTGTGTGTGTGATTTATTCACCGATGTCTCTGGACATAATTTGTTCAAGTTCTAATTTTTGGGGTGGGAAGGCAAAGATATAACATTAACTGGCTTTTATTTTTAATGGGGAAGGGTATTCCAGTCTGACAAAACATTCCAGTCGAACCAGTTCTCACCGAAGCTTCCTTAAACATTGCCAAGGGCAAATTATGAAGAAAGACTTCAAACATTGGGTCTTATTTTCATTAGAACAATGTGCATTACGGAGCGATATGATAGAAGTGTTTAAAATTATGAAAGAATGGGACATGGTAGACCAGTTGAGGGGTCAAGAACAAAGGGCCATAGATACAAGATTTAAAGTAAGAGATTTAGAACAGAGAGCAGTTTCATAGAATGGTTACAGCACAGAAGGAGGCCATTCGGCCCATCGAGCCCATGCCGGCTCTTTGTAAGCGCAATCCGGTTAGTCCCATTTCCCCGTGCCCTGCAAATTTTTTCCCTTCAAGTACAACTCAGGACGACATGCGTGCTAAACAGCGGAAGCAACATGTTAGACTGAGCTAAGCGATTCCACAACCAACGGATCAGATCAAAGCTCTGCAGTCCTGCCACATCAAGTCGTCAATGGTGGTGGACAATTAAACAACTAACGGGAGGAGGAGGCTCTGTAAACATCCCCATCCTCAATGATGGCGGAGTCCAGCACGTGAGTGCAAAAGACAAGGCTGAAGCGTTTGCAACCATCTTCAGCCAGAAGTGCCGAGTGGATGATCCATCTCGGCCTGCTCCTGATATCCCCACCATCACAGAAGCCAGTCTTCGGCCAATTAAATTCACTCCACGTGATATCAAGAAACGACTCATTGCACTGGATACAACAAAGGCTATGGGCCCCGACAACATCCCCGCTGTAGTGCTGAGGACTTGTTCTCCAGAACCAGCCGTGCCTCTAGCCAAATTGTTCCAGTACAGCTACAACACTGGTATCTACCCAACAATGTGGAAAATTGTCCAGGTATGTCCTATCCACAAAAAGCAGGACAAATCCAATCCGGCCAATTACCGCTCCAAAAGCCTACTCTCAATCATCAGCAAAGTGATGGAAGGTGTCGTCGTCAGTGCTATCGAGTGGCACTTACTCACCAATAACCTGCTCACCGTTGCTCAGTTTGGGTTCTGCCAGGACCACTCGGCTCCAGACATGGAACAAAGAGCTGAATTCCAGAGGTGAGGTGAGAGTGACCGCCCTTGACATCAAGGCAGCATTTGACTGAGTGTGGCACAAAGGAGCCCGAATAAAACTGAAGTCAATAGGAATCAGGGGAAAAACTCTCCAGTGGCTGGAGTCATACCTAGCACAAAGGAAGATGGTAGTGGTTGTTGGAGGCCAATCATCTCAGCCCTGGAACATTGTTGCAGGAGTTCCTCAAGGTAGTGTCCTAGGCCCAACCATCTTCAGCTGCTTCATCAATGACCTTCCCTCCATCAGTAGGTCATAAATGGGGATGTTCGCTGATGATTGCACATTGTTCAGTTCCATTCGCAACCCCTCAGATAATGAAGCAGTCTGTGCCTGCATGCAGCAAGACCTGGACAACATTCAGGCTTCGGCTGATAAATAGGAAGTAACAGTTGCGCCAGACAAGTGCCAGGCAATGACCATCTCCAACAAGAGAGAGTCTAACCACCTCCCCTTGACATTCAACGGCATTACCATCGCCGTGTAAGTGTTTTTCTCGGACATACCGAAAACACACCTCTTACTATAAGTTCTGGAACGATGGGGATGATAAGGACAGATCAGACTCGGACACACGTTTTCGGGCTCAACCGTATTGTGTTTAATAATATTAACAATAACACTAGTAAACAGTACAAACCATACAACCCTGGCTTGTCCAATAAGCCCTACCGTGCTAAATTACCACGGCCTAACAAGAGAACTCTCCCAGCCAAGTGGTCTTGTGGACATGAAGGCGCAGGCAATATGCTCACCCCGATCGCCCTTGAAGTTTCTTCCTGCCGTTTCGCTCCTGGTTCCGTACCGCCGACGCAGTATCCAAGTTCCAGTTTGAGTCGAGGTCCGTTGATGAGGGATGAAGAGCAGCGCTCAGCTTCTGGCGGTGTTCCGTTGAATCGAGCCGAGCCCCACTCGGGAGATTCGTTGTAGATTGATGCCAAGGAGAAGAGAGAAGAGAGCAGAGCGCAGAGCAGAGAGCAGAGCAGGGAACTGTTGCCAAACGGCTCCTTATATCCCCAAAACCCATCACCTTTTCTCCTGCCAATACTGAACAATTAATTGACTCAGGTGATCTGTTTGGAACCCCACCTTCCTGTGGCCTGGAGTGACTCATAACCTTTGAAATCTTTGTGAAAAATGCTATTTCATTTTCCCACTCCCAGGCCTTGCACCAGGAGAGACAATGGGTGCTGATTACTGGGTGTCTGTCGTTTCCTGAGTTGATGGTCCCCATTAGCAGGTAATGGGTTTCAATCTCAAACCAATCTTGCTTAACTGGCTTCTCTCCTGGAAGACAATGGCCTGGCCATCTCCTGCCTCCCACCAGTTTCGGTTGGGACTGAGAGTCTCTGAGTTCCCTTTCGGGGCATTATTCCCAGTAATCATGTTAAATGGTGATGACGTCAATCGGCCTGGGTTCCTTTCCACCCAGCCTGTCGGTGTGAAATGTCCGTTTGCACATGAATGCACCTCAGTCAGGTTAGCCTGGCTCGAAACTCCTGCCAGTCAATCCTATTCCCTAAGCCACTCCCACAAGCTTGCCAAACCGTACAGTTCTTTCTTGGGGGTACTGGATTTAAAATATGATTAATAAAAATGGCCAGAACACTGGTGCTACAGCTGAATCTCCCACCATCAACATCCTGGGGGTCACCACTGACCAGAAATTTAACTGGATCAGCCACATAAATACTGTGGCTACAAGAGCAGGTCAGAGGCTGGGTATTCTGTGGCGAGTGACTCACCTCCTGACTCCCCAAAGCCTTTCCACCATCTACAACGCACAAGTCAGGAGCGTGATGGAATACTCTCCACTTGCCTGGACAAAGCAACCCGCTTGATTGGCACCCCATCCACCACCCTAAACATTCACTCCCTTCACCACCGGCGCACAGTGGCTGCAGTGTGCACCATCCACAGGATGCACTGCAGCAACTTGCCAAGGCTTCTTCGACAGCACCTCCCAAACCCACGACCTCTACCACCTAGAAAGACAAGGGTAGCAGGCACATGGGAACAACACCACCTGCACGTTCCCCTCCAAGTCTCACACCATCCCAACTTGGAAATATATCGCCGTTCCTTCATTGTCGCTGGATCAAAATCCTGGAACTCCCTTCCTAACAGCACTGTGGGAGAACCTTCACCACAGCGGTTCAAGAAGACGGCTCACCACCACCTTCTCAAGGGCAATTTGGGATGGGCAATAAATGCTGGCCTTGCCAGTGACGTCCACATCCCACGAACTAATAAATTTTTTTTTATCCAATTCCTTTTTGAAAGCCACGATTGAATCTGCTTCCACCACCCTTTCAGGCAGCGCATTCCAGATCATAACTACTCGCTGTGTAAAAAAGTTTTTCCTAATGTCGCCTTTGGTTCTTTGGCCAATCACCTTAAATCTCGATCCTTCCCCCAATGGGAACAGTTTCTCTTTATTTACTTTGTCGAAAACCTTCATGATTTTGCGCGCTTCGATCAAATATCCTCTTAACCTTCTCCGCTGTAAGGAGAACAACTCCAGATTCTAGAGTCTTAAACTCATACAAAGCCAATTACATAAGTATGAGGGTCGAGTTGGCTACAGTTGATTGCAAAATTAGATTAAAGGATATGACGGTGGATAAGCAATCGTGAACATTTAAAGAAATATTTCATAATTCTCAACAAATATGCATTCCATTGGGGAATAAAAACTCCACACGAAAAGTGATCCATCCGTGGCTAACTAGCAGGGGAATAGGACGAGGCCTTTCAGCCCCTTGAGCTTGTTCCGCCATTCAATTCGATCATGGTTGATTTGTACCTCAACTCCATTTACCCGCCCTTACACCATATCCCTTGATACCCGTGCTGAACAAGAATCTTTCGGTCTCAGTCTTGAAGAACTTTGTGTGAAGAACTGTTTCCAGGCATCACCCCTGAATGGCCTAGCTCTAATTTAAAGATTGTACCACCTTGTTCTGGATTCCTCCAGCAGAGGAAATAGTTTCTCTGTTTCGACCCTATCGAATCCTTCAAACATTTTAAACATCTCGATTAGATCACCCCCTCAACCTTCTAAATTCAGTGGAATACAAATCAAGCAGTTGCAACCTGTCCTCATAACTTAACCCTTTAAGCCGTGGGATCATTCTGGTCAATTTGCACTACATCCCCTCCAAGGCCAACATATCCTTCCTGAGGCTCGGTGTCCAAAATTGAACACAGTACTCCAGATGCTTCTATACAACTAAAGTATCACTTCCTCTCCTTTGTATTCCAGCCCTCTTGAGATAAAGGCCAGTGGAATGTATATTTGTTGAGAATTATGAAATATTTCTTTAAATGTTCACGATTGCTTATCCACCGTCATACATATCCTTTAATCTAATTTTGCAATCAACTGTAGCCAACTCGACCCTCATACTTATGTAATTGGCTTTGTATGAGTTTAAGACTCTAGAATCTGGAGTTGTTCTCCTTACAGCGGAGAAGGTTAAGAGGATATTTGATCGAAGCGCGCAAAATCATGAAGGTTTTCGACAAAGTAAATAAAGAGAAACTGTTCCCATTGGGGGAAGGATCGAGATTTAAGGTGATTGGCCAAAGAACCAAAGGCGACATTAGGAAAAACTTTTTTACACAGCGAGTAGTTATGATCTGGAATGCGCTGCCTGAAAGGGTGGTGGAAGCAGATTCAATCGTGGCTTTCAAAAAGGAATTGGATAAAAAAAAATTTATTAGTTTTTTTGGTTACTTTTTGTACCCGTGCACTAGCTTTCAATGATTGGTGTACATGGAAACCCAAATTACTTTGCTCCTCCACAGCTCCCAGTCTCTAGCCATTGAGAAAATATTCAGATTCATCTTTGCCTGATTCCAAATAGATGACCTCACACCAGGAGCAGTATTTGCCCTGCGGGGGTCCCTGTGCTAACATTTGATTTGGGACCCCGACATTGGCCTTAACCGTGATACTAAATACGGCTTACTTAATTTGGTGTCAAATCCGCACACGCACGATCATGGAAAGGCACGTATGCAATAGGTAATATAAAAACAGTTGACAAAATGAAAAGCGCTCGATAACACAAGAGTAACTGGCAGCGAACGATTGGAAAGGTCTTGTAATACCTATGTTATTTCAGTATATGAGCCATATGGACAACTCAGAGTTGCAGGGGCTTAGGCAGAGAGGTCTTGTATAATATGAGTCATCGAACGGTACTCACAGCTCTTGAGAACTGAATTTAGTCTTCTCAACAACTACAACTTGCATTTATATAGCACCGTTAACATAGTAAAACGTTCCAAGGTGCTTCACAGGAGCGTTATCAAACAAAATTTGACACCGAGCCAAAGGAGGAGACATTAGGAAAAGGGGACCAAAGGTTTGGTCAAAGAGGTAAGTTTTTAGGAGTGTCTTAAAGGAGGAGAGAAAGGTGGAGAGGCTGAGGGGTTTGGAGAGGGAATTCTCCTTCTCCCACCTCAGCTGTGACTGCGAGAATGTGAATGGGGTAGGTGAGAAGGCAAGTGCTGAGGTCGGAGGCTGCCGCAAACAGCTGCTGTGTCCCCTGGATTACCACTCTTATTTTATGACAGCTGCAAATCCTCCACCCTGCTCGTACTTCTGTCTCCTCTCAGTACGTAAAATAATATGTCCTTATTGTCTAATTGTTTAGGTAAGTTGTAAAAATTACCTTTTTTCACCCTTAAGGCTTAACTAAAGTGATGGGGAGAAAGAGGCTGGCTGTTCAAGGATCAGCTATTACTGCCGAGGTGCCCTTTCACTGTATCCACTTGGAGGCCCGTGGAATTGCACGGATTTCACAGTCCTAATGCACCCCTCCCTCACGCTTCTCCACCTTGTACTGCGTCTGCCATGATTTTGCTCCATTCCTAACTTAATGTCATCTACAAACTTAGGTGTACAACTCTCTATTCCTTCATCCATGTCATTACTATATAATGGTGAAAAGCTGAGGCCCCAGGACAGATTCCCGGGGAACACCACTTATCACATCTCACCAGAGAACTTTATAATGGCAAATTCTTCTCCATTCTCTGTCTCCTACCTCCCAACCAATTATCAACCATGTCATCAGGTTACCTCCAAATTCCATGCGCTTTACGCAAGACTGTTGTGAGGCTGTGGAATTCATTTCCAGCGTTAGTGGTTGAGGCAGAAACTATATCAACATTGGAGATTAGATTGAATAGGTAGGTGAAGCAAAAGGGGTTGAAGGGATATGTGAACAGGATGTGTTTCGAACTATTTACTCGCATGGAGGGTAAACACAACATGGACTGGTGAGGCTGATTGGCCTGTTTCTGTGTTGTAACTTCCATGTATTTCCATGTAAGAGGTCACTGACTTCATTACTATCTGTGCACTGCATTTACCCACATTAATTGCACTTCAAAATAATTCATTGTAAATGAAGCATTTTGGGATGAGTCTGGGAAATAATAAGATAATTTACAATTGCAAGTTGGTCTTCCTTTACGGAGTAGAATTGCGATAAGATGATCAGAGAACATTGAGAGAGTACGCACCCTGAGATCTCAGGGGAGAGGATACATAGGACGCTAAATTGGGCTGTGTAGCACCCACTGTTTCGAGCATCCAAGATGGCGTCTTGGCTGCGCGCACACGTTTCCAGTGTGACGTGCACCGGACGCCATCTTGGTATAGGAGTTAGCACTTGCGCAAATACCGAATGCCGGAAGTACGTAAGGTAAGGAGAAAATGCGTACAACACCGATTTAAAGTGATAGACACCATTTTGGACCTTAATGCTCAACTCAACGCACTGTCTTAACCACGCACACCTAAATGTGTCTTAGTGGGCCTGGAAGACCCCCCACCGGCACTATTTAAAGGGAGCATGCAGGATTTACAGGTTAGTTGCTGGATTATTGCTTCTGGCTGCTGGTGGAATAGGAAGTGTTTTTTTAAGCTCCCTATACTTACTGAGAGTTCCTAAAGTACATTTGAGAGTGGTTTGGCAGCTACTGCCTAATGGTTCGGAAAGTTACAACCGTGGTTGAACAACATTCTGGCAACCACGGGTGGATTGCTAGGGCTCCCGCTGGGCATGGAGCACGACTGGGAGCATGCAGAGAGGCCACCCACAGCACGTCAAGCTGCGAGGAGATGGAGGACGAGGAGGCACAGGGCACTGAGCAGGAGGCCATATCCAATGAGGGCCTTCCAGGATCAATTCTCTTACCTCAACATGACCGAGGAGGATTGCATCCAACACCTGAGATTCACCAAGGAAGCTGTGACCGAGATCTGTCAACTGGTGCGGCCACAACTGCAAGGACAGCATTACCTGTGGCTGTGAATTCCTACGGCTCAGGATCATTTCAGGCCTCTGCTGGCGACATGTGCAACATCTTGCTGTATGTAGTGCACTGCTGCATAAGGGAGGGCATAGAAGCACTGTACCAGATAAGGAACAGGTTCATCACCTTCCCTCTCCACAGATACAAGCAGAACGAGCGAGCACGGGGGTTCGCTCACATTGCTGGCTTCCCCATGGCGCAGGGTGCCATTGACTGCATGCCCCGCATATCAACTCGGTCATCTTCGTCAACTGAAAGGGCTTCCACTCCCTGAACATGCAGCTGGTGTGCGACCACACGCATCGAATCATGGAGGTTGATGCCTGCTACCCTGGGAGCAGTCACGACGCCTTCATCATGTGGCAGTCCAACGTGCCAGCTATCTTTCACCCAGCTCGGCAAGTCAAAGGCTGACTACTGGGCGACAAGGGCTATCCCCTCATGCCTTGGCTCATGACTCCGATCAGAAACACACACACACGTGCACAGCAGGCCTATAATGAGGCCCATGCTGCCACACACAAAACCGTGGAGCACACCACAGGCCTCCTCAAACAACGCTTCCGCTGTCTGGACCGGTCTGGAGGAGCCCTGCAGTACTCCGCTGAGCTGGTGGGCAGATTCGTGGTGGTCTGCTGCATTCTGCACAACCTCGCCATCATGAGGGACCAGCCTTTGCCGCCAATGATCGGAGAAGATGCTGAGCCAGAGGTGGAGGAGGAGGAGGCTGAGGAGGAAGGGGCTGAGGAGGAGGAGGAGGAAGAGGCTGAGGAGGAGGAGGGGGAGGAGCCAGAAGAGGAAGTGGAGGAAGATGGACCACACGCCTGATCCGTGCCCGCTATCAATAATATCAACTATATCCCCCACCTCACCAACAGTCCTACACTCCCCACCTTTCCCCTCCCACAAGACAATCAAATCGCCCTCCATCAGATTGCACACTGGTTTCCCTCTCAGCTCATCGCACAAATAAAAACCACCACCAAATGTAAATTCAAAGTCACATTTACCAATGAATAAATGAAATTATGGAAACAGAACTATTCACCCTTGTGCATTCCCTTAGTGCCTGTTGTTCGTGTGCCTTTACCTATCCTAGTGCTTCTCCGAGGTGCTTCCCCAGTGGATGCAGCATGGGTGGTGGGAGGCTGTTGACTTTCAATGGAGGAGCATGGAGATGGCCTTGGAGGACGACCTCAAGTAGCTCTGGGCCGGGAGGGCCCGGCTTCAGACTGCACCATCTCAGCATTTGGCTTCAGCAGTCTGGCCTGGCTGGCCGATAAGCAACAACAAGGGCACTGGCAGAGTGGCAGGGGTGGGAGCAGGAAGGCTGTTGTCCTGAGAGAGCACAGCAGGTCCGACTGCCATGGTGCCACTGCCACTCTCCCGGGGCGGTGCCTCAGAAATCCTGGTGATCAGCTGGAGAACGGATTGCTGGAGTGCTGTGACGCCCTGGAAGCCCCGTTCCACAGTGGTCCCCAGAGCCATGATAGCAGCAGTCTGAGCTTTCATTGCAGCAGTCTGAGGAGCAACTGTAGCTTGCAGACCTTTGATACGTCGGTTTGTGCTGTAATGGAAGCAGCTACATCAGTCATCAGATGCTGCATCATGGTGGGTTCCACAGGTGTGCTGACGGAGATGACCACCCGTTCCATGTTGGAAAGGATGGGCTCCAAGCTCTGTGCAAAGCCCTGTGCCAAGTTGGAGCTGGACTCCTCCATGCCCCTTCTCATTATGCGCAAGCTTTCCAGTGCCCCAAGCATTTGGTTGTGTACGGCCATCAGCCCTCTTCTGTCGCCTGGCCCATCGAAGTCCTCATCTGACTCCTCTGCAGCAAAACTAGTGAGTGACCTCGTCCTCCAGCAAGCTGGCACCTGTGGTATCTGTTCCCCCCGCCCCAGCTCCTATGCACTTGTGCTCGGTGTCTCACCACATGCAGATCCCTCCTCTAAACTAGCCTCTAAATGACATGCACTATCAGTCTCTGAGCTGGTGAGCGCAAGTGTCAGATCGAGTGACGGTGTGTCTTCAGTGTCCCCCCCACCCCCCTCCTCCTCGGACAGTGCCGCCACGTGTTCTCGGGTATCTGCTACGACAAAGGGAAACAGGTTGAGTTGTGGAATGGGGAGAGGAGCAAGTAAGACATGTGTGCTGACAGCATCTGCAGCACAAGTCAGAAAAGATTATGGGAGGAGGGAGATGTGGGAAACGTGAAGGAGCATTAGATATGCAGAGACCCCCTTCATCAGGACCTCCAGCACGGCATGTTGTCACGGCTGCAGCGACGGCCCGCCCAATGATCCGAAGCACTGTCTCCTCAGGTAGGGTGAGGATGTGTAAGCGTCCCCGTCCATCCTCAGGTCCCTCCTGCTGCCGGCTGTTACGTGTCACCTTCTCCTGCCAGACAGAGGGCAGCCGTGTCAGTGAGTATCCAGCAAGTTGTACACATGTTGTGGTCGAATAGCTGCCAGTGTGTGTGAACTGTGAGTGTGTGGCCTGCAAGTGCGGGTGAGGTGCAGCATGCTGAGTACAGCATTGCATATGGATGGGCAATATTTGTTGGTGGGTGGCACTTGACACTTGCATTCACTCACCTTGACCACTCGTGTCAAATCATTGAACTTCTTTCGGCACTATGCCCACGTGCGTGGTGCCGTGCTCCTGGCGTTCACTTCCTGGACCACAGCCTGCCACTGCCTGCGGAGCTGCAGTCTGGAGGGTCTCCTGCCACCCTGCAGGTACATGATGGCCCTCCTTTCTTCCACCCCTTCCACCAGGGCCTCCGTGCATCATCGGAGAAGCGTGGGACCCTCTCTCGCGCCGGTCCTGCCATCCTTGCGGCCATCTTTCCCTCCTCCTAGTGGACTGTGCATGTCCCATTTAAAATGTGCACCTGCACCTTTAAGAGGTGCAGGTTGCTGATGACGTGCGCTGAGCACGCCCCATTTCCAACTTCCTTATTCTCCTTGCAGCCTCTCAGCACCGCAGGTAGCACCGCGGGGAGCGCTGGCTGCACGGATCCAGAAGGTTGGCAGCCCCCACAAGGTTAACAGAGAGCAAAGACTGAGTGATTCATGGATAGTGATACCAAGATATCAGATGCCCAAATATTAGCACTCCAATCATTAGACCATCAAACAGTCATGGTAAAATAAATAGCCCAGCGCTCGCAGACAACTGCACTGCTAAGATTCCAGTGCCGGAAAGCATCCCATAAATACTGCCAGTTTTTAAAAATAATCGCATGAGATCTTGCAAGCATGGTAATTGTCTCCAGATAGTTCTGCTGAAGCTCAAGTGCTGTTGCCTGGGGAAAAAAATGGCCTGTCAACATGTTCAGAAAGGATTCTCGGACGATGCTACACAGAATCGGCTTGAGCTATTTCAGCTCCCAATATCTGGGATGCAGAATTGATTTCCATGTTTGTGAGGGGTTAATGCCGGGACTGATCAGCGCAGGCTCTGTCTTCAGCGACTCTGTTTCTTCTTCCCAACTAATACCGGGCTAGAACTGCATGGGCGCTCTCCAATGCCTCCCCGTAAATGGCGCGCAGGCAATGCCTGTTGGCAGGCTATTTCTCCATGGGAGGAGGGGGCAGGGACATCACAGTTGAAGGTCACTCGATGTCCCACGTCACCACTTTAGTGATCAGGGCCCCGATTTTAGAATGGAGGTGGGATGGCAGCGGGGGGGTGGGGGTGAATGGGCGTGTGGGTAACCCGACCAATAAAATATTTCCATTTCCCACGCAATTGCAGGTGAATTGATGCCACTTAACGTGGCTTCCGGGTTTGCCGTTCGAAAGCTGCGCAGTAGGTGGACTGTGCACTCGCATCACAGGCTGTCAGCTGGAGGAGCTCGAATTAAAGGGGCATTGCTCCAAAGGCTTTTAGAGAATCATAGAAGTTTACAACATGGAAACAGGCCCTTCGGCCCAACATGTCCATGTCGCCCAGTTTATACCACTAAGCTAGTCCCAATTGCCTGCACTTGGCCCATATCCCACTATACCCATCTTACCCATGTAACTGTCCAAATGCTTTTTAAAAGACAAAATTGTACCCGCCTCTACTACTGCCTCTGGCAGCTCGTTCCAGACACTCACCACCCTTTGAGTGAAAGAATTGCCCCTCTGGACCCTTTTGTATCTCTCCCCTCTCACCTTAAATCTATGCCCCCTCGTTATAGACTCCCCTACCTTTGGGAAAAGATTTTGACTATCTACCTTATCTATGCCCCTCATTATTTTATAGACTTCTATAAGATCACCCCTCAACCTCCTACTCTCCAGGGAAAAAAGTCTCAGTCTATCCAACCTCTCCCTATAAGTCAAACCATCAAGTCCCGGTAGCATCCTAATAAATCTTTTCTGCACTCTTTCTAGTTGAATAATATCCTTTCTATAATAGGGTGACCAGAACTGTACACAGTATTCCAAGTGTGGCCTCACCAATGCCCTGTACAACTGCAACAAGACATCCCAACTCCTGTATTCAATGTTCTGACCAATGAAACCAAGCATGCTGAATGCCTTCTTCACCACCCTATCCACCTGTGACTCCACTTTCAAGGAGCTATGAACCTGTACTCCTAGATCTCTTTGTTCTATAACTCTCCCCAACGCCCTACCATTAACGGAGTAGGTCCTGGCCCGATTTGATCTACCAAAATGCACCACCTCACATTTATCTAAATTAAACTCCATCTGCCATTCATCGGCCCACTGGCCCAATTTATCAAGATCCCGTTGCAATTCTAGATAACCTTCTTCACTGTCCACAATGCCACCAATCTTGGTGTCATCTGCAAACTTACTAACCATGCCTCCTAAATTCTCATCCAAATCATTGATATAAATAACAAATAACAGCGGACCCAGCACCGATCCCTGAGGCACACCGCTGGTCACAGGCATCCAGTTTGAAAAACAACCCTCTACAACCACCCTCTGTCTTCTGCCGTCAATCCAATTTTGTATCCAATTGGCTACCTCACCTTGGATCCCGTGAGATCTAACCTTATGTAACAACCTACCATGCGATACCTTGTCAAAGGCTTTGCTAAAGTCCATGTAGACCACGTCTACTGCACAGCCCTCATCTATCTTCTTGGTTACCCCTTCAAAAAACTCAATCAAATTCGTGAGACATGATTTTCCTCTCACAAAACCATGCTGACTGTTCCTAATCAGTCCCTGCCTCTCCAAATGCCCGTAGATCCTGTCTCTCAGAATACCCTCTAACAACTTACCCACTACAGATGTCAGGCTCACCGGTCTGTAGTTCCCAGGCTTTTCCCTGCCGCCCTTCTTAAACAAAGGCACAACATTTGCTACCCTCCAATCTTCAGGCACCTCACCTGTAGCTGTCGATGATTCAAATATCTCTGCTAGGGGACCCGCAATTTCCTCCCTAACCTCCCATAACGTCCTGGGATACATTTCATCAGGTCCCGGAGATTTATCTACCTTGATGCGCGTTAAGACTTCCAGCACCTCCCTCTCTGTAATATGTACACTCCTCAAGACATCACTATTTATTTCCCCAAGTTCCCTAACATCCATGCCTTTCTCAACCGTAAATACCGATGCGAAATAGTCATTTAGGATCTCACCCATCTCTTGTGGTTCCGCACATAGATGACCTTGTTGATCCTTAAGTGGCCCTATCTCTCCCTAGTTACTCTTTTGCCCTTTATGTATTTGTAGAAGCTCTTTGGATTCTCCTTTGCCTTATCTGCCAAAGCAATCTCATATCCACTTTTTGCCCTCCTGATTTCTCTCTTAACTCTACTCCGGCAATCTCTATACTCTTCAATGGATCCACTTGATCCCAGCTGCCTATGCATGTCATATGCCTCCTTCTTCTTTTTGACAAGTGCCTCAATCTCCCGAGTCATCCAAGGTTCCCTACTTCTACCAGCCTTGCCCTTCACTTTATAAGGAATGTGCTTACTCTGAACCCTGGTTAACACACTTTTGAAGGCCTCCCACTTACCAGACGTCCCTTTGCCTGCCAATAGACTCTCCCAATCAACTTCTGAAAGTTCCTGTCTAATACCATCAAAATTGGCCTTTCCCCAATTTAGAATTTTAACTTCTGGGCCAGACCTATCCTTCTCCATAGCTATCTTAAAACTAATGGAATTATGATCACTGGTCCCAAAGTGATCCCTCACTAACACTTCTGTCACCTGCCCTTCCTTATTTCCCAAGAGGAGGTCAAGTTTTGCCCCCTCTCTAGTCGGGCCATCCACATACTGAATGAGAAATTCCTCCTGAATACACTCAACAAATTTCTCTCCATCCAAGCCCCTAATGCTATGGCTGTCCCAGTCAATGTTGGGAAAGTTAAAGTCCCCTACTATTACCACCCTATTTTTCTTGCAGCTGTCTGTAATCTCCTTACATATTTGCTCCTCAATTTCCCGTTGACTATTTGGGGGTCTGTAGTACAATCCTATCAAAGTGATCTCTCCCTTCTTATTTTTCAGTTCTACCCATATAGACTCCGTGGGTGAACCCTCGGATATATCCCCTCTCACTACTGCCGTGATGTTCTCCCTAATCAAGAACGCAACTCCCCCTCCTCTCTTACCTCCTGCTCTATCTTTCCTATAGCATCTGTACCCTGGAACATTGAGCTGCCAGTCCTGCCCCTCCCTTAGGCATGTTTCAGTAATAGCTATAACATCCCAGTCCCATGTGCCCATCCATGCCCTGAGTTCATCTGCCTTGCCCATCAGACTTCTTGCATTGAAATAAATGCAGTTTAATCTAGACTTCCCTTGGTCTTTGCCCTGCTTTCTCAGACCATCTGTCCGGTCATGTTTTGTACACTCTCCCTTATTGCCTTTTGTTTCTGTCACCACTTTACTTTCCACTGACTTCCTGCATTGGTTCCCATCCCCCTGCCACATTAGTTTAAACCCTCCCCAACAGCACTAGCAAACACTCCCCCTAGGACATTGGTTCCAGTCCTGCCCAGATGCAGACCGTCCAAGATTTGTACTGGTCCCACCTCCCCCAGAACCGGTTCCAATGTCCCAGGAATTTGAATCCCTCCCTCTTGCACCATCTCTCAAGCCACGTATTCATCCTAGCTATCCTGTCATTCCTACTCTGACTAGCCCGTGGCACTGGTAGCAATCCTGAGATTACTACCTTTGAGGTCCTACTTTTTAGTTTAACTCCTAACTCCCTAAATTCAGCTTGTAGGACCTCATCCCGTTTTTTACCTATATCGTTGGTACCTATATGCACCACGACAACTGGCTGTTCACCCTCCCCCTCCAGAATGTCCTGCAGCCGCTCCGAGACATCCCTGACCCTTGCACCAGGGAGGCAACAGACCATCCTGGAGTCTCAGTTGCGTCCGCAGAAACGCCTGTCTATTCCCCTTACAATCGAGTCCCCTATCACTATAGCTCTGCCACTCTTTTTCCTGCCCTCCTGTGCAGCAGAGCCAGCCACGGTGCCATGAACCTGGCCGCTGCCACCTTCCCCTGGTGAGCCATCACCCCCAACAGTATCCAAAACCGTATACCTGTTTGAGAGGGGGATGGCCACAGGGGACCCCTGGACTACCTGCCTGCACCTCTTACTCTGCCTGGTGGTCACCCATTCACTTCCTGCCTGTACACCCTTTACCTGCGGTGTGACCAACTCGCTAAACGTGCTATCCACGAGTTTCTCTGCATCGCGAATGCTCCACAGTGAGTCCACCCGCAGCTCCAGCTCCGAGATACGATCGGTCAGTAGCTGCAGGTGGACACACTTCCTGCACACATGGTCGGCAGGGACACTGGTAGTGTCCATGACTTCCCACATCTTGCAGGAGGAGCATATCACGGGTGCGAGGTCTGCTGCCATGATTTGCCTTAGCTGAGTTACCCCTTTTAAATTACGTTGAAATTAGAAAATGTTAACTATACCAGGGACCTAGGTTCACTAAAAAAAACACCACTACCTGCTATAAAACCTGCAGACCTTCCCTTTCTTATTACTTTACTTACAGTAAAATGGTAGAAATACTCACCTGAACCTACTCACCAATCAGCTGCCTCCCCTGTGCCGCGTCACTTTCTGACTGGTGACTTCACCCCGAACTCTGCCGCTGGTCTCAGAGCAAGTCTCGGGTCGCTGCTCTTTATATCCCCGCTCTCCGCTCTCTCGCCTCTGGTTCCGCCCAGGTCTCGGGCCTCGGGTCGCTGCTCTTTATATCCCCGCTCTCCGCTCTCTCGCCTCTGGTTCCGCCCAGGCCTCGGGTCGCTGCTCTTTATATCCCCGCTCTCCGCTCTCTCGCCTCTGGGTCCGCCCAGGTCTCGGGCCTCGGGTCGCTGCTCTTTATATCCCCGCTCTCCGCTCTCTCGCCTCTGGTTCCGCCCAGGTCTCGGGCCTCGGGTCGCTGCTCTTTATATCCCCGCTCTCCGCTCTCTCGCCTCTGGTTCCGCCCAGGTCTCGGGTCTCGGGTCACTGCTCTTTATATCCCCGCTCTCCGCTCTCTCGCCTCTGGTTCCGCCCAGGTCTCGGGCCTCGGGTCGCTGCTCTTTATATCCCCGCTCTCCGCTCTCTCGCCTCTGGTTCCGCTCAGGTCTCGGGCCTCGGGTCGCTGCTCTTTATATCCCCGCTCTCCGCTCTCTCGCCTCTGGTTCCGCCCAGGTCTCGGGCCTCGGGTCGCTGCTCTTTATATCCCCGCTCTCCGCTCTCTCGCCTCTGGTTCCGCCCAGGTCTCGGGTCTCGGGTCACTGCTCTTTATATCCCCGCTCTCCGCTCTCTCGCCTCTGGTTCCGCCCAGGTCTCGGGCCTCGGGTCGCTGCTCTTTATATCCCCGCTCTCCGCTCTCTCGCCTCTGGTTCCAACCAGGTCTCGGGTCTCGGGTCACTGCTCTTTATATCCCCGCTCTTCGCTCTCTCGCCTCTGGTTCCGCCCAGGTCTCGGGCCTCGGGTCGCTGCTCTTTATATCCCCGCTCTCCGCTCTCTCGCCTCTGGTTCCGCTCAGGTCTCGGGCCTCGGGTCGCTGCTCTTTATATCCCCGCTCTCCGCTCTCTCGCCTCTGGTTCCGCCCAGGTCTCGGGCCTCAGGTCGCTGCTCTTTATATCCCCGCTCTCCGCTCTCTCGCCTCTGGTTCTGCCCAGGTCTCGGGCCTCGGGTCGCTGCTCTTTATATCCCCGCTCTCCGCTCTCTCGCCTCTGGGTCCGCTCAGGTCTCGGGCCTCGGGTCGCTGCTCTTTATATCCCCGCTCTCCGGTCTCTCGCCTCTGGTTCCGCCCAGGTCTCGGGCCTCGGGTCGCTGCTCTTTATATCCCCGCTCTCCGCTCTCTCGCCTCTGGTTCCGCCCAGGTCCGCCGCCGCTCAGGTCTCGGGCCTCGGGTCGCTGCTCTTTATATCCCCGCTCTCCGCTCTCTCGCCTCTTTTGCCGGAGCAAAGACCCAGAAATCACAATGGAGTAGCACAGGGGCAAGGCTGCTCCAAGGTTCAGTGACGCCTCATTGCAGAAGCTACTGGATGGGGTGAGGAGGAGGCGGGACGTGTTTTAGCCGGCGGACGGGAGAAAGTGCCCTGCCTCTGCCACCAAAAAGGTCTGGCTCAAGGTGGCAGAGGAGGTCACCAGCAGCAGCAACATCTCCCGCACCTGGATCCAGTGCAGGAAGCGGTTCAGTGGCCTAGCTAGGTCAGCAAAAGTGAGTACACTTACTGATTCTCCTACATTCTGTGTTGAACATCAACTCCCCCCCGCCACATCATTCTGCACTGCCAACACTACTCCATCACATCACTCCTCACACCCACTTAAGGCTCATCCTCAAATTACCTGCACTTTCTCACCTCCCAATTTGAGACCGCACCACTACCACTCATCCCAATCCTCATCCAATGTGATGTCTCTGTCTCATACTCATGCATCTCTTTCACGGTCAGCATCACCCAAAGCAATGCATTCATCGGTTGGCCATGTCACCATCACTCACTCACTCATGTCTGTTCTTTCTCCCCTTCTAGAAGAAAGCGCAAAATATATGCGAGAGGGTGAGGACTGGAGGGGGGCCACAACATGACGCGGAGCAGGATGCGCTGGAGATCAGTCGCACCCTCGAGTGCCTGTTCGTCGGGGTCCGAGAGACTGGTACCCGACAAACGTCTAGTGACACAACTTTAACATTCACACACAATATGAATTGATGTTAACAATGCTTGCCACGTTCAACACCTCAGTAAGCTCATCACAACATGACACATCAGTGATGATGCTTAATATTGCCTTCAGCGACCACAGTGACGGCAGAGGGCAATTCCTCAGAGGACCTGCCAGCCTCAGAGGGTGCACCGCCACATCTTAGTGAGCTATCCACCAGCGCAGATACTCACACCTCGGTGGGTCCTAGTAGTGAGTTAGTTGGGTTGGCAGCACACACAAGTGAGCACGAGCAGCCACTGGTGGCAGGGGCAGCTGTGGAGAATCCGCGTCAGTGGGAGCACTCCTCTCCAGGCTCTGCTTAGCTGGACACAGATGCTGAACCCCAGGGGCCATCCTTTAAAAGGATGATCGAGCGACAGCAGCACATTTGCGAGGTGCTGGAACATGTGCCACGTGCACTCTCCACAATACAGCAGAGGATGGAGGAGTCCAACTCCTGCATGAATGGAATGGAGGTACAGGTACAGGAGGGAATCTCAGAGATAGTCTCGCAGGGATGTGAGCAACTGTCTGAGATAGTGTCGCACGTAACTGCTGAAATGTCTGAGACAGTGTCACAGTTAAGTGCGGGAATGTCTGCGATGGAGAGAAGGCTAGCCTCCATTGAGCTTCAAACATGGCTCACAAATGAGTCCATTCAGGCCCTGACAACGGTCGTTCAGACTCAGGTTGAACAACATTCTGCTGCCTTAAATGGGCTGACAGATAGTTTATAAGTGACCTTCCAACTCATCACACATGACCATCACACTGTTGTCCACTAGGGTGGTAGAAGTGTAGTGGGCCTTGCACAGGGGAGAGATACTGGCGAAAGGGGTCATGGAAGTGGGCACTCAAAGCGCTCCCACGTCTCACCCGTTGCCCCTCTCTCAACCAGTACCTGCAATGCTGTCTCCTCTCCAGGTGGCCGAGTCTGCCCCTGCACTAGTGCAGGTGGAGCAGTCATTGGAGGGCTCAGGGGCCCTCATGGGCTCCAAAACCCAGAGGGCATAGGCCGAAAGCATCTAAGCAGTCAGGGCATAAACATGAGCGACCTGCTACTATCTCTGCTGCAGCCGCAGGGGATGCACCACGTAGGAGTAATAGGAAGAGAAAGGCTAAGGTTTTGTGAGATCGAAGGGTATGCACAAGGGTGATTAATAGATGGTCATGTTTTTCATTTATATTTGTTTTTTGTTAAACTCGCATCAGATGTTATGATTATCACCACTACTGCCACATCTTGCCCATTCTTGACTGGCTTTTGTGATAGGACCCTTTCATGAGGTTCACCATGAACGGCGACACTTGATGCCACCCATTGGGTCACTTTACAGTGGATGTATGTGTAGTTGCAGGACTGTTCTGTGCAGGGAGGGGTGGGGAGGGCTGGTGTTGGCGCTGCTCTTTCCAGGTGGTCTGAGGACTGGACTCTTCACACTTTCTGATGTTAGGAGAACCTATTGAAGCACTCCCCCAGAACGATCAAGGCACCGAAATCACATCTTGAGCAGCCCCATAGCATGCTCAATTGTAGACCTGGTGGTGATGCGGCTGTCGTTATATCAATGATGGGGTTCCTCAGAGGTGTCATGAGCTAGCTGTGCAGGGGATATCCCTTGTCCCCGAGGAGCCAGCCCTTAAGGGTGTTCGGTGCATGGGAGAGGGGCGGGATTTTGGATTCCCTCAGAATTAAGCCATGGACAACTAAAGAGGTAAGGGACGGTATAAGACGTAAGGAAAGGGCATACAAAAAGGCAAAAAATGGCACAGATCCTGGCGAATGGGAAAGATGCAAAGATCAAAACAGATAGTAAGAGCTACAAAAAGAGAGTATGAAAAGAAACTCGCAAGGGATATCAAAACCAATACGAAGAACTTTTATAGTTATATTAGGAAAAAGAGGGTGGTCAGGAGCAGTGTTGGCCCCTTAAAAACTGAAAGTGGGGATATTGTCATTGACAATGGGGAAATAGCGGACATGTTGAATAATTACTTTGCGTCAGTATTTATAGTAGAAAAAGAGGATAGCATGCCGGAAATCCCAAGAAAACTAATATTGAATCGGGGACAGGGACTCGATAAAATTAACATAAGTAAATCAACAGTGATGAAGAAAATAATAGCACTAAAGAGTGACAAATCCCCAGGACCAGATGGTTTCCATCCCAGGGTTTTAAAGGAAGTAGGTGAACAGATTGCAGAAAGGTGGAAAAATAATTCCTGCTCTTTGTTAGTGAAGCAGTTGATGGTGCCTTTGGAGATGGCCAGTAGGTTATCTTTTTAAATTTTTTAAAATTATTTTTTGGGATATGGACGTCACTGGCAAGGCTGGCATTTATTGCCCATCCCTAATTGCCCTTGAAAAGGTTGGTTTCTGAGCCGCCTTCTTGAACCGCTGCATTCTGTGTGGTGATGATGCTCCCACAGTGGTGTTAGATAGGGAATTCAAGGATTTTGACCAGGCAACGATGCGACATATGACCAAGTCAGGATTGACATTTGACTTGGAGGTGAATGATGTTCGCATGCGCCTTCTGCCCTTGTCCTTCTCGGTGGTAGAGGTCGTGGGTTTGGGAGGTGCTGTCGAAGAAGCCTTGATGAGTTGCTGCAGTGCATCCTGTGGATGGTACACACTGCAGTCATGATGCGTCGGTGGTGGAGGGAGTGGATGTTTAAGGTGGTGCATGGGATGCCGATCAAGCAGATTTGTCCCGGATGGTGTCGAGCTTCTTGAATGTTGTTCTAACTGCACACATCCAGACAAGTGGAGGATTCCATCACACTCCTGACTTGTGCCTTGTAAGCGGTGGACTTTGGAGCGTCAGGAGGTGAGTCACTTGCCATAAAATACCCAGTCCCTGATGTGCTCTTGTAGCCACAATATTTATGTGGTTGGTGCAGTTAAGTTTTTGATCAATGATGACCCCCAGGATGTTGATAGTGGGGGGGATTTGACAATGGTAGTGCCATTGAATGTCAAGGGGAGGTGGTCATTGCCTGGCACTTATTTGACTAATGTTACTTGCCACTTGTCAGCCCAAGCCTGGATGTTGTCCAGGTCTTGCTGCATGCAGGCACGGACTGCTTCATTATCTGAGGAATTGCGAATGGAGCTGAACACTATGCAATCATTAGCGAACACCCCACATCTTACCTTATGATGTAGGAAAGGTAATTGATGACGTAGCTGAAGATAGATCGGCCTAGGACACTGCCCTGAGGAACTCCTGCAGTGATGTCCTGGGGCTGAGATAATTGGCCTCCAATAACCACAACAATCTTCAGGTGTGACTCCAGCCACTGAAGAGTTTTCCCCCGAATCCCCTCCCTCCGATGGCTTAGCAGGTGCATGCACTGCTCAGTGTGACACTGAGCCGTACAGTCCAGATAGGGTGTGGGTTTCGCCACTGGTGTGCGCTGAGCTAGCTCAGACAGATTGGTGGTAGGGAGACTACAATGGGCCTCAGTGCTCGCTGGATAAAGGAGGGGAAAACCAGCATGTGTTCCTGCTCTTGATCACTATCCAGTGCCCCTGCTGGACAGTAAGCATCTATGGACGTCAGGTAAGGATATACCTACACACGGTCGTGATGCCAATCACAGTCGAATATCCCAGCAATCACTGCCTAAGCTTACACGTGAAGAATGGCAATTTGGCGAGTTGCTGATTTCCCCCACCCCCCACCAAGCAGGGGTGCGATAGACAATTGTAGATTTTTAACCAGTTTTAAATCACCTCTGATTATGTGAGGGAGCGTGGAGTCTTTAAAAACAATGACAGCCCTTAATATTACCATATTCTCCAGTCTTAAAACCCATGTTTAGAGAGAGAAAGCAGGTTGCATTTTTATTGTTCTAAGAAAATATCTTGTCAAATATATTTATGTATGGTATATAAATAAACACTTGCCTTGTCTCAGTAGAATGCGTATTCAGTTTGCCTTTGTAAAAAGATGACTCACATAGCCCTCAGTGTTATGTTTTAGTAAACAGCATATGGATGTTACGATCGCTGGGTCATGCTATTGTTTATCTATATAATAGGCAGAAAAATTGCACTCCATATCTTTGGGACACAAGATCTGTTGACAAGTGATGAGTGACGCTGAACCCGAGGAAATACCTAGCATAAAAACCCCAAAACTCTGATTGTTACATTAGGTAAAGGAAAAGCAAAAAAAACTTTTAAAAAATAAAAAAAATGGGACAGAGAAAGAACAGGGAAAAAAAAACAGACTGGGGAGCAGAACTGAAGTCTTTATAACATTATTTTAATGTAAAATCCTGTTTTCGATATTTCATTTAGTGTCAATATGTCGTGATTATGTTACTGGACTAGAAATCCAGAGGCCTGAATTAATAATCCAGAGAACATGAGTTCCAATCCCATCAATGCAATTAGAGAATTTGAATTCAGTTAAAAATCTGCAAATAATTTATTACTGCCATATTAGTCTTTGTTTAGTGTTAATATCCCCATAATGAATCTATTCCTGATGGTTGAGTCGGTTTGTCACTGCAATATTAGTGTTTGTTTAGTGTTAATAGCTTAGTAATGAATCTATCCCGGATGCAAGACCATAAGAGATCATAAGAGATAGGAGCAGGAGTAGGCCATTCGGCCCCTCGAGCCTGCTCCGCCATTTAATGAGATCATGGCTGATCTGATTTTTACCTCAACTCCACTTTCCTGCCCTTTCCCCATATCCTTTGACTCCCTTGCTGATCAAAAATTTGTCTAACTCAGCCTTGAATGTATTCAATGACTCAGCCTCCACAGCTTTTTGGGGTAAAGAATTGTGAGTAGATTTATTACTGTAATATTAGGGTTTGTTTAGTGCTACTATCCCAGTAATTAATCAATCCCTGATTTGGAGTAGACTTATTACTGTAATATTAGTGTTTGCTTAGTATTAATATCTCAGTAATGAAACTATCCCTGATTGAGTAGGTTTATTACTGTAATATTGGTCGCAGCTTTAGGATCACAGTGTGTGAGCTGCAAACAAACAAAACCAGGTGGTTCAGGAGTGGGGTTTTCCTGAACCTTCCAGTAGAGTAAGGGTTAATTTCCCTTCTTAAAAAAAAAATCAATTTACAGTTCTTTTGCATTCAGTTATTTTAAAAACCAGAAATTGCAAAGCAAAAGATTCTTCTTGATATTTCCCTCTCCCCTGAAGGCACTGACTCTTGCTCTTCCTCGAAATGCCAGGGAGCTTCCGCGACATCACCCAAGTGGCCACTCTTCACGCACGAACCCAAACACTGAATGTTGGCAGGGTATTTTAATCGTGGGGACATTCACCCCTAACCTCAGCTAACGAACACACACTTTCCAGTGGGGGTCATTCGACAGAAATCAGGAGCAGGAACCCTGGCTGATTTTTCCCACTCTAACTCAGGGGCACTCAGGTCAACTGTAGCAAACCTACAGCTTCCTTGGCCAAGATCAACTAACCCAGCACAGACCAGGCATGGAACTTGGGATCTTCCTGCTCTGTATTGCTTAGTACCATACTGAGCACAGCATTTACCCACTGGCTCATTGGAGAAAGCAGAAGTTAATTGTTTGACAGGAGTTGACTTGCATTAGAGTCTGTTTCCCAGCTGGTATTTGCTGCTTTTTTAGTATTTTGGCAGGTTTGAGTGGGAAAGTATTTGATTAGGGACAGGAATGTTGCCTACTCTGCCTGGCTTGTGGAACATGTTGGCTGTAATTATTCATGCCTGTGCATAGCAACAACCCAATTCCCATGTTCCGGGACGGTGTAGTTCAAAGAGGGGCTGGGCATCTTTGAGCTGAACTACTAAAGATATTGCTCCCTTCGACCAGGCAGAGAGAGATAGACTGACATAGGAAGAGAGATCGACAGAAAGAGATGCAGAGGGTGGGGTGGGTAAGAGAGAGAGAGAGAGAGAGGAAGGCAGAAAATGACCCACAAAGTAACAGAGACAGACAGATGGAGAGACAGAGACACAGATGAAGAGACAGAGGCAGAAAGAAAGAGATAGAGGTAGTAAGAGAGACAGAGAAGCACAGTGAGAGAAAGAGGGGAAGTGTGTCATGGTAGTTTGTGGCAAAGCCTCTTCTGATTACCTCAGGATCCAAACCTGACGCCAATATAAGTAACCCAAGAATCAAAAGCAAAATACTGCAGATGCTGGAAATCTGAAATAAAAACAGAAAGAAACAGAGTTAACGTTTCAGGTCGAGACCTGAAACATTAACTCTGTTTCTTTCTCCACAGATGCTGCATGACTTGCTGAGCTTCTCCAGCATTTTCTGTTTTTATTAGAAGTAACTCAAGGATGGGTCCGGGATGACTCATGTAGGAAACACGTTCTCAGCCAATGTTTTTGTTGCTGATCCCTGTACTAGTGACTCCAGTTCCACATTAGCTGCTGAATGAAACCTTCTGTTGAAGAGGTAAATAAAACTCGTGGGTCCAAATAACTCCTCCCACAACCAGTGCCAGGATTAGTACTGCCATAGTCACACAGGTTGTTGGAGCAGAGCCTCCATCCGCTCCTTACAAGGCCCTTGAAGTAAGGAGACAGTGGGACCTTCATTGAGACCTGATGCATGGTCGGCGCAAATACTGCGCTGGAGAGGGTTCAGATATGTTGCCGATCCTGCTGGAAAGTATCTGTGTATGAACTGGGAGAGGATAGGATCAGGCTCAGCTGCATCATTCCCCAAGACCGAATAACCTGCTGACATTATCTAGGCTCACGTGTTAAAGAATGGCCACACTTGGCCGAGGTAGCAGAGGATTGCTGCCATTTTGGAACCAAGCCCCAATAAGAGTCAACAACCTTAGCAAACCAATTGAGAGTCAGACATCACTTCCTCTGTTTAACTGTCAGGAAATACAGCCACATCCAGAAGTATATACTTGCTCTGGACTTCACATCTTCTGCTTCATAATAAAAGATACCAGCAGAATGGAATGAGAAATGGCTTATCCTACAGGCATTAATTAACTGCTTCCGCTGGTAATCTATGCCATATATTTATCATTGTCCAGGGAGAGTGTGGAGATTTCTTCCAATGTCAAGCCCTGATTCTTGATTTACCTTTCCCTAACATGTTCTAACAATTGATGTATGTCAAACTGGGGGCAGTTTTGTGCTCTGGACCAATGTCCACTTGAAGCTGAATTGAGACTGCCCAAACCTCACTTCACCTCACCAGCAGTGACATCATTATTATCTTCTGATGGCAAGACTATCTTTAAACATGGGGACTCATGGTGCTACCACTTCTAAAGGGGTCTTCAGGGGGTAAATTTTAATTACACAACTCCCTCTACACAAACCCATCAAACACTCCCAGGGCAGGTACAGCACGGGTTAGATACAGAGTAAAGCTCCCTCTACACTGTCCCATCAAACACTCCCAGGGCTGGTACAGCACGGGTTGGATACAGAGTAAAGCTCCCTCTACACTGTCCCATCAAACACTCCCAGGGCAGGTACAGCACGGGTTAGATACAGAGTAAAGCTCCCTCTACACTGTCCCATCAAACACTCCCAGGGCGGGTACAGCACGGGTTAGATACAGAGTAAAGCTCCCTCTACACTGTCCCATCAAACACTCCCAGGGCAGGTACAGCACGGGTTAGATACAGAGTAAAGCTCCCTCTACACTGTCCCATCAAACACTCCCAGGGCAGGTACAGCACGGGTTAGATACAGAGTAAAACTCCCTCTACACTGTCCCATCAAACACTCCCAGGGCAGGTACAGGGTTAGATACAGAGTAAAGCTCCCTCTACACTGTCCCATCAAACACTCCCAGGGCAGGTACAGGGTTAGATACAGAGTAAAGCTCCCTCCACACTGTCCCATCAAACACTCCCAGGGCAGGTACAGCACAGGTTAGATACAGAGCAAAGCTCCCTCTACACTGTCCCATCAAACACTCCCAGGGCAGGTACAGCACGGGTTAGATACAGAGTAAAGCTCCCTCTACACTGTCCCATCATACACTCCCAGGGCAGGTACACTACTGTAGAAAGAGTGTCACTGTTAACATTGATTTTAAAAATCATACATTGATAAAGGTTTATGATAAAAATTATTGTGGCGCTTCTTTTCAGGTTGAACATTTGGATACTGTCTTGTTTTGCCTGGGACATCATCTGGTGCCTGTGTGATTGAGAACAGCTTCCCGCTCTTGAGTGGTGTCTATAGCAGGAGACCCACTGCAGATTCCAGGGGGCCGATTTTTGGATGGTTGAGCGGGTGCGTTGGGGGCAGGGAGGCTCCGAAAATGGAGGAATCCCGGAGCGGGTTCGGAGCCCGGCTCCAACCCACTCACTCCCGGGTTCCCCAATGACACGATCGGGTGCGCGCGCAGCTCCCGCATGCGGGACTCCCACCGGCAATTACAGCCGGCGGGATGATAACTAACATTGTTATTTAGGTAGTTGAGGTACTTGACAGACCTCACTGACTGGAGATCTTGGCAGGGGTACAATTTTGAAGGATCCTCAGCGTGTTTCCCGTGCTGTGGGAAACACTCCCTGTTGGAGCAGACATGTTTCAGCCAGCAGCCAGTGGGAGATGCAAAGGATTATTTGACAGTTGGGGGAAACCTCATTTATTGCAGCAGGACACTCTGTCACTTCAGACAAAGTTTTGGCTGCAACACCTTCATCTTTCCACTCAATATTATTAATTTATACCCTAAATTCTGCTGTGCAAACACCCATTTACCTACATTGCGGGCCCCCTCAAACTCACACCGTCAGGATGGGGGGGCGTCATAGCTGCATTCACCACTTCATCCGAGGACGAGCAACATCACCAGCCTCACCAGGCATGCAGTCCACCTCCGCCACGTGGAGCTCCACAACACAGTGCTGTGCCACAGGGACCTGCACAACAGCAGGGAGACCTGCATCGCAGGAGGCACTACCCTCGCCATTGGGTCTACAGACCAAGGCTCTGCTTCCTGGACCTCTCTGAGGAGCAGTGCGTACGGAGGCTCAGAGTCAGTCGCCAGTTAGTCCCAGACATCTGCAGCCTCCTTCATGCCGAGCTGCTCCCGGCTGGGCCGAGCAGCATCTTCTTACTCATCGCTGTCAAAGTCACCACTGCCGTCAACTTCTTCGCCTCCAGATCGTTCCAGGGTGCCACTGGGGACATCGCCGGGGTCTCTCAGTCGTCTGCACACAAGTGCATAAGGCAGGTCACCGATGGCTTGTTTCGCAGGGCCTCACACTACGTCAACTTCCCCATGGATGACCTCAGACAGACGGAGAGGGCAGTGGGATTCTACACTGTGACTGGCTTCCCACGGGTGCAGGGTGTAATCGATTGCACCCATATAGCAATACGAGCACCTCCACACGAGCCAGGACTGTTCATCAACAGGAAGGGCTATCACTCCATCAACACTCAGCTCATCTGTGACCACCGCAAGAGATTCCTTCACGTGTGCGCCAGATACCCTGGCAGTTGCCACGAGTCCTTCATCCTCCGGGAGTCCAACATCCCGCCCCTCTTCCACGCACCGAACACCTGCAAGGGCTGGCTCCTCGGGGACAAGGGATACCCCCTGCACACGTGGCTCATGACACCTCTGAGGAACCCCATCACCGAGCAACAGCATCGATATAACGACAGCCACATCGCAACCAGGTCTACAACTGAGCATGTTATAGGGCTGCTCAAGATGCACTTCAGATGCCTTGATCGTTCTGGGGGAGTGTTTCAATACGCACCAGACAGAGTGGGACGCATTATAGTCGTGTGTTGTGCCCTGCACAACATGGCACAACAGAGAGGGGTGCCGCAGGTGGAGGCCCCATCCACATCTGCCACCCATATTGAGGAGGAGGAGGAGGAGGAGGAGGAGGAGGAGGAGGAGCAACCCATGGGCAGAACAGCGGCTCACCTGGCTGCTCGTTAGGCCAGGGAGTCACTGCTATGTGAACAGTTCTCCTAACATCAGACAGTGTGAAGAGTCCAGTCCTCACCACCTGGACAGAGCAGCGGCCACACCAACCCCCTCCCCCGCCCCCTGAACAAAATAAACGTTCAACTACACCTACACCCACTGTAGAGTGACCCAATGGGTGGCATCAAGTGTGGGTGTTCATGGTGAACCTCCTGAAAGGGCCTTATTACACAAGCCAGTCAAGAAAGGTCAAGACGTGGCAGTAGTGGTGACAATAATAATATTTAACAAAAATCAAATATAAATAAAAAACATGACAAACCATCAAACACCCTTGTGCATCCCCTTTGTGCTCACAAAACCTTAGCCTCAAGCTTACGACTACTCCTACGTGGTGCATCCCCTGTGGCTGCAGCAGAGGGAGTGGCAGGTTGCTCTTGTTCATGCCCTGACCGATTAGATGCTTTGGGCCTACACCCTCTGGGTTTCAGTGCCCGTGAGGGCCCCTCTAAAGACTGCTCCACCTGCACCTGTGCAGGGGCAGACTCGACCACCTGGAGAGGAGGCAGCATTGCGGGTATTGGTTGAGAGGGGGGCAACAGGTGAGACATGGGAGCGCCTTGAGTGGTGTCCCCACTTCCATGTTCCCTTTCTCCATCATCCCTCCCCTGGGTCAGGCCCACATCACTTCTATCACCCTGCTGGACAACAGTTTGCAGGACATGTGTGAAGCCTTGTAAGGCCAGTGCCAGAGTATCTGCCTGCCTGTTTAAGGCGACAGAAAGTTGCTCACCCTGAAGGGCCGTTGTCAGGGCCTCAAGGACTCATTTGTGAGCCATGCTTGAAGCTCAATGGAGGCTAGCCTTCCCTCCATCGCAGACATTCCCGCACTTACCTGCAACGCTATCTCAGAGATGCCCTCACGTCCCTGTGACACTAGCTCAGAGATGCCCTCACGTCCCTGTGACAGTATCTCAGAGATTCCCTCACGTCCCTGTGACAGTATCTCAGAGATTCCCTCACGTCCCTGTGACAGTATCTCAGAGATGCCCTCACGTCCCTGTGACAGTATCTCAGAGATGCCCTCACGTCCCTGTGACAGTATCTCAGAGATGCCCTCACGTCCCTGTGACAGTATCTCAGAGATGCCCTCCCTTACCTGTGCCACCATTCCACTCATGCAGGAGTTGGACTCCTCCATCCTCTGTGCTATTATGGAGAGTGCGCCTGGCACCTGTTCCAGCACCTCGCAAATGTGCTGCTGCCCCTCGATCATTCTCCTTTTAAAAGATGGCCCCCAGGGTTCAGCATCTGTGTCCAGCTGAGCAGAGCCTGGAGGAGAGTGCTCTCACCGACGCGGACTCTCCACAGCTGCCCCGGTCACCAGTGTCTGCTCGTGCTCACATGTGTGGTGACTCACCATGTGCGACCCCAACTAACTGAGGACGGGGACCCACCGAGGTGTGTGTATCTGCGGTGGTGGATGGCTCGCTCAGATGTGACGGTGCCCCCTCAGAGGCCGGCAGGTCCTCTGCGGAATCATCCTCCGATGTCACAGCAGTCGCTGAAGGCCCTGTAAGAGGGCAAAAGGCAATATTTAGCATGATGACAGATGTTGAGGTGCTGAAGGTGGCAAGGCATGTTAACATCAATTGATATTGTGTGTGCTGAATGTTAAAGTTCTGTCACCAGCCGTTTGTCAGGTGGCAGTCTCGGCGTCCCCGACGGACAGGCACTTGGGGGTGCTGCTCACTTCAAGAGCCTCCTGCTCCGCGTCCATGAGGCCGACCTGATGTTATGGCCGCCCTACAGTCTTCGCCCTCTCCCGTGCATTCTGGGCTCTCTTCTATAAGGGGAGAAAGTAGAGAGGCGTGAGTGAGGGATGGTGACGTGGCCAACCGCTGAATGCATTGGTTTGGGTGCGGCTGACCGTGAAAGAGATGCATCAGAGGGTGAGTATGAGACAGAGCCATGATATTGTATGGGGATTGGGTTGAGTGGTAGTGGTGGGGTGAGTACTGGGGAGGTGAGTAAGTCAGGTAAGTTGAGGATGAGCTTTGAGTGGGTGTGAGGAATGATGCGATAGAGTAGTGTTGGCAGTGCAGAATGGGTTCGGGGGTGGGGGCGGTGATGTGGAAGACGGAGTGTAGGAGAATGAGTAAGTGTACTCACTTTGACTGACCTGGTTAGGTCATTGAAGCGCTTCCTGCACTGGATCCAGGTGCGGGAGATGTTGCTGCTGCTGGTGACCTCCTCTGCCACCTTGGGCCAGGCCTTCTTGGTGGCAGAGGCAGGGCACTTCCTCTCGTCCACCCGGTAGAAAATCTCCTTCCTCCTCCTCACCCCATCCAGTAGAACCTGGAGTGAGGCGTCACGAAATCTGGGAGCAGCCTTTCCCCTGGTCTGCTCTGCTCTGCTCTGTGCTGCGCGTTTGGTTGGTTGCTGCAGGAGCAGCATTGGAGGACTGCCCCTTTAAATAGGGCTCCTCCAGATGACAGCCTGTGGTGCGGGTGCGCAGTACGCCCGCTGCGCAGGTTGACAACGGGAAACCTGGAAGCCACGGTAAGTGCCTTCAATTTACCCACAATCGCGTGGGGAATGGACCGATTTCACTGGGCGGGTTACCCACGAGCCCAGTCGCCCCTCTGCTGTAGAGAGAGCCTGTTTTATTTATTCACACCTCCTGATTCCCATTTTCATGAGGTTTCAATCCAGACAATAATATCAGAGCAAGAATTTCAGTAACTGAAGTCGATTTCCTGTGGCAATGCACATGGGGAGTCAAGACCAATGTGTAATGTGGGGTTAGAGAGAGGACAATTTGACCAGGGCATTCAAACATAACTCAGTCATATTCATAATTCTATCCTTATTTTTATATATTTTGATTTCATGTTATTACTGGTTAAAAAGCAACGTATGGTAATTTGGGAAGCAGAGAAGTCGAGTTGGTTGGAACACGGATTGAGGAGCTGGCAGATGCGGAACTGAGGTGCTACAATGCCACCACTGGTGGGAGATGTTTGCATCGTCAGTTCCCATTATAAATGCTGACAGTGGAATTCATAACGGTAAAAATTGATAGGAAGTGTGCATGGACCTTAGTTTTTTAAGATTAGATACATAGATAGATACTTCCAATTTCCACTCATTCCTCACCATTACATGGTCCATCCTTTCCTGGTCTTCTCTCTCTCTGTCGCTGGTGATGAGATTTCCAACAATATCTATTACAAGTTTAAAAAGGGTACGAGGGAAAGGCTGAACAATTATAAGCCGGTCAGTCTTACCTCGGTGGTGGGCAAACTATTAGAATCAATACTGAGAGATAGGATAAACTGTCACTTGGAAAGGCATGGTTTAATCAGGGATAGTCAGCATAGATTTGTTCAGGGAAGGTCATGCCTTACAAATCTGATTGAATTCTTTGAGGAAGTAACAAGGAGGATTGATGAGGGTAGTGCAGTGGATGTTGTCTACATGTATTTTAGTAAGGCATTTGACAAGGTCCCACATAGCAGACTGGTCAGAAAGGTAAAAGCCCATGGGATACAGGGAAATGTGGTGAATTGGATCCAAAATTGGCTCAGTAACAGGAAACAAAGGGTAAAAGTCGATGGATTTCTTTGCAAATGGAAATCCGTTTCCAGTGGTGTGCCACAGGGCTCAGTGTTGGGTCCCTTGCTGTTTGTGGTGTATATTAATGATTTGGACTTGAATGTAGGGGGCATGATTGGCAAATTTGCAGACGACACAAAAATTGGCCGTGTAGTTGATGGTGAAGAGGATAGCTGTAGACTCCAAGAAGATATCAATGGGTTGGTGGAGTGGTCGGAAAAGTGACAAATGGAGTTCAACCCAGAGAAGTGTGAGGTAATGCACTTAGGGAGGGCAAACAGTAAAAGGGAATACGCAGTAAATGGGAATATATTGAGAGGGGTAGAGGAAGTGAGAGACCTTGGAGTGCATGTGCACAGATCGCTGAAGGTGACAGTACAGGTAGATAAGGTTGTGAAGAAGGCATACGGAATGCTCTCCGTTATTAGCTGAGGTATAGAATACAAAAGCAGGGATGTAATGATGGAACTGTATAAAACGCTGGTAAGGCCACAGCTGGAGTATTGTGCGCAGTTCTGGTCACCACATTACAGGAAGGACGTAATTGCTGTGGAGAGAGTGCAGAGAAGATTTACAAGAATGTTGCCAGGGCTTGAAAATTGCAGCTACGAAGAGAGATTGGATCAGCTGGGGTTGTTTTCCTTGGAGCAAAGGAGGATGAGGGGAGACTTGATTGAGGTGTACAAAATTATGAAGGGCCTAGATAGAGTAGACAGGAAGTACCTGTTTCCCCTAGCAGAGAGTTCAAGAACTAGAGGACATAGATTTAAGCTGATTGGCGGAAGGATTAGAGAGAGGACATGAGGAAAAACTTTTTTACCCAGAGGGTGGTGGGTGTATGGAATTCGCTGCCCGAATTGGTGGTAGAGGCAAGGACCCTCAACTCTTTTAAAAAGTACCTGGACCTGCACCTAAAGTGCTGTAAGCTGCAGGGCTACGGACCGGGTGCTGGAAGGTGGGATTAGAATGGGCACCTGGTTGTTCTTTGAGCCGGCGCGGACACGATGGGCCAAATGGTCCCCGACTGTGCTGTATCTTTTCTCTGGTTCTATGGTTCTAAGTCCACTGACTCCCACAACCTGGATTATGCTTCTTTTCACCCCACTTCCTGCAAGGACTCCATCCTTTCTCTTAGTTTCTCCATCTCCACTGAATTTCCTTCGATGACTCCACTTTCCGCACCGGAACTTCTGAAAACTCCAGCTATTTCACAAACGTGACAAGATCCTCTTTGCCCTCATCTTTCCAAGTTACCTGCCTCCACATAGCCAGATCATCTTCCACCACCTACAACATGACTGCACCACCAAACACATCTTTCCCCTACCTCTGTGCTTTCTGGAGGGACCATTCCCTTTGTGCAGACTACTTCACTCTTCCACCACCGTTCCGTGCAAACAGAGATGCAACACCTGTCTATTCACCTCCTCCCACACCACTGTTCAGGAACTCAACCACTTCTTCCATGTGAGGCAGAAATTTACATGTGCCTCCTCTAATCTAGTCTCTGTATTTGCTGATCATGGTGCAGTGTCCGATACACCAAATGCAGATTAGGTGACTGCTTTGCTGAACACTTCCATTCTAATTCCCCTATTCCTCCCACTCGTACCCTAACCTCTCCATCTTTGGCCTCCTACATTGTTCCAACAAAGCTCAACACAAGCAGTAAGGAACAGTGTCAGAGGGTGGAGACCCTTCTTCAGGACACAGAACTGTCAGAGGGAGTGGTGCCATTGGTGCCGCCCTGCTTTATTTTTCTCTTTTCAAGGCTGGAGGACCTAACCCTATTTTGCCAGCTTCTCCTGTTTTAATTTCAGACCTTTTTTAAAAAATGTAAGAGGTGGGTGACACATGTGAAAAATGTAAGATGTGTGGCTAGGCAGCATTTATTGCACAACCTTCATTGTCCTGAGGGCATTAAAGAGTCAATTACGTAGTGTGGGACTAGAATCACAGGTAGGTCAGAGCATAAAGGGAATTGGATATATACTAACGCACCTCAGAAAGGATATACTGGCCTTGAGGGGGTGCAGTGCAGATTCACCAGAATGAAACGAAGACTAAAAAGGTTCATTATAAGGACAGGTTGTATAGGCTGGGCTTGTATTCCCTCAAGTTTAGAAGATTAAAGGGAAAATTAATTGAGGTATTTAACATGATCGAAGGAGTTGATAGGGTAGATAGACAGAAAGTATTTATCTGTAACAGAGGTCCTGAATCTATTGTCCCCCCACCTTCTGCATCCCCTCCCCCCCCCCCACCCTCCCCTCCACTCCAACACCTCCCTCTCCCCTCTATCTCCCTTCCAACACTTCCCCCTCTGACACAACACATCCCCCTCCCCCTCCAACACCTCTACCTCCACAAGGGTTGCCAACTCTGGTGGGACATTTTCCTGGAGGTTTCATCACATGACCTCCTGCCCCACTCCCACATTCCCACCATTAGTCCATCCGACAGGGTTACCGCCCTCCCACGGCCAACTGGAAAAGGAACAGACTATTGGATTAATCTCCACTGTTGGTCAATCTGCCTTTTTCCTCCATCTCCAATATTTTTATAACTAATAAATGAGATTGTTGAAAGAAAATGAAAAAAAACACAATTTTGTTTCATGCGCCTCTGATTTTTCTCCCAGGTTTTTGCTCCCAGCAGCGTCCTGGTGATTAATCTTCAATTCCTGGAGACTCCAGTGCAATCCTGGAGAGTTGGTAACCCCCGAACTTTGTTCTATCCTGGCGCTTCCTCACCTCTCATTTTAAGGCCCTGAGGACGGCCTGAACCCCAGGAAATCGTCTGATCCGTTCTCCACATCGACACCCGCGTTTCCAACACTTTCTGCTCTGGTTACCGATAAAGGTGGCCGGGTAGTCGGCACTAACTACAGCACTGAGGTTATGGGGCCTCACTTGCCGCCCCGCTGAGGTAACCCGCCTGACCGCCCCGCTGAGGGAACCCGCCTGACCGCCACCGCACTGAGGTAACCCGCCTGACCGCCACCGCACTGAGGTAACCCGCCTGACCGCCACCGCACTGAGGTAACCCGCCTGACCGCCGCCGCACTGAGGTAACCCGCCTGACCGCCACCGCACTGAGGTAACCCGCCTGACCGCCGCCGCACTGAGGTAACCCGCCTGACCGCCACCGCACTGAGGTAACCCGCCTGACCGCCGCCGCACTGAGGTAACCCGCCTGACCGCCGCCACCCCGCACTGAGGTAACCTGCCTGACCGCCGCCACCCCGCACTGAGGTAACCCGCCTGACCGCCGCCACCCCGCACTGAGGTAACCCGCCTGACCGCCACCGCACTGAGGTAACCCGCCTGACCGCCGCCGCACTGAGGTAACCCGCCTGACCGCCACCGCACTGAGGTAACCCGCCTGACCGCCGCCGCACTGAGGTAACCCGCCTGACCGCCGCCACCCCGCACTGAGGTAACCTGCCTGACCGCCGCCACCCCGCACTGAGGTAACCCGCCTGACCGCCGCCACCCCGCACTGAGGTAACCCGCCTGACCGCCGCCACCCCGCACTGAGGTAACCTGCCTGACCGCCGCCACCCCGCACTGAGGTAACCCGCCTGACCGCCGCCACCCCGCACTGAGGTAACCCGCCTGACCGCCACCGCACTGAGGGAACCCGCCTGACCGCCGCCACCCCGCACTGAGGTAACCCGCCTGACCGCCACCGCACTGAGGGAACCCGCCTGACCGCCGCCGTGCTGAGGGAACCCGCCTGACCGCCGCCCCGCACTGAGGGAACCCGCCTGACCGCCGCCCCGCACTGAGGGAACCCGCCTGACTGCCGCCACCCCGCACTGAGGTAACCCGCCTGACCGCCACCGCACTGAGGGAACCCGCCTGACCGCCGCCACCCCGCACTGAGGTAACCCGCCTGACCGCCGCCCCGCACTGAGGGAACCCGCCTGACTGCCGCCACCCCGCACTGAGGGAACCCGCCTGACTGCCGCCCCGCACTGAGGTAACCCGCCTGACTGCCGCCCCGCACTGAGGTAACCCGCCTGACTGCCGCCCCGCACTGAGGTAACCCGCCTGACTGCCGCCCCGCACTGAGGGAACCCGCCTGACCGCCGCCGTGCTGAGGGAACCCGCCTGACTGCCGCCCCGCACTGAGGTAACCCGCCTGACTGCCGCCCCGCACTGAGGTAACCCGCCTGACTGCCGCCCCGCACTGAGGTAACCCGCCTGACTGCCGCCCCGCACTGAGGTAACCCGCCTGACTGCCGCCCCGCACTGAGGTAACCCGCCTGACCGCCGCCGTGCTGAGGGAACCCGCCTGACCGCCGCCCCGCACTGAGGTAACCCGCCTGACTGCCGCCACCCCGCACTGAGGGAACCCGCCTGACTGCCGCCCCGCACTGAGGGAACCCGCCTGACTGCCGCCCCGCACTGAGGGAACCCGCCTGACCGCCGCCGTGCTGAGGGAACCCGCCTGACCGCCGCCACCCCGCACTGAGGGAACCCGCCTGACTGCCGCCACCCCGCACTGAGGGAACCCGCCTGACTGCCGCCACCCCGCACTGAGGGAACCCGCCTGACTGCCGCCGCCCCGCACTGAGGTAACCCGCCTGACTGCCGCCACCCCGCACTGAGGGAACCCGCCTGACCGCCGCCGTGCTGAGGGAACCCGCCTGACCGCCGCCCCGCACTGAGGTAACCCGCCTGACCGCCGCCGTGCTGAGGGAACCCGCCTGACCGCCGCCCCGCACTGAGGTAACCCGCCTGACCGCCGCCACCCCACACTGAGGTAACCCGCCTGACCGCCGCCCCGCACTGAGGGAACCCGCCTGACCGCCGCCACCCCGCACTGAGGTAACCCGCCTGACCGCCGCCACCCCACACTGAGGTAACCCGCCTGACCGCCACCCCGCACTGAGGTAACCCGCCTGACTGCCGCCACCCCGCACTGAGGTAACCCGCCTGACCGCCGCCACCCCGCACTGAGGTAACCCGCCTGACCGCCACCCCGCACTGAGGTAACCCGCCTGACCGCCACCCCGCACTGAGGTAACCCGCCTGACCGCCGCCCCGCACTGAGGTAACCCGCCTGACCGCCGCCACCCCGCACTGAGGTAACCCGCCTGACCGCCGCCGCCCCGCACTGAGGTAACCCGCCTGACCGCCGCCCCGCACTGAGGGAACCCGCCTGACCGCCGCCCCGCTGAGGTAACCCGCCTGACCGCCGCCCCGCACTGAGGGAACCCGCCTGACTGCCGCCACCCCGCACTGAGGGAACCCGCCTGACTGCTGCCCCGCACTGAGGTAACCCGCCTGACCGCCACCGCACTGAGGGAACCCGCCTGACCGCCGCCGTGCTGAGGGAACCCGCCTGACCGCCGCCCCGCACTGAGGTAACCCGCCTGACCGCCGCCACCCCACACTGAGGTAACCCGCCTGACCGCCGCCCCGCACTGAGGGAACCCGCCTGACCGCCGCCACCCCGCACTGAGGTAACCCGCCTGACCGCCGCCACCCCACACTGAGGTAACCCGCCTGACCGCCACCCCGCACTGAGGTAACCCGCCTGACCGCCACCGCACTGAGGGAACCCGCCTGACCGCCGCCACCCCGCACTGAGGTAACCCGCCTGACCGCCGCCACCCCGCACTGAGGTAACCCGCCTGACCGCCACCCCGCACTGAGGTAACCCGCCTGACCGCCACCCCGCACTGAGGTAACCCGCCTGACCGCCGCCCCGCACTGAGGTAACCCGCCTGACCGCCGCCACCCCGCACTGAGGTAACCCGCCTGACCGCCGCCGCCCCGCACTGAGGTAACCCGCCTGACCGCCGCCCCGCACTGAGGGAACCCGCCTGACCGCCGCCCCGCACTGAGGTAACCCGCCTGACCGCCGCCACCCCGCACTGAGGGAACCCGCCTGACCGCCGCCGCCCCGCACTGAGGGAACCCGCCTGACCGCCGCCACCCCGCACTGAGGTAACCCACCTGACCGCCGCCCCGCACTGAGGGAACCCGCCTGACCGCCGCCCCGCTGAGGTAACCCACCTGACCGCCGCCACCCCGCACTGAGGTAACCCGCCTGACCGCCGCCACCCCACACTGAGGTAACCCGCCTGACCGCCGCCCCGCACTGAGGTAACCCGCCTGACCGCCGCCACCCCGCACTGAGGTAACCCGCCTGACCGCCGCCCCGCACTGAGGGAACCCGCCTGACCGCCGCCCCACACTGAGGTAACCCGCCTGACCGCCGCCCCGCACTGAGGTAACCCGCCTGACCGCCGCCCCGCACTGAGGTAACCCGCCTGACCACCGCCACCGTGCTGAGGGAACCCGCCTGACCGCCACCCCGCACTGAGGTAACCCGCCTGACCGCCGCCACCCCCGCACTGAGGTAACCCGCCTGACCGCCGCCCCGCACTGAGGTAACCCGCCTGACCACCGCCACCGTGCTGAGGGAACCCGCCTGACCGCCACCCCGCACTGAGGTAACCCGCCTGACCGCCGCCACCCCGCACTGAGGTAACCCGCCTGACCGCCGCCGCCCCGCACTGAGGTAACCCGCCTGACCGCCACCACCCCGCACTGAGGGAACCCGCCTGACCGCCGCCGCCCCGCACTGAGGTAACCCGCCTGACCGCCACCCCGCACTGAGGTAACCCGCCTGACCGCCACCCCGCACTGAGGTAACCCGCCTGGCCGCCGCCACCCCGCACTGAGGTAACCCGCCTGACCGCCGCCACCCCGCACTGAGGTAACCCGCCTGACCGCCGCCACCCCGCACTGAGGTAACCCGCCTGACCGCCGCCACCCCCGCACTGAGGTAACCCGCCTGACCGCCGCCACCCCGCACTGAGGTAACCCGCCTGACCGCCGCCCCGCTGAGGGAACCCACCTGACCGCCGCCACCCCCGCACTGAGGTAACCCGCCTGACCGCCGCCACCCCGCACTGAGGTAACCCGCCTGACCGCCGCCGCCTTCTTCATCCCTTCGCGTGCTTCGCCTTCAGTGACTTTCCCGCCCAGCACGTGCACTCTGTGCGCATACGCATGCGCGTCCGCCTCGCCATCACCCAGATAGGGGACACTCCTCCGCGCTAGGCCCTATGGGTAACAGCAGACGCCATTGGGATGCTGCCACCGCGGGCGGCACCAACTCCCAGCACGTTGCCTCAATTCATCTTCAATGCGCGAAATAGTTATGATTGAGCGCTCGCGCTGAAGTAGAGTTGTAATGGATACTGATCGAGTGCAGAAAAATCCCCCCTTTGTTCTACGTCTGCCTCAAAGATGGGGGACGGGCGGGTCGGGCGGCTCCCCGCACGACGCCATGTACTTTGTTCCAGCAGCGGACGGACCGGACCGTGAAAGGCGCTATATAAATGCAAGATCTAGAATGCACTGCCTGAAAGGATGGTGGAAGCAGATTCCATGGTAACTTTCAAAAGGAAATTGGATAAATACTTGAAGGGCAAAAATTGCAGGGTTCTGGGGAAAGGGCAGGGGAGTGGGACTAATCAGATAGATCTTTCAAAGAACCGAATGGCCTCCTTCTGTGCTGTGTGATTCTATGATTCTACATTTTTAAAAAATGTTTCTCTCACTCATTGCTGTGGGTTTATTCTTTTTCTGTTACATTATTATTGCTTTGATTTCAGCCTCTTAACCTGAGCTGACACTCCAGTGCAGTGCTGAGGGAATGCTGCACTGTCATCGATGTCTGCCTCCAGAGGAGACATTAACCCATATCTGCCTATTCAAGTGGATGTAAAAGATCCCACAGCACTATTTGAAGAAGAGCAGCAGAGTAATAAATATTGGCCAGGACCCCGGGGAGAACTCCTCTACTGTTCTTTGAAATAGTGCCATTGGATCTTTTTCGTCCATCTTAGAGGGCAGACGGGGCCTCGGTTTAACGTCTCATCTGAAAGACAGCAGATTTAACAGTGAAGCACTCCCTCAGTACTGCACTGGGAATGTCAGCCTGGATTATATGCTGAAGTCTCTGGAGAGGGGCTTGAAACCACGACCTTCTGACTCATATTGCTACCCACTGAGCCACAGCGAGCAGCAGCCCCGCAGAGAAACACACATCAATAGACAACCAGCTGTGACCTGACCAGGGACAGAAATCCCTTTTGAATGGTTAACAGGCTATGATTTCATTCAGCCAGCTGTGTGTAACTTTGCCACAGGAGAAAGGGAATCTCACATAAACATATCCGAGAACAGCCTGTCGAAACCATTCTGAACCCCAGAGGGCTGTGGATGCTCAGTCATTGAGTATATTCAAGGCTGAGATAGATTTTTGGACTCTAGGATATGGGGATCGGGCGGGAAAGTTCCCCTCCAAGCCACACACCATCCCGACTTGGAAATATATCACCGTTCCTTCATCGTCGCTGGGTCAAAATCCTGGAACTCCCTTCCTAACAGCACTGTGGGAGAACCGTCACCACACGGACTGCAGCGGTTCAAGAAGGCGGCTCACCACCACCTTCTCAAGGGCAACAGATTGGCCACCATGTTTGCTTACAAACTAATAGTGACTGCATTTCAAAAAATAGTTGACTAGCTGTGAGGCACTTCAGGATGTCCTGAGAGATGTAATAAGGTGCTTTGAAAATGCAATTTTTTTCTCTTAGAATCATAGAATCTTACAGCACTGAAGGAGGCCACTTGGACAATCGTGCCTGTGTGGTTCTTTGAAAAAGCGTTCCAATTAGTCCCACTCCCAAGATCATTCCCCATAGCCCTGCAGATATTTCCTTTTCAAGTATTTATCCAAATCCCTTTTGAAATTTACTATTGAATCTGCTTCCACCGCCCTTTCAGGCAGCGCATTCCAGTATCTGCAAATTCAACCATTTCAGCAATAGACGGAGGGGTATAACAGATGATGTGGTGTTTGGTAGTTTTTTGAACATTGGGAATGGCTGGTGGTCTCTTCCGGTCCTGTACCCTGGGGTTAACATCGTCACGGACTTGCTGAAGACATCACGGAGGCTGGCCACCTTGGGAAAGGGGAGGGACTTTGTGGGAGGTGGTCTTTTTGCAGGAAACCCTTCTCCTGCTCATACCCCGACTGCTGCAGCTGATTTCATTCCTTTTTTTTAAGAAGAGATATGTTGTGATGCTGTTTACTCTGCACTGACGCTGAGACAATGCCAGGACATGGCGATGTGAGTGCTTACTCAGCCCAATTACCGGTCATGAGTCAGCTCGGCAGTGTTTGATAGACGACAACACGGACTGATTGTCACTTCTTTGCTTGTTAAACAGAGGGTGGCTGACGGGAAGCCATTCAGTTGACATTAGAGTAGAAGAGGGCCTGAGATAAATGGGTTATTACTGCACGGAGCATTAATCCCACATCATGTTTACTGCCCGCATGTTTCTCTGGTCAGCACACTTATTATTTATCATCCAAGAAGCAGAAGATCTTCAATAAAACCTGGAATGGAATGGCTTCTGAGTGGGATACAGTTATAACATCGCAGTAAAGTACAGTCACAATACCAGAGTGGGATACAGTTATAACATCGCAGTAAAGTACAGTCACAATACCAGAGTGGGATACAGTTATAACATCGCAGTAAAGTACAGTCACAATACCAGAGTGGGATACAGTTATAACATCGCAGTAAAGTACAGTCACAATACCAGAGTGGGATACAGTTATAACATCGCAGTAAAGTACAGTCACAATACCAGAGTGGGATACAGTTATAACATCGCAGTAAAGTACAGTCACAATACCAGAGTGGGATACAGTTATAACATCGCAGTAAAGTACAGTCACAATACCAGAGTGGGATACAGTTATGACACCAGAGCAAAGTACAGTCACAATACCAGAGTGCGATTCAGTTATAACATCACAGTAAAGTACAGTCACAATACCAGAGTGAATACAATTATAACACCAGAACAAAGTACAGTGACAATACCAGAGTCAGATCAGATTTCCTTTATTTTTGACTTTATTTCAGATCTCTTCTATTTTTTGATTTGATTTCAGATTTGACATGTTTTCAGCCTACTTTCTGTGTACCGAAATTCCCCTATCTATTGTGTTGTGGTGTTGTAGGGAAGGGTTTAGTGTCTTCGGGTGCTGGATGAGGTGGGGAATTGATGGATTAGGAACATAGGAACAGGAGTAGGCCATTCAGCCCCTCGTGCCTGCTCCGCCATTTGATAAGATCATGGCTGATCTGTGATCTAACTCCATATACCTGCCTTTGGCCCATTTCCCTTAATACCTTTGGTTGCCAAAAAGCTATCTATCTCACATTTAAATTTAGCAATTGAGCTAGTATCAATTGCCGTTTGCACTCTATCTCACATTGTTTGAGGCTTGCTGTGAAAGGGATGTGAGATAGTGCCAGCTAACTGCTGTCTCTAAGACTGTTAATGATAACTGGAAGAATTCTTTCGAGCAGGACCCTTCATAGTTGGTTGGCCTTGCAGTCAACCAACACCCAGTCAATGGGCAAATTAAGTTCTATTAATAAAGTGTTTTTTTTGTTCCTCCATCTCCTCCCTACTTCCTCATTGTGTTGAAATCAAGACTCATTGCACCGTGTCCCATTCGAATTCATTCTTTCCCTGGAGAACTCATCCCTCCCCTGAGCCTTCCCAAGTGTTTGCCGGGGCTCAGCACTCTGGCCTCTGAGTTAGAAGGTTGTGGGTTCAAAGAGAAAAAAAGAATTTGCATTTATTCAGCAACTTTCACGACCTCGGGATGTCCTAAAGAGCTTTACAGCCAATGAAGTACTTTCGAAGTGTAGTCACTGTTGTAATGTAGAAAACGCAGCAGCCAATTTACACACAGCAAGATCCCACAAACAGCAATGCGATGATGACCAGATAATCTGTTTTTTTTGAGTAATGTTGGTTGAGGGATAAATATTGGTAAGGTCACTTGGGAGAACTCCCCTGATCGTCTTAGAAATCGAGTTGTGGGATCTTTTATGTCCACCTGAGAGGGCAGACGGGGCCTCGGTTTAACATCTTATCTGAAACGCAGCACCTCCAACAGTACAGCACTCCCTCAGTACTGCACTGGGAGTGTCAGCCTGAATTACGTGCTCAAGTCTCTGGAGTGGGACTTGAACCCACGACCTTTGACTCTGAGGCGAGAGTGCTACCCACTGAGTCATGGCCCCGGCACAGCCAAGTCCCACTGGCTGCCTGATTCCTACATTGCAACGGTGACGACACTTCAAGAGTAAATTCATTGGCCAAGAAGTGCTTTGGGACGTCCTTCCGTCATGAAAAGCACTTCAGGAATGCAAGTTCTTTCTTTTCTCCCTTCCTCCTGCAATCTACGACCCCAGCTGGGCGACATCGAACCATGAATTGGTGATTTACCCCACATTGACCAATGTTCCCACTCCCTCTCGCTGTTTGGTAGCCTCATACCGGGACCTGCAGGCAGGTGAATGGGAGGGCGGGATCAGGCTCAGCTCCGGCACCCATCATGGTAAGATAGTGTGCTTCAGTTATGCTGGAATCCATTATTAATGAAGTGGTAACAGGGCACTTAGAAAATCATAACATGATTAGGCAGAGTCAACGCGGTTTTATGAAAGGGAAATCGTGTTTGACAAATTTATTAGAATTTTTTGAGGATGTAACCAGCAGGGTAGATAAAGGGGAATCAGTGGATGTAATATATTTGGATTTTCAAAAGGCATTCGATAAGGTGCCACATAAAAGGCTATTTCACAAGGTGATGGCTTATGAGGTTGGGGGTGATATATTAGCATGGATAGAGGATTGGTTAAAGGACAGAAAACAGAGAGTAGGGATAAACGGGTCATTCTCAGATTGTAACTAGTGGGGTGCCGCGAGGATCAGTGCTTGGGCCTCAGCTATTTACAATCTATATTAATGACTGGCAGGTGCCAGTGTTGTAGCTGAACTGGAACAATTTGGCTAGAGGCGCGGCTAGTTCTGGAGCACAAGTCTTCAGCACTACAGCCGGGATGTTGTCGGGGCCCATAGCCTTTGTTGTATCCAGTGCACTCAGCCGTTTCTTGATATCATGTGGAGTGAATCGAATTGGCTTTTGACTGGCTTCTGTAATGGTGGGGATATCGGGAGGAGGCCGAGATGGATCATCCACTCGGCACTTCTGGCTGAAGATGGTTGCAAAGGCTTCAGCCTTGTCTTTTGCACTCACGTGCTGGTCTCCGCCATCATTGAGGATGGGGATGTTTACGGAGCCTCCTCCTCCCATTAGCTGTTTAATTGTCCACCACCATTCATGACTGGATGTGGCAGGACTGCAGAGCTTTGATCTGATCTGTTGGTTGTGGAATCGCTTAGCTCTGTCTATAGCATGTTGCTTCCGCTGTTTAGTATGCATGTAGTCCTGAGTTGTAGCTTCACCAGGTTGGCACCTCATTTTTAGGTACGCCTGGTGCTGCTCCTGGCATGCTCTTCTACACTCCTCATTGAACCAGGGTTGATCCCCTGGCTTGTTGGTAATGGTAGAGTGAGGAATATGCCGGGCCATGAGGTTACAGATTGTGCTGGAATATAATTCTGCTGCTGCTGATGGCCCACAGCGCCTCATGGATGCCCAGTTTTGATCTGCTAGATCTGTTCTGAATCTATCCCATTTAGCATGGTGGTAGTGCCACACAACACGTTGGATGGTGTCCTCAGTGCAAAGACGGGATTTCATCTCCACGAGGACTGTGCGGTGGTCACTCCTACCAATACTGTCATGGACAGATGCATTTGCGACAGGTAGATTGGTGAGGATGAGGTCAAGTAAGTTTTTCCCTCGTGTTGGTTCGCTCACCAACTGCCGCAGGCCCAGTCTAGCAGCTATGTCCTTCAGGACTCGGCCAGCTCGGTCAGTCGTGGTGCTACCAAGTCACTCTTGGTGATGGATATTGAAGTCCCCCACCCAGAGTACATTCTGTGCCCTTGCTACCCTCAGTGCTTCCTCCAAGTGGTGCTCAACATGGAGGAGGACTGATTCATCAGCTGAGGGAGGGCGGTAGGTGGTAATCAGCAGGAGGTTCCCTTGCCCATGTTTGACCTGATGCTACGAGATTTCATGGGGTCCGGAGTCAATGTTGAGGACTCCCAGGGCCACTCCCTCCTGACTATATCACTGTACCACCACCTCTGGTGGGTCTGTCCTGCCGGTGGGACAGGACATACCCAGGGATGGTGATGGAAGAGTCTGGGAGGTTGGCTGAAAGATATGATTCTGTGAGTATGGCTATGTCAGGCTGTTGCTTGACTAGTCTGTGGGACAGCTCTCCCAATTTTGGCACAAGTCCCCAGATGATAGTAAGGAGGACCTTACAGGGTCGACTGGGCTTGGTGTTTTGCCGTTGTCGTGTCCGGTGCCTAGTGGTCTGATGCCAGGTGGTCCGTCCGGTTTTATTCTTATTTTGACTTTTTGTAGTGAGATTTTACAACTGAGTGGCTTGCTAGGCCATTTCAGAGGGCAATTAAGAATCAACCACATTGCTGTGGGTCTGGAGTCACATATAGACCGGACCGGGTAAGGACGGCAGGTTTCCTTCCACTAAAGGACATTCGTGAACCAGATGGGTTTTTACATCAATCATGGCCACCCACCCTTACTAGTATTATTTAATTCCTGATTTTATTTAATTAATTGAATTTAAATTGCCCAGCTGCCGTGGCAGGATTTGAATTCATAACTCCAGATTATTAGTTCAGGCCTCCAGATTACTGGTCCAGTAACATAACGACTATGCTACGTACCATTCCAGTACAGCTGCAACACTGGCATCTACCCGACAATGTGGAAAATTGCCCAGGTATGTCCTGTCCACAAAAAGCAGGACAAATCCAATCCGGCCAATTACCGCCCCATCAGTCTACTCTCAATCATCAGCAAAGTGATGGAAGGTGTCGTCGACAATGCTATCAAGTGGCACTTACTCACCAATAACCTGCTCACCGATGCTCAGTTTGGGTTCCATCAGGACCACTCGGCTCCAGACCTCATTACAGCCTTGGTCCAAACATGGACAAAAGAGCTGAGTGCAGAGGTGAAGTGAGAGTGACTGCCCTTGACATCAAGGCAGCATTTGACCGAGTGTGGCACCAAGGAGCCCTAGTAAAATTGAAGTCAATGGGAATCAGGAGGAAAACTTTCCAGTGGCTGGAGTCATACCTAGCACAAAGGAAGATGGTAGTGGTTGTTGGAGGCCAGTCATCTCAGCCCCAGGGCATTGCTGCAGGAGTTCCTCAGGGCAGTGTCCTAGGCTCAACCATCTTCAGCTGCTTCATCAATGACCTTCCCTCCATCATAAGGTCAGAAATGGGGATGTTCGCTGCTGATTGCACAGTGTTCAGTTCCATTCACTACCCCTCAAATAATGAAGCAGTCCGAGCCCGCATGCAGCAAGACCTGGACAACATCCAGGCTTGGGCTCAGAAGTGGCAAGTAACATTCGCGCCAGATAAGTGCCAGGCAATGACCGTCTCGAACAAGAGAGAGTCTAACCACCTCCCCTTGTCATTCAACGGCATTACCATCGCCGAATCCCCCACCGTCAACATCCTGGGGGCCACCATTGACCAGAAACCTAACTGGACCAGCCATACAAATACTGTGGCTACAAGAGCAGGTCAGAGGCTGGGTATTCTGCGGTGAGTGACTCACCTCCTGACTTCCCAAAGCCTTTCCACCATCTACAAGGCACAAGTCAGGAGTGTGATGGAATACTCTCCACTTGCCTGGATGAGTGCAGCTCCAACAACACTCAAGAAGCTCGACACCATCCAAGATAAAGCAGCCCGCTTGATTGGCACCCCATCCACCACCCTAAACATTCACTCCCTTCACCACCGGCGCACTGTGGCTGCAGTGTGTACCATCCACAGGATGCACTGCAGCAACTCGCCAAGGCTTCTTCGACAGCACCTCCCAAACCCGCGACCTCTACCACCTAGAAGGACAAGGGCAGCAGGCACATGGGAACAACACCACCTGCACGTTCCCCTCCAAGTCACACACCATCCCGACTTGGAAATATATCGCTGTTCCTTCATTGTCGCTGGGTCAAAATCCTGGAACTCCCTTCCTAACAGCACTGTGGGAGAACCGTCACCACACGGACTGCAGTGGTTCAAGAAGGCGGCTCACCACCTCCTTCTCAAGGGCAATTAGGGATGGGCAATAAATGCCGGCCTCGCCAGCGACGCCCACATCCCATGAGCAAATAAAAAAACAACTTAGATGAAGGGACCGAGTGTAATGTATCCAAGTTTGCTGATGACACAAAGCTAGGTGGGAAAGCAAGCAGTGAGGAGGAAACAAAGAGTCTGCAAAGGGATATAGACAGGTTAAGTGAGTGGGCAAAAAGATGGCAGATGGAGTATAATGTGGGGAAATGTGAGGTTATTCACTTTGTTAGGAAGAATAGAAAAACAGAATATTTTTAAATGGTGAGAAACTATTAAATGTTGGTGTTCAGAGAGATCTGGGTGTCTTTGTACAAGAAACACAAAAAGTTAGCATGCAGGTACAGCAAGCAATTAGGAAGACAAATGACATGTTGGCCTTTATTGCAAGGGGGTTGGATACAAGAGTAAGGAAGTCTTACTACAATTGTACAGGGCTTTGGTGAGACCTCACCTGGCGTACTGTGCACAGTTTTGGTCTCCTTATCTAAGGAAGGATATACTTGCCTTGGAGGCGGTGCAGTGAAGGTTCATTAGATTAATTCCTGGGATGAGAGGGTTGTACTATGAGGAGAGGTTGAGTAGAATGGGCCGATACTCTCTGGAGTTTAGAAGAATGAGAGGTGATCTCATTGAAACATATAAGATTCTGAGGGGGCTTGACAGGGTAGATGCTGAGAGATTGTTTCCCCTGGCTGGAGAGTCTAGAACTAGGGGGCATAGTCGCAGGATAAGGGATCGGCCATTTAAGACTGAGATGAGGAGGAATTTCTTCACGCAGTGGGTTGTGAATCTTTGGAATTCTCCACCCCAGAGGGCTGTGGATGTTGAGTATATTCAAAACTGAGATCGATAGATTTGTGGACTCGAGGGGAATCAATGGAAATGGGGATTGGACGGGAAAGTGGAGTTGAGGTCGAAGATCAGTCATGATCTGATTGAATGTCGGAGCAGGCTCGAGGGGCCGAATGGCCTATTCATGCTCCGATTTCCTATGTCGAAGCTGGGATTGTTCTCCTTCGTGTAGAGAAGGTTAAAGGGAGATTTGATAAGAGCGTTCAAAATCATGGACGGTTTTGATTGGGTAGACTGCGAGAAAATGTTTCCAGTGGCAAAAGGGTCGGTAACCAGAGGACACAGATTTAAGGTGATCGGCTAAAGAGCCAGAGGGCAGATGAGGAGAATTGTTTTTCACAGCGAGTTGTTATGATCTGGAATGCACTGCCTGAAAGGGCGGTGGAAGCGGATTCAATAATAACTTTCAAAAGAGAATTGGATAAATACTTGAAGGGAAAAAATTTGCAGGGCTCTGGGGAAAGAGCAGGGGAGTGGGACGAATTGGATAGCTCTTTCAAAGAGCCAGCACAGACACAATGGGCCGAATGGCCTCCTCCCATGCTGTATGATTGTATGAGTCTAAAATTAGCCTCGGAGAACGGTGAGTGGAGAGTGGCCAGTGATCAGTGAACGATATCCCCAGGCAGAGTCAGCACCTTCGGGAGAGGAGCAGAGAATCCTGGAGCGAAGAGAAGATGGGAGAGAACTCTCTGAGCGAAAGCTCATCGACCTGAAACATTAACCCAATCTTCCTCTCTCCGTGGACGCTGCCTGAGTGTTTCCAGCACTATCTGTTTTTATCCCAGTTTGTTTTGTTTGGTTTGAGAGGGTTTCTTTCCCTCTCTCGGTAGTTAACGGGTGCAGGTGGCACCAGTCTGATCCCAGAGATTTCCCCGTGCCAGATCTGAGCGCTGACTCTCTCCCAGTGCCAGGGCACAAGTAAATGTAACTGGTTAGGAATTTAAATAAATAGATTCATAAAAGTTCTACCAAGGGAATGGCAGATTGATGGAGCTTTTCTCCCAGGAGAATTGGATGATGTAGCCAATTAAAGGCCTGATCTGCAACCCCTGGGACTGACATTTGATTCTATCTCAGGCTGAAGTATGTCTGTATTTCTTGCTTGTTATGTGCCACAACAACAGGACGCAGTTACTGACTCTGTGACGATAACATGGAACTTGGCTGATGGTGAGAGATATCCCCCTCCCCCTGGGCCCCCGCTCCCCACCCCTCATCAAAACCTCACTCTCCAGAGTCCCAGGGTCCCCAGTCGATGGTTCACTGGGAGGCTCCGAGTGGGATGGACAAATCCTAAGTGTTACTGGACCAGGGCCTGCTGCCTTGCACTGGACACAAGGAGGCTGAAGATCTGCACCCCTTCCTGTCACACTCCCACAGGAGGTCCAGTGCAGCCAACGGGCAGAGAATATTGCGGGGTTCAGGCCTCCTCCGCCAGGTTCAACGGGGGACATCTTTGGGGCCAGGACCTCAACCCCTTCCAAGGTAAGGCCCCCCACACCCATCCGACAGTGCAGCGCTCCCTCAGTACTGACCCTCTGACAGTGCAGCACTCCCTCAGTACTGAACCTCTGACAGTGCAGCGCTCCCTCATTACTGACCCTCCGACAGTGCAGCACTTCCTCAGTACTGACCCTCCGACAGTGCAGCGCTCCCTCAGCACTGACCCTCCGACAGTGCAGCACTTCCTCAGTACTGACCCTCCGACAGTGCAGCGCTCCCTCAGTACTGACCCTCCGACAGTGCAGCACTTCCTCAGTACTGACCCTCCGACAGTGCAGCGCTCCCTCAGAACTGACCCTCCGACAGTGCAGTGCTCCCTCAGTACTGACCCTCCGACAGTGCAGCGCTCCCTCAGTACTGACCCTCCGACAGTGCAGCGCTCCCTCAGTACTGACCCTCCGACAGTGCAGCGCTCCCTCAGCACTGACCCTCCGACAGTGCAGCGCTCCCTCAGCACTGACCCTCCGACAGTGCAGCGCTCCCTCAGTACTGACCCTCCGACAGTGCAGCACTCCCTCAGCACTGACCCTCCGACAGTGCAGCGCTCCCTCAGTACTGACCCTCCGACAGTGCAGCGCTCCCTCAGTACTGACCCTCCGACAGTGCAGCACTCCCTCATTACTGACCCTCCGACAGTGCAGCACTTCCTCAGTACTGACCCTCCGACAGTGCAGCGCTCCCTCAGTACTGACCCTCCGACAGTGCAGCGCTCCCTCAGTACTGACCCTCCGACAGTGCAGCACTTCCTCAGCACTGACCCTCCGACAGTGCAGCGCTCCCTCAGTACTGACCCTCCGACAGTGCAGCGCTCCCTCAGTACTGACCCTCCGACAGTGCAGCACTTCCTCAGTACTGACCCTCCGACAGTGCAGCGCTCCCTCAGAACTGACCCTCCGACAGTGCAGCGCTCCCTCAGCACTGACCCTCCGACAGTGCAGCGCTCCCTCAGTACTGACCCTCCGACAGTGCAGCGCTCCCTCAGTACTGACCCTCCGACAGGGCAGCGCTCCCTCAGCACTGACCCTCCGACAGTGCAGCGCTCCCTCAGTACTGACCCTCCGACAGTGCAGCGCTCCCTCAGTACTGACCCTCCGACAGTGCAGCGCTCCCTCAGCACTGACCCTCCGACAGTGCAGCGCTCCCTCAGTACTGACCCTCCGACAGTGCAGCACTCCCTCAGCACTGACCCTCCGACAGTGCAGTGCTCCCTCAGTACTGACCCTCCGACAGTGCAGCGCTCCCTCAGTACTGACCCTCCGACAGTGCAGCCCTCCCTCAGTACTGACCCTCCGACAGTGCAGCGCTCCCTCAGTACTGACCCTCCGACAGTGCAGCCCTCCCTCAGTACTGACCCTCCGACAGTGCAGCGCTCCCTCAGTACTGACCCTCCGACAGTGCAGCCCTCCCTCAGTACTGACCCTCCGACAGCGCAGCGCTCCCTCAGTACTGACCCTCCGACAGTGCAGCACTCCCTCAGTACTGACCCTCCGACAGTGCAGTGCTCCCTCAGTACTGACCCTCCGACAGTGCAGCGCTCCCTCAGTACTGACCCTCCGACAGTGCAGCGCTCCCTCAGTACTGACCCTCCGACAGTGCAGCGCTCCCTCAGTACTGACCCTCCGACAGTGCAGCGCTCCCTCAGCACTGACCCTCCGACAGTGCAGCGCTCCCTCAGCACTGACCCTCCGACAGTGCAGCACTTCCTCAGCACTGACCCTCCGACAGTGCAGCGCTCCCTCAGAACTGACCCTCCGACAGTGCAGCGCTCCCTCAGCACTGACCCTCCGACAGTGCAGCGCTCCCTCAGTACTGACCCTCCGACAGTGCAGCACTCCCTCAGCACTGACCCTCCGACAGTGCAGTGCTCCCTCAGTACTGACCCTCCGACAGTGCAGCACTCCCTCAGTACTGACCCTCCGACAGTGCAGCACTCCCTCAGTACTGACCCTCCGACAGTGCAGCACTCCCTCAGCACTGACCCTCCGACAGTGCAGCGCTCCCTCAGTACTGACCCTCCGACAGTGCAGCGCTCCCTCAGTACTGACCCTCCGACAGTGCAGCGCTCCCTCAGTACTGACCCTCCGACAGTGCAGCGCTCCCTCAGTACTGACCCTCCGACAGTGCAGCACTCCCTCAGTACTGACCCTCCGACAGTGCAGCGCTCCCTCAGTACTGACCCTCCGACAGTGCAGCACTCCCTCAGTACTGACCCTCGGACAGTGCAGCGCTCCCTCATTACTGACCCTCCGACAGTGCAGCTCTCCCTCAGCACTGACCCTCCGACAGTGCAGCGATCCCTCAGCACTGACCCTCCGACAGTGCAGCGCTCCCTCAGTACTGACCCTCCGACAGTGCAGCGCTCCCTCAGTACTGACCCTCGGACAGTGCAGCGCTCCCTCAGTACTGACCCTCCGACAGTGCAGCACTCCCTCAGCACTGACCCTCCGACAGTGCAGTGCTCCCTCAGTACTGACCCTCCGACAGTGCAGCACTCCCTCAGTACTGACCCTCCGACAGTGCAGCACTCCCTCAGTACTGACCCTCCGACAGTGCAGCACTCCCTCAGCACTGACCCTCCGACAGTGCAGCGCTCCCTCAGTACTGACCCTCCGACAGTGCAGCGCTCCCTCAGTACTGACCCTCCGACAGTGCAGCGCTCCCTCAGTACTGACCCTCCGACAGTGCAGCGCTCCCTCAGTACTGACCCTCCGACAGTGCAGCACTCCCTCAGTACTGACCCTCCGACAGTGCAGCGCTCCCTCAGTACTGACCCTCCGACAGTGCAGCACTCCCTCAGTACTGACCCTCGGACAGTGCAGCGCTCCCTCATTACTGACCCTCCGACAGTGCAGCTCTCCCTCAGCACTGACCCTCCGACAGTGCAGCGATCCCTCAGCACTGACCCTCCGACAGTGCAGCGCTCCCTCAGTACTGACCCTCCGACAGTGCAGCACTCCCTCAGTACTGACCCTCGGACAGTGCAGCGCTCCCTCATTACTGACCCTCTGACAGTGCAGCTCTCCCTCATTACTGACCCTCCGACAGTGCAGCTCTCCCTCATTACTGACCCTCCGACAGTGCAGCCCTCCCTCAGTATTTCCCTCAAGTACGGCCCACAAATGACCAGATTTACTGGATTCAGTTTCACTAACCGTGGTGGGATTTGAACATGGAACCTCTGGGGATTCTGGCCAAGTAGCAACAGCTGCACAAAGAGACTCAAACCAAGTGTAAATCCCCTGAGTACAGGGGGCTGTCTGTTTCCACAAAACCCCAGCCCAGCATGGGAAAGAAATTCAACCTTCTTTTAAGTCATTCTCAGGATGTGGGCGTCGCTGGCAAGGCCGGCATTTATTGCCCATCCTTAGTCTCCCCCAGAAGGTGGCGGTGAGCCTTCTTCATGACCCACTGGTTGCAGTTTGATACAACTGAGTGACTTCCTGGGCCACTTTAGAAGGCAGTTGAGTCAGTTATGTTGGTGTGGGACTGGAGTCACATATCGGCCCAGACCGGGTAAGGACGGCCAGGTTTCCTTCCCTAAAGGACATTAGCGAACCAGTTGGGCTTTTACGATAATTGGACATCTTTTATTTAAACTGAATTCAACTTCTCAAACAGCCACTGGGACTTGAATTTGTGTTGTCTGGATTACTAGTCCAGTAACCTAACCCCTACACTACCGTATCCTGGACCTGCCAGATCGAAAGACATATTCCTCTCCTTTGGAGGGATTAAGCACAGAGTAGTTACATCGATTCTTGGACAGCTCCCGGCATCTCACTGTCAAGGGGAGTTCATAGATATATTGCATGGAAAGATTTTCCAGAAACATGGGCCAAAAGAAACATGCCAATCAGCTTGGAATCCTGCGGGGCTAAATTATTCCTCCATCGCAGAGATTCTACTTTATAAACCAAGGTTTGATGCCGTGCTACTGGGGATCTGAATCCCTACAAACGGGGGCCACCTCTCTGGCTCGGAGCAATCAACAAAAAACCCTCACCTAAAACCATCTTCTGAATTGATAAACCCCAGGGGAAGGGCCGAGTCTCACAGTGGGGGACAGCGCCATTGTGAAACGAGTGGGAGGCAGGAGGTAATGGAGAGGTGGAGGCTTGTGTTTGTGTTTTAATGGTCTGCAGATAGCAGGAGGAAGGGGAAGACTGAGGGAGGGGAGGAGTCTCGCGGCTTTGGGACCCTGGGAACAGATGAGTTACAGTAGAAGATTGTGCAATGAGTCTCCAACACACTGAGGAAACTGGGAGCTGACTAGCAATATATTTATCTGGTTGACAAGATCGATTTGGCAAAAGAGCCAAGAACAATAGAGGGAGCCAATTCTCTCACTCGATCTGATGCTGATCGACATCTCACGTTCAGGAGTATCCCCAAAGTGACAGAGGTCAAAGACAGATTATATTTCACTGAGCTTCTAACTGGAGTGTCCCCAACTGCAGGCCCCCTAACCTACAGCTGGCTCTATACGGGTTTCTACACTCGATTTCAGTGAGGGTACAGATTTCCAACAGTTGGGGGAGAGACCGCATTCCGATTATGTCTTTGCTTCGCCAAGTATCTCAATTACAAACACAAGCACAACCCTGACAGTGCCATTATGGTCCTCCTCCCTCATCTATTCTCATTCCCATTGCCCATTCCCTCCCATTCCTAATCCCTCGTCGATTCATAGAATCATAGAAGTTTACAACATGGAAACAGGCCCTTCGGCCCAACGTGTCCATGTCGCCCAGTTTATACCACTAAGCTAGTCCCAATTGCCTGCACTTGGCCCATTGCCCTCTATACCCATCTTACCCATGTAACTGTCCAAATGCTTTTTAAAAGACAAAATTGTACCCGCCTCTACTACTGCCTCTGGCAGCTCGTTCCAGACACTCACCACCCTTTGAGTGAAAAAATTGCCCCTCTGGACCCTTTTGTATCTCTCCCCTCTCACCTTAAATCTATGCCCCCTCGTTATAGACTCCCCTACCTTTGGGAAAAGATTTTGACTATCGACCTTATCTATGCCCCTCATTATTTTATAGACTTCTATAAGATCACCCCTAAACCTCCTACTCTCCAGGGAAAAAAGTCTCAGTCTATCCAACCTCTCCCTATAAGTCAAACCATCAAGTCCCAGTAGCATCCTAGTAAATCTTTTCTGCACTCTTTCTAGTTTAATAATATCCTTTCTATAATAGGGTGACCAGAACTGTACACAGTATTCCAATTGTGGCCTTACTAATGTCTTGTACAACTTCAATAAGACATCCCAACTCCTGTATTCAATGTTCTGACCAATGAAACCAAGCATGCTGAATGCCTTCTTCACCACCCTATCCACCTGTGACTCCACTTTCAAGGAGCTATGAATCTGTACTCCTAGATCTCTTTGTTCTATAACTCTCCCCAACGCCCTACCATTAACGGAGTAGGTCCTGGCCCGATTCGATCTACCAAAATGCATCACCTCACATTTATCTAAATTAAACTCCATCTGCCATTCATCGGCCCACTGGCCCAATTTATCAAGGTCCCGTTGCAATCCTAGATAACCTTCTTCACTGTCCACAATGCCACCAATCTTGGTGTCATCTGCAAACTTACTAACCATGCCTCCTAAATTCTCATCCAAATCATTAATATAAATAACAAATAACAGCGGACCCAGCACCGATCCCTGAGGCACACCGCTGGTCACAGGCCTCCAGTTTGAAACACAACCCTCTACAACCACCCTCTGTCTTCTGCCATCAATCCAATTTTGTATCCAATTGGCTACCTCACCTTGGATCCCGTGAGATTTAACCTTATGTAACAACCTACCATGCGGTACCTGGTCAAAGGCTTTGCTAAAGTCCATGTAGACCAATGTCTACTGCACAGGCCTCATCTATCTTCTTGGTTACCCCTTCAAAAAACTCAATCAAATTCGTGAGACATGATTTTCCTCTCACAAAACCATGCTGACTGTTCCCAATCAGTCCCTGCCTCTCCAAATGCCCGTAGATCCTGTCTCTCAGAATACCCTCTAACAACTTACCCACTACAGATGTCAGGCTCACCGGTCTGTAGTTCCCAGGCTTTTCCCTGCCGCCCTTCTTAAACAAAGGCACAACATTTGCTACCCTCCAATCTTCAGGCACCTCACCTGTAGCTGTCGATGATTCAAATATCTCTGCTAGGGGACCCGCAATTTCCTCCCTAACCTCCCATAACGTCCTGGGATACATTTCATCAGGTCCCGGAGATTTATCTACCTTGATACGCGTTAAGACTTCCAGCACCTCCCTCTCTGTAATATGTACACTCCTCAAGACATCACTATTTATTTCCCCAAGTTCCCTAACATCCATGCCTTTCTCAACCGTAAACATTACAACAGTGAAACTAAGCACTTGATTTCAGTGGAAAAATATTGTACAATAGGCTGCCGATTTGCTGTTAGAACATAAGAACACAATAAATAGGAGCAGGAGTAGGCCACAGGGCCCCTCGAGCCTGCTCCGCCATTCAATAAGATCATGGCTGATCTTTGGCCTCAACTCCATTTTCACGCCCGATCCCCATATCCCTTGATTCCCCGAGAGTCCAAAAATCTATCGATCTCAGCCTTGAATAAACTCAATGAATCAGCATCCACAGCCCTCTGTGGTAGAGAATTCCAAAGATTCACAACCCTCTGAGTGAAGAAATTCCTCCTCATCTCAGTCTTAAATGACCGACCCCTTATCCTGAGACTATGCCCCCTAGTTCTAGACTCTCCAGCCAGGGGAAACAACGTCTCAGCATCTACCCTGTCAAGCCCCCTCAGAATCATATATGTTTCAATGAGATCACCTCTCATTCTTCTAAACTCCAGAGAGTATCGGCCCATTCTACTCAATCTCTTCTCATAGGACAACCCACTCATCCCAGGAATTAATCTAGTGAACCTTCGTTGCACCGCCTCGAAAGCAAATATATCCTTCCTTAGACCAAAACTATATGTAGTGCTCCAGGTGAGGTCTCACCAAACCCCTGTACAATTGTAGAAAGACTTCCTTACTCTTGTACTCAACCCTAAGTTTGAGTTCCACCAGGATCATTCGGCTCCAGACCTCATTGCAGCCTTGGTCCAAACATGGACAAAAGAGCTAAATTCCAGAGATGAGTGAGAATGACTGCCCTTGATATCAAGGCAGCATTTGAACGAGTGTGGCACCAAGGAGCCCTAGTAAAATTAAAGTCAATGGGAATCAGGGGTAAAACTCTCCAGTGGCTGGAGTCATACCTAGCACAAAGGAAGATGGTAGTGGTTGTTGGAGGCCAATCATCTCAGCCCCAGGACATTGCTGCAGGAGTTCCTTAGGGCAGTGTCCTAGGCCCAACCATCTTCAGCTGCTTCATCAATGACCTTCCCTCCATCATAAGGTCAGAAATGGGGATGTTCGCTGATGATTGCACAGTGTTCAGTTCCATTCACAACCCCTCAGATAATGAAGCAGTCCGAGCCCGCATGCAGAAAGACCTGGACAACATCCAGGCTTGGGCTGATAAGTGGCAAGTAACAGTCGCACCAGACAAGTGCCAGGCAATGACCATCTCCAACAAGCGAGAATCTAACCACCTCCCCTTGACATTCAACGGCATTACCATCACCGCATCCCCCACCATCATCATCCTAGGGGTCACCACTGACCAGAAACTTAACTGGACCAGCCATATAAATACTGTGGCTACAAGAGCAGGTCAGAGGCTGCAGCGAGTGACTCACCTCCTGACTCCCCAAAGCCTTTTTATCATCTACAAGGCACAAGTCAGGAGTATGATGGAATACTCTCCACTTGCCCGGATGAGTGCAGCTCCAACACTCCCTTCACTACCAGCGCACAGTGGCTGCAGTGTGTACCATCTGCAGGATGCACTGCAGCAACTCACCAAGGCTTCTTCGATAGCACCTCTCAAACCCGCGATCTCTACCACCTAGAAGGACAAGAGCAGCAGGCACATGGGAACAACACCACCTGCACGTTCCCCTCCAAGTCACACACCATCCCGACTTGGAAATATATCGCCGTTCCTTCATCGTCGCTGGGTCAAAACCCTGGAACTCCCTACCTAACAGCACTGTGGGAGAACCGTCACCACACAGACTGCAGTGGTTCAAGAAGGCAGCTCACCACCACCTTCTCAAGGGCAATTAGGGATGGGCAATAAATGCCGGCCTCGCCAACGACGCCCACATCCCACGAACGAATTTAAAAAAGCACACTTGCAATAAAGGCCAACATGCCATTTCCCTTCCTAATTGCTTGCTGTACCTGCATGCCAACGTTTTGAGTTTCTTGTACAAGGACACCCTCTCCGAACACCAACTTCTAATAGTTTCTCAACATTTAAAAAATATTAGACTATAAGACCATAAGAGATAGGAGCAGGAGTCGGCCATTTGGCCCCTCGAGCCTGCTCCGCCATTTAATGAGATCATGGCTGATCTGATTTTTACCTCAACTCCACTTTCCCGCCCTTTCCCCATATCCTTTGACCCCCTTGCTGATCAAAAATTTGTCTAACTCAGCCTTGAATGTATTCAATGACGCGCCTCCACAGCTTTTTGGGGTAAAGAATTCCTAAGATTCACGACTCTCTGGGAGAAGAAATTCCTCCTCATTTCCGTCTTAAACGGGTGACCCCTTATTCTGAGACTATGCCCCCTAGTTTTAGATTCCCCCATGAGGGGTAACATCCTCTCAGCATCTACCCTATCGAATCCCCTCAGAATCTTGTATGTTTCAGTAAGATCTCCTCTCATTCTTCTAAACTCCAATGAGTGGAGACCCAACCTGTTCAATCTCTCCTCCTAAGACAACTCTTCCATACCTGGAATCAACCTAGTGAACCTTCTCTGAACTGCCTCCAGTGCAAGTATGTCCTTCCTTAAATAAGGGCACCAGATCTGTATGCAGTACTCCAGGTGTGGTCTCACCAGCACGCTGTACAGTTGTAGCATGACTTCCCTGCTTTTATACTCCATCCCCCTAGAAATAAAGGCCAATATTCCGTTTGCCTTCCGGATTACCTGCTGCACCTGTATGTTGACTTCTTGTGTTTCATGTACAAGGACACCCAGATCCCTCTGTACCGCAGCATTTTGTAGTATTTCTCCATTCCAATAATATTTTACGTTTTTATTTTTCCTCCCAAAGTGGATGACTTCACATTTTCCCACATTATATTCCATTTGCCAAATTTTTGCCCATTCGCTTAACCTGTCAATATCCCTTTGCAAACACTTTGTGTCCTCATCACAACTTGCTTTTCCACCTATCTTTATATCATCAGCAAATTTGGTCACAAGACACTCTGTTCCTTCATCCAAGTCATTGATCTATATTGTAAATAGTTGAGGCCCCAGCACTGATCCCTGCGGCACCCCACTAGTTACAGATTGCCATTTTGAAAATGACCCTTTTATCCCGACTCTTTGTTTTCTGTTCGTTAGCCAATCCTCTATCCATGCCAGTATATTACCCCCAACACCATGAGCTCTTATCTTTTGCAGTAATCTTTTATGTGGCACCTTATCGAATGCCTTTTGGAAATCCAAATATACTGCATCCATTGGTTCCCCTTTATCCACCCTGCCTGTTACTTCCTCAAAGAACTCTAATAAATTTGTCAGACATGATTTCCCCTTCATAAAACCATGTTGACTCTCCTTGATTGTATTATGAGTCTCCAAATGTCCTGCTACTACTTCCTTAATAATGGATTCGAGCATTTTAGATGTTAAGCGAACTGGTCCATAGTTACCTGCTTTCTGTCTCACTCCCTTCTTGAATAGGGATGTTATGTTTGTGGTTTTCCAATCCGCTGGGATCTTTCCAGAATCTAGTGAATTCTGGAAGATTACAACCATTGCATCCACTATCTCTGTAGCCACTTCCTTTAAGACCATCGGATGCAAGCCATCAGGTCCAGGGGACTTGTCAGCCTTTAGACCCATTAGTTTACTTAGTACTTTTTCTCTATTGATAGTGATTGTTTTTAGTTCCTCCCTCCCTTTTGCCTCTTGATTATCTACTATTAATGGTATGTTATTGGTGTCTTCTACTGTGAAGACAGATACAAAATATCTGTTCAATTCCTCTGCCATTTCCTTGTTTTCCATTATTATTTCCCCAGTCTCATCCTCTCAGGGACCAATGTTTACTTTAGCTACCCTCTTCCTTTTTATATACTTGTAGAAGCCTTTACTGTCAGTTTTTATATTTCTTGCTAGTTTACTCTCATCATTTATTTTCTCCCTCTTTATTATTCTTTCAGTCCTCCTTTGCTGTTTTTTAAAGTTTTCCCAATCTTTGGGCTTACCAGTAATCTTTTTTCTTTTAACCTGATACCATCCTTGACTTCCTTAGTTAGCCATGGTTGGTTCACCCTTTTTGTGGAGTCTTTCATCCTCACAGGGATGTATTTTTGTTGTGAGTCATAAAATATCTTTTTAAATGCTTACCGCTGCTTATCCCACCATCATACCATCCAATCTGCTTACCAATCTACTAAAAACAATCCTATCAATAGAGAAAAAGTACTAAGTAAACTAATGGGTCTAAAGGCTGACAAGTCCCCTGGACCTGATGGCTTGCATCCGAGGGTCTTAAAGGAAGTGGCTACAGAGATAATGGATGCAATGGTTGTAATCTTCCAGAATTCACTAGATTCTGGAAAGATCCACTTTAACTAACTCTGTCCTCATTCCTTTATAATTGCCCTTATTTAAGTTTAATACAGTAGTTTCAGACCCAAGATCCTTGCTCTCAAACTGGATGTGAAATTCTATCCTGTTATGATCACTGCTTCCCAAGGGATCCTTTACTTTGAGATCATTAATTAATCCTGTTTCGTTACCCATTACCAGATCCAAAATAGCCTGTTCCTTGGTTGGTTTCTGACATATTGGTCTAAGAAACAGTCCCTAATACACTCTATGAACTCCTCCTCAAGGCTACTTTTGCCAATTTGATTTGTCCAATCTATGTGAAAGTTAAAATCGCCCATGATTATTGCATTACCTTTTTTACAAGCCCCCCTTATTTTCTGATTAATATTTTGCCCTACAGTGTCGCTACTGTTAGGGGGCCCATATACTACTCCCACCAGTGATTTCTTTCACTTGCTATTTCTTACCTCCACCCAAATTGATTCGACATCTTGATCTTCTGAGCCAAGATCATTTCTCACTATTATACCAATTTCATCCTTTATTAACAGAGCGACCCCACCACCTTTACCTTTTTTCCTATCCTTCCAAAATGTTAAATAATCCTGAATATTTAGCTCCCAACCTTGGTCACCTTGCAACCACGTCCATGTAATGGCCATGAGATCATACCCATTTGTTTCTATTTGTGCCGTCAATTCATCTATCTTATTACGAATGTTGCGCACATTCAGATAAAGAACCTTTAATTTTGTCCTTTTACCATTCTTTCCTACCCCGGCCCCATTTGCTAGTGCACTCTTATGTTTGTACGCTCCATCCCTTCCTGACACACTCTGTTTATCATTAACCCATCATTTTCCTGTACTACTTTCTTGTCTTTTCTCTTTATCAATCTAAACTTCACCTCACCTGAGCCCTCCCCCCCATCTATTTAGTTAAAAGCCTTCTCTACCGCCCTAGTTATTCAGTCCACCATAACACTGGTCCCAGCATGGTTCAGGTGAAGCCTGTCCCAGCGGAACAGCTCTCTCTTTCCCCAGTACTGGTGCCAGTGCCCCATGAATCGAAACCCACTTCTCCAACACCAATCTTTGAGCCATGCATTCATCTCTCTGATCTAATTTACCCTGTGCAATTTGCTCGTGACTCAGTTAATAATCTGGAGATTACCACCTTTATGGTTCTGCTTTTTAAGTTTTTTTTATTCGTTCGTGGGATGTGGGCGTCGCTGGCGAGGCTGGCATTTATTGCCCATCCCTAATTGCCCTCGAGAAGGTGGTGGTGAGCCGCCTTCTTGAACCGCTGCAGTCCGTGTGGTGAAGGTTCTCCCACAGTGCTGTTAGGAAGGGAGTTCAAGGATTTTGACCCAGCGACGATGAAGGAACGGCGATATATTTCCAAGTCGGGATGGTGTGTGACTTGGAGGGGAACGTGCAGGTAGTGTTGTTCCCATGTGCCTGCTGCTCTTGTTCTTCTAGGTGGTAGAGGTCGCGGGTTTGGGAGGTGCTGTCGAAGAAGCCTTGGCGAGTTGCTGCAGTGCATCCTGTGGATGGTACACACTGCAGCCACAGTGCGCCGGTGGTGAAGGGAGTGAATGTTTAGGTGGTGGACGGGGTGCCAATTTAGTCCCTAGCTGCTCAAACTCCCTCAGCACAATCTCTTTCTTCATCCTACCTATGTCGTTGGTACCTACGTGGACCACGACAACTGGATCCTCCCCCTCCCACTCCAAGTTTCTCTCCAGGCCTGAGGAGATGTCCTTAACCCTGGCACTGGGGTAGGCAACACAGCCTTAGGGACTTTCGCTCTTGGCTGCAGACAACACTGTCTATCCCTCGACTACAACCACATTCCTTTTTACTCCCCCTCTTGTATGGCCCCTATTCTGTTTTTCAATTCTTCTGATCAAAGTGAATAACCTCACATTTCCCCACATTATACTCCATCTGTCACCTTCTTGCCCACTCACTTAACCTGTCTCTATCCCTTTGCAGACTCTTTGTGACCTCCTCACAGCTTACTTTCCCAGCGAGCTTTGTATCGTCAGGAAACTTGGATACATTACACTCAGTCCCTTCATCTAAGTCATTGATACAGATTGTAAATCTAAGACATTGATATAGATTGTAAATCTAAGTCATTGATATAGATTGTAAATCTAAGTCATTGATATAGATTGTAAATCTAGGACATTGATATAGATTGTAAATCTAAGTCATTGATACAGATTGTAAATCTAAAACATTGATATAGATTGTAAATCTAAGTCATTGAAACAGATTGTAAATCTAAGTCATTGATATAGATTGTAAATCGAGGACATTGATATAGATTGTAAATCTAAAACATTGATACAGATTGTAAATCTAAAACATTGATATAGATTGTAAATCTAAGTCATTGATATAGATTGTAAATCTAATTCATTGATACAGATTTTAAATCTAAGTCATTGATACAGATTGTAAATCTAAGTCATTGATATAGATTGTAAATCTAAGTCATTGATACAGATTGTAAATCTAAATCATTGATATAGATTGTAAATCTAAGTCATTGATACAGATTGTAAATCTAAATCATTGATATAGATTGTAAATCTAAGTCATTGATACAGATTGTAAATCTAAGACATTGATATAGATTGTAAATCTAGGACATTGATATAGATTGTAAATCTAAATCATTGATATAGATTGTAAATCTAAAACATTGATACAGATTGTAAATCCAAAACATTGATATAGATTGTAAATCTACGTCATTGATATAGATTGTAAATCTAAGACATTGATATAGATTGTAAATCTAAATCATTGATATAGATTGTAAATCTAAGTCATTGATACAGATTGTAAATCTAGGACATTGATATAGATTGTAAATCTAAAACATTGATACAGATTGTAAATCTAAGACATTGATATAGATTGTAAATCTAAGACATTGATATAGATTGTAAATCTAAATCATTGATATAGTTTGTAAATCTAAGTCATTGATACAGATTGTAAATCTAAGACATTGATATAGATTGTAAATCTAAGACATTGATATAGATTGTAAATCTAAAACATTGATATCGATTGTAAATCTACGTCATTGATATAGATTGTAAATCTAAGACATTGATATAGATTGTAAATCTAAATCATTGATATAGATTGTAAATCTAAATCATTGATACAGATTGTAAATCTAAGACATTGATATAGATTGTAAATCTAGGACATTGATATAGATTGTAAATCTAAAACATTGATACAGATTGTAAATCTAAGACATTGATATAGATTGTAAATCTAAAACATTGATACAGATTGTAAATCTAAGACATTGATATAGATTGTAAATCTAAGACATTGATATAGATTGTAAATCTAAATCATTGATATAGATTGTAAATCTAAGTCATTGATACAGATTGTAAATCTAAGACATTGATATAGATTGTAAATCTAAGACATTGATATAGATTGTAAATCTAAGACATTGATATAGATTGTAAATCTAAAACATTGATATAGATTGTAAATCTAAGACATTGATATAGATTGTAAATCTAAGTCATTGATACAGATTGTAAATCTAAGACATTGATATAGATTGTAAATCTAAGTCATTGATACAGATTGTAAATCTAAGACATTGATATAGATTGTAAATCTAAGACATTGATATAGATTGTAAATCTAAGTCATTGATATAGATTGTAAATCTAAAACATTGATATAGATTGTAAATCTAAGTCATTGATACAGATTGTAAATCTAAAACATTGATATAGATTGTAAATCGAAAACATTGATATAGATTGTAAATCTAAATCATTGATATAGATTGTAAATCTAGGACATTGATATAGATTGTAAATCTAAGTCATTGATACAGATTGTAAATCTAAAACATTGATATAGATTGTAAGTCTAAATCATTGATATAGATTGTAAATCTAGGACATTGATATAGATTTTAAATCTAAATCATTGATACAGATTGTAAATCTAAAACATTGATATAGATTGTAAATCTAAATCATTGATATAGATTGTAAATCTAGGACATTGATATAGATTGTAAATCTAAGTCATTGATACAGATTGTAAATCTAAAACATTGATATAGATTGTAAATCTAAATCATTGATATAGATTGTAAATCTAGGACATTGATATAGATTGTAAATCTAAGTCATTGATACAGATTGTAAATCTAAGACATTGATATAGATTGTAAATCTAAGACATTGATACAGATTGTAAATCTAAGACATTGATATAGATTGTAAATCTAAGTCCTTGATACAGATTGTAAATCTAAGACATTGATATAGATTGTAAATCTAAGTCATTGATACAGATTGTAAATCTAAGACATTGATATAGATTGTAAATCTAAAACATTGATATAAATTGTAAATCTAAAACATTGATATAGATTGTAAATCTAAGTCATTGATACAGATTGTAAATCTAAATCATTGATATAGATTGTAAATCTAAGACATTGATATAGATTGTAAATCTAAGACATTGATATAGATTGTAAATCTAAGACATTGATATAGATTGTAAATCTAAATCATTGATATAGATTGTAAATCTAAGTCATTGATACAGATTGTAAATCTAAGTCATTGATACAGATTGTAAATCTAAAACATTGATATAGATTGTAAATCTAAATCATTGATATAGATTGTAAATCCAAATCATTGATGTAGATTGTAAATCTAAGTCATTGATACAGATTGTAAATCTAAATCATTGATATAGATTGTAAATCTAAATCATTGATATAGATTGTAAATCTAAATCATTGATATGGATTGTAAATCTAAGTCATTGATACAGATTGTAAATCTAAAACATTGATATAGATTGTAAATCTAGGACATTGATATAGATTGTAAATCTAAGACATTGATATAGATTGTAAATCTAAATCATTGATATAGATTGTAAATCTAAATCATTGATATAGATTGTAAATCTAAAACATTGATACAGATTGTAAATCTAAGACATTGATATAGATTGTAAATCTAAGTCATTGATACAGATTGTAAATCTAAGACATTGATATAGATTGTAAATCTAAAACATTGATATAGATTGTAAATCTAAATCATTGATATAGATTGTAAATCTAAATCATTGATATAGATTTTAAATCTAAAACATTGATACAGATTGTAAATCTAAGACATTGATATAGATTGTAAATCTAAGACATTGATATAGATTGTAAATCTAAATCATTGATATAGATTGTAAATCTAAAACATTGATATAGATTGTAAATCTAAATCATTGATATAGATTGTAAATCTAAAACATTGATATAGATTGTAAATCTAAGACATTGATATAGATTGTAAATCTAAAACATTGATATAGATTGTAAATCTAAGTCATTGATATAGATTGTAAATCTAAAACATTGATATAGATTGTAAATCTAAGACATTGATATAGATTGTAAATCTAAGACATTGATATAGATTGTAAATCTAAGTCATTGATATAGATTGTAAATCTAAGACATTGATATAGATTGTAAATCTAAGTCATTGATATAGATTGTAAATCTAAGACATTGATATAGATTGTAAATCTAAGACATTGATATAGATTGTAAATCTAAGACATTGATATAGATTGTAAATCTAAGTCATTGATATAGATTGTAAATCTAAATCATTGATATAGATTGTAAATCTAAATCATTGATATAGATTGTAAATCTTATTCATTGATACAGATTGTAAATCTAAGTCATTGATATAGATTGTAAATCTAAATCATTGATATAGATTGTAAATCTAAATCATTGATATAGATTGTAAATCTAAGTCATTGATACAGATTGTAAATCTAAGTCATTGATATAGATTGTAAATCTAAGTCATTGATACAGATTGTAAATCTAAATCATTGATATAGATTGTAAATCTAAGACATTGATACAGATTGTAAATCTAAAACATTGATATAGATTGTAAATCTAAAACATTGATACAGATTGTAAATCTAAATCATTGATATAGATTGTAAGTCTAAAACATTGATACAGATTGTAAATCTAAGTCATTGATATAGATTGTAAATCTAAAACAATGATATAGATTGTAAATCTAAGACATTGATATAGATTGTAAATCTAAGTCATTGATACAGATTGTAAATCTAAGTCATTGATATAGATTGTAAATCTAAATCATTGATATAGATTGTAAATCTAAATCATTGATATAGATTGTAAATCTAAGTCATTGATATAGATTGTAAATCTAAGTCATTGATACAGATTGTAAATCTAAATCATTGATATAGATTGTAAATCTCAGACATTGATACAGATTGTAAATCTAAGTCATTGATACAGATTGTAAATCTAAGACATTGATATAGATTGTAAATCTAGGACATTGATATAGATTGTAAATCTAAATCATTGATACAGATTGTAAATCTAAAACATTGATACAGATTGTAAATCCAAAACATTGATATAGATTGTAAATCTACGTCATTGATATAGATTGTAAATCTAAGACATTGATATAGATTGTAAATCTAAATCATTGATATAGATTGTAAATCTAAGTCATTGATACAGATTGTAAATCTAAGACATTGATATAGATTGTAAATCTAGGACATTGATATAGATTGTAAATCTAAAACATTGATACAGATTGTAAATCTAAGACATTGATATAGATTGTAAATCTAAAACATTGATACAGATTGTAAATCTAAGACATTGATATAGATTGTAAATCTAAGACATTGATATAGATTGTAAATCTAAATCATTGATATAGTTTGTAAATCTAAGTCATTGATACAGATTGTAAATCTAAGACATTGATATCGATTGTAAATCTAAGACATTGATATAGATTGTAAATCTAAGACATTGATATAGATTGTAAATCTAAAACATTGATATCGATTGTAAATCTACGTCATTGATATAGATTGTAAATCTAAGACATTGATATAGATTGTAAATCTAAATCATTGATATAGATTGTAAATCTAAGTCATTGATACAGATTGTAAATCTAAGACATTGATATAGATTGTAAATCTAGGACATTGATATAGATTGTAAATCTAAAACATTGATACAGATTGTAAATCTAAGACATTGATATAGATTGTAAATCTAAAACATTGATACAGATTGTAAATCTCAGACATTGATATAGATTGTAAATCTAAGACATTGATATAGATTGTAAATCTAAATCATTGATATAGATTGTAAATCTAAGTCATTGATACAGATTGTAAATCTAAGACATTGATATAGATTGTAAATCTAAGACATTGATATAGATTGTAAATCTAAGACATTGATATAGATTGTAAATCTAAAACATTGATATAGATTGTAAATCTAAGACATTGATATAGATTGTAAATCTAAGTCATTGATACAGATTGTAAATCTAAGACATTGATATAGATTGTAAATCTAAGTCATTGATACAGATTGTAAATCTAAGACATTGATATAGATTGTAAATCTAAGACATTGATATAGATTGTAAATCTAAGTCATTGATACAGATTTTAAATCTAAGACATTGATATAGATTGTAAATCTAAGTCATTGATACAGATTTTAAATCTAAGTCATTGATATAGATTGTAAATCTAAGACATTGATACAGATTGTAAATCTAAGACATTGATATAGATTGTAAATCTAAGTCATTGATACAGATTTTAAATCTAAGACATTGATATCGATTGTAAATCTAATTCATTGATACAGATTGTAAATCTAAGTCATTGATATAGATTGTAAATCTAAGACATTGATATCGATTGTAAATCTAAGACATTGATATAGATTGTAAATCTAAGTCATTGATACAGATTTTAAATCTAAGACATTGATATAGCTTGTAAATCTAAGTCATTGATATAGATTGTAAATGTAAGACATTGATATAGATTGTAAATGTAAGACATTATGATATAGATTGTAAGTGTAAGACATTGATACAGATTGTAAATCTAAAACATTGATATAGATTATAAATCTAGGACATTGATATAGATTGTAAATCTAAGACATTGATATAGATTGTAAATCTAAATCATTGATATAGATTGTAAATCTAAATCATTGATATAGATTGTAAATCTAAAACATTGATACAGATTGTAAATCTAAGACATTGATATAGATTGTAAATCTAAGTCATTGATACAGATTGTAAATCTAAATCATTGATATAGATTGTAAATCTAAAACATTGATACAGATTGTAAATCTAAGACATTGATATAGATTGTAAATCTAAAACATTGATATAGATTGTAAATCTAAGTCATTGATATAGATTGTAAATCTAAAACATTGATATAGATTGTAAATCTAAGACATTGATATAGATTGTAAATCTAAGACATTGATATAGATTGTAAATCTAAGTCATTGATATAGATTGTAAATCTAAGACATTGATATAGATTGTAAATCTAAGTCATTGATATAGATTGTAAATCTAAGACATTGATATAGATTGTAAATCTAAGACATTGATATAGATTGTAAATCTAAGACATTGATATAGATTGTAAATCTAAGTCATTGATATAGATTGTAAATCTAAATCATTGATATAGATTGTAAATCTAAATCATTGATATAGATTGTAAATCTTATTCATTGATACAGATTGTAAATCTAAGTCATTGATATAGATTGTAAATCTAAATCATTGATATAGATTGTAAATCTAAATCATTGATATAGATTGTAAATCTAAGTCATTGATACAGATTGTAAATCTAAGTCATTGATATAGATTGTAATTCTAAGTCATTGATACAGATTGTAAATCTAAATCATTGATATAGATTGTAAATCTAAGACATTGATACAGATTGTAAATCTAAAACATTGATATAGATTGTAAATCTAAAACATTGATACAGATTGTAAATCTAAATCATTGATATAGATTGTAAGTCTAAAACATTGATACAGATTGTAAATCTAAGTCATTGATATAGATTGTAAATCTAAAACAATGATATAGATTGTAAATCTAAGACATTGATATAGATTGTAAATCTCAGTCATTGATACAGATTGTAAATCTAAGTCATTGATATAGATTGTAAATCTAAATCATTGATATAGATTGTAAATCTAAATCATTGATATAGATTGTAAATCTAAGTCATTGATATAGATTGTAAATCTAAGTCATTGATACAGATTGTAAATCTAAATCATTGATATAGATTGTAAATCTCAGACATTGATACAGATTGTAAATCTAAGTCATTGATACAGATTGTAAATCTAAGACATTGATATAGATTGTAAATCTAGGACATTGATATAGATTGTAAATCTAAATCATTGATATAGATTGTAAATCTAAAACATTGATACAGATTGTAAATCCAAAACATTGATATAGATTGTAAATCTACGTCATTGATATAGATTGTAAATCTAAGACATTGATATAGATTGTAAATCTAAATCATTGATATAGATTGTAAATCTAAGTCATTGATACAGATTGTAAATCTAAGACATTGATATAGATTGTAAATCTAGGACATTGATATAGATTGTAAATCTAAAACATTGATACAGATTGTAAATCTAAGACATTGATATAGATTGTAAATCTAAAACATTGATACAGATTGTAAATCTAAGACATTGATATAGATTGTAAATCTAAGACATTGATATAGATTGTAAATCTAAATCATTGATATAGTTTGTAAATCTAAGTCATTGATACAGATTGTAAATCTAAGACATTGATATAGATTGTAAATCTAAGACATTGATATAGATTGTAAATCTAAGACATTGATATAGATTGTAAATCTAAAACATTGATATCGATTGTAAATCTACGTCATTGATATAGATTGTAAATCTAAGACATTGATATAGATTGTAAATCTAAATCATTGATATAGATTGTAAATCTAAGTCATTGATACAGATTGTAAATCTAAGACATTGATATAGATTGTAAATCTAGGACATTGATATAGATTGTAAATCTAAAACATTGATACAGATTGTAAATCTAAGACATTGATATAGATTGTAAATCTAAAACATTGATACAGATTATAAATCTCAGACATTGATATAGATTGTAAATCTAAGACATTGATATAGATTGTAAATCTAAATCATTGATATAGATTGTAAATCTAAGTCATTGATACAGATTGTAAATCTAAGACATTGATATAGATTGTAAATCTAAGACATTGATATAGATTGTAAATCTAAGACATTGATATAGATTGTAAATCTAAAACATTGATATAGATTGTAAATCTAAGACATTGATATAGATTGTAAATCTAAGTCATTGATACAGATTGTAAATCTAAGACATTGATATAGATTGTAAATCTAAGTCATTGATACAGATTGTAAATCTAAGACATTGATATAGATTGTAAATCTAAGACATTGATATAGATTGTAAATCTAAGTCATTGATACAGATTTTAAATCTAAGACATTGATATAGATTGTAAATCTAAGTCATTGATACAGATTTTAAATCTAAGTCATTGATATAGATTGTAAATCTAAGACATTGATACAGATTGTAAATCTAAGACATTGATATAGATTGTAAATCTAAGTCATTGATACAGATTTTAAATCTAAGACATTGATATCGATTGTAAATCTAATTCATTGATACAGATTGTAAATCTAAGTCATTGATATAGATTGTAAATCTAAGACATTGATATCGATTGTAAATCTAAGACATTGATATAGATTGTAAATCTAAGTCATTGATACAGATTTTAAATCTAAGACATTGATATAGCTTGTAAATCTAAGTCATTGATATAGATTGTAAATGTAAGACATTGATATAGATTGTAAATGTAAGACATTATGATATAGATTGTAAGTGTAAGACATTGATACAGATTGTAAATCTAAAACATTGATATAGATTATAAATCTAGGACATTGATATAGATTGTAAATCTAAGACATTGATATAGATTGTAAATCTAAATCATTGATATAGATTGTAAATCTAAATCATTGATATAGATTGTAAATCTAAAACATTGATACAGATTGTAAATCTAAGACATTGATATAGATTGTAAATCTAAGTCATTGATACAGATTGTAAATCTAAGACATTGATATAGATTGTAAATCTAAAACATTGATATAGATTGTAAATCTAAATCATTGATATAGATTGTAAATCTAAATCATTGATATAGATTTTAAATCTAAAACATTGATACAGATTGTAAATCTAAGACATTGATATAGATTGTAAATCTAAGACATTGATATAGATTGTAAATCTAAATCATTGATATAGATTGTAAATCTAAAACATTGATATAGATTGTAAATCTAAATCATTGATATAGATTGTAAATCTAAAACATTGATACAGATTGTAAATCTAAGACATTGATAAAGATTGTAAATCTAAAACATTGATATAGATTGTAAATCTAAGTCATTGATATAGATTGTAAATCTAAAACATTGATATAGATTGTAAATCTAAGACATTGATATAGATTGTAAATCTAAGACATTGATATAGATTGTAAATCTAAGTCATTGATATAGATTGTAAATCTAAGACATTGATATAGATTGTAAATCTAAGTCATTGATATAGATTGTAAATCTAAGACATTGATATAGATTGTAAATCTAAGACATTGATATAGATTGTAAATCTAAGACATTGATATAGATTGTAAATCTAAGTCATTGATATAGATTGTAAATCTAAATCATTGATATAGATTGTAAATCTAAATCATTGATATAGATTGTAAATCTAAGTCATTGATACAGATTGTAAATCTAAGTCATTGATATAGATTGTAAATCTAAATCATTGATATAGATTGTAAATCTAAATCATTGATATAGATTGTAAATCTAAGTCATTGATACAGATTGTAAATCTAAGTCATTGATATAGATTGTAAATCTAAGTCATTGATACAGATTGTAAATCTAAATCATTGATATAGATTGTAAATCTAAGACATTGATACAGATTGTAAATCTAAAACATTGATATAGATTGTAAATCTAAAACATTGATACAGATTGTAAATCTAAATCATTGATATAGATTGTAAATCTAAGACATTGATATAGATTGTAAATCTAAGTCATTGATATAGATTGTAAATCTAAGTCATTGATACAGATTGTAAATCTAAATCATTGATATAGATTGTAAGTCTAAAACATTGATACAGATTGTAAATCTAAGTCATTGATATAGATTGTAAATCTAAAACATTGATATAGATTGTAAATCTAAGACATTGATATAGATTGTAAATCTAAGTCATTGATACAGATTGTAAATCTAAGTCATTGATATAGATTGTAAATCTAAATCATTGATATAGATTGTAAATCTAAATCATTGATATAGATTGTAAATCTAAGTCATTGATATAGATTGTAAATCTAAGTCATTGATACAGATTGTAAATCTAAATCATTGATATAGATTGTAAATCTCAGATATTGATACAGATTGTAAATCTAAGTCATTGATATAGATTGTAAATCTAAATCATTGATACAGATTGTAAATCTAAGTCATTGATATAGATTGTAAATCTAAGTCATTGATACAGATTGTAAATCTAAATCATTGATATAGATTGTAAATCTAAGACATTGATACAGATTGTAAATCTAAATCATTGATACAGATTGTAAATCTAAGTCATTGATACAGATTGTAAATCTAAGTCATTGATATAGATTGTAAATCAAAGTCATTGATACAGATTGTAAATCTAAGTCATTGATATAGATTGTAAATCTAAGTCATTGATACAGATTGTAAATCTAAGTCATTGATATAGATTGTAAATCTAAATCATTGATACAGATTGTAAATCTAAGTCATTGATATAGATTGTAAATCTAAGTCATTGATACAGATTGTAAATCTAAGTCATTGATATAGATTGTAAATCTAAGTCATTGATACAGATTGTAAATCTAAGTCATTGATATAGATTGTAAATCTAAATCATTGATATAGATTGTAAATCTAAGTCATTGATACAGATTGTAAATCTAAGACATTGATATAGATTGTAAATCTAAATCATTGATATAGATTGTAAATCTAATTCATTGATACAGATTTTAAATCTAAGTCATTGATACAGATTGTAAATCTAAGTCATTGATATAGATTGTAAATCTAAGTCATTGATACAGATTGTAAATCTAAATCATTGATATAGATTGTAAATCTAAGTCATTGATACAGATTGTAAATCTAAATCATTGATATAGATTGTAAATCTAAGTCATTGATACAGATTGTAAATCTAAGACATTGATATAGATTGTAAATCTAGGACATTGATATAGATTGTAAATCTAAATCATTGATATAGATTGTAAATCTAAAACATTGATACAGATTGTAAATCCAAAACATTGATATAGATTGTAAATCTACGTCATTGATATAGATTGTAAATCTAAGACATTGATATAGATTGTAAATCTAAATCATTGATATAGATTGTAAATCTAAGTCATTGATACAGATTGTAAATCTAGGACATTGATATAGATTGTAAATCTAAAACATTGATACAGATTGTAAATCTAAGACATTGATATAGATTGTAAATCTAAGACATTGATATAGATTGTAAATCTAAATCATTGATATAGTTTGTAAATCTAAGTCATTGATACAGATTGTAAATCTAAGACATTGATATAGATTGTAAATCTAAGACATTGATATAGATTGTAAATCTAAAACATTGATATCGATTGTAAATCTACGTCATTGATATAGATTGTAAATCTAAGACATTGATATAGATTGTAAATCTAAATCATTGATATAGATTGTAAATCTAAGTCATTGATACAGATTGTAAATCTAAGACATTGATATAGATTGTAAATCTAGGACATTGATATAGATTGTAAATCTAAAACATTGATACAGATTGTAAATCTAAGACATTGATATAGATTGTAAATCTAAAACATTGATACAGATTGTAAATCTAAGACATTGATATAGATTGTAAATCTAAGACATTGATATAGATTGTAAATCTAAATCATTGATATAGATTGTAAATCTAAGTCATTGATACAGATTGTAAATCTAAGACATTGATATAGATTGTAAATCTAAGACATTGATATAGATTGTAAATCTAAGACATTGATATAGATTGTAAATCTAAAACATTGATATAGATTGTAAATCTAAGACATTGATATAGATTGTAAATCTAAGTCATTGATACAGATTGTAAATCTAAGACATTGATATAGATTGTAAATCTAAGTCATTGATACAGATTGTAAATCTAAGACATTGATATAGATTGTAAATCTATGACATTGATATAGATTGTAAATCTAAGTCATTGATACAGATTTTACATCTAAGACATTGATATAGATTGTAAATCTAAGTCATTGATACAGATTTTAAATCTAAGTCATTGATATAGATTGTAAATCTAAGACATTGATACAGATTGTAAATCTAAGACATTGATATAGATTGTAAATCTAAGTCATTGATACAGATTTTAAATCTAAGACATTGATATCGATTGTAAATCTAAGACATTGATACAGATTGTAAATCTAAGTCATTGATATAGATTGTAAATCTAAGACATTGATATCGATTGTAAATCTAAGACATTGATATAGATTGTAAATCTAAGTCATTGATACAGATTTTAAATCTAAGACATTGATATAGATTGTAAATCTAAGTCATTGATATAGATTGTAAATGTAAGACATTGATATAGATTGTAAATGTAAGACATTATGATATAGATTGTAAGTGTAAGACATTGATACAGATTGTAAATGTAAGACATTATGATATAGATTATAAATAGCCCATTTTGTGCTTTTGCTGGAGACCGATTTCACCCCCTTCTATTTATCCAGCATCTCATCACATCCTCAGGATGACCCAAAGCGAATCGCAACCGATTAGGATTGGCTGCCTCTGAGGTGTAGTTGTAGTTTTGTAAGCAAATGTGGCAATCAGTTTGCACACAGCAAGATCCCACAAACAACAAGTGATGAATGACCAGTTCATCTTTTGTTTTGTTGGTTGGGAAAGGAATGTTGGAAGGCGGTGCATCACAAAGATGGACGTATGGGGTGACCAATGGCGGAGGTGCGGGGGGGCAGGTCATTATGAGGATGAACGTGTTGGGCGACCAATGGTGGGCGTGTGGGAGGTGGGGCGTTGCAAGGATAGACGTGTCAGGTGACATATGGCAGAAGTATGGGGGGGGGGCAGGGCATCTCGAAGATGGACATGTTGAGTGACCAATGGCAGAAGTGTGGGGGTAGGGCATTGCATGGATGGACGCGTTGGGCGACCAATGGCAGGAAATCATACGATGAAACCTCCAAACCAGATGCTGGCAACCTCTGGACTGGGGGCTGAGGCCCATCTGGCGATAGTGGAAAGGAGGTCCTTCATCCATCGAGGAGACACATGTGGCCTAGGAGACACCTCTTGCCCAGCCTCACAATAGACGTAATCAGAAACGTCTCTGATGTGAAAATTGTTTCCACACTCAGAACCCTGTGGTCCCTTTTTTAAAAAAATTCACTGATGGGATGTGGGCGTCGCTGGCAAGGCCGGCATTTATTGCCCATCCCAAATTGCCCTTGAGAGGGTGGTGGTGAGCCGCTTTCTTGAAGCGGGATTACACAACTGAGTGGCTTGCTAGGCCATCTCAGTTAAGAATCAACCGCATCGCTGTGGGTCTGGAGTCACATTTCGGCCAGAGCGGGTAAGGGCGGCAGGTTTCCTTCCCTAAAGGACATTAGTGAACCAGATGGGTTTTATGACAATCTGGTAGTTTCATGATCAATTACTGATACTCGTATTTTATTCCTGATTTTTTTATTTAATTAATTGAATTTAAATTCTACAGCTGCCGTGGTGAGATTTGAAGTCATGTCTCCGGATTAACTGGTCCAGTAACATAACCACGATGCTCCCATACCCCTTGCAGCTCCACTAAGGCTGGATGAGGAAACTGCCTTGGTAAAGGTGGGAAGAACATCAGGGCTTGAAAGAGTAGGGGGAAAATTCAAGGATCCAGTATGGAGCCTCGCTATATTGTGGGGGTGAACAGGCCAGAGGTCAGGCTACGACACGCCCTCTCTGTGCTGATTAAACCCATGAGAAGAGGGGTATGAGGAAGTAATGATCAGGTGACACCAAGCCTGGATTTTAAAAGCCCTCAGATTGTCGGAGGAAGGGGAGAGTGAGGGAAAGGAGGATCATCCGAAGTTTGGGCAGAAGGTACATGGTATGGGAAAGGATCTGGGCCGAAGGACCTGTTCTAGTTCAGTGTTCATAATAAACCTGAGTGTACATTTTGCACATCAAGGATTCCTTTCCTCAGTAAAGAAGGAACTTGCAATTATATATTTTTTTCTATTCATTCTAGGGATGTGGGTGTCGCTGGCAAGGCCGGCATTTATTGCCCATCCCCTAGTTACCCTGAGAAGATGGTAGTGGGCCGCCTCCTTGAACCGCTGGTTGGCAGTTTGAGTGTCTTCTTGGGCAACTTGGGCAGCAAAGAGTCAACTACGTTGGTGTGGGACTGGAGTCACATATAGGCCCAGAGGGGGTAAGGACGGCAGGTTTCCTTCCCCAAAGGACATTCGTGAACCAGTTGGGTTTTTACGATAATCCGACAGCTTCGTGGTCACTTTTACTGAGAGCTGCTTTTTATTTCCAGATTTTTAAAATCTGAATTCAGATTCCCAAACTGCTATGATGAGATTTGAACTCACATTCTGCTGGATTATTAGTCCAGGCCTCTGGATTAGTAGTACTTAGTAACACAACCACTACCACCTCAGGATGTCCTAAATAGCTTTATGGCCAATGAAGTATTTTTGAAGTGTAGTCACTGTTGTCATGTCGGAAACATAGCAGAGAAATGTATGCAGGGCAAGCTCCCACAAACAGCAATATAATAAATCACCAGATAATCTGTTTTAGTGATGTTGGTTGAGGGATAAATATTAGCCAGAGCACCGGGAGAACTCCCCTGCCAGTCTTCAAATAGTGCCATGGGATCTTTTATGTCTACCTGAGGGGGCAGAAAGGGCCTCGGTTTAACGTCTCATCCAAAAGATGTCTCATGTCTGCAGTTGCCAGAAATTTAGGTAGTATATAATCAGGGTTCAGTGCAAGAAGCTGGCCTCCTGAAGGATCTGTGGGCAGGGATTCTGTCAGCAGCTGGCTGCAGCTCGAGTGTGTAATGAATTGTGGATCCTATCAGCCAGATTGGACCGTTAAGACACTGAAAGTTTAAGTAAATAGAAAGGCCCCACACAGAAGTTTCTGTGCTTGGCAGGTTTTTAGTGACTCACACTACAGTGACTGGAAATGAAAAACACACAGTGAGTTACATCAGCTCAGGACCAGAATCAGAGGCAACATAAGCACATGAGATTGATACAGGAGGAATAGAGGAAATCCTGGATATACTATTCCCAGTCTTTGGAGAGAGAAAAGGAATGAAATAAAGCGACAGGGAGACAGAAAGAGACAGACAGACAGAAAGAGAGAGAGCCCGAGATGCATGGAGAGAGAAATCTGAGAGTAACAGCGAGCATTCATGTGGAGAGATGAACAGACATTACATAGAATTTACAGTTCAGAAACAGGCCATTCGGCCCAACAGGTCCATGCTGGTGTTTATGCTCCAAACGAGCCTCCTCCCACCCTACTTCATCTCACCCTGTCAGCATATCCTTCTATTCCTTTCTCCCTCATGTGTTTATCGAGCTTCCCCTTAAATGCATCTACACTATTCACCTCAACTACTTCATGTGGCAGCAAGTTCCACATTCTCACCACTCTCTGGATAAAGAAGTTTCTCCTGAATTCCCGATTGGATTTATTAGTGACTATTTTATATTTATGGCCTCTAGTTCTGGTCTCCCCACAAGTGGAATCATCTTCTCCACGTCTACCCTATCAAACCCTTTCATAATCTTAAAGACCTCGATCAGGTCACATGGAGAGAAAGAAACAATATTAAAGAGAGAGATTAACATAAATACAGAGACATGCAGGCATAAACAGTGACAGAGAGAGGGAACAAGACTGAGAGTGCCAGAGAGAAAAAGCAAAAGAGAGAGAGGCAGTGCTAGTGAGAGAGAGAGACAGAGAGAGAGAAAGAGAGAGAGCAAGAAACACAGACATACAGACAGAGACAGAGAGAAAGAGATAGAGAGACAGAGCAAGAGAGATACACAGAGATACAGAGAGTCAGACAGACAGAGAGAGAGAGCAAAAATGAGAGAGACTGACAGAGATAGAGACAGAGGGAGAGACAGAGGGAGAAAGGGAGAGACAGCGTGAGAGAGAGGGAGAGAGAGATGCCCCAATGTTCCTTTCTGTAGTGCCTGGGTTAGGCTTGTTTCCAGGTACTCGAGAGGAATAGAGAGCAGAGTCTGGTCAGGTCAGGTCTGGCTGTCCCTGGCATTTCTGGAGCTTTCCTCAATGGGCAGAGTGGGGGCTGTACCTGCCTCAGACCCAGACCCGGGATAGTAATGTTAATGAGGTGGGACAGGGTACTCCTGGTCCTCCTAATTCATTTCCCTCCAGATAACGACAAATGTTTCACAGGTACCCACAGAGCAAAGCTCCCTCCACACTGTCCCATCAAACACTCCCAGGGCAGGTACAGCACGGGTTAGATACAGAGTAAAGCTCCCTCCACACTGTCCCATCAAACACTCCCAGGGCAGGTACAGCACGAGTTAGATACAGAGTAAAGCTCCCTCTACAATGTCCCATCAAACACTCCCAGGTCAGGTACAAGGTTAGATACAGAGTAAAGCTCCCTCTACACTGTCCCATCAAACACTCCCAGGTCAGGTACAAGGTTAGATACAGAGTAAAGCTCCCTCTACACTGTCCCATCAAACACTCCCAGGACAGGTACAGCACGAGTTAGATACAGAGTAAAGCTCCCTCTACACTGTCCCATCAAACATTCCCAGGACAGGTACAGCACGAGTTAGATACAGAGTAAAGCTCCCTCTACAATGTCCCATCAAGTCCCGTCTTTGCACTGAGGACACCATCCAACGTGTTGTGTGGCACTACCACAATGCTAAATGGGATAGATTCAGAACAGATCTTGCAGCTGTGGGCCATCAGCAGCAGCAGAATTGTATTCCAGCACAATCTGTAACCTCATGGCCCGGCAGTGATGGAAGGTGTCGTCGACAGTGCTATCAAGCGGCACTTACTCACCAATAACCTACTCACCGATGCTCAGTTTGGGTTCCGCCAGGACCACTCGGCTCCAGACCTCATTACAGGCTTGGTCCAAACATGGACAAAAGAGCTGAATTCCAGAGGTGAGGTGAGAGTGACTGCCCTTGACATCAAGGCAGCATTTGACCGAGTGTGGCACCAAGGAGCCCCAGTAAAATTGAAGTCAATGGGAATCAGGGGGAAAACTCTCCAGTGGCTGGAGTCATACCTAGCACAAAGGAAGATGGTAGTGGTTGTTGGAGGCCAATCATCTCACCCCCAGGACATTGCTGCAGGAGTTCTCAGGGCAGTGTCCGAGGCCCAACCATCTTCAGCTGCTTCATTAATGACCTTCCCTCTATCATAAGGTTAGAAATGGGGATGTTCGCTGATGACTGCACAGTGTTCAGTTCCATTCGCAAACCCTCGAATAATGAAGCAGTCCGAGCCTGCATGCAGAAAGACCTGGACAACATCCAGGCTTGGGCTGATAAGTGGCAAGTAACATTCACGCCAGACAAGTACCAGGCAATGACCATCTCCAACAAGAGAGAGTCTAACGACCTCCCCCTGACATTCAACGGCATTACCATCGCCGAATCCCCCACCATCAACATCCTGGGGGTCACCATTGACCAGAATCTAAACTGGACCAGCCATATAAATATTGTGGCTACAAGAGCAGGTCAGAGGCTGGGTATTCTGCGGTGAGTGACTCACCTTCTGACTCCCCAAAGCCTTTCCACCATCTACAAGGCACAAGTCAGGAGTGTGATGGAATACTCTCCACTTGCATGGATGAGTGCAGCTCCAACAACACTCAAGAAGCTCGACACCATCCAGGACAAAGCAGCCCGCTTGATTGGCACCCCATCCACCACCCTAAACATTCACTCCCTTCACCACCGGCGCACTGTGGCTGCAGTATGTACCATCCACAGGATGCACTGCAGCAACTCGCCAAGGCTTCTTCGACAGCATTTGCCCAATGGGCACAGATTAAGCATTGACACCAGAGAGCAAAGATAGAAGTTGGAGGAGATGTTCTCACACAGACGGTTATTAGAACAGGGTTTGCTTTACCACAGGTGGCATGGATTGCTAAATCCGGTTGGGTGCATTCGGAGCGTAGCAGCAGGATTAGGCGTCTCCTCGACTTGGCATGTTCCCCAAAATCTTTACCGTAGTAAAACATTCCAAAGCGTTTCACACAAAATTTGACACCGAGCCACATGAGATATTAGGACAGGTGACCAACAGCTTGGTCAAAGCGGTAGTTTTCAAGGAGTGTCTTAAAGGAGGAGAGAGAGTTAGAGAGGTGGAGAGGTTTATGGAAGGAATTCCAGAGCTTAGGGCTGAGGTAGCTGAAGGCACGGCCTCCAATGGTGGAGCGATTAAAATCAGGGATGCGCAAGAGGCAGAGATCGGGGAGGGTTGTCGGGCTGGAGGAGTTACAGAGATAGGGAGGGTTGTAGGGCTGGAGGAGTTACAGAGATAGGGAGGGGTGTAGGGCTGGAGGAGTTACAGAGATAGGGAGGGGTGTCGGGCTGGAGGAGTTACAGAGATAGGGAGGGTTGTAGGGCTGGAGGAGTTACAGAGATAGGGAGGGGTGTAGGGCTGGAGGAGTTACAGAGATAGGGAGGGGTGTAGGGCTGGAGGAGTTACAGAGATAGGGAGGGGTGTAGGGCTGGAGGAGTTACAGAGATAGGGAGGGGTGTAGGGCTGGAGGAGTTACAGAAATAGGGAGGGGTGTGGGGCTGGAGGAGTTACAGAGATAGGGAGGGTTGTAGTGCTGGAGGAGTTACAGAGATAGGGAGGGGTGTAGGGCTGGAGGAGTTACAGAGATAGGGAGGGGTGTAGGGCTGGAGGAGTTACAGAGATAGGGAGGGTTGTAGTGCTGGAGGAGTTACAGAGATAGGGAGGGGTGTAGGGCTGGAGGAGTTACAGAGATAGGGAGGGGTGTAGGGCTGGAGGAGTTACAGAGATAGGGAGGGGTGTCGGGCTGGAGGAGTTACAGAGATAGGGAGGGTTGTAGGGCTGGAGGAGTTACAGAGATAGGGAGGGGTGTAGGGCTGGAGGAGTTACAGAGATAGGGAGGGGTGTAGGGCTGGAGGAGTTACAGAGATAGGGAGGGGTGTAGGGCTGGAGGAGTTACAGAGATAGGGAGGGGTGTAGGGCTGGAGGAGTTACAGAGATAGGGAGGGGTGTAGGGCTGGAGGAGTTACAGAGATAGGGAGGGGTGTAGGGCTGGAGGGGGTTACAGAGATAGGGAGGGGTGTCGGGCTGGAGGAGTTACAGAGATAGGGAGGGGTGTCGGGCTGGAGGAGTTACAGAGATAGGGAGGGGTGTCGGGCTGGAGGAGTTACAGAGATAGGGAGGGGTGTAGGGCTGGAGGAGTTACAGAGATAGGGAGGGGTGTAGGGCTGGAGGAGTTACAGAGATAGGGAGGGGTGTCGGGCTGGAGGAGTTACAGAGATCGGGGAGGGGTGTAGGGCTGGAGGAGTTACAGAGATAGGGAGGGGTGTGGGGCTGGAGGAGTTACAGAGATAGGGAGGGGTGTAGTGCTGGAGGAGTTACAGAGATAGGGAGGGGTGTGGGGCTGGAGGAGTTACAGAGATAGGGAGGGTTGTAGGGCTGGAGGAGTTACAGAGATAGGGAGGGTTGTAGGGCTGGAGGAGTTACAGAGATAGGGAGGGGTGTAGGGCTGGAGGAGTTACAGAGATAGGGAGGGGTGTAGGGCTGGAGGAGGTTACAGAGATAGGGAGGGGTGTCGGGCTGGAGGAGTTACAGAGATCGGGGAGGGGTGTAGGGCTGGAGGAGTTACAGAGATAGGGAGGGGTGTGGGGCTGGAGGAGTTACAGAGATAGGGAGGGTTGTAGGGCTGGAGGAGTTACAGAGATAGGGAGGGGTGTAGGGCTGGAGGAGTTACAGAGATAGGGAGGGTTGTAGGGCTGGAGGAGTTACAGAGATAGGGAGGGTTGTAGGGCTGGAGGAGTTACAGAGATAGGGAGGGTTGTGGGGCGGAGGAGGTTACAGAGATAGGGAGGGGTGTGGGGCGGAGGAGTTACAGAGATAGGGAGGGGTGTAGGGCTGGAGGGGGTTGCAGAGATAGGGAGGGGTGTGGGGCTGGAGGAGTTACAGAGATAGGGAGGGGTGTAGGGCTGGAGGAGTTACAGAGATAGGGAGGGGTGTAGGACTGGAGGAGTTACAGAGATAGGGAGGGGTGTAGGGCTGGAGGAGTTACAGAGATAGGGAGGGGTGTAGGGCTGGAGGAGGTTACAGAGATAGGGAGGGGTGTAGGGCTGGAGGAGTTACAGAGATAGGGAGGGGTGTAGGGCTGGAGGAGGTTACAGAGATAGGGAGGGGTGTAGTGCTGGAGGAGTTACAGAGATAGGGAGGGGTGTAGGGCTGGAGGAGTTACAGAGATAGGGAGGGGTGTAGGGCTGGAGGAGTTACAGAGATAGGGAGGGGTGTGGCCATGGAGGAGTTACAGAGATAGGGAGGGGTGTAGTGCTGGAGGAGTTACAGAGATAGGGAGGGGTGTAGGGCTGGAGGAGTTACAGAGATAGGGAGGGGTGTCGGGCTGGAGGAGTTACAGAGATCGGGGAGGGGTGTAGGGCTGGAGGAGTTACAGAGATAGGGAGGGGTGTAGGGCTGGAGGAGTTACAGAGATAGGGAGGGGTGTGGGGCTGGAGGAGTTACAGAGATCGGGAGGGGTGTAGGGCTGGAGGAGTTACAGAGATAGGGAGGGGTGTGGGGCGGAGGAGGTTACAGAGATAGGGAGGGGTGTAGGGCTGGAGGGGGTTACAGAGATAGGGAGGGGTGTGGGGCTGGAGGAGTTACAGAGATAGGGAGGGGTGTAGGGCTGGAGGAGTTACAGAGATAGGGAGGGTTGGATGGCTGGAGGAGTTACAGAGATAGGGAGGGGTGTAGGGCTGGAGGAGTTACAGAGATAGGGAGGGGTGTAGGGCTGGAGGAGTTACAGAGATAGGGAGGGGTGTAGGGCTGGAGGAGTTACAGAGATAGGGAGGGGTGTAGGGCTGGAGGAGTTACAGAGATAGGGAGGGGTGTAGTGCTGGAGGGGGTTACAGAGATAGGGAGGGGTGTGGGGCTGGAGGAGTTACAGAGATAGGGAGGGGTGTGGGGCTGGAGGAGTTACAGAGATAGGGAGGGGTGTGGGGCTGGAGGAGTTACAGAGATAGGGAGGGGTGTAGGGCTGGAGGAGTTACAGAGATAGGGAGGGGTGTAGGGCCGGAGGAGTTACAGAGATAGGGAGGGGTGTGGGGCTGGAGGAGTTACAGAGATAGGGAGGGGTGTAGGGCTGGAGGAGTTACAGAGATAGGGAGGGGTGTGGGGCTGGAGGGGGTTACAGAGATAGGGAGGGGTGTGGGGCTGGAGGAGTTACAGAGATAGGGAGGGGTGTAGGGCTGGAGGAGTTACAGAGATAGGGAGGGGTGTAGTGCTGGAGGAGTTACAGAGATAGGGAGGGGTGTAGGGCTGGAGGGGGTTACAGAGATAGGGAGGGGTGTAGTGCTGGAGGAGTTACAGAGATAGGGAGGGGTGTAGGGCTGGAGGAGTTACAGAGATAGGGAGGGGTGTAGGGCTGGAGGAGTTACAGAGATAGGGAGGGGTGTGGGGCTGGAGGAGTTACAGAGATAGGGAGGGGTGTAGGGCTGGAGGAGTTACAGAGATAGGGAGGGGTGTCGGGCTGGAGGAGTTACAGAGATAGGGAGGGGTGTAGTGCTGGAGGAGTTACAGAGATAGGGAGGGGTGTAGGGCTGGAGGAGTTACAGAGATAGGGAGGGGTGTAGTGCTGGAGGAGTTACAGAGATAGGGAGGGCTGCAGGGCTGGAGGAGTTACAGAGATAGGGAGGGGTGTAGGGCTGGAGGAGTTACAGAGATAGGGAGGGGTGTAGTGCTGGAGGAGTTACAGAGATAGGGAGGGGTGTAGGACTGGAGGAGTTACAGAGATAGGGAGGGGTGTAGGGCTGGAGGAGTTACAGAGATAGGGAGGGGTGTAGGGCTGGAGGAGTTACAGAGATAGGGAGGGGTGTAGGGCTGGAGGAGTTACAGAGATAGGGAGGGGTGTAGGGCTGGAGGAGTTACAGAGATAGGGAGGGGTGTAGGGCTGGAGGAGTTACAGAGATAGGGAGGGGTGTAGGGCTGGAGGAGTTACAGAGATAGGGAGGGGTGTAGGGCTGGAGGAGTTACAGAGATGGGGAGGGGTGCAGGGCTGGAGGAGTTACAGAGATAGGGAGGGGTGTAGTGCTGGAGGAGTTACAGAGATAGGGAGGGGTGTAGTGCTGGAGGAGTTACAGAGATAGGGAGGGGTGTGGGGCTGGAGGAGTTACAGAGATCGGGGAGGGTTGTCGGGCTGGAGGAGTTACAGAGATAGTGGAGGGTTGTAGTGCTGGAGGGGTTACAGAGATAGGGAGGGGTGTAGGGCTGGAGGAGTTACAGAGATAGGGAGGGGTGTAGGGCTGGAGGAGTTACAGAGATCGGGGAGGGTTGTAGTGCTGGAGGAGTTACAGAGATAGGGAGGGGTGTAGGGCTGGAGGAGTTACAGAGATAGGGAGGGGTGTAGGGCTGGAGGAGTTACAGAGATAGGGAGGGTTGTCGGGCTGGAGGAGTTACAGAGATAGGGAGGGGTGTCGGGCTGGAGGAGTTACAGAGATAGGGAGGGGTGTAGGGCTGGAGGAGTTACAGAGATAGGGAGGGGTGTAGGGCTGGAGGAGTTACAGAGATAGGGAGGGGTGTCGGGCTGGAGGAGTTACAGAGATAGGGAGGGGTGTGGGGCTGGAGGAGTTACAGAGATAGGGAGGGTTGTCGGGCTGGAGGAGTTACAGAGATAGGGAGGGGTGTAGGGCTGGAGGAGTTACAGAGATAGGGAGGGGTGTAGGGCTGGAGGAGTTACAGAGATAGGGAGGGGTGTAGTGCTGGAGGAGTTACAGAGATAGGGAGGGGTGTAGGGCTGGAGGAGTTACAGAGATAGGGAGGGGTGTAGGGCTGGAGGAGTTACAGAGATAGGGAGGGTTGTAGGGCTGGAGGAGTTACAGAGATAGGGAGGGGTGTAGTGCTGGAGGAGTTACAGAGATAGGGAGGGGTGTAGGGCCGGAGGAGTTACAGAGATAGGGAGGGGTGTAGGGCCGGAGGAGTTACAGAGATAGGGAGGGGTGTAGGGCCGGAGGAGTTACAGAGATAGGGAGGGTTGTAGGGCTGGAGGAGTTACAGAGATAGGGAGGGGTGTAGTGCTGGAGGAGTTACAGAGATAGGGAGGGTTGTAGGGCTGGAGGAGTTACAGAGATAGGGAGGGGTGTAGGGCTGGAGGAGTTACAGAGATAGGGAGGGGTGTAGGGCTGGAGGAGTTACAGAGATAGAGAGGGGTGTAGTGCTGGAGGAGTTACAGAGATAGGGAGGGTTGTAGGGCTGGAGGAGTTACAGAGATAGGGAGGGTTGTAGGGCTGGAGGAGTTACAGAGATAGGGAGGGGTGTAGTGCTGGAGGGGGTTACAGAGATAGGGAGGGGTGTGGGGCTGGAGGAGTTACAGAGATAGGGAGGGGTGTAGGGCTGGAGGAGTTACAGAGATAGGGAGGGGTGTAGGGCTGGAGGAGTTACAGAGATAGGGAGGGGTGTAGGGCTGGAGGAGTTACAGAGATAGGGAGGGGTGCAGGGCTGGAGGAGTTACAGAGATAGGGAGGGGTGTAGTGCTGGAGGAGTTACAGAGATAGGGAGGGTTGTCGTGCTGGAGGAGTTACAGAGATAGGGAGGGGTGTCGGGCTGGAGGAGTTACAGAGATAGGGAGGGGTGTAGGGCTGGAGGAGTTACAGAGATAGGGAGGGGTGTAGTGCTGGAGGAGTTACAGAGATAGGGAGGGGTGTCGGGCTGGAGGAGTTACAGAGATAGGGAGGGGTGTCGGGCTGGAGGAGTTACAGAGATAGGGAGGGGTGTGGGGCTGGAGGAGTTACAGAGATAGGGAGGGGTGTGGGGCTGGAGGGGGTTACAGAGATAGGGAGGGGTGTCGGGCTGGAGGAGGTTACAGAGATCGGGAGGGGTGTCGGGCTGGAGGAGGTTACAGAGATAGGGAGGGGTGTAGGGCTGGAGGAAGTTACAGAGATAGGGAGGGGTGTAGGGCTGGAGGAGGTTACAGAGATAGGGAGGGGTGTAGGGCTGGAGGAGTTACAGAGATAGGGAGGGGTGTAGGGCTGGAGGAAGTTACAGAGATAGGGAGGGGTGTAGGGCTGGAGGAGTTACAGAGATAGGGAGGGTGTCGGGCTGGAGGAGGTTACAGAGATAGGGAGGGGTGTAGGGCTGGAGGAGTTACAGAGATAGGGAGGGGTGTGGGGCTGGAGGAGTTACAGAGATAGGGAGGGGTGTGGGGCTGGAGGAGTTACAGAGATAGGGAGGGGTGTGGGGCTGGAGGAGTTACAGAGATAGGGAGGGGTGTAGGGCTGGAGGAGTTACAGAGATAGGGAGGGTTGACGGGCTGGAGGAGTTACAGAGATAGGGAGGGGTGTGGGGCTGGAGGAGTTACAGAGATAGGGAGGGGTGTAGGGCTGGAGGGGGTTACAGAGATAGGGAGGGGTGTGGGGCTGGAGGAGTTACAGAGATAGGGAGGGTTGTCGGGCTGGAGGAGTTACAGAGATAGGGAGGGGTGTGGGGCTGGAGGAGTTACAGAGATAGGGAGGGGTGTGGGGCTGGAGGAGTTACAGAGATAGGGAGGGGTGTGGGGCTGGAGGAGTTACAGAGATAGGGAGGGGTGTGGGGCTGGAGGAGTTACAGAGATAGGGAGGGGTGTAGGGCTGGAGGAGTTACAGAGATAGGGAGGGGTGTGGGGCTGGAGGAGTTACAGAGATAGGGAGGGGTGTAGGGCTGGAGGAGTTACAGAGATAGGGAGGGGTGTAGGGCTGGAGGAGTTACAGAGATAGGGAGGGGTGTGGGGCTGGAGGAGTTACAGAGATAGGGAGGGGTGTAGGGCTGGAGGAGTTACAGAGATAGGGAGGGGTGTAGGGCTGGAGGAGTTACAGAGATAGGGAGGGGTGTAGGGCTGGAGGAGTTACAGAGATAGGGAGGGGTGTAGGGCTGGAGGAGTTACAGAGATAGGGAGGGGTGTGGTGCTGGAGGAGTTACAGAGATAGGGAGGGGTGTGGGGCTGGAGGGGGTTACAGAGATAGGGAGGGGTGTCGGACTGGAGGAGTTACAGAGATAGGGAGGGGTGTAGGGCTGGAGGAGTTACAGAGATAGGGAGGGGTGTAGGGCTGGAAGAGTTACCGAGATAGGGAGGGGTGTAGGGCTGGAGGAGTTACAGAGATAGGGAGGGGTGTAGGGCTGGAGGAGGTTACAGAGATAGGGAGGGGTGTAGGGCTGGAAGAGTTACAGAGATAGGGAGGGGTGTAGGGCTGGAGGAGTTACAGAGATAGGGAGGGGTGTAGGGCTGGAGGAGTTACAGAGATAGGGAGGGGTGTGGGGCTGGAGGAGTTACAGAGATAGGGAGGGGCGAGGGGCTGGAGGAGTTACAGAGATAGGGAGGGGTGTAGGGCTGGAGGAGTTACAGAGATAGGGAGGGGTGTAGGGCTGGAGGAGGTTACAGAGATAGGGAGGGGTGTGGGGCTGGAGGAGGTTACAGAGATAGGGAGGGGTGTAGGGCTGGAGGAGTTACAGAGATAGGGAGGGGTGTGGGGCTGGAGGAGTTACAGAGATAGGGAGGGTTGTAGTGCTGGAGGAGTTACAGAGATAGGGAGGGGTGTAGTGCTGGAGGAGTTACAGAGATAGGGAGGGGTGTGGGGCTGGAGGAGTTACAGAGATAGGGAGGGGTGTAGTGCTGGAGGAGTTACAGAGATAGGGAGGGGTGTGGGGCTGGAGGAGTTACAGAGAAACGGAGGGGTGTAGGGCTGGAGGAGTTACAGAGATAGGGAGGGGTGTAGTGCTGGAGGAGTTACAGAGATAGGGAGGGGTGTGGGGCTGGAGGAGTTACAGAGATAGGGAGGGGTGTCGGGCTGGAGGAGTTACAGAGATAGGGAGGGGTGTAGGGCTGGAGGAGTTACAGAGATAGGGAGGGGTGTAGGGCTGGAGGAGTTACAGAGATAGGGAGGGGTGCAGGGCTGGAGGAGTTACAGAGATAGGGAGGGGTGTAGGGCTGGAGGAGTTACAGAGATAGGGAGGGGTGTAGGGCTGGAGGAGTTACAGAGATAGGGAGGGGTGTAGGGCTGGAGGAGTTACAGAGATAGGGAGGGGTGTCGGGCTGGAGGAGGTTACAGAGATAGGGAGGGGTGTAGGGCTGGAGGAGGTTACAGAGATAGGGAGGGGTGTAGGGCTGGAGGAGTTACAGAGATAGGGAGGGGTGTAGGGCTGGAGGAGTTACAGAGATAGGGAGGGGTGTAGGGCTGGAGGAGTTACAGAGATAGGGAGGGCTGTCGGGCTGGAGGAGGTTACAGAGATAGGGAGGGGTGTAGGGCTGGAGGAGGTTACAGAGATAGGGAGGTGTGTCGGGCTGGAGGAGGTTACAGAGATAGGGAGGGGTGTCCGGCTGGAGGAGTTACAGAGATAGGGAGGGGTGTAGGGCTGGAGGAGGTTACAGAGATAGGGAGGGGTGTCGGGCTGGAGGAGTTACAGAGATAGGGAGGGGTGTAGGGCTGGAGGAGTTACAGAGATAGGGAGGGGTGTAGGGCTGGAGGAGGTTACAGAGATAGGGAGGGGTGTAGGGCTGGAGGAGTTACAGAGATAGGGAGGGGTGTAGGGCTGGAGGAGTTACAGAGATAGGGAGGGGTGTCGGGCTGGAGGAGTTACAGAGATAGGGAGGGGTGTCGGGCTGGAGGAGTTACAGAGATAGGGAGGGGTGTAGTGCTGGAGGAGTTACAGAGATAGGGAGGGGTGTAGGGCTGGAGGAGGTTACAGAGATAGGGAGGGGTGTAGGGCTGGAGGAGTTACAGAGATAGGGAGGGGTGTAGTGCTGGAGGAGGTTACAGAGATAGGGAGGGGTGTAGTGCTGGAGGAGTTACAGAGATAGGGAGGGGTGTAGGGCTGGAGGAGGTTACAGAGATAGGGAGGGGTGTAGTGCTGGAGGAGGTTACAGAGATAGGGAGGGGTGTAGTGCTGGAGGAGGTTACAGAGATAGGGAGGGGTGTAGTGCTGGAGGAGTTACAGAGATAGGGAGGGGTGTCGGACTGGAGGAGTTACAGAGATCGGGAGGGGTGTAGGGCTGGAGGAGTTACAGAGATAGGGAGGGGTGTAGTGCTGGAGGAGTTACAGAGATAGGGAGGGGTGTAGGGCTGGAGGAGTTACAGAGATAGGGAGGGGTGTAGGGCTGGAGGGGTTACAGAGATAGGGAGGGGTGTAGGGCTGGAGGAGTTACAGAGATCGGGAGGGGTGTAGTGCTGGAGGAGTTACAGAGATAGGGAGGGGTGTAGTGCTGGAGGAGGTTACAGAGATAGGGAGGGGTGTCGGACTGGAGGAGTTACAGAGATAGGGAGGGGTGTCGGACTGGAGGAGTTACAGAGATAGGGAGGGGTGTAGTGCTGGAGGAGTTACAGAGATAGGGAGGGGTGTAGGGCCGGAGGAGTTACAGAGATAGGGAGGGGTGTAGGGCCGGAGGAGTTACAGAGATAGGGAGGGGTGTAGGGCCGGAGGAGTTACAGAGATAGGGAGGGGTGTAGTGCTGGAGGAGTTACAGAGATAGGGAGGGGTGTAGTGCTGGAGGAGTTACAGAGATAGGGAGGGGTGTAGTGCTGGAGGAGTTACAGAGATAGGGAGGGGTGTAGGGCTGGAGGAGTTACAGAGATAGGGAGGGGTGTAGTGCTGGAGGAGTTACAGAGATAGGGAGGGGTGTAGGGCTGGAGGAGTTACAGAGATAGGGAGGGGTGTAGTGCTGGAGGAGTTACAGAGATAGGGAGGGGTGTAGTGCTGGAGGAGTTACAGAGATAGGGAGGGGTGTAGGGCTGGAGGAGGTTACAGAGATAGGGAGGGGTGTAGGGCTGGAGGAGGTTACAGAGATAGGGAGGGGTGTAGGGCTGGAGGAGGTTACAGAGATAGGGAGGGGTGTAGGGCTGGAGGAGGTTACAGAGATAGGGAGGGGTGTAGGGCTGGAGGAGTTACAGAGATAGGGAGGGTTGTAGGGCTGGAGGAGTTACAGAGATAGGGAGGGGTGTAGTGCTGGAGGAGTTACAGAGATAGGGAGGGGTGTAGGGCTGGAGGAGGTTACAGAGATAGGGAGGGGTGTAGGGCTGGAGGAGTTACAGAGATAGGGAGGGTTGTAGGGCTGGAGGAGTTACAGAGATAGGGAGGGGTGTAGGGCTGGAGGAGTTACAGAGATAGGGAGGGGTGTAGGGCTGGAGGAGTTACAGAGATAGGGAGGGTTGTAGGGCTGGAGGGGTTACAGAGATAGGGAGGGGTGTAGGGCTGGAGGAGTTACAGAGATAGGGAGGGGTGTAGTGCTGGAGGAGTTACAGAGATAGGGAGGGTTGTCGTGCTGGAGGAGTTACAGAGATAGGGAGGGGTGTAGGGCTGGAGGAGTTACAGAGATAGGGAGGGGTGTAGGGCCGGAGGAGTTACAGAGATAGGGAGGGGTGTAGGGCTGGAGGAGTTACAGAGATAGGGAGGGGTGTGGGGCTGGAGGAGTTACAGAGATAGGGAGGGGTGTAGGGCTGGAGGAGTTACAGAGATAGGGAGGGGTGTGGGGCTGGAGGAGTTACAGAGATAGGGAGGGGTGTAGGGCTGGAGGGGGTTACAGAGATCGGGAGGGGTGTAGGGCCGGAGGAGTTACAGAGATAGGGAGGGGTGTAGGGCCAGAGGAGTTACAGAGATAGGGAGGGGTGTAGGGCTGGAGGAGTTACAGAGATCGGGAGGGGTGTAGTGCTGGAGGAGTTACAGAGATAGGGAGGGGTGTAGGGCTGGAGGAGTTACAGAGATAGGGAGGGGTGTAGTGCTGGAGGAGTTACAGAGATAGGGAGGGGTGTAGGGCTGGAGGAGTTACAGAGATAGGGAGGGGTGTAGGGCTGGAGGAGTTACAGAGATAGGGAGGGGTGTAGGGCTGGAGGAGTTACAGAGATAGGGAGGGGTGTAGGGCTGGAGGGGTTACAGAGATAGGGAGGGGTGTAGGGCTGGAGGAGTTACAGAGATAGGGAGGGTTGTAGTGCTGGAGGGGTTACAGAGATAGGGAGGGGTGTGGGGCTGGAGGAGTTACAGAGATAGGGAGGGGTGTAGGGCTGGAGGAGTTACAGAGATAGGGAGGGGTGTAGGGCTGGAGGAGTTACAGAGATAGGGAGGGGTGTAGGGCTGGAGGAGTTACAGAGATAGGGAGGGGTGTGGCCATGGAGGGATATGAAAACAAGGATAAAAATGTTAAAATCAGGGTTTAATCAAGCTCTTGTCTGTGAGGCACTGAACTGACCGAACATTGATTTCTTTTACGGGAACTCTTTGGAGCACATCTGCTTCTCTGTGGGGAATAGCAATCTTTTGGCACACATGGGGTTTGTTAATTTTGTATTCATGTCCCGAGATAATGCAGGACAATTAGGAAAATATGTGTTTATGGCATTAGCTGCTTGCCATTTAACGATCTTATGTTTCATAATCACTGGCTCTATCTTTACCTCCCTCTTGGGTCACCAACTGTGCTTCACACAGTACTGACAAACTGGATTGATATCGTGGGCCTGAAAAACCGTATCCCCCCTGCATTGCTACTTTGAGTGATTCGTGAATGTGTATCCCCAGTTCCCTCTGCTCCTCCACCCCACTTAGAGTCTTATTCGCACCCCCAAAAATCTAATTGTTGGGTAACACAAAAGGGGCAGAAAGCCAGTGGATCCGGTACTGAGGGAGCGCTGCACTGTCGGAGGGTCAGTACTGAGGGAGTGCTGCACTGTCGGAGGGTCAGTACTGAGGGAGCGCTGCACTGTCGGAGGGTCAGTACTGAGGGAGCGCTGCACTGTCGGAGGGTCAGTACTGAGGGAGTGCTGCACTGTCGGAGGGTCAGTACTGAGGGAGTGCTGCACTGTCGGAGGGTCAGTACTGAGAGAGTGCTGCACTGTCGGAGGGTCAGTACTGAGGGAGCGCTGCACTGTCGGAGGGTCAGTACTGAGGGAGTGCTGCACTGTCGGAGGGTCAGTACTGAGGGAGCGCTGCACTGTCGGAGGGTCAGTACTGAGGGAGTGCTGCACTGTCGGAGGGTCAGTACTGAGGGAGTGCTGCACTGTCGGAGGGTCAGTACTGAGGGAGCGCTGCACTGTCGGAGGGTCAGTGCTGAGGGAGCGCTGCACTGTCGGAGGGTCAGTGCTGAGGGAGCGCTGCACTGTCGGAGGGTCAGTACTGAGGGAGCGCTGCACTGTCGGAGCGTCAGTGCTGAGGGAGCGCTGCACCGTCGGAGGGTCAGTACTGAGGGACTGCTGCACTGTCGGAGGGTCAGTACTGAGGGAGTGCTGCACTGTCGGAGGGTCAGTACTGAGGGAGTGCTGCACTGTCGGAGGGTCAGGACTGAGGGAGCGCTGCACTGTCGGAGGGTCGGTACTGAGGGAGTGCTGCACCGTCGGAGGGTCAGTACTGAGGGAGTGCTGCACTGTCGGAGGGTCAGTACTGAGGGAGTGCTGCACTGTCGGAGGGTCAGTACTGAGGGAGTGCTGCACTGTCGGAGGGTCAGGACTGAGGGAGCGCTGCACTGTCGGAGGGTCAGTACTGAGGGAGCGCCGCACCGTCGGAGGGTCAGTACTGAGGGAGCGCTGCACTGTCGGAGGGTCAGTACTGAGGGAGCGCTGCACTGTCGGAGGGTCAGTGCTGAGGGAGCGCTGCACCGTCGGAGGGTCAGTACTGAGGGAGTGCTGCACTGTCGGAGGGTCAGTGCTGAGGGAGCGCTGCACTGTCGGAGGGTCAGTACTGAGGGAGCGCTGCACTGTCGGAGGGTCAGTGCTGAGGGAGCGCTGCACCGTCGGAGGGTCAGTACTGAGGGACTGCTGCACTGTCGGAGGGTCAGTACTGAGGGAGTGCTGCACTGTCGGAGGGTCAGTACTGAGGGAGTGCTGCACTGTCGGAGGGTCAGTACTGAGGGAGCGCTGCACAGTCAGAGGGTCAGTACTGAGGGAGTGCTGCACCGTCGGAGGGTCAGTACTGAGGGAGTGCTGCACTGTCGGAGGGTCAGTACTGAGGGAGTGCTGCACTGTCGGAGGGTCAGTACTGAGGGAGTGCTGCACTGTCGGAGGGTCAGGACTGAGGGAGCGCTGCACTGTCGGAGGGTCAGTACTGAGGGAGCGCCGCACTGTCGGAGGGTCAGTACTGAGGGACTGCTGCACTGTCGGAGGGTCAGTACTGAGGGAACGCTGCACTGTCGGAGGGTCAGTACTGAGGGAGCGCTGCACTGTCGGAGGGTCAGTACCGAGGGAGCTCTGCACTGTCAGAGGGTCAGTACTGAGGGAGGGCTGCACTGTCGGAGGGTCAGTACCGAGGGAGCACTGCACTGTCGGAGGGTCAGTACCGAGGGAGCGCTGCACTGTCGGAGGGGCAGTACCGAGGGAGCAGTGCACTGTCGGAGGGTCAGTACTGAGGGAGCGCTGCACTGTCGGAGGGTCAGTACTGAGGGAGTGCTGCACTGTCAGAGGGTCAGTACTGAGGGAGCGCTGCACTGTCGGAGGGGCAGTACTGAGGGAGCTCTGCACTGTCGGAGGGTCAGTTCTGAGGGAGCGCAGCACTGTCGGAGGGTCTGTACTGTCGGAGGGCTGCACTATCGGAGGGTCAGTACTGAGGGAGTGCTGCACTGTCGGAGGGTCAGTGCTGAGGGAGTGCTGCACTGTCGGAGGGTCAGTGCTGAGGGAGTGCTGCACTGTCGGAGGGTCAGTACTGAGGGAGGGCTGCACTGTCGGAGGGTCAGTACTGAGGGAGCGCTGCACTGTCGGAGGGTCAGTTCTGAGGGAGCGCAGCACTGTCGGAGGGTCAGTACTGAGGGAGCGCTGCACTGTCGGAGGGTCAGTTCTGAGGGAGCGCAGCACTGTCGGAGGGTCAGTACTGAGGGAGTGCTGCATTGTCAGAGGGTCAGTACTGAGAGAGCGCTGTACTGTCGGAGGGTCAGTACATTTTTTAAATTCATTCATGGGATGTGGGCGTCGCTGGCGAGGCCGGCATTTATTGCCCATCCCTAATTGCCCTTGAGAAGGTGGTGGTGAGCCGCCTACTTGAACCGCTGCAGTCCGTGTGGTGAAGGTTCTCCCACAGTGCTGTTAGGAAGGGAGTTCCAGGATTTTGACCCAGCGACGATGAAGGAACGGCGATATATTTCCAAGTCGGGATGGTGTGTGACTTGGAGGGGAACGTGCAGGTGGTGTTGTTCCCATGTGCCTGCTGCTCTTGTCCTTCTAAGTGGTAGAGGTCGCGGGTTTGGGAGGTGCTGTCGAAGAAGCCTTGGCGAGTTGCTGCAGTGCATCCTGTGGATGGTACACACTGCAGCCACAGTGCGCCGGTGGTGAAGGGAGTGAATGTTTAGGGTGGTGGATGGGGTGCCAATCAAGCGGGCTGCTTTGTCCTGGATGGTGTCGAGCTTCTTGAGTGTTGTTGGAGCTGCACTCATCCATGCAAGTGGAGAGTATTCCATCACACTCCTGACTTGTGCCTTGTAGATGGTGGAAAGGCTTTGGGGAGTCAGGAGGTGAGTCACTTGCCGCAGAATACCCAGCCTCTGGCCTGCTCGTGTGGCCACGGTATTTATATGGCTGGTCCAGTTAAGTTTCTGGTCAATGGTGACCCCCAGGATGTTGATGGTGGGGGATTCGGCGATGGTAATGCCGTTGAATGTCAAGGGGATGTGGTTGGACTCTCTTGTTGGAGATGGTCATTGCTGGCACTTGTCTGGCGCGAATGTTACTTGTCACTTATCAGCCCAAGCCTGCATATTGTCCAGGTCTTTCTGCATGCGGGCTCGGACTGCTTCATTATCTGTGAATGGAACTGAACACTGTGCAATCATCAGCGAACTTCTGACCTTTTGATAGAGGGAAGGTCATTGATGAAGCAGCTGAAGATGGTTGGGCCTCGGACACTGCCCTGAGGAACTCCTGCAGCAATGCCCTGGGGCTGAGATTACTGGCCTCCAACAACCACCACCATCTTCCTTTGTGCTAGGTATGACTCCAGCCACTGGAGAGTTTTCCCCCTGATTCCCATTGACTTCAATTTTACTAGGGCTCCTTGGTGCCACACTCGGTCAAATGCTGCCTTGATGTCAAGGGCAGTCACTCTCACCTCACCTCTGGAATTCAGCTCTTATGTCCATGTTTGGACCAAGGCTGTAATGAGGTCTGGAGCCGAGTGGTCCTGGCGGAACCCAAACTGAGCATCGGTGAGCAGGTTATTGGTGAGTAAGTGCCGCTTGATAGTACTGTCGACGACACCTTCCATCACTTTGCTGATGATTGAGAGCAGACTGATGGGGCGGTAATTGGCCGGATTGGATTTGTCCTGCTTTTTGTGGACAGGACATACCTGGGCAATTTTCCACATTGTCAGGTAGATGCCAGTTTTGTGGCTGTACTGGAACAGCTTGGCTAGAGGCGCAGCTAGTTCTGGAACACAAGTGTTCAGCACTACAGCCGGGATGTTGTCGGGGCCCATAGCCTTTGCTGTGTCCAGTGCACTCAGCCGTTTCTTGATATCATGTGGAGTGAATCGAATTGGCTGAAGACTGGCTTCCGTGATGGTGGGGATATCGGGAGGAGGCCAAGATGGATTATCCATTCTGGCTGAAGATGGTTGCAAACGCTTCAGCCTTGTCTTTTGCACTCACGTGCTGGACTCCGCCATCATTGAGGATGGGGATGTTTACAGAGCCTCTTCCTCCCGTTAGTTGTTTAATTGTCCACCACCATTCACAACTGGATGTGGCAGGACTGCAGAGCTTTGATCTGATCCGTTGGTTGTGGAATCGCTTAGCTCTGTCTATAGCATGTTGCTTCCGCTGTTTAGCATGCATGTAGTCCTGTGTTGTCGCTTCACCAGGTTGGCACCTCATTTTTAGGTATGCCTGGTGCTGCTCCTGGCATGCTCTTCTACACTCCTCATTGAACCAGGGTTGATCCCCTGGCTTGTTGGTAATGGTAGAGTGAGCAATATGCCAGGCCATGAGGTTACAGATTGTGCTGGAATACAATTCTGCTGCTGCTGATGGCCCACAGCGCCTCATGGATGCCCAGTTTTGAGCTGCTAGATCTGTTCTAAATCTATCCCATTTAGCACGGTGGTAGTGCCACACAGCACATTGGATGGTGTCCTCAGTGTGAAGACGGGACTTCATGCTGAGGGAGTGCTGCACTGTCAGAGGGGCACAACTGAGGGAGTGCTACACCATCGAAGGGTCAGTACTGAGGGAGCACTGCACTGTCGGAGGGTCAGTACTGAGGGAGCACTGCACTGTCGGAGGGTCAGTACTGAGGGAGTGCTGCTAAGTTGGAGGGTCAGTACTGAGGGAGCGCTGCACTGTCGGAGAGGCAGTACTGAGGGAGCGCTGCAATATGGTAGGGGCAGTACTGAGGGAGCGCTGCACTGTCGGAGGGTGAGTACTGAGGGAGCGCTGCACTGTCGGAGGGTGAGTACTGAGGGAGCGCTGCACTGTCGGAGGGTGAGTACTGAGGGAGCGCTGCACTGTCGGAGGGGCAGTACTGTGGGAGCGCTGCACTGTCGGAGGGTGAGTACTGAGGGAGCGCTGAACTGTCGGAGAGGCAGTACTGAGGGAGCGCTGCAATATGGTAGGGGCAGTACTGAGGGAGCGCTGCACTGTGGGAGGGTCAGTACTGAGGGAGCGCTGCACTGTCGGAGGGTCAGTACTGAGGGAGCGCTGCACTGTCGGAGGGGCAGTACTGTGGGAGCGCTGCACTGTCGGAGGGTGAGTACTGAGGGAGCGCTGCCCTGTCGGAGAGTCAGTACTGAGGGAGGGCTGCACTGTCGGAGGGTCAGTACCGAGGGAGCACTGCACTGTCGGAGGGTCAGTACCGAGGGAGCGCTGCACTGTCGGAGGGGCAGTACCGAGGGAGCAGTGCACTGTCGGAGGGTCAGTACTGAGGGAGCGCTGCACTGTCGGAGGGTCAGTACTGAGGGAGTGCTGCACTGTCAGAGGGTCAGTACTGAGGGAGCGCTGCACTGTCGGAGGGGCAGTACTGAGGGAGCTCTGCACTGTCGGAGGGTCAGTTCTGAGGGAGCGCAGCACTGTCGGAGGGTCTGTACTGTCGGAGGGCTGCACTATCGGAGGGTCAGTACTGAGGGAGTGCTGCACTGTCGGAGGGTCAGTGCTGAGGGAGTGCTGCACTGTCGGAGGGTCAGTGCTGAGGGAGTGCTGCACTGTCGGAGGGTCAGTACTGAGGGAGGGCTGCACTGTCGGAGGGTCAGTACTGAGGGAGCGCTGCACTGTCGGAGGGTCAGTTCTGAGGGAGCGCAGCACTGTCGGAGGGTCAGTACTGAGGGAGCGCTGCACTGTCGGAGGGTCAGTTCTGAGGGAGCGCAGCACTGTCGGAGGGTCAGTACTGAGGGAGTGCTGCATTGTCAGAGGGTCAGTACTGAGAGAGCGCTGTACTGTCGGAGGGTCAGTACATTTTTTAAATTCATTCATGGGATGTGGGCGTCGCTGGCGAGGCCGGCATTTATTGCCCATCCCTAATTGCCCTTGAGAAGGTGGTGGTGAGCCGCCTACTTGAACCGCTGCAGTCCGTGTGGTGAAGGTTCTCCCACAGTGCTGTTAGGAAGGGAGTTCCAGGATTTTGACCCAGCGACGATGAAGGAACGGCGATATATTTCCAAGTCGGGATGGTGTGTGACTTGGAGGGGAACGTGCAGGTGGTGTTGTTCCCATGTGCCTGCTGCTCTTGTCCTTCTAAGTGGTAGAGGTCGCGGGTTTGGGAGGTGCTGTCGAAGAAGCCTTGGCGAGTTGCTGCAGTGCATCCTGTGGATGGTATACACTGCAGCCACAGTGCGCCGGTGGTGAAGGGAGTGAATGTTTAGGGTGGTGGATGGGGTGCCAATCAAGCGGGCTGCTTTGTCCTGGATGGTGTCGAGCTTCTTGAGTGTTGTTGGAGCTGCACTCATCCATGCAAGTGGAGAGTATTCCATCACACTCCTGACTTGTGCCTTGTAGATGGTGGAAAGGCTTTGGGGAGTCAGGAGGTGAGTCACTTGCCGCAGAATACCCAGCCTCTGGCCTGCTCGTGTGGCCACGGTATTTATATGGCTGGTCCAGTTAAGTTTCTGGTCAATGGTGACCCCCAGGATGTTGATGGTGGGGGATTCGGCGATGGTAATGCCGTTGAATGTCAAGGGGATGTGGTTGGACTCTCTTGTTGGAGATGGTCATTGCTGGCACTTGTCTGGCGCGAATGTTACTTGTCACTTATCAGCCCAAGCCTGCATATTGTCCAGGTCTTTCTGCATGCGGGCTCGGACTGCTTCATTATCTGTGAATGGAACTGAACACTGTGCAATCATCAGCGAACTTCTGACCTTTTGATAGAGGGAAGGTCATTGATGAAGCAGCTGAAGATGGTTGGGCCTCGGACACTGCCCTGAGGAACTCCTGCAGCAATGCCCTGGGGCTGAGATTACTGGCCTCCAACAACCACCACCATCTTCCTTTGTGCTAGGTATGACTCCAGCCACTGGAGAGTTTTCCCCCTGATTCCCATTGACTTCAATTTTACTAGGGCTCCTTGGTGCCACACTCGGTCAAATGCTGCCTTGATGTCAAGGGCAGTCACTCTCACCTCACCTCTGGAATTCAGCTCTTATGTCCATGTTTGGACCAAGGCTGTAATGAGGTCTGGAGCCGAGTGGTCCTGGCGGAACCCAAACTGAGCATCGGTGAGCAGGTTATTGGTGAGTAAGTGCCGCTTGATAGTACTGTCGACGACACCTTCCATCACTTTGCTGATGATTGAGAGCAGACTGATGGGGCGGTAATTGGCCGGATTGGATTTGTCCTGCTTTTTGTGGACAGGACATACCTGGGCAATTTTCCACATTGTCAGGTAGATGCCAGTTTTGTGGCTGTACTGGAACAGCTTGGCTAGAGGCGCAGCTAGTTCTGGAACACAAGTGTTCAGCACTACAGCCGGGATGTTGTCGGGGCCCATAGCCTTTGCTGTGTCCAGTGCACTCAGCCGTTTCTTGATATCATGTGGAGTGAATCGAATTGGCTGAAGACTGGCTTCCGTGATGGTGGGGATATCGGGAGGAGGCCAAGATGGATTATCCATTCTGGCTGAAGATGGTTGCAAACGCTTCAGCCTTGTCTTTTGCACTCACGTGCTGGACTCCGCCATCATTGAGGATGGGGATGTTTACAGAGCCTCTTCCTCCCGTTAGTTGTTTAATTGTCCACCACCATTCACAACTGGATGTGGCAGGACTGCAGAGCTTTGATCTGATCCGTTGGTTGTGGAATCGCTTAGCTCTGTCTATAGCATGTTGCTTCCGCTGTTTAGCATGCATGTAGTCCTGTGTTGTCGCTTCACCAGGTTGGCACCTCATTTTTAGGTATGCCTGGTGCTGCTCCTGGCATGCTCTTCTACACTCCTCATTGAACCAGGGTTGATCCCCTGGCTTGTTGGTAATGGTAGAGTGAGCAATATGCCAGGCCATGAGGTTACAGATTGTGCTGGAATACAATTCTGCTGCTGCTGATGGCCCACAGCGCCTCATGGATGCCCAGTTTTGAGCTGCTAGATCTGTTCTAAATCTATCCCATTTAGCACGGTGGTAGTGCCACACAGCACATTGGATGGTGTCCTCAGTGTGAAGACGGGACTTCATGCTGAGGGAGTGCTGCACTGTCAGAGGGGCACAACTGAGGGAGTGCTACACCATCGAAGGGTCAGTACTGAGGGAGCACTGCACTGTCGGAGGGTCAGTACTGAGGGAGCACTGCACTGTCGGAGGGTCAGTACTGAGGGAGTGCTGCTAAGTTGGAGGGTCAGTACTGAGGGAGCGCTGCACTGTCGGAGAGGCAGTACTGAGGGAGCGCTGCAATATGGTAGGGGCAGTACTGAGGGAGCGCTGCACTGTCGGAGGGTGAGTACTGAGGGAGCGCTGCACTGTCGGAGGGTGAGTACTGAGGGAGCGCTGCACTGTCGGAGGGTGAGTACTGAGGGAGCGCTGCACTGTCGGAGGGGCAGTACTGTGGGAGCGCTGCACTGTCGGAGGGTGAGTACTGAGGGAGCGCTGAACTGTCGGAGAGGCAGTACTGAGGGAGCGCTGCAATATGGTAGGGGCAGTACTGAGGGAGCGCTGCACTGTGGGAGGGTCAGTACTGAGGGAGCGCTGCACTGTCGGAGGGTCAGTACTGAGGGAGCGCTGCACTGTCGGAGGGGCAGTACTGTGGGAGCGCTGCACTGTCGGAGGGTGAGTACTGAGGGAGCGCTGCCCTGTCGGAGAGTCAGTACTGAGGGAGCGCTGCACTGTCGGAGAGGCAGTACTGAGGGAGTGCTGCACTGTCGGAGAGTCAGTACTGAGGGAGCGCTGCCCTGTCGGAGGGTCAGTACTGAGGCTGCGCTGCACTGTCGGAGAGGCAGTACTGAGGGAGCGCTGCACAGTCGGAGGGTCAGTATTGAGGGAGTGCTGCACTGTCGGAGAGGCAGTACTGAGGGAGCGCTGCACTGTCGGAGGGTCAGTACTGATGGAGTGCTGCACTGTCGGAGAGGCAGTACTGAGGGAGCTCTGCACTGTCAGAGGGTCAGTACTGAGGGAACGCTGCACTGTCGGAGGGTCAGTACTGAGGGAGTGCTGCACTGTCAGAGGGTCAGTACTGAGGGAGCTCTGCACTGTCGGAGGGTCAGTACTGACGGAGTGCTGCACTGTCGGAGAAGCAGTAATGAGGGAGCGCTGCACTGTCCGAGGTGCCATCTTATGGATGAAACGTTAAACCAAGGCCCTGTCTGCCGTTTTGTTGAAAGATCCCATGGAAGTTTTCAAAGAAGAGCAGCGATTTCTTTCCTGGTGTCCTGGACAACATTTCTCCCTCAACCAACTCCAGTAAAGTAACAGAATCCATCATGCAACAGTGGTTTGCATTTCTATAACACAGAAAATAAAATTACGAGGTGTTTCTCGCAGGGACAATCTGAAAATAATGAACGCCAATTGTCGGCTGTGTGCGAATTATTCTTGTTTAACTTGGCCTGAATCAGAGATCAGTGCAGTGTGACAGTCCTGGGCACTTCACACGCAGTACTCCGAGAGAGGAACAGGTAAAAATAGAGCCGGAGATTCGCAGGGTAACCGATCTGTTAATGGGAGGCACTTAGTGCCATCAATACAGGCCGTCCCTCCATTAACCCAGAATATGAGAACAACATTAATGAGCTCCGGGTGAGTTTGGAGATTAGCAGATGTTTCCCCACAGAGTTATTGGCTGTAAATGGAAGAGGTTGCAAGCGGAGGAAATCAATGTGTCAATCGATTACTCCAAAAACTGGAGCAGGATAATTGGACAGGAGGTGAGAGTCACAGGGGCCCATCTGCAGGGGGCCATTGCCCAACTGATACAATATAGGACAGAAGTGTAGGTGGGGATCAGGGCAACGATTCCTCAATTGCAGCCACAGCCATAAGGAAGAAAGCATCACCTGTGTGCTTCCCACATCACCACACAGTGACCAGAGCAATCCACACTCCACAGTGCAGTTTTAAATGGGTGGGGAGGGGCCATGATAGGGGAGAGTGTACATGGGCTGTGGGAGGAGATTAAATGGGTGGGGAGAGTCCATGATAGGGGAGAGTGTACATGGGCTGTGGGAGGAGATTAAATGGGTGGGTAGAGTCCATGATAGGGGAGAGTGTACATGGGCTGTGGGAGGAGATTAAATGGGTGGGGAGAGTCCATGATAGGGGAGAGTGTACATGGGCTGTGGGAGGAGATTAAATGGGTGGGGAGAGTCCATGATAGGGGAGAGTGTACATGGGGTGTGGGAGGAGATTAAATGGGTGGGGAGAGTCCATGATAGGGGAGAGTGTACATGGGCTGTGGGAGGAGATTAAATGGGTGGGGAGAGTCCATGATAGGGGAGAGTGTACATGGGCTGTGGGAGGAGATTAAATGGGTGGGGAGAGTCCATGATAGGGGAGAGTGTACATGGGCTGTGGGAGGAGATTAAATGGGTGGGGAGAGTCCATGATAGGGGAGAGTGTACATGGGCTGTGGGAGGAGATTAAATGGGTGGGGAGAGTCCAACACAGGTCAGTTACAGAGTAAAGCTCCCTCTATACTGTCCCATCAAACACTCCCAGGACAGGTACAGCGTTAGATACAGAGTAAATCTCCCTTTGAGAAACATGCCTTGTTGCCCACAGGTACCTTGTATTCCTACAGTTTGATATTTATATTTTGTTTCCCTGAGCTGATCCTGTGTCCTCTCTGAGTCAGATGTTTTTTGTTTATTCGTTCATGGGATGTGGGTGTCACTGGCGAGGCTGGCATTTATTGCCCATCCCTAATTGCCCTTGAGAAGGTGGTGGTGAGCCGCCTTCTTGAACCGCTGCAGTCCGTGTGGTGACGGTTCTCCCACAATGCTGTTAGGAAGGGAGTTCCAGGATTTTGACCCAGCGACAATGAAGGAACGGCGATATATTTCCAAGTCGGGATGGTGTGTGACTTGGAGGGGAACGTGCAGGTGGTGTTGTTCCCATGTGCCTGCTGCTCTTGTCCTTCCAGGTGGTAGAGGTCGTGGGTTTGGGAGGTGCTGTCGAAGAAGCCTTGGCGAGTTGCTGCAGTGCATCCTGTGGATGGTACACACTGCAGCCACAGTGCGCCGGTGGTGAAGGGAGTGAATGTTTAGGGTGGTGGATGGGGTGCCAATCAAGCGGGCTGCTTTGTCCTGGATGATGTTGAGCTTCTTGAGTGTTGTTGGAGCTGCACTCATCCAGGCAAGTGGAGAGTATTCCATCACACTCCTGACTTGTGCCTTGTAGATGGTGGAAAGACTTTGGGGAGTCAGGAGGTGAGTCACTCGCCGCAGAATACCCAGCCTCTGGCCTGCTTTTGTAGCCACAGTATTTATATGTCCGGTCCAGTTAAGTTTCTGGTCAATGGTGACCCCCAGGATGTTGATGGTGGGGGATTCGGCGATGGTAATGCCGTTGAATGTCAAGGGGAGGTGGTTAGACTCTCTCTTGTTGGAGATGGTCATTGCCTGGCACTTTTCTGGTGCGAATGTTACTTGCCACTTCTGAGCCCAAGTTTGGATGTTGTCCAGGTCTTGCTGCATGCAGGCTCGGACTGCTTCATTATCTGACGGGTTGCGAATGGAACTGAACACTGTGCAATCATCAGCGAACATCCCCATTTCTGACCTTATGATGGAGGGAAGGTCATTGATGAAGCAGCTGAAGATGGTTGGGCCCAGGACACTGCCCTGAGGAACTCCTGCAGCAATGTCCTGGGGCTGAGATGATTGGCCACCAACAACCACTACCATCTTCCTTTGTGCTAGGTATGACTCCAGCCACTGGAGAGTTTTCCCCCTGATTCCCATTGACTTCAATTTTATGAGGGCTCCTTTTTGTTTTATTGGTTCAAGGGATGTGGGCATCGCTGGCGAGGCCGGCATTTATTGCCCATCCCTAATTGCCCTTGAGAAGGTGGTGGTGAGCCGCCTTCTTGATCCGCTGCAGTCCGTGTGGTGAAGGTTCTCCCACAGTGCTGTTAGGAAGGGAGTTCCAGGATTTTGACCCAGCGACGATGAAGGAACGGCGATATATTTCCAAGTCGGGATGGTGTGTGACTTGGAGGGGAACGTGCAGGTGGTGTTGTTCCCATGTGCCTGCTGCTCTTGTCCTTCTAGGTGGCAGAGGTCGTGGGATTGGGAGGTGCTGTCGAAGAAGTCTTGGCGAGTTGCTGCAGTGCATCCTGTGGATGGTGCACACTGCAGCCACTGTGCGCCGGTGGTGGAGGGAGTGAATGTTTAGGGTGGTGGATGGGCTGCCAATCAAGCGGGCTGCTTTATCTTGGATGGTGTTGAGCTTCTTGAGTGTTGTTGGAGCTGCACTCATCCAAGCAAGTGGAGAGTATTCCATCACACTCCTGACTTGTGCCTTGTAGATGGTGGAAAGGCTTTGGGGAGTCAGGAGGTGAGTCACTCGCCGCAGAATACCCAGCCTCTGACCTGCTCTCGTAGCCACAGTATTTATATGGCTGGTCCAGTTAAGTTTCTGGTCAATAGTGACTCCCAGGATGTTGATGGTGGGGGATTCGGCGATGGTAATGCTGTTGAATGTCAAGGGGAGGTGGTTAGTCTCTGTCTTGTTGGAGATGGTCATTGCCTGGCACTTATCTGGCGTGAATGTTACTTGCCACTTATGGGCCCAAGCCTGGATGTTGTCCAGGTCTTGCTGCATGCAGGCTCGGACTGCTTCATTATTTGAGGGGTTGCGAATGGAACTGAACACTGTGCAGTCATCAGCGAACATCCCCATTTCTGACCTTATGATGGAGGGAAGGTCATTGATGAAGCAGCTGAAGATGGTTGGGCCTAGGACACTGCCCTGTGGAACTCCTGCAGCAATGTCCTGGGGGTGAGATGATTGGCCTCCAACAACCACTACCATCTTCCTTTGTGCTCGGTATGACTCCAGCCACTGGAGAGTTTTCCCCCTGATTCCCATTGACTTCAATTTTACTAGGGCTCCTTGGTGCCACACTCGGTCAAATGCTGCCTTGATGTCAAGGGCAGTCACTCTCACCTCACCTCTGGAATTCAGCTCTTTTGTCCATGTTTGGACCAAGGCTGTAATGAGGTCTGGAGCCGAGTGGTCCTGGCGGAACCCAAACTGAGCATCAGTGAGTAGGTTATTGGTGAGTAAGTGCCGCTTGATAGCACTGTCGACGACACCTTCCATCACTTTGCTGATGATTGAGAGTAGACTGATGGGGCAGTAATTGGCCGGATTGGATTTGTCCTGCCTTTTGTGGACAGGGCATACCTGGGCAATTTTCCACATTGTCGGGTAGATGCCAGTGTTGTAGCTGTACTGGAACAGCTTGGCTAGAGGCGCAGATAGTTCTGGAGCACAAGTCTTCAGCACTACAGCTGGGATGTTGTCGGGGCCCATAGCCTTTGCTGTATCCAGTGCACTCAGCCGTTTCTTGATATCACGTGGAGTGAATCGAATTGGCTGAAGGCTGGCTTCTGTGATGGTGGGGATATCAGGAGGAGGCCGAGATGGATCATCCACTCGGCACTTCTGGCTGAAGATGGTTGCAAACGCTTCAGCCTTGTCTTTTGCACTCACGTGCTGGACTCCGCCATCATTGAGGATGGGGATGTTCATGGAGCCTCCTCCTCCCGTTAGTTGTTTAATTGTCCACCACCATTCATGACTGGATGTGGCAGGACTGCAGAGCTTTGATCTGATCCGTTGGTTGTGGAATCGCTTTTTTTTCCAAAAATATACTTTATTCATAAAATTTGTGGCAATACATATCACATTCCAAACGTACACAATACAGATTATACAATTTGCAGGTTACCTCAAGTACAGTTCAATGAACACATTATACATAATTACAGTTCATGACACTCTTGGGTGTCTCATTTAATTATACTCAATGTAGATTATTGATTACAGATTCATTACAGGTACATTACAGATTCATTACAGGTACATTACAGCAATTTGAAGCTCTGTCTATAGCATGTTGCTTCCGCTGTTTAGCATGCATGTAGTCCTGAGTTGTAGCTTCACCAGGTTGGCACCTAATTTTTAGGTACGCCTGGTGCTGCTCCTGGCATGCTCTTCTACACTCCTCATTGAACCAGGGTTGATCCCCTGGCTTGTTGGTAATGGTAGAGTGAGCAATATGCCAGGCCATGAGGTTACAGATTGTGCTGGAATACAATTCTGCTGCTGCTGATGGCCCACAGCGCCTCATGGATGCCCAGTTTTGAGCTGCTAGATCTGTTCTAAATCTATCCCATTTAGCACGGTGGTAGTGCCACACAGCACGTTGGATGGTGTCCTCAGTGTGAAGACGGGACTTCATCTCCACGAGGACTGTGCGATGGTCACTCCTACCAATACTGTCATGGACAGATGCATCTGCGACAGGTAGTTTGGTGAGGACGAGGTCAAGTAAGTTTTTCCCTCGTGTTGGTTCGCTCACCACCTGCCGCAGGCCCAGTCTGGCAGCTATGTCCTTCAGGACTCGACCAGCTCGGTCAGTAGTGGTGCTACCGAGCCACTCTTGGTGATGGACATTGAAGTCCCCCACCCAGAGTACATTCTGTGCCCTTGCTACCCTCAGTGCTTCCTCCAAGTGGTGCTCAACATGGAGGAGGACTGTGAATTGACTGCTCAATTGGATGAGTTTTTTTTGTCACAAATGGATGAAACGAGTTCGTAAAGGGATATTTGTGCCAGTAGTCGACCCGCCTTTGCGTCCAGGTTTCAGTGCTGACATTTATAGGGTGGACCCTGCAGGGAAGGATAACAGGAGAAGTTGGTGTGCGGGTCACTCTGGGGTCAATGTTTGTCTTTCCTGCCTGGGCAGTAATCTGACGCAGCAGATTGAACAATCCTTTCAGAACCCGCCTGATTTTCAGCCCGTTGATTTGAATGGAAGGAAAATGGTGCGGGTTCTACAACGGGAGTGAGATCTGCTCCCCCAGCTCCCCGCCCGAGCAGGGAACACCAAGACCTTTCCCAGATACAGAACCCAGTTAGAGGCTGGTGGAGAGAGCGTTGTCTCTGCTGAGCTCAGTCTGACTCTGTCCTTATCTCTGGGTTGGTTCACTTTCACAATACCCGGGGCTCGCTCGTAATCACCAACCACAAGAAGTGGTCATTTCACTTCATTTGCCTCAACTTTTCAGGCTGCCCAAGTACAAGACCCACAGTCGAAACCTTGCCCCCATGAGTGGTATTTATGTCGCAGGGAGCCATGAGCACTTAGTAGCAGAGATAATCATTGGAATGAGATTTGGGATATCAATTCGGAATATTGTAATTGTGAACATCGGCAGTCTAAACTAAGCCCCACATGCCACATGCAGGAGTCTACAGGAAACCAAACCCCTTCCCATTCACTCCCATTGTACAGAATCCCAATGGACCAAACCCCTTCCCATTCACTCCCATTGTACAGAATCCCAATGGACCAAACCCCTTCCCATTCACTCCCATTGTACAGAATCCCAATGGACCAAACCCCTTCCCATTCACTCCCATTGTACAGAATCCCAATGGACCAAACCCCTTCCCATTCACTCCCATTGTACAGAATCCCAATGGACCAAACCCCTTCCCATTCACTCCAATTGTACAGAATCCCAATGGACAAAAACCCCTTCCCATTTACTTCTAACGCAGAGATCTCTTGTTCAGATTATACAGGAGTCCGAACTCCTTCCTAATGAACAGGTGTCACTGGTGATCTGGATTTGAGTTGCTCAGTCATTGTACATGTCATGATGTGGAGATGCCGGTGATGGACTGGGGTTGACAATTGTAAACAATTTTACAACACCAAGTTATAGTCCAGCAATTTTATTTTAAATTCACAAGCTTTCGGAGTCAATCATATCTCATCCTCTGGGCACTCAAATGAAACCAGGCCTCTGCTTTTTTTCTCTGTTTTTTTTCCCTGTTTGTTTTTTTGTTGAATGTGTATTCGGGGGTTCTGCAGGTGACACCTCTCTGTCTGAACACGGTGATTGCCTTGGCAACGGGCAGTTGCAGGGGCAGTCTGTAAACACCATGTATTGTTCTATATGTATAAATGCGTAGGCTTCAAGGAGCTCCTGAAACATTTACCTGAGGAAGGAGGAAGTCTCCGAAAGCTTGTGAATTTAAAATAAAATTGCTGGACTATAACTTGGTGTTGTAAAATTGTTTACAATTGTACATGTGTACAGTGGAGTCTGATGTTTCTTCCCGTTGGCTCTCCACACTGTTCAATACCTTCTGTCTGTATTTACACTGAGTGGCTGGATGATTAAACAAGGCCTTGGAACAACACACGTGGCTTATTTGATCTGCTGTTTATCATGTGGCAAATCCTGCAGGGAGCCTAATTCCACCCTGAGTAAACCTGCTCTGTGTTAATACGGATCCCACTGTGTTTACAGCCCTTGTGATAACAGTGAGTCAGCAAAGTCATGACCCGGGTGACAGGAGCAAGTCCTGAATTCCCCAAGTTGCATAACACTTGCTGTTAATGAATCTATTCACCAACACAATGCCTTTGTGAAGTGCTTGAAACCAAACCAGGGCTATCAGTGTTTGTCCCAGATTACAATCTGACCTCTGATCCAAATAACTTGATCGCCAGACACTCCCGTCTGTTCCCCCTGTAACCGAGAGGTTGGAGAGATGGCAGGGAGAGGACGTGGATGAAATTGTGCTGCTCTTTTTGTAAAATGGTAAATGGTTCCAGGTGGTTGAGAGTGCCGTAACTCACCACTAACCCGGAGGAGTCTGTCCGGCAATGGACAATCATCGCAGGCACAGCATCACATCTCCCCAGAGCTTGCAATGATCCTGCTGCCCGTGGATGATGGTGATTCATCACAGAGACACACTCGTGTATAGAGAGGGATGGTGTATGACAGTTATATACACCCCACCCCCGATTTACTCCATCCTTGAATTACACCATCCCCGATTTACTCCACCCCCGATTTACTCCACCCCCGATTTACTCCACCCCCGATTTACTCCACCCCTGATTTACACCATCCCCGATTTACTCCACCCCCGATTTACTCCATCCCCGATTTACCCCACCCCCGATTTACTCCACCCCCGATTTACTCCACCCCTGATTTACACCATCCCCGATTTACTCCACCCCCGATTTACTCCATCCCCGATTTACCCCACCCCCGATTTACTCCACCCCTGATTTACTCCACCCCCGATTTACCCCACCCCCGATTTACTCCATCCTTGAATTACACCACCCCCGAATTACACCATCCCCAATTTACTCCATCCCCGATTTACCGCCCCCCGATTTACTCCCCCCCCGATTTACTCCATCCCCGATTTACTCCACCCCCGATTTACTCCCCCCCCAATTTACTCCATCCCCGATTTATTCCACCCCCGAATTACTCCCCACCCCCGATTTACCCCACCCCTGAATTAATCCAACCCCCGATTTACTCACCCCCGAATTACTCCCCACCCCCGATTTACCCCACCCCTGAATTAATCCAACCCCCGATTTACCCCACCCCCGATTTACTCCATCCCCGATTTACTCCATCCCCGAATTACTCCACCCCCGATTTACCCCACCCCTGAATTAATCCAACCCCCGATTTACCCCACCCCCGATTTACACCACCCCCGATTTACACCACCCCCGATTTACCCCACCCCCGATTTACACCACCCCCGATTTACTCCACCCCCGATTTACTCCATCCCCGATTTACCCCACCCCCGATTTACTCCACCCCCGATTTACCCCACCCCCGATTTACACCACCCCCGATTTACTCCACCCCCGATTTACTCCATCCCCGATTTACCCCACCCCCGATTTACTCCACCCCCGATTTACCCCACCCCCGATTTACTCCACCCCCGATTTACCCCACCCCCGATTTACCCCACCCCCGATTTACCCCACCCCCGATTTACACCCCGCCTGATTTACCCCCGCCCCCAATTCACACCCCACCCGATTTACCCTGCCCCCGATTTACTCCCTGCCCAATTTACCCCACCCCCAATTTTCTCCCCCTCTCTGATTTACACCCTACCTGATTTACCCCCGCCTCCGATTTACTCCACCCCCGATTTACACCCCAGCCTGATTTAAACCCTGCCCTATTTACCCCGGCCACTTTACTCCTCGCCTGATTTATTCCATCCCCGCTTTACATCCGTTCGATTTACCCCCACCCGATTTACACCCATTCGATTTACCCCCACCCGATTTACACCCGTTCGATTTACCCCCACCTGATTTACACCCGTTCAATTTACCCCCACCCGATTTACACCCATTCGATTTACCCCCACCCGATTTACACCCATTCGATTTACCCCCACCCGATTTACACCCGTTCGATTTACCCCCACCCGATTTACACCCGTTCGATTTACCCCTACCCGATTTACACCCGTTCGATTTACCCCCACCCGATTTACACCCGTTCCAATTTACTCCTGCCCAATTTAAACCCCGCCCTATTTACACCCTGCTCGATTTACACCCCGTGCATAAATTGGGCGGGTGTAAATCGGACGGGGTAAATTGGACGGGCGGTAAATCGGGCAGGCTGTAAATAGGACGGGGAACAAAGTGGGTGGGGGCAAATTGGCGATGTAAATAGGGTGGAGGGTAAATCAGAGGGGGTAAAGCAAGTGGGGGTAAATAGTGCGTGGAGTAAAGTGTGTGGGGTTCACTCGGGTGGGGTAAATCGGGTTGGGTAAATCGGGTGGGGGTAAATCGGGTGGGGGTAAATCGGGCGGGGTAAATCGGGTGGGGGTAAATCGGGTGGGAGTAAATCGGGTGGGGGTAAATCGGGCGGGGTTAAATCGGGCGGGGTAAATCGAGCCGGGTAAATCGGGCGGGGTTAAATCAGGCGGGAGTAAATCGGGTGGAGGTAAATCGGGTGGGAGTAAATCGGGCGGGGTTAAATCGAGCGGGGTAAATCGGGCGGGGTAAATCGGGCGGGGTTAAATCGAGCGGGGTAAATCGGGCGGGGTAAATCGGGCGGGGTTAAATCGAGCGGGGTAAATCGGGCGGGGTAAATCAGGTGGGGGTAAATCAAGCGGGGTAAATCAGGTGTGGGTAAATCAGGTGTGGGTAAATCGGGCGGGGTTAAATCGGGCGGGGTAAATTGAGCCGGGTAAATCGGGCGGGGTAAATCGGGCGGGGTAAATTGAGCCGGGTAAATCGGGCGGGGTAAATCGGGTGGGGGTAAATCGGGCGGGGTTAAATCGGGCGGGGTAAATCGAGCCGGGTAAATCGAGCCGGGTAAATCGAGTCGGGTAAATCGGGCGGGGTAAATCGGGTGGGGGTAAATCGAGCGGGGTAAATCGGGTGGAAGTAAATCGGGCGGGGGTAAATCGGGTGGGGCTAAATCGGGCGTGAGTAAATCGGGTGGGGGTAAATCGGGCGGGAGTAAATCGGTTGGGGTAAATCGGGTGGGGTTAAATCGGGCGGGGTAAATCGGGCGGGGTAAATCGGGCGGGGATAAATCGGGCGGGGTAAATCGGGCGGGGTAAATCGGGCGGGGTAAATCGGGCGGGGATAAATCGGGCGGGGGTAAATCGGGCGGGGTTAAATCGGGCGGGGTAAATCGGGTGGGGTTAAATCGGGTGGGAGTAAATCGGGTGGGGTTAAATCGGGCGGGAGTAAATCGGGCGGGGGTTAAATCGGGCGGGAGTAAATCGGGCGGGAGTAAATCGGGCGGGGTAAATCGGGCGGGGTAAATCGGGCGGGGTAAATCAGGTGGGGGTAAATCGGGGTGGGGTAAATTGGGTGGGGGTAAATCGGGCTGGGGTAAATCGGGGTGGGGTAAATCGGGTGGGGGTAAATCGGGTGGGGGTAAATTGGGTGGGGTAAATCGGGTGGGGGTAAATCAGGTGGGGGTAAATCAGGTGGGGGTAAATCGGGTGGGAGTAAATCGGGTGGGGTAAATCGGGTGGGGGTAAATCGAGCAGGGTAAATCGGGTGGGGGTAAATCGGGTGGGGGTAAATTGGGTGGGGTAAATCGGGCAGGGGTAAATCAGGTGGGGGTAAATCAGGTGGGGGTAAATCGGGTGGGAGTAAATCGGGCGGGGTAAATCGGGAGGGGGTAAATCGAGCAGGGTAAATCGGGTGGGGGTAAATCGGGAGGGGGTAAATCGAGCAGGGTAAATCGGGTGGGGGTAAATCGGGCGGGGTTAAATCTGGCGGGGTAAATAAGGGGTAAATCAGGTGGGAGTAAATCGGGCGGGGTAAATCGGGTGGGGTAAATAAGGGGTAAATCGGGTGGGAGTAAATCGGCCAGAGTGTATTGGGTTAAAATGACCCCCTGTAGATTTTGCGGCAGGCCTATCAGATTTCTGCAACACATTACTGACGCACAGTTGAATTTGTCGATCCAGCTCCACTAACCCTGAATCATCCATTCTCGGAGCAGTTTGGTTTGGAGCCAGGCCAAATCCTGTTTACACAGCTGGGCTCCCACCTGGCTGGGACTTTACTTGTCATGTGTTGGAGAGCGTCCTGCACATACCTGATACAGAGCACAAGGTCGCTGATTCAACTGTGACTCAGCGGGCAGTGCTCTCGCCTCCGAGTTCGAAGGTCGTGGGTTTAAGCCCCACTCCAGAGACTTGAGCACAGAATCCAGGCTGACTCTCCAGTGCGGTACTGAGGGAGTGCGGCACTGCCAGAGGTGCTGTCTTTCAGATGAGACGTTGAACCGAGGCCCCGTCTGACCTGTCAGGTGGACGTAAAACAAACCCCGATTAAGAATTGTTGGGGCAGTGACCAGGCCTAGGGCTCTCCACAAACTTGGAGAAAGAAAGAATAAACTTGCATTTATAAAGTACCTCAGAACTTTAAGTCCCAAAGCACTTTGCACCTTTTGAAGTGTGGTTACTGTTGTAATGTAGCCAATTTGCGCACAGCAAGATCCCTCAAACAGCAATGCGATAATGATCAGATCACCTGTTTGAGGGATAAATATTGGCCAGGGCACTGGGGAGAACTCCCTGCTTTTCTTCACAATAGTAACATGGGATCTTTTACACCCACCCGAAAGACAGCACCTCCTCAACAGTGCAGCACTCCCTCGGTACTGCACGAGGAGCGTCGGCCTGGATTATGTCCTTAAGTCTCTGGAGTGGGATTTAGAACCCACGACCTTCATGACTTAGAAGCGAGAGTGCTGCCCACTGAGCCCCGGCTAATGCTGGCAGAATGGGCTTCCCAGGACCCCTGTACGAAAAGAAGCGAATGGGATTAGCACTTGGGTGTTTGAAAGTGTTTAATCATTGCATGTTGTGTTTACCTGAAGGGTATCTGAACATAGGAACAGGAGGAGGCCATTCAGCCCCTCGGGCCTGCTCCACCATTCAGTTACATCATGGCTGATCTGTATCTCAACTCCATTTACCCACTTTTTTTTTCTCCGTATCCCTTGATCCCCTTACCCAACAAAAATCCATCGCTCTCCGGACTTCAAGGATTAAGTTACGAGGAGAGATTACACAAATTGGGGTTGTATTCTCTAGAGTTTCGAAGGTTAAGGGGTGATCTGATCGAAGTTTATAAGATATTAAGGGGAACGGATAGGGTGGATAGAGAGAAACTATTTCCGCTGGTTGGGGATTCTAGGAGTAGGGGGCACAGTCTAAAAATTAGAGCCAGACCTTTCAGGAGCGAGATTAGAAAACATTTCTACACACAAAGGGTGGTAGAAGTTTGGAACTCTCTTCTGCAAACGGCAATTGATACTAGCTCAATTGCTAAATTTAAATGTGAGATAGATAGCTTTTTGGCAACCAAAGGTATTAAGGGATATGGGCCAAAGGCAGGTATATGGAGTTAGATCACAGATCAGCCATGATCTTATCAAATGGCGGAGCAGGCACGAGGGGCTGAATGGCCTACTCCTGTTCCTATGTTCCTATGTTCTCAGTCTTGAAAGCTCCAACTGAACCCCAGCACCTATAGCCTTTTGGGGGAGGGAGTTCCAGATTTCCACTCCCCTTTGTGTGAAGAAGTGTTTCCTGATTTCACTCCTGAGTGGCCTGGCTCTAATTTTAAGATTATGTCCCCTTGTTCTGGATTCCCCCACCAGAGGAAATCGTTTCCTGTATCTACCCCATCGAATCCTTTTAACATTTTAAACACCTCAATGGGCACCTCTCGAGGGCCATTAGGGATGGGCAATAAATGCTGGCCTCGCCAGCGACGCCCACATCCCACGAACGAATAAAAAAAAGATCAGATCACCCAACAAGCCTAGTTTATGCAACCTGTCCTCATAATTTAATCCTCTAAACCCCGGTATTATTCTGGTGAACCTGTGCTGCACCCTCTCCAAGGCCAATATACCTTTCCTGAGGTGCGGTGCCCAGAACTGAACCCAGTCTCCAGATGGGGTCTGACCAAGGCTCTGGACACTGAAACATCACCTCCTCCCCTTTGTATTCCGGCCCTCTTTGAGATAAAGGCCAACATTCCATTCGCCTTTTTGATTAATTTTTGTACCCGTCCAATAGCCTTTAGTGATTAAAGCCAATCATTGCACTTAAATGAGCTGGTATGTTGTCACACACACAAAACGAGAGCTGCCTGTAAATTCTGTAAGGCTAATACCCAGGCTCGATGAGATCATTGCAATTATCTACCATCACCATCTATTTATAATTAAGGACAGAAAACATCAAAACAGTCAATACTTCAACTGTAGCATTTTCTCAGAAAGAACGATTCAGGATATATCTTCCCCATGCACTATCTTCTCAAAGTAATTGAATTTGCCCACTATCAGACACTTAAATCATTTATTAATTTCAGAGGGAAGCATTTTTTTGCAGAAAGGAATGGCAGGAAGTAAACCTGAGTGTTTATCCGATGTTAAACTGGAATCCATCGGGGGACAGAGTTTCCGGTAATTGCCAGGAATATTTAAGATTAATGTATGTGTTGCAATACTGCAGTTTTATTTCATATCATTTGGTCATTAACAGAAACAAAGCTCAACCGTTGCTAACCCTGGACCTCAGCCACTTGTACTGGTCCTTTCCTGTGAACAGTGCTCTGCACCACAGCCTTTTGCCAATTTTCCTGAGATTGGGGACGGGAGGGGTTTAGCGGCTTACGCTGTTCAGTGAGAAGCTCTGGGAACTGAGAGATCGCTGTGGGCAGGCGAAGGAAGTTCACAGGCTCGATGCACAAACCACAGGCGTGATACGCAAACCACAGGCGTGACACGCAAACCACAGGCTCGACACGCAAACCACAGACTCGACATGCAAACCACAGGTTTGTCACACAAACCACAAGCGTGACACACAAACCATAGGCAGGAACACAAACCACAGGTGTGACACACAAACCACAGGCGTGACACACAAGCCACAGGTGTGACACACAAACTACAGGCGTGACACACAAGCCACAGGCGTGACGCACAAACCACAGGTTTGTCACACAAACCACAAGCGTGACACACAAACCATAGGCAGGAACACAAACCACAGGCGTGACACACAAGCCACTGGTGTGACACACAAGCCACAGGCGTGACGCACAAACCACAGGCGTGACGCACAAACCACAGGTGTGACACACAAACCACAGGCGTGACACACAAACCACAGGCGTGACACACAAACCACAGGCGTGACACACAAACCACAGGTGTGACACACAAGCCACAGGCGTGACACACAAGCCACAGGTGTGACACACAAGCCACAGGTTTGTCACACAAACCACAAGCATGACTCACAAACCATAGGCAGAAACACAAACCACAGGCGTGACACACAAACCACAGGTGTGACACACAAACCACAGGTGTGACACACAAACAATAGGCAGGAACACAAACCACAGGCGTGACACACAAACCACAGGCGTGACACACAAACCACAGGCGTGACACACAAACCACAGGTGTGACACACAAACCATAGGCAGGAACACAAACCACAGGCGTGACACACAAACCACAGGCGTGACACACAAGCCACAGGTGTGACACACAAGCCACAGGCGTGACACGCAAACCATAGGCAGGAACACAAACCACAGGCGTGATACGCAAACCACAGGCGTGACACGCAAACCACAGGCTCGACACGCAAACCACAGACTCGACATGCAAACCACAGGTTTGTCACACAAACCACAAGCGTGACACACAAACCATAGGCAGGAACACAAACCACAGGTGTGACACACAAACCACAGGCGTGACACACAAGCCACAGGTGTGACACACAAACTACAGGCGTGACACACAAGCCACAGGCGTGACGCACAAACCACAGTTTGTCACACAAACCACAAGCATGACACACAAACCATAGGCAGGAACACAAACCACAGGCGTGACACACAAGCCACTGGTGTGACACACAAGCCACAGGCGTGACGCACAAACCACAGGCGTGACACACAAACCACAGGTGTGACACACAAACCACAGGCGTGACACACAAACCACAGGTGTGACGCACAAACCACAGGCATGACACACAAACCACAGGTGTGACACACAAGCCACAGGCGTGACACACAAGCCACAGGCGTGACACACAAGCCACAGGTTTGTCACACAAACCACAAGCATGACTCACAAACCATAGGCAGAAACACAAACCACAGGCGTGACACACAAACCACAGGTGTGACACACAAACCACAGGTGTGACACACAAACCATAGGCAGGAACACAAACCACAGGCGTGACACACAAACCACAGGCGTGACACACAAACCACAGGCGTGACACACAAACCACAGGTGTGACACACAAACCATAGGCAGGAACACAAACCACAGGCGTGACACACAAACCACAGGCGTGACACACAAGCCACAGGTGTGACACACAAGCCACAGGCGTGACACGCAAACCATAGGCAGGAACACAAACCACAGGCGTGACACACAAACCACAGGCGTGACACACAAGCCACAGGTGTGACACACAAGCCACAGGCGTGACACACAAACCACAGGCGTGACACACAAACCACAGGTGTGACGCACAAACCACAAGCATGACTCACAAACCATAGGCAGAAACACAAACCACAGGCGTGACACACAAACCACAGGTGTGACACCCAAACCACAGGTGTGACACACAAACCATAGGCAGGAACACAAACCACAGGCGTGACACACAAACCACAGGCGTGACACACAAACCACAGGCGTGACACACAAACCACAGGTGTGACACACAAACCATAGGCAGGAACACAAACCACAGGCGTGATACACAAGCCACTGGTGTGACACACAAGCCACAGGCGTGACGCACAAACCACAGGCGTGACACACAAACCACAGGTGTGACACCCAAACCACAGGTGTGACACACAAACCATAGGCAGGAACACAAACCACAGGCGTGACACACAAGCCACAGGTGTGACACACAAACCACAGGCGTGACACACAAACCACAGGCATGATGCACCAACCACAGGCAGGAAAACAAACCTCAGGCGTGACACACAAATTACATGCATGCCGCACAAACCACAGCCATGAGATACAAACCACAGGTGTGACGCATGAACCACAGGTGGGAAACACAAACTACAGGCGTGACGCACAAGCCACAGGTGTGACACATAAACCACAGGTGAGAAACACAAACTACAGGTGTGACGCACAATTTACATGCATGCTGCACAAACTACAGCCGTGAGACACAAACCACAGGCGGGACGCACAAACCACAGGTATGACGCGTGAAACACAGGTGGGAAATACAAACCATAGGCCTGAAACACAAACCACAGGCCGGAAATACAAACCATAGAATCATAGAATCATAGAATCATAGAAGTTACAACATGGAAACAGGCCCTTCGGCCCAACATGTCCATGTCGCCCAGTTTATACCACTAAGCTAGTCCCAATTGCCTGCACTTGGCCCATATCCCTCGATACCCATCTTACCCATGTAACTGTCCAAATGCTTTTTAAAAGACAAAATTGTACCCGCCTCTACTACTGCCTCTGGCAGCTCGTTCCAGACACTCACCACCCTTTGAGTGAAAAAATTGGCCCTCTGGATCCTTTTGTATCTCTCCCCTCTCACCTTAAATCTATGTCCCCTCGTTATAGACTCCCCTACCTTTGGGAAAAGATTTTGACTATCGACCTTATCTATGCCCCTCATTATTTTATAGACTTCTATAAGATCACCCCTTAACCTCCTACTCTCCAGGGAATAAAGTCCCAGTCTGTCTAACCTCTCCCTGTAAGTCAAACCATCAAGTCCCGGTAGCATCCTAGTAAATCTTTTCTGCACTCTTTCTAGTTTAATAATATCCTTTCTATAATAGGGTGACCAGAACTGTACACAGTACTCCAAGTGTGGCCTCACCAATGCCCTGTACAACTTCAACAAGACATCCCAACTCCTGCATTCAATGTTCTGACCAATGAAACCAAGCATGCTGAATGCCTTCTTCACCACCCTATCCACCTGTGACTCCACTTTCAAGGAGCTATGAATCTGTACTCCTAGATCTCTTTGTTCTATAACTCTCCCCAACGCCCTACCATTAACGGAGTAGGTCCTGGCCCGATTCGATCTACCAAAATGCATCACCTCACATTTATCTAAATTAAACTCCATTTGCCATTCATCGGCCCACTGGCCCAATTTATCAAGATCCCGTTGCAATCCTAGATAACCTTCTTCACTGTCCACAATGCCACCAATCTTGGTGTCATCTGCAAACTTACTAACCATGCCTCCTAAATTCTCATCCAAATCATTAATATAAATAACAAATAACAGCGGACCCAGCACCGATCCCTGAGGCACACCGCTGGACACAGGCATCCAGTTTGAAAAACAACCCTCGACAACCACCCTCTGTCTTCTGTCGTCAAGCCAATTTTGTATCCAATTGGCTACCTCACCTTGGATCCCATGAGATTTAACCTTATGTAACAACCTACCATGTGGTACCTTGTCAAATGCTTTGCTGAAGTCCATGTAGACCACGTCTACTGCACAGCCCTCATCTATCTTCTTGGTTACCCCTTCAAAAAACTCAATCAAATTCGTGAGACATGATTTTCCTCTCACAAAACCATGCTGACTGTTCCTAATTAGTCCCTGCCTCTCCAAATGCCTGTAGATTCTGTCCCTCAGAATACCCTCTAACAACTTACCCACTACAGATGTCAGGCTCACTGGTCTGTAGTTCCCAGGCTTTTCCCTGCCGCCCTTCTTAAACAAAGGCACAACATTTGCTACCCTCCAATCTTCAGGCACCTCACCTGTAGCGGTGGATGATTCAAATATCTCTGCTAGGGGACCCGCAATTTCCTCCCTAACCTCCCATAACGTCCTGGGATACATTTCATCAGGTCCCGGAGATTTATCTACCTTGATGCGCGTTAAGACTTCCAGCACCTCCCTCTCTGTAATATGTACACTCCTCAAGACATCACTATTTATTTCCCCAAGTTCCCTAACATCCATGCCTTTCTCAACCGTAAATACCGATGTGAAATATTCATTCAGGATCTCACCCATCTCTTGTGGTTCCGCACATAGATGACCTTGTTGATCCTTAAGAGGCCCTACTCTCTCCCTAGTTACCCTTTTGCCCTTTATGTATTTGTAGAAGCTCTTTGGATTCACCTTTGCCTGATCTGCCAAAGCAATCTCATATCCCCTTTTTGCCCTCCTGATTTCTCTCTTAACTCTACTCCGGCAATCTCTATACTCTTCAAGGGATCCACTTGATCCCAGCTGCCTATGCATGTCATATGCCTCCTTCTTATTTTTGACTAGTGCCTCAATCTCCCGAGTCATCCAAGGTTCCCTACTTCTACCAGCCTTGCCCTTCACTTTATAAGGAATGTGCTGACCCTGAACCCTGGTTAACACACTTTTGAAAGCCTCACACTTACCAGACGTCCCTTTGCCTGCCAACAGACTCTCCCAATCAACTTCTGAAAGTTCCTGTCTAATACCATCAAAATTGGCCTTTCCCCAATTTAGAATTTTAACTTTTGGGCCAGACCTATCCTTCTCCATAGCTATCTTAAAACTAATGGAATTATGATCACTGGTCCCAAAGTGATCCCTCACTAACACTTCTGTCACCTGCCCTTCCTTATTTCCCAAGAGGAGGTCAAGTTTTGCCCCCTCTCTAGTCGGGCCATCCACATACTGAATGAGAAATTCCTCCTGAATACACTCAACAAATTTCTCTCCATCCAAGCCCCTAATGCTATGGCTGTCCCAGTCAATGTTGGGAAAGTTAAAGTCCCCTACTATTACCACCCTATTTTTCTTGCAGCTGTCTGTAATCTCCTTACATATTTGCTCCTCAATTTCCCGTTGACTATTTGGGGGTCTGTAGTACAATCCTATCAAAGTGATCTCTCCCTTCTTATTTTTCAGTTCTACCCATATAGACTCAGTGGGCGAACCCTCGGATATATCCCCTCTCACTACTGCCGTGATGTTCTCCCGAATCAAGAACGCAACTCCCCCTCCTCTCTTACCTCCTGCTCTATCTTTCCTATAGCATCTGTACCCTGGAACATTGAGCTGCCAGTCCTGCCCCTCCCTTAGCCATGTTTCAGTAATAGCTATAACATCCCAGTCCCATGTACCCATCCATGCCCTGAGTTCATCTGCCTTGCCCATCAGACTTCTTGCATTGAAATAAATGCAGTTTAATCTAGACTTCCCTTGGTCTTTGGAAACACAAACAACATGTGGGAAACACAAACCACAGGCGGGAAACACAAACTACGGGATTTTGTGCTCAAGTCTGCAGAGTGGGACCAAGAACCAATGACCTGATACCACTGAGGGGAGATTGCTAACACCGAGGGGAGATTGCTAACACCGAGGGGAGATTGCTAACACCGAGGGGAGATTGCTAACACCGAGGGGAGATTGCTAGCACTGAGGGGAGATTGCTAACACCGAGGGGAGATTGCTAACACCGAGGGGAGATTGCTAACACTGAGGGGAGATTGCTAGCACTGAGGGGAGATTGCTAGCACTGAGGGGAGATTGCTAGCACTGAGGGGAGATCGCTAACACTGAGGGGAGATTGCTAGCACTGAGGGGAGATTGCTAACACCGAGGGGAGATTGCTAACACCGAGGGGAGATTGCTAACACTGAGGGGAGATCGCTAACACTGAGGGGAGATTGCTAACACTGAGGGGAGATTGCTAACACCGAGGGGAGATTGCTAACACTGAGGGGAGATTGCTAACACCGAGGGGAGATTGCTAACACTGAGGGGAGATTGCTAACACTGAGGGGAGATTGCTAGCACTGAGGGGAGATTGCTAACACCGAGGGGAGATTGCTAACACCGAGGGGAGATTGCTAACACTGAGGGGAGATTGCTAGCACTGAGGGGAGATCGCTAACACTGAGGGGAGATTGCTAACACCGAGGGAAGATTGCTAACACTGAGAGGAGATTGCTAACACCGAGGGGAGATTGCTAACACCGAGGGGAGATTGCTAACACTGAGGGGAGATTGATAACACTGAGAGGAGATTGCTAACACTGAGGGGAGATTGCTAACAATGAGGGGAGATTGCTAACACTGAGGGGAGATTGCTAACAATGAGGGGAGATTGCTAACACTGAGAGGAGATTGCTAACACTGAGGGGAGATTGCTAACACTGAGGGGAGATTGCTAACACTGAGGGGAGATTGCTAACACTGAGGGGAGATTGCTAACACTGAGGGGAGATTGCTAACACTGAGGGGAGATTGCTAACACTGAGGGGAGATTGCTAACACCGAGGGGAGATTGCTAACACCGAGGGGAGATTGGTAACACTGAGGGGAGATTGCTAGCACTGAGGGGAGATTGCTCGCACTGAGGGGAGATTGCTCGCTCTGAGGGGAGATTGCTAGCACTGAGGGGAGATTGCTAGCACTGAGGGGAGATTGCTAACACTGAGGGGAGATTGCTAACACTGAGGGGAGATTGCTAGCACAGAGGGGAGATTGCTAGCACAGAGCCCTCTGACAACTCGGAGTGAAAGGGACCCGAGATGAGGATGAGGCAATTCTCGACATGGGATACCCGTCCCTCCAGCCCCTCAGGTGTCAGGGACTGTGTTTGGGGCTCTGGGCCGAGGCAGGACCCTAGCGCCCTGCCCCAACCCCCCTCTCCCCGCTAGAAACATGCAGCAAACGCAGGAGATCCCGTACTCTCCTGGCAGTCCTGTTGAGAATTTGCGTCACGAGGGGTTTGTATTTTCAGGGCCACTGCCTCTACACACAGAGAGGTTAGAATGTGGAATTCTACAACATAAATCAACACACAGCCCATAAATACTTGTAAAAGGTCATTCGCTGGTCACATGAATATTAAAGGGTACTTGGGGAGAGAGCAGGGGAGTGAGATTAAACCATGTGGGAAAGACCACCATTGTGGAGTTAAGGGCCTGATACTGGAACCTTCCATGAGAATAAGATGGAGGCATTTAGGCCCGGCTACAGGAAGATTTACTTCAAAAGGAAGGCAAATGTTTCTATCAAGGAAAGTTTGAACTATTTTGGAAACAGCTGTGTAGGATTTTTCCGGGCTGCTTTGTTCTCACGTGTCTCAAACCCCAAGGTTACAAAGTGGATTAGTCATTAGGGATTATGAACTGTACTAACGTCGGATCTGGAGTTAGATTTCTTTTCTCCCACCTCAGCCGTGTGCAGAGTCGGATCCGAATCCCGGGAATCTTCATCACGATCATGGACACAATTGGACTTCAATCAATGGGTCGTTCTCTGTTACTGGACAATCTCGTGAATGTTACGAGACCCTGCGAATGCTTCAGATAATTGGACGATGTCAAAGGTCCGGCTAAAAATAATCTATTCAGTACTTTTTCCGCGAAAATATCGAAGCAAATCATCCAATTTGTTTGTTTTTTGCAGGCTGAGAAACGATGTCTGCGTTTAGTGATAGGGGTTTCCTGGACAAGCTGGGATCAATCCAGTACTGACAATGTAAGGAGCATTAGGACAGAGGGACTGAAATATTCCAGCTCCATAATCAACACTGGATAAAAGCTCACACAGAATCAATCAGTGAGAGTGATAGGGTATGGGAGTGAGTTACACAGTGAGTAACAGGGAATGGGAGTGAGTTACACAGTGAGTAACAGGGAATGGGAGTGAGTTACACAGTGAGTAACAGAGAATGGGAGTGAGTTACACAGAGAGTAACAGGGAATGGGAGTGAGTTACACAGTGAGTAACAGAGAATGGGAGAGAGTTACACAGTGAGTAACAGGGAATGGGAGTGAGTTACACAGTGAGTAACAGAGAATGGGAGAGAGTTACACAGTGAGTAACAGGGAATGGGAGTGAGTTACACAGTGAGTAACAGGGAATGGGAGTGAGTTACACAGAGAGTAACAGGGACTGGGAGTGAGTTACACAAAGAGTAACAGGGACTGGGAGTGAGTTACACAGAGAGTAACAGGGACTGGGAATGAGTTACACAGTGAGTAACAGGGACTGGGAGTGAGTTACATGGAGAGTAACAGGGACTGGGAATGAGTTACACAGAGAGCAACAGGGACTTGGAGTGAGTTGCACAGAGAGTAGTAGGTACTGGGAGTGAGTTATATTGAAAGTTACAGGGACTGGGAGTGAGTTACACAGAAAGATACAGGGACTTGGAGTGAGTTACACAGGGAGTAACAGGGACTGGGATTGAGTTACACAGAGAGTAACATGGACTGGGAGTGAGTTACACAGTGAGTAACAGGGACTGGGAGTGAGTTACACAGAGAGTAACAGGGTCTGGGAGTGAGTTAGACAGAGAGTAAAAAGGACTGGGAGTGAATTACATGGAGAGTAACAGGGACTGGGAATGAGTTACACAGAGAGTAACAGGGACTGGGCTTGAGTTATATCGAGAGTAACATGGACAGGGAGTGAGTTACACAGAGAGTAACAGGACTGGGAGTGAGTTACACAGTTGTAATAGTTATAGGGAGTGAGTTACACAGAGAATAAAGGGAGTGGAAGTGAGTTACACAGAGAGTAACAAGGATTGGGAGTGAGTTAGACAAGCAGTTATAGGTACTAGGAGTGAGTTACGCAGAGAGTAACAGGGGCTGTGAGTGAGTTGCACAGAGAGTAAAAGGGACTTGGAGTGAGTTGCACAGAGAGTAATCGGGACCGGGAGTGTGTTACACTGGGAGTAACAGGGACTGGGAGTGAGTTACACAGGGAGTAACAGGGACTGGGTGTGAGTTACACAGAAAGGTACAGGGACTGGGAGTGAGTTACACAGGGAGTAACAGGGACTGGGAGTGAGTTACACAGAAAGGTACAGGGACTGGGAGTGAGTTACAGAGGGAGTAACAGGGACTGGGAGTGAGTTACACAGAAAGGTACAGGGACTGGGAGTGAGTTACACAGGGAGTAACAGGGACTGGGTGTGAGTTACACAGGGAGTAACAGGGACTGGGAGTGAGTTACACAGAAAGGTACAGGGACTTGGAGTGAGTTACACAGGGAGTAACAGGGACTGGGTGTGAGTTACACAGAAAGGTACAGGGACTGGGAGTGAGTTACACAGGGAGTAACAGGGACTGGGTGTGAGTTACACAGGGAGTAACAGGGACTGGGAGTGAGTTACACAGAAAGGTACAGGGACTTGGAGTGAGTTACACAGGGAGTAACAGGGACTGGGTGTGAGTTACACAGAAAGGTACAGGGACTGGGTGTGAGTTACACAGAAAGGTACAGGGACTGGGTGTGAGTTACACAGGGAGTAACAGGGACTGGGTGTGAGTTACACAGGGTGTAACAGGGACTGGGTGTGAGTTACACAGGGTGTAACAGGGACTGGGTGTGAGTTACACAGGGTGTAACAGGGACTGGGTGTGAGTTACACAGGGTGTAACAGGGACTGGGAGTGAGTTACACAGGGAGTAACAGGGACTGGGAGTGAGTTACACAGAAAGGTACAGGGACTTGGAGTGAGTTACACAGGGTGTAACAGGGACTGGGAGTGAGTTACACAGGGAGTAACAGGGACTGCGAGTGAGTTACACAGAAAGGTACAGGGACTGGGTGTGAGTTACACAGGGAGTAACAGGGACTGGGAGTGAGTTACACAGGGAGTAACAGGGACTGGGTGTGAGTTACACAGGGAGTAACAGGGACTGGGAGTGAGTTACACAGGGAGTAACAGGGACTGGGTGTGAGTTACACAGGGAGTAACAGGGACTGGGAGTGAGTTACACAGGGAGTAACAGGGACTGGGTGTGAGTTACACAGGGAGTAACAGGGGCTGTGAGTGAGTTACACAGGGTGTAACAGGGACTGGGTGTGAGTTACACAGGGTGTAACAGGGACTGGGAGTGAGTTACACAGGGAGTAACAGGGACTGGGAGTGTTTTACACAGGGAGTAACAGGGACTGCGAGTGAGTTACACAGAAAGGTACAGGGACTGGGTGTGAGTTACACAGGGAGTAACAGGGACTGGGAGTGAGTTACACAGGGAGTAACAGGGACTGGGTGTGAGTTACACAGGGAGTAACAGGGACTGGGAGTGAGTTACACAGGGAGTAACAGGGACTGGGTGTGAGTTACACAGGGAGTAACAGGGACTGGGAGTGAGTTACACAGGGAGTAACAGGGACTGGGTGTGAGTTACACAGGGAGTAACAGGGGCTGTGAGTGAGTTACACAGAAAGGTACAGGGACTTGTAGTGAGTTACACAGGGTGTAACAGGGACTGGGAGTGAGTTACACAGGGAGTAACAGGGACTGCGAGTGAGTTACACAGAAAGGTACAGGGACTGGGTGTGAGTTACACAGGGAGTAACAGGAACTGGGAGTGAGTTACACAGGGTGTAACAGGGACTGGGAGTGAGTTACACAGGGAGTAACAGGGACTGCGAGTGAGTTACACAGAAAGGTACAGGGACTGGGTGTGAGTTACACAGGGAGTAACAGGGATTGGGAGTGAGTTACACAGGGAGTAACAGGGACTGGGTGTGAGTTACACAGGGAGTAACAGGGACTGGGAGTGAGTTACACAGGGAGTAACAGGGACTGGGTGTGAGTTACACAGGGAGTAACAGGGACTGGGAGTGAGTTACACAGGGAGTAACAGGGACTGGGTGTGAGTTACACAGGGAGTAACAGGGGCTGTGAGTGAGTTACACAGAAAGGTACAGGGACTTGGAGTGAGTTACACAGGGAGTAAAAGGGACTGGGTGTGAGTTACACAGGGAGTAACAGGGACTAGGAGTGAGTTACACAGAAAGGTACAGGGACTGGGTGTGAGTTACACAGGGAGTAACAGGGACTGGGAGTGAGTTACACAGAAAGGTACAGGGACTGGGAGTGAGTTACACAGGGAGTAACAGGGACTGGGAGTGAGTTACACAGGGAGTAACAGGGACTGGGAGTGAGTTACACTGAAAGGTACAGGGACTGGGAGTGAGTTACACAGGGAGTAACAGGGACTGGGAGTGAGTTACACTGAAAGGTACAGGGACTGGGAGTGAGTTACACAGGGTGTAACAGGGACTGGTAATAAGTTACTCAGAGAGTAATAGATACTGGTAGTGAGTTACACAGAGAAAACAGGGACTGGGAGTGAGTTAGACAGATTGTAAAAAGGACTGGGAGTGAGTTACACAGAGAAAACAGGGACTGGGAGTGAGTTAGACAGAGAGTAATGGATACAGGGAGTGAGTTACACAGAGAGTAATTGATACTGGGAGTGAATTACACAGAGGGTAATACAGACTGGGAATGAGTGACAAGGAATGTAACAGGGACTGGGAGTGAATTAAACGAAGAGTAAGAACAACTGGGAGTGAGTTACACAGAGATTAAGAGTGAACTGGGATTAAATTACATTGAGAGCAACATGGACTGGGAATGAATCACACAGAGAGTAAGAATGACAGGGATTGTGTTACACAGAGAGTAACAGGGACTGGACGTGAGTTAGACAGAAAGTAATAGGTACTGGGAGTGAGTTACACAGAGAGTAAGAACAACAGGGTGTGAATTACACAGAGAGCAACAGGGACTGGAAGTGAGTTGCACAGAGAGTAACAGGGTCTGGGAGTGAGTTAGACAGAGAGTAAAAAGGACTAGGAGTGAGTTACATGGAGAGTAACAGGGACTGGGAATGAGTTACAGAGAGAGTAACAGGGACTGGGCTTGATTTATATAGAGAGTAACATGGACAGGGAGTGAGTTACACAGAGAGTAACAGGGACTGGGAGTGCGTTATATTGAAAGTTACACGGAGAATAAAGGCACTGGGAGTGAGTTACATGGAGAGTAACAGGGACTGGGAATGAGTTACACATAGAGTAACAGGAACTGGGCTTGAGTTATATAGAGAGCAACATGGACAGGGAGTGAGTTAAACAGAAAGGTACAGGGACTGAGAGTGAATTACAGAGAGAGGAACAGGGACTGGGAGTGAGTTACAGAGAGAGTAACAGGGTCTGGGATAAAGTTACATTGGGAGTAACATGGACTGGAAGTGAATTACACAGAGAGTAAGAACGACAGGGAGTGAGTTACAAAGAGAGTAATACGGACTTGGAGCGAGTTGCACAGAGAGTAATAGGTACTGGGAGTGAGTTACACAGAGAGTAATAGGGACTAGAAGTGTGTTACACAGAAAGTAACAGGGACTGGGAGTGAGTTACACAGAGAGTAACAGGGACTGGGAGTGAGTTACATTGAGAGTAATAGGGACCGGGAGTGAGTTACACAGAGAGTAACAGGGACTGGGAATGAGTTACACAGAAAATTACAGGGACTGGGAATGAATTACACAAAGAGTAAGAATGACAGGGAGTGCGTTAAATAGAGAGTAACAGGGAATTGGGAGTAAGTTACACAGAGAATAACAGGAACTGGGAGTGAGTTAGTCAGAGATTAATAAGGACTGGGAATGAGTTATAGAGAAAGTTACAGGGACTGTGAGTGAGTTACACAGAGAGTAACAGGGATTGGGAGTGAATTGCACAGAGAGTAACAGGGACTGTGTATGAGTTAGACAGTGAGTAATAGGGACTGGGAGTGAATTTCACAGCTTGTAATAGGTACTGCGAGTGAGTTATGCAGAGAGGAAGTTGGACTTGAAGTGAGTAACAGAGAGTAATAGGGACTGGGAGTGAATTACACAGAGAGTAACAGGGACTGGGAGTGAGTAACACAGAGAGTAAGAGGGATTGGGAGTGAATTACACAGAGAGTAACAGGGACTGGGAGTGAGTAACACAGAGAGTAAGAGGGATTAGGGATTATGAACTGTACTAACGTCGGGTCTGGAGTTAGATTTCTTTTCTCCCACCTCAGCCGTGTGCAGAGTCGGATCCGAATCCCGGGAATCTTCATCACGATCATGGACACAATTGGACTTCAATCAATGGGTCGTTCTCTGTTACTGGACAATCTCGTGAATGTTACGAGACCCTGCGAATGCTTCAGATAATTGGACGATGTCAAAGGTCCGGCTAAAAATAATCTATTCAGTACTTTTTCCGCGAAAATATCGAAGCAAATCATCCAATTTGTTTGTTTTTTGAAGGCTGAGAAACGATGTCTGTGTTTAGTGATAGGGGTTTCCTGGACAAGCTGGGATCAATCCAGTACTGACAATGTAAGGAGCATTAGGACAGAGGGACTGAAATATTCCAGCTCCATAATCAACACTGGATAAAAGCTCACACAGAGTCAATCAGTGAGAGTGATAGGGTATGGGAGTGAGTTACACAGTGAGTAACAGGGAATGGGAGTGAGTTACACAGTGAGTAACAGGGAATGGGAGTGAGTTACACAGTGAGTAACAGAGAATGGGAGTGAGTTACACAGTGAGTAACAGAGAATGGGAGAGAGTTACACAGTGAGTAACAGGGAATGGGAGTGAGTTACACAGTGAGTAACAGAGAATGGGAGTGAGTTACACAGAGAGTAACAGGGACTGGGAGTGAGTTACACAGTGAGTAACAGGGACTGGGAGTGAGTTACACAGTGAGTAACAGGGACTGGGAGTGAGTTACACAGTGAGTAGCAGGGATTGGGAGTGAGTTACACAGTGAGTAACAGGGATTGGGAGTGAGTAACACAGAGAATGATAGCGACTGTGACTGAGTTACAAAGAACGTAACATCGAGTGGGAATGAGTGACACAGAAATCAACAGGAACTGGGAATGAGTTACACTGAGAGCAACAGGGACTTGGAGTGAGTTGCACAGAGAGTAACAGGGATGGGAGTGAGTTGCACAGAGAGTAATAGGGACTGGGAGTGAGTTACTCAGAGAGTAATAGGGATTGGGATTGAGTTACACAAAGAGTAATAGGGACTGGGAGTGTGTTACACAGAGAGTAACAGGGACTGGGCGTGTGTTACACATAAAATTACTGGGACTGCAAATGAATTACACAGAGAGTAACAGAGACTGGGTGTGACTTTGACAGAGAGTGATAAGAACTTGGAGTGAGTTACACAAAGAGTAACAGGGACTGGGAGTGAGTTATACAGAGAGTAACAGGGACTTGGTGTGAGTTTTACAGCAAATTCCAGGGATTAGGAGTGAGTTACACAGAGGGTAACAGAGTCTGGGAGTGAGTTGCACAGATAGTAATTGGGACTGGGACTGAATTACACAGAGAGTAATAGGAACTAGGAGTGAGTAACACAGAGAGTAATAGGGACTGGGAGTGAGTAACACAGAGAGTAATAGGGACTGGGAGTGAGTAACACAGAGAGCAAGAGGAACTGGGAGTGAATTACACAGAGAGTAATAGGAACTAGGAGTGAGTAACACAGAGAGTAATAGGGACTGGGAGTGAGTAACACAGAGAGCAAGAGGAACTGGGAGTGAGTAACACAGAGAGTAAGAGGGATTAGGGATTATGAACTGTACTAACGTCGGATCTGGAGTTAGATTTCTTTTCTCCCACCTCAGCCGTGTGCAGAGTCGGATCCGAATCCCGGGAATCTTCATCACGATCATGGACACAATTGGACTTCAATCAATGGGTCGTTCTCTGTTACTGGACAATCTCGTGAATGTTACGAGACCCTGCGAATGCTTCAGATAATTGGACGATGACAAAGGTCCGGCTAAAAATAATCTATTCAGTACTTTTTCCGCAAAAATATCGAAGCAAATCATCCAATTTGTTTGTTTTTTGCAGGCTGAGAAACGATGTCTGCGTTTAGTGATAGGGGTTTCCTGGACAAGCTGGGATCAATCCAGTACTAACAATGTAAGGAGCATTAGGACAGAGGGACTGAAATATTCCAGCTCCATAATCAACACTGGATAAAAGCTCACACAGAGTCAATCAGTGAGAGTGATAGGGTATGGGAGTGAGTTACACAGTGAGTAACAGGGAATGGGAGTGAGTTACACAGTGAGTAACAGGGAATGGGAGTGAGTTACACAGTGAGTAACAGAGAATGGGAGAGAGTTACACAGAGAGTAACAGGGAATGGGAGTGAGTTACACAGAGAGTAACAGGGACTGGGAGTGAGCTACACAGAGAGTAACAGGGACTGGGAGTGAGTTACACAGTGAGTAACAGAGAATGGGAGTGAGTTACACAGAGAGTAACATGGACTGGGAGTGAGTTACACAGAGAGTAACAGGGACTGGGAATGAGTTACACAGTGAGTAACAGGGACTGGGAGTGTGTTACACAGAGAGTAACAGGGACTGCGAGTGAGTTACACAGAGAGTAACAGGGACTGGGAGTGAGTTACACAGTGAGTAACAGGGACTGGGAGTGAGTTACACAAAGAGTAACAGGGTCTGGGAGAGAGTTACACAGTGAGTAACAGGGACTGGGAGTAAGTTACATCGGGAGTAACAGGGACTGGGTGTGAGTTACACAGAGATTAACAGGGACTGGGAGTGAGTTGCACAGAGAGTAACAGGGACTTGGAGTGAGTTACACAGAGAGAAAATGGGAATGGGAGTGAATTACACAGAGAGTAACAGGGACTGGGAGTGAGGTACACAGAGAGAAAATGGGAATGGGAGTGAATTACAGAGAGAGTAACAGGGACTGGGTGTGAGTTGCACAGAGAGTAATAGGGGCTGGGAGTGAGTTACACAGAGAGTAACAGGGACTGGGAGTGAGTTACACAGAGAGTAACAGGCACTGGGAGTGAGTTACACAGCGAGTAATAGGGACTGGGAATGAGTTGCACAGAGAGTAACAGGGACTGGGAGTGAGTTACACAGAGAGTAACAGGCACTGGGAGTGAGTTACACAGCGAGTAATAGGCACTGGGAGTGAGTTACACAGCAAGTAATAGGGACTGGGAATGAGTTATAGAGAAAGTTACAGGGACTCTGAGTGAGTTACACAGAGAGTAACAGGGTCTGGTAATGGGTTACACAGAGAGTAATAAGGACTGTGTGTGAGTTCCACAGAGAGTAGTAGGTACTGGGAGTGTGTTACACAGAGAGTAATAGGGACTGGGAATGAATTGCACAGAAAGTAAGAGGGACTGTGAGTGAGTTACGCAGAGAGTAAGAGGGACTGGGAGTGAGTTAGAGAGTAATAAGGACTGGGAGAGGGTTACACAGAGAGTAACAGGGACTGGGAGTGAGTTAGACAGAGAGTAATAGGACTGTGAGTGAGTTCCACAGAGAGTAGTAGGCACTGGGAGTGAGTTACACAGAGAGTAACAGGGACTGGTGGTGAGTTACACAGAGAGTAATAAGGACTGTGAGTGAGTTACACAGAATAACAGGGAGTGGTAGTGAGTTACACAGAGAGTAATAAGGACTGGGAGAGGGTTACACAGAGGGTAACTGGAACTGGTAGTGAGTTACACAGAGAGTAGTAAGGACTGGGAGTGAGTTACACAGAAAGTTATCGGGACTGGGAGTGAGTTACATCGAGTAATAAGGACTGGGAGAGGGTTACACAGAGAGTAACAGGGACTGGGATTGAGTTAGACAGAGAGTAGTAAGGACTGGGAATGAGTTACACAGAGAGTAACAGGGAGTGGTAGTGAGTTACACAGAGAGTAATAAGGACTGTGAGTGAGTTACACAGAGAGTTGTAGGTAGTGGGAGTGCGTTACACAGAGAGTAACAGGGACTGGGAGTGAGTTACACAGAGAGTAACAGGGACTGGGAGTGAGTTACACAGAGAGTATTAGGTACTGGGAGTGTGTTACACAGAGAGTAACAGGGACTGGTTGTGAGTTACACAGAGAGTAATAAGGACTGGGAGTGAGTTACACAGAAAGTTATCGGGACTGGGAGTGAATTGCACAGAGAGTAAGAATGACTGGGTGTGAATTACTCAGATAGTAAAAGGGACTGTGAGTGAGTTACGCAGAGAGTAAGAGGGACTGGGAGTGAGTTAGACAGAGTAGTAAGGACTGGGAGAGGGTTACACAGAGAGTAACAGGGCCTGGGAGTGAGTTAGACAGAGAGTAATAAGGACTGTGAGCGAGTTACACAGAGAGTAGTTGGTACTGGGAGTGTGTTACACAGAGAGTAACAGGGACTGTGAGTGAGTTACACAGAGATTCATAAGGACTGGGAGTGAGTTACATAGAGAGTAACAGAGCCTGTGAGTGAGTTAGACAGAGAGTAATAAGGACTGGGAGTGAGTTACACAGAGAGTAACAGGGACAGGTAGTGAGTTACACAGAGATTGATAACGACTGGGAGTGAGTTACACAGAGAGTAACAGGGAGTGGTAGTGAGTTACACAGAGAGTAATTAGGACTGTGAGTGAGTTACACAGAGAGTAACAGGGAGTGGGAGTGTGTTACACAGAGAGTAACAGGGACTGGTAGTGAGTTACACAGAGATTAATAAGGACTGGGAGTGAGTTACATAGAGAGTAACAGGGCCTGTGAGTGAGTTAGACAGAGAGTAGTAGGTACTGGGAGTGTGTTACACAGAGAGTTGTAGGCACTGGGAGTGCGTTACACAGAGAGTAACAGGGACTGGTAGTGAGTTACACAGAGATTGATAAGGACTGGGAGTGAGTTACACAGAGAGTAACAGGGCCAGGGAGTGAGTTAGACAGAGATTATTAAGGACTGGGAGTGAGTTACACAGAGAGTAACAGGGAGTGGTCGTTAGTTACACAGAGAGTAATAGGTACTGGGAGTGTGTTGCACAGAGAGTTGTAGGCACTGGGAGTGCGTTACACAGAGAGTAACAGGGACTGGTAGTGAGTTACACAGAGATTGATAAGGACTGGGAGTGAGTTACACAGAGAGTAACAGGGAGTGGTAGTGAGTTACACAGAGAGTAATAAGGACTGGGAGTGTGTTACACAGAGAGTAACAGGGCCTGGTAGTGAGTTACACAGAGATTAATAAGGACTGGGAGTGAGTTACATAGAGAGTAACAGGGCCTGGGAGTGAGTTACACAGAGAGTAATAAGGACTGGGAGTGAGTTACACAGAGAGTAACAGGGAATGGTGATGAGTTACACAGAGAGTAATAAGGACTGGGAGTGAGTTACACAGAGAGTAACAGGGACTGGTAGTGAGTTACACAGAGATTAATAAGGACTGGGAGTGAGTTACACAGAGAGTAACAGGCACTGGTTGTGAGTTACACAGAGAGTAATAAGGACTGGGAGTGAGTTACACAGAAAGTTATCGGGACTGGGAGTGAATTGCACAGAGAGTAAGAATGACTGGGTGTGAATTACTCAGATAGTAAAAGGGACTGTGAGTGAGTTACGCAGAGAGTAAGAGGGACTGGGAGTGAGTTAGACATAGAGTAATAAGGTCTGGGAGTGAGTTACACAGACCGTAACAGGGAGTGGGAGTGAGTTAGACAGAGAGTAATAAGGACTGGGAGTGAGTTACACAGAGAGTAACAGGGACTGGGAGTGAGTTAGACAGAGATTATTAAGGACTGGGAGTGAGTTACACAGAGAGTAACAGGGACTGGGAGTGAGTTAGACAGAGAGTAATAAGGTCTGGGAGTGAGTTACACAGAGAGTAACAGGGACAGGTAGTGAGTTACACAGAGATTGATAACGACTGGGAGTGAGTTACACAGAGAGTAACAGGGAGTGGTAGTGAGTTACACAGAGAGTAATTAGGACTGTGAGTGAGTTCCACAGAGAGTAGTAGGTACTGGGAGTGTATTACACAGAGAGTAACAGGGACTGGTAGTGAGTTACACAGAGATTAATAAGGACTGGGAGTGAGTTACATAGAGAGTAACAGGGCCTCGGAGTGAGTTAGACAGAGAGTAATAAGGACTGGGAGTGAGTTACACAGAGAGTAACAGGGAGTGGTAGTGAGTTACTCAGAGAGTAATAGGTACTGGGAGTGTGTTACACAGAGAGTAACAGGGACTGGTCGTGAGTTACACAGAGATTGATAAGGACTGGGAGTGAGTTACACAGAGTAACAGGGACTGGGAGTGAATTAGACGGAGAGTGAGTTCCACAGAGAGTAGTAGGTACTGGGAGTGTGTTACACAGAGAGTAACAGGGACTGGTAGTGAGTTACACAGAGATTAATAAGGACTGGGAGTGAGTTACACAGAGAGTAACAGGGAATGGTTGTGAGTTACACAGAGAGTAATAAGGACTGGGAGTGAGTTACACAGAAAGTTATCGGGACTGGGAGTGAATTGCACAGAGAGTAAGAATGACTGGGTGTGAATTACTCAGATAGTAAAAGGGACTGTGAGTGAGTTACGCAGAGAGTAAGAGGGACTGGGAGTGAGTTAGACAGAGTAATAAGGACTGGGAGAGGGTTACACAGAGAGTAACAGGGCCTGGGAGTGAGTTAGACAGAGAGTAATAAGGACTGTGAGTGAGTTACACAGAGAGTAGTAGGTACTGGGAGTGTGTTACACAGAGAATAACAGGGACTGTGAGTGAGTTACACAGAGATTCATAAGGACTGGGAGTGAGTTACATAGAGAGTAACAGGGCCTGTGAGTGAGTTAGACAGAGAGTAATAAGGACTGTGAGTGAGTTACACAGAGAGTAACAGGGAGTGGGAGTGTGTTACACAGAGAGTAACAGGGACTGGTAGTGAGTTACACAGAGATTAATAAGGACTGGGAGTGAGTTACATAGAGAGTAACAGGGCCTGTGAGTGAGTTAGACAGAGAGTAATAGGTACTGGGAGTGTGTTACACAGAGAGTTGTAGGCACTGGGAGTGCGTTACACAGAGAGTAACAGGGACTGGTAGTGAGTTACACAGAGATTGATAAGGACTGGGAGTGAGTTACACAGAGAGTAACAGGGAGTGGTAGTGAGTTACACAGGGAGTAATAAGGACTGGGAGTGTGTTACACAGAGAGTAACAGGGCCTGGTAGTGAGTTACACAGAGATTAATAAGGACTGGGAGTGAGTTACATAGAGAGTAACAGGGCCAGGGAGTGAGTTAGACAGAGATTATTAAGGACTCGGAGTGAGTTACACAGAGAGTAACAGGGAGTGGTAGTGAGTTACACAGAGAGTAATAGGTACTGGGAGTGTGTTGCACAGAGAGTTGTAGGCACTGGGAGTGCGTTACACAGAGAGTAACAGGGACTGGTATTAGTGAGTTACACAGAGATTGATAAGGACTGGGAGTGAGTTACACAGAGAGTAACAGCGACTGGTAGTGAGTTACACAGAGAGTAATAAGGACTGGGAGTGTGTTACACAGAGAGTAACAGGGCCTGGTAGTGAGTTACACAGAGATTAATAAGGACTGGGAGTGAGTTACATAGAGAGTAACAGGGCCTGGGAGTGAGTTAGACAGAGAGTATTAAGGACTGGGAGTGAGTTACACAGAGAGTAACAGGGAGTGGTAGTGAGTTACACAGAGAGTAATAGGTACTGGGAGTGTGTTACACAGAGAGTAACAGGGACTGGTAGTGAGTTACACAGAGATCGATAAGGACTGGGAGTGAGTTACACAGAGAGTAACAGGGAGTGGTAGTGAGTTACACAGAGAGTAATAAGGACTGGGAGTGAGTTACACAGAGAGTAACAGGGAATGGTGATGAGTTACACAGAGAGTAATAAGGACTGGGAGTGAGTTACACAGAGAGTAACAGGGAGTGGGAGTGAGTTAGACTGAGAGTAATAAGGATTGTGAGTGAGTTCCACAGAGAGTAGTCGGTACTGGGAGTGTGTTACACAGAGAGTAACAGGGACTGGTAGTGAGTTACACAGAGATTAATAAGGACTGGGAGTGAGTTACACAGAGAGTAACAGGCACTGGTTGTGAGTTACACAGAGAGTAATAAGGACTGGGAGTAAGTTACACAGAAAGTTATCGGGACTGGGAGTGAATTGCACAGAGAGTAAGAATGACTGGGTGTGAATTACTCAGATAGTAAAAGGGACTGTGAGTGAGTTACGCAGAGAGTAAGAGGGACTGGGAGTGAGTTAGACAGAGTAATAAGGACTGGGAGAGGGTTACACAGAGAGTAACAGGGACTGGGAGTGAGTTAGACATAGAGTAATAAGGTCTGGGAGTGAGTTACACAGACCGTAACAGGGAGTGGGAGTGAGTTAGACAGAGAGTAATAAGGACTGTGAGTGAGTTACTCAGGGAGTAACAGGGCCTGGGAGTGAGTTAGACAGAGAGTAATAAGGACTGGGAGTGAGTTACACAGAGAGTAACAGGGACTGGGAGTGAGTTAGACAGAGAGTAATAAGGACTGCGAGTGAGTTACACAGAGAGTAACAGGGACTGGGAGTGAGTTAGACAGAGAGTAATAAGGACTGTGAGTGAGTTCCACAGGGAGTAGTAGGTACTGGGAGTGTGTTACACAGAGAGTAACAGGGACTGGTAGTGAGTTACACAGAGATTAATAAGGACTGGGAGTGAGTTACACAGAGAGTAACAGGGACTGGTTGTGAGTTACACAGAGAGTAATAAGGACTGGGAGTGAGTTACACAGAAAGTTATCGGGACTGGGAGTGAATTGCACAGAGAGTAAGAATGACTGGGTGTGAATTACTCAGATAGTAAAAGGGACTGTGAGTGAGTTACGCAGAGAGTAAGAGGGACTGGGAGTGAGTTAGACAGAGTAATAAGGACTGCGAGTGAGTTACACAGAGAGTAACAGGGAGTGGGAGTGAGTTAGACAGAGAGTAATAAGGACTGCGAGTGAGTTACACAGAGAGTAACAGGGACTGGGAGTGAGTTAGACAGAGAGTAATAAGGACTGTGAGTGAGTTCCACGGGGAGTAGTCGGTACTGGGAGTGTGTTACACAGAGAGTAACAGGGACTGGTAGTGAGTTACACAGAGATTAATAAGGACTGGGAGTGAGTTACACAGAGAGTAACAGGCACTGGTTGTGAGTTACACAGAGAGTAATAAGGACTGGGAGTGAGTTACACAGAAAGTTATCGGGACTGGGAGTGAATTGCACAGAGAGTAAGAATGACTGGGTGTGAATTACTCAGATAGTAAGAGGGACTGTGAGTGAGTTACGCAGAGAGTAAGAGGGACTGGGAGTGAGTTAGACAGAGTAATAAGGACTGGGAGAGGGTTGCACAGAGAGTAACAGGGACTGGGAGTGAGTTAGACATAGAGTAATAAGGTCTGGGAGTGAGTTACACAGACCGTAACAGGGAGTGGGAGTGAGTTAGACAGAGAGTAATAAGGACTGTGAGTGAGTTACTCAGGGAGTAACAGGGCCTGGGAGTGAGTTAGACAGAGAGTAATAAGGACTGGGTGTGAGTTACACAGAGAGTAACAGGGACTGGGAGTGAGTTAGACAGAGAGTAATAAGGACTGGGAGTGAGTTACACAGAGAGTAAAAGGGACTGGGAGTGAGTTAGACAGAGAGTAATAAGGACTGTGAGTGAGTTCCACAGGGAGTAGTAGGTACTGGGAGTGTGTTACACAGAGAGTAACAGGGACTGGTAGTGAGTTACACAGAGATTAATAAGGACTGGGAGTGAGTTACACAGAGAGTAACAGGGACTGGTTGTGAGTTACACAGAGAGTAATAAGGACTGGGAGTGAGTTACACAGAAAGTTATCGGGACTGGGAGTGAATTGCACAGAGAGTAAGAATGACTGGGTGTGAATTACTCAGATAGTAAAAGGGACTGTGAGTGAGTTACGCAGAGAGTAAGAGGGACTGGGAGTGAGTTAGACAGAGTAATAAGGACTGCGAGTGAGTTACACAGAGAGTAACAGGGACTGGGAGTGAGTTAGACAGAGAGTAATAAGGACTGGGAGTGAGTTACACAGAGAGTAACAGGGACTGGGAGTGAGTTAGACAGAGAGTAATAAGGACTGTGAGTGAGTTCCACGGGGAGTAGTCGGTACTGGGAGTGTGTTACACAGAGAGTAACAGGGACTGGTAGTGAGTTACACAGAGATTAATAAGGACTGGGAGTGAGTTACACAGAAAGTTATCGGGACTGGGAGTGAATTGCACAGAGAGTAAGAATGACTGGGTGTGAATTACTCAGATAGTAAAAGGGACTGTGAGTGAGTTACGCAGAGAGTAAGAGGGACTGGGAGTGAGTTAGACAGAGTAATAAGGACTGGGAGAGGGTTGCACAGAGAGTAACAGGGACTGGGAGTGAGTTAGACATAGAGTAATAAGGTCTGGGAGTGAGTTACACAGACCGTAACAGGGAGTGGGAGTGAGTTAGACAGAGAGTAATAAGGACTGTGAGTGAGTTACTCAGGGAGTAACAGGGCCTGGGAGTGAGTTAGACAGAGAGTAATAAGGACTGGGAGTGAGTTACACAGAGAGTAACAGGGACTGGGAGTGAGTTAGACAGAGAGTAATAAGGACTGGGAGTGAGTTACACAGAGAGTAACAGGGACTGGGAGTGAGTTAGACAGAGAGTAATAAGGACTGTGAGTGAGTTCCACAGGGAGTAACAGGGACTGGGAGTGAGTTACACAGAGATTAATAAGGACTGGGAGTGAGTTACACAGAGAGTAACAGGGACTGGTTGTGAGTTACACAGAGAGTAATAAGGACTGGGAGTGAGTTGCACAGAAAGTTATCGGGACTGGGAGTGAATTAGACAGAGAGTAATAAGGACTGTGAGTGAGTTCCACAGGGAGTAGTCGGTACTGGGAGTGTGTTACACAGAGAGTAACAGGGACTGGTAGTGAGTTACACAGAGAGTAACAGGGACTGGTTGTGAGTTACACAGAGAGTAATAAGGACTGGGAGTGAGTTACACAGAAAGTTATCGGGACTGGGAGTGAATTGCACAGAGAGTAAGAATGACTGGGTGTGAATTACTCAGATAGTAAGAGGGACTTTGAGTGAGTTACGCAGAGAGTAATAGGGACTGGCAGTGAGTTAGACAGAGAGTAATAAGGACTTGGAGAGGGTTACACAGAGAGTAACAGGGACTGGGAGTTTATTACACAGAGAGCAATAATGATTGTGAATGAGTTACTCAGAGAGTAAGAGGGACTCGGATTAAATTACAATGAGATTAAGAGATACTGTGAATGAGTTACACAGAGAGTAATAAGGACTGGGAGCTAGTTACACAGAAAGCTACGGGGACTGGGAGTGAGTTGGACAGAGGATGACTGGGACTGGGAATAAGTACACAGAAAGTAACAGGGACTGGATGTGAGTTACACAATGAGTAATAGGCACTGGGAGTGACTTGCACACAGAGTAATAGATACTGGGAGTGAGTTACACAGACAGTAATAAGGACTGGGGGTAAGTTACTCAGAGATTAAGAGGGACTGGGAATGAGTTACACAGAGAGTAACAGGAACTGGGAGTAAGTTACGCAGAGAGTAATAGTGAATCGGAGTGATTTATACAGCGAGTAAGAACGACAGCGAGTGAGTTACACAGAGAGTGAATAGGGATTGGGAGTGAATTGCTTCGAGTTTAATAGGTATTGGGAATGATTTACGCAGAGAGTAAAAGGGACTGTGAGTGAGTAATGCAGAGAGTAACAGGGACTGGGAGTGAGTTACACAGAGAATAATAGGGACTGGGAGTGAGTTACACAGAGAGAAAATGGGAATGGGAGTGGGTTACACAGAGAGTAATAGGGACTGGGAGTGAGTTATGGAAAGAGTAACAGGGACTGAAAGCGAGTTACACAGAGAGTAATAGGATCTGGCAGTGAGTTGCACAGAAAGTTATCGGGACTGGGAGTGAATTACACAGAGAGTAAGAATGACTGGGTGTGAGTCACAGAGAGTAAATGGACTGGGCGTGTGTTACATAGAGAGTAGCAGGGACTGGGAGTGAGTTATACAGTAAGTTACAAGGACTGGGATTGAGTTACACAGAGAGTATTAGGTACTGGGAGTAAGTTACACAGGGAGTAACAGGGACTGGCCGTGAGTTATACAGGGAGTAACAGGGACTGGAGGTGAGTTACACAGGGAGTACTCGGGACTGGATGTGAGTTCCGCAGAGTGTAATAGATACTGGGAGTGAGTTCCACAGAGAATAATAAGGACTGGGAGTGAGTGATGCAGAAATTTACAGGGACTGTGAGTGAATTACACGGAGAATAATAACTTCCCAGATATGCCTGGGAACCAAGGGACTAATGAGATGGAGGAATTAAGGGAAATTAGTATTAGTAAAAAAATAGTGCTGGAGAAATTAATGGGACTGAAAGCTGATAAATCCCCAGGACCTGATAATCTGCATCCCAGAGTACTAAAAGAGGTAGCCATGGAAATAGTGGATGCATTAGTTATCATCTTCCAAAATTCTATAGATTATGGAACAGTTCCTGCAGATTGGAGGGTGGCAAATGTAACCCCACTATTTAAAAAAAAGGGAGAGAGAAAACAGGGAACTACAGACCGGTTAGCCTAACATCAGTAGTAGGGAAAATGCGAGAGTCCATTATAAAGGATGTGATAACAGAACACTTAGAAAATATCAACGGGATTAGACAAAGTCAACATGGATTTATGAAAGGGAAATCATGTTTGACAAACCTACTGGAGTTTTTTGAGGATGTAACTGGTAGAATAGATAAGGGAGAACCAGTGGATGTGGTTTATTTGGATTTTCAGAAGGCCTTTGATAAAGTCCCACATAAGAGGTTAGTGTGCAAAATTAAAGCACATGGGATTGGGGGTAATATACTGGGATGGATTGAAAATTGGTTAACAGACAGGAAACAGAGAGTAGGAATAAATGGGTCTTTTTCGGGGTGGCAGGCAGTGACTAGTGGGGTACCGTAGGGATCAGTGCTTGGGCCCCAGCTATTCACAATATATATCAATGATTTGGATGAGGGAACCAATTGTAATATTTCCAAGTTTGCTGATGACACAAAACTAGGTGGGATTGTGAGTTGTGAGGAGGATGCAAAGAGCCTTCAAGGCGATTTAGACAAGTTGAGTTATCCACTTCGGAAGGAAAAACAGAAAGGCAGAGTATTATTTAAATGGTGATAGATTGGGAAATGTTGATGTACAAAGGGACCTGGGTGTCCTTGTACACCAGTCACTGAAAGCAAACATGCAGGTGCAGCAAGCAGTTAGGAAGGCAAATGGTATGTTGGCCTTCATTGCAAGAGGATTTGAGTACAGGAGCAAGGATGTCTTACTGCAGTTATACAGGGCCTTGGTGAGACCACACCTGGAGTATTGTGTGAAGTTTTGGAATCTTTACCTAAGAAAGGATATATTTGCCATAGAGGGAGTGCAGCGAAGGTTCACCAGACTGATCCCTGGGATTGCAGGATTGTCGTATGAGGAGAGATTGGGTCGACTCGGCCTGTATTCACTAGAATTTCGAAGAATGAGAGGGGATCTCATTGAAACATATAAAATTCTGACAGGGCTAGACAGACTGGATGTAGGGAGGATGTTTCCCCTGGCTGGGGGGGTCCAGAACGAGGGGTCATGGTGAGAATCCCTACGTGGTCAGTTTTTGGTAAAATATTAAGATGCCTACGTGGCAAAGAAGCAGAATGCAAAATGGTTAGAAAGGGTTAATTAGTTAGTAACTGAGATTGGTACAGGTGGCCTGGCCCTCCTGCTGGGCCATATGTTTGCGTAGTCAGCAGGTTTGCATTGTCTTATCAATGTAGAGTCTTTGATGTGATTCAAGGACTGGTCTGAATGTCTCCATGTTTATGGCAAATCAATATAGGTAACGAGCTTAGCCAAAGTTGAAAGACATTCCAGGTTGGGAGATAAGGAACAGAAGGAACAGGGAAGAACATTCCAAGTTGGAAAGTGAGGAAGTATCCCCTTTGATGTCTAACAGCAACATGGTCAGCACATGGACGATCTATGATTGGCCGGCAATAATTTAACCTCGCATGGCAACCTGTGCCCGGCTTATGATTGGTGTTGACTCTTGTGTTAATGATGTTCCAACCCCTGTCGATCTGTATAAAGGTATGTGTTTTTGTCTTTGTCTTTGTCTCCTTATTCTGTTAGAATCGTTCGGATTCTCTCAGGAATCTGAATTGAAGCTACAGACTAAGACCTGCTATTAAAGTTGTGTTGAACTTTACGGTGTACTCGAATCAGTTCTTGCTGAACCAGACTGATGGGGAAAGAATCCGGATCGTCAACGGTCTCAGGATACGGGGTAGGACATTTGGGACTGAGATGAGGAGACATTTCTTCACTCAGAGGGTGGTGAACCTGTGGAATTCTCTACCACAGAAGGCTGTGGAGGCCAAGTCACTGAATATATTTATGAAGGAGCTAGGTAGATTTCTAGACACAAAAGTCATCAAGGGGTATGGGGAGAGAGCGGGAATATGGTATTGAGATAGAGGATCAGCCATGATCATATTGAATGGCGGAGCCGCTCGAAGGGCCGAATGGCCTACTCCTGCTCCTATTTTCTATTTTTCTATGACTGGGAGTGAGTTACACAGAGAGTAGGATGGACTGGGAGTGAGTTACACGGAGAGTAACAGGGACTTGGAGTGAGTTACACAGAAAGTAACAGGGACTGGGAGCAAGTTACACAGGGAGTATCAGGGACTGGGTGTGAGTTACTCAGAGAGTAATAGGGACTGGGAGTGAGTTACTCAGGGAGTAATAGGGACTGGGTGTGAGTTACTCAGGGAGTAATAGGGACTGGGTGTGAGTTACTCAGGGAGTAACAGGGACTGGGTGTGAGTTACACAGGGAGCATCAGGGACTGGGTGTGAGTTACTCAGGGGTAATAGGGACTGGGTGTGAGTTACTCAGGGAGTAATAGGGACTGGATGTGAGTTACTCAGGGAGTAATAGGGACTGGGTGTGAGTTACTCAGGGAGTAATAGGGACTGGGTGTGAGTTACTCAGGGAGTAATAGGGACTGGGTGTGAGTTACTCAGGGAGTAATAGGGACTGGGTGTGAGTTACTCAGGGAGTAATAGGGACTGGGTGTGAGTTACTCAGGGAGTAATAGGGACTGGGTGTGAGTTACTCAGTGAGTAATAGGGACTGGGTGTGAGTTACACAGGGAGTATCAGGGACTGGATGTGAGTTACTCAGGGAGTAATAGGGACTGGGTGTGAGTTACTCAGGGAGTAATAGGGACTGGGTGTGAGTTACTCAGGGAGTAATAGGGACTGGGTGTGAGTTACTCAGGAGTAATAGGGACTGGGTATGAGTTGCACATGGATTAATAATTAATGGGAGTGAGTTTCACGGAGAATAATAAGGACTGTGAGTGAGTGACACAGAAAGTTACAGGGATTGGGAGTGAATTACACAGAAAGTAATAGGGACTGGGAGTGAGTTGCACAGATTGTAAGAGGTACTGGGAATGAGTTACGCAGATAGTATTGGGCAGGGAGTGTGTTACACAGCAAGTAACAGAGCACATAATCTGGGCTGACACTCCATTGCAGTACTGAAGGAATCATGGAATCATAGAAAATTTAAGGCACAGAAGGAGGCCATTCGGTCCATTGTGTCCGCGCCTGACGAAAATGAGCCACCCAGCCGAATCTCACTTTCCAGCACTTGGTCCGTAGCCCTGTAGGTTACGGCTCTTCAGGTGCACACCCAGGTATTTTTTTAAATGAGTTGAGGGTTTCTGCCTCTCCCACCCTTTCAGGCAGTGAGTTCCAGACCCCCACCACCCTCTGGGTGAAAAGATTTCTCCTCAGCTCCCCTCTAATCCTTCTACCAATTACTTTAAATCTATGCCCCCTGGTTATTGACCTCTCTGCTAAGGGAAATAGGTCCTTCCTATCCACTCTATCTGGACCCTCATAATTTTGTACATCTCAATTAAATCTCCTGTTCCAATGAAAGCAACCCCAGCCTATCCAATTTTTCCTCATAGCTAAAATTCCTCCAGTTCTGGCAAAATCCTCGTGAATCTCCTCTGCACCCTCTCACATCCTTCCTGTAATGTGGTGACCAGAACTGTACGCAGTACTCAAACTGTGGCCTAACCAGTGTTTTATACAGGTCCAGTATAACCTCCCTGCTTTTATATTCTATGCCTCGGCTAATAAAGGAAAGTTTTTTTTAATTCGTTCATGGGATGTGGGTGTCGCTGGCGAGGCTGGCATTTATTGCCCATCCCTAATTGCCCTCGAGAAGGTGGTGGTGAGCCATCTTCTTGAACCGCTGCAATATACCGTATGCCTTCTTTACCACCTTATCTACCTGTCCTGCTACCTTCAAGGATCTGTGGACATGCAGATGCAGGAGTGCTGCACTGTCGGAGGTGCTGTCTTTCAGATGAGACATTAAACCGAGGCCCCGTCCGCCCTCTCAGGTGGACATAAAAGATCCCATGGCCATTATTCAAAGAAGAGCAGGGGAGTTCTCCCCAGTGTCCTGGCCAATATTTATCCCTCAACAAACATCACTAAAACAGAGATTATCTGATCTTTATCTCTTTGCCGTTTGTGGGATCTTGCTGTGCGCAAATTGGCTGCCGTGTTTCTACATTACAGCAGTGACCACACTTCAAAAAGAACTTAGCTGGCTGTAAAGTGCTTTGGGATGTTCTGAGGTTGTGAAAGACGCTATATAAATGCAATTCTTTCTTTCTTTCAATCTTCTTGCGTTATTGAAGGTGTCTGCTTGTTGCAGTGGGTATCTAGAGGCACTATTGGAGGAAGAGCAGGGGACGTCTCCTGTTGCCTTGCCAACATTCTTTTCAACCAACCAACAGCCCTGAAAGCAGATTACCTTGACCCATCTCATTGTTGTTTTTGAGGGCTTGCTGTGTGCAAAATGTCTCCCACACTCACCCAGAGAGCAAAAACATCACTACACAAATTAATTCATTGAGCTTCAATCCGTCTGCGATGTTTGTGAGAGATCTGATAAGGCTGTATTTAAACGCAGACTCCGATGAGGCTGTATTTAAACGCAGACTCAGATGAGGCTGTATTTAAACGCAGACTCCGATGAGGCTGTATTTAAACGCAGACTCCGATGAGGCTGTATTTAAACGCAGACTCCGATGAGGCTGTATTTAAACGCAGACTCCGATGAGGCTGTATTTAAACGCAGACTCCGATGAGGCTGTATTTAAACGTAGACTCTGATGAGGCTGTATTTAAAGTAGCCATGACGTGGAGATGCCGGTGATGGACTGGGGTGGACAAATGTAAGGAACCTTACACTCATTCACCTGACGAAGGGGATAATCTCCGAAAGCTTGTGATTTTAAAATAAAATTGTTGGACTATAACCTGGTGTTGTAAGATTCCTTACAGCTGTATTTAAACGTAGACTCTGATGAGGCTGTATTGAAACGCAGACTCTGATAAGGCTGTATTTAAACGTAGACTCTGATGAGGCTGTATTTAAACGTAGACTCTGATAAGGCTGTATTTAAACGCAGACTCTGATAAGGCTGTATTTAAACGTAGACTCTGATGAGGCTGTATTTAAACGTAGACTCTGATAAGGCTGTATTTAAACGCAGACTCTGATAAGGCTGTATTTAAACGTAGACTCTGATAAGGCTGTATTTAAACGTAGACTCTGATAAGGCTGTATTTAAACGCAGACTCTGATAAGGCTGTATTTAAACGTAGACTCTGATGAGGCTGTATTTAAACGCAGACTCTGATAAGGCTGTATTTAAACGTAGACTCTGATAAGGCTGTATTTAAACGTAGACTCTGATGAGGCTGCAATTAAACGTAGACTCTGATGAGGCTGTATTTAAACGCAGACTCTGATAAGGCTGTATTTCAATGCAGACTCTTGTCCCTTCTTTCGTAATAGTGGATTTTTAATTTAATCCCAATCTGTTTTCTCAGTTCCTGTGCTGACATGATGTAATGTGGAGAATTACTTTTAAAAGACTTTTTGCTCTCGGTTCCCACAGTTGCCCAAGAGTTTTAAAAAGAAATTTTAGGCATGGACTGAACAGCAGACAAAAAGCAGCTAGTTATCTGTAATTAATACAGCTCAAGAGCACCACAGACCTGTTGGAACAGGCACACCTGAGGTCACCTTTCAGCAGAAGGCGCTGTCAGATTGGCTGAGAGCCAACATGTGTCAGAATCAGAAGGTTGCAAAGTTCATGGGTTCAAGTCCCACTCCAGAGACTTGAGCCCATAATCCAGGCCGACACTCCCAGGGGCAGTACTGAGGGAGTGCTGCACTGTCGGAGGAGCCGTCTTTCAGATGAGACGTTAAACCGAGGCCCCGTCTGCCCTCTCGGGTGGATGTAAAAGATCCCACGGCCACTATTCGAAGATGAGCAGGAGAGTTCTCCCCGGTGTCCTGGTCAACATTTATCCCTCAGCCATCATCATTAAAAAAACTGATTATCTGGTCATTATCACATTGCTGTTTGTGGGATCTTGCTGTGCACAAATTGGCTGCTGTGTTTCCTACATTACAACAGGGGACTACACTTCAAAAATACTTCACTGGCTGTGAAGCGCTTTGGGTCATCCCGAGATTGTGAAAGGCACTATAAAAACACAAGGTCTTTCTTTATGTGCAGACTCACAGAACAGGTCGGACAAGGAGGGGGAGATGATGAGGTCCCCGATTCTCCTTCCTCATTTCTGTGGCTCATGGCAGTCGCCGTGGCTACGAATTTGCAGTCAGAGCTTCCTTCAACTCAAAACAAAACACAAAGAGTTATTTATTCAGCGGCTAACACGAGGCAGTTTGATTAAAAAGTCCAACAGTAAACCATTAAATGACCATTCATATTCGACGTAATGGCTCTCTCTCTCTGGCTCTTCTCTCTCGCTCTCTCTCTCCTTCCCTCTCTCTTGATCTCTCTCTCGTGCTCTCTCTCTCTCTTTCTCACGCTCTCGCTCTCTCTCTTGCACTCTCGCTCTCTCTCTTTTGCTCTCTCTCTCTCTCTCTCTTTTGCTCTCTCTCTCTCGCTCTCTTTCGCTCTCCCTTGCTCTCTCTCTCTCTCGCTCTCTCCCTCTCGCTCTCTCTCTCGCTCTTGCTCTCTCTCACTCACACTCTCTTTTTCTCGCTCTCTTTCTCTCTCGCTTTCTCTCTCTCTCCCACTCTCTCGGTCTCTCTCTCACTCTCTTTTGCTCTCTCTCTCTTGCTCTTGCTCTCTCTATCTCTCTATCTCTCCCTCTCTCACTCTCTCTCTCACTTTCGCTCTCTCTCTCACTCTCTTTTGCTCGCTCTCTCTCTCACTCTCTTTTGCTCGCTCTCTCTCTCTGTCTCTCTCTCTCTCCCTCTCTCTCTCTTTGTCTCTCTCTCTAGCTCTCTCTCTGTCTCTCTCTCTCGCTCTCTCTCTCATTCTCTTTTGCTCGCTCTCTCTGTCTCTCTGTCTCCCTCTCTCCTTCTCTCTCTCTCTCACTCTCGCTCTCTCATACTCTCTCTCTCTTGCTCTCTTTCTCTCTCTCCTGCTCTCTCTCTCACTCTCTCTCTCTCTCTCTTTCTCTCATTCTCTCTCTTGCTCTCTTTCTCGCTCTCTTACTCTCTCTCTCTCACTCTCTTGCTCTCTTTCTCACTCTCTCTCTCTCTCGCTCTCTTTTGCTCTCTGTCTCTCTCTCGTTCCCTCTCTCTCTCTTTCTCACTCTCGGTCTCTCTCACGCTCTCTCTCACTCTCTCATTCGCTCTCTCTCTCGTTCTCTTTCTCTCTCCCTCGCTCTCTCTCTCTCGCTCTTGCTCTCTCTCACTCTCCCTCGTTCTCTCTTGCTCTCTCTCTCTCTCTCGCTCTCTCTCTTGTTCTCTTTCTCTCTCTCTTGCTCTCTCTCTCTCACTCTCCCTCCCTCTCTCTCTCTTTCCCTCATTCTCTGTCTCGCTCTCTTTTGCTCTCTGTCTCTCTCTCGTTCCCTCTCGCTCTCGCTCTCTCTCACTCGCTCTCTCTCATTCTATTTCTCTCTTCCTCGCTCTCTCTCACTCTCTTGCTCTCTTTCTCTCTCTCTTGCTCTCTCTCTCTCGTACTCTCTCTCTCTTGCTCTATTTCTCTCTCGCTCTCTCTGTCTCCAGCTCTCTGTCTCTCTCTCTATCTCTCGTTTTCTCTCTCTCTTTCTCTCTCTCTCTGTCTCTTTTGCTCTCTCTCACTCTCTCTCTTGCTCTCTCTCTCGCTCTCCCTCTCGCTCTCTCTGTCTCTCTCTGTCTCTTTCTCTCTCTCTCTCTGTCCCTCTCTCTTGCTCTCTCCCTCTCTCTCTCGCTCTCTTTCTCTCACTCCCGCCCTTAGTGATCAGGGAGCAGCCATGTAAAACCTTCCTTTAGGAGATTAGAAGTGTGGGAGCAAGGCCAAGTAAGAAAATAGCTTGGAAGTACTCATAATACAGCCCAGGGACACTGAGCAGCCACCTCACCTTGACCCATGTCCCTCGGCAGGTTTCCTGGGATTATGGACTATCGGGCCCGATTGTGGGATTTGGTCTGCGCTGGCAGTCAGTTACTGTTCTCTCTCCTTTTGTGAAAAAAAGAGGCAGGAGACTGGGTAATTACAACTTTCACACAGGAATCAATTAGCATTTAAATGATGAAATGGTGCCTTTCACCACCTTGGGATGTCCCAAAGCACCAATGAAGCACTTTTGAAGTGTAGTCCCTGTTGTAATGTAGGGAAACGTAGCACCAATTTGCGCTCAGCAAGATCCCACAAACAACAATGACACACATGACCAGTTTATCTGTTTTTAGCGATATTGGTTGAGGGATAAATATTGGCCCAGGACACCGGGGAGAACTCCCCTGCTCTTCTTTGAAATAGTGGCTATGGAATTTTTTACATGCAACTGAAAGGGCAGACGGGGCCTCAGTTTAATGTCTCATCCGAAAGACGGCACCTCCGACAGAGCAGCACTCCCTCAGTACTGGCAGCACTGAGGCGTTAAACCGATGAGGCATTAAACCGAGGGCCCATCTGCCCTCTCAGGTGCACATGGCCGGGTTAAGAATTCTTGGGACCCTGGGCACTAAGAACATTGCCCACCACAACCCACATGGTGAGAAGGTGGTGAGAAGGTGTGTAGGTGGGGTTGAGGGATATGGAGAGGAGGTGGGTAGGTGGGGTTGAGGGATGTGGGGAGAAGGTGGGTAGGTGGGGTTGAGGGATGTGGGGAGAAGGTAGGTAGGTGAGGTTGAGGGATATGGAGAGGAGGTGGGTAGGTGGGGTTGAGGGATATGGTGAGGAGGTGGGTAGGTGGGGTTGAGGGATGTGGGGAGAAGGTAGGTAGGTGGGGTTGAGGGATGAGGGGAGAAGGTGGGTAGGTGGGGTTGAGGGATATGGTGAGGAGGTGGGGAGGTGGGGTTGAGGGATTATGGGGAGAAGGTGGGTAGGTGGGGTTGAGGGATGTGGGGAGAAGGTGGGGAGGTGGGGTTGAGGGATTATGGGGAGAAGGTGGGTAGGTGGGGTTGAGGGATTATGGGGAGAAGGTGGGTAGGTGGGGTTGAGGGATGTGGGGAGAAGGTGGGTAGGTGGGGTTGAGGGATTATGGGGAGAAGGTGGGTGGGTTCTGATGAGATAAAGCAAAGAGGCAGGGGCTTCATAGGCTGAAAGGGCTTTAAACTACAATTAATAAGTTCTCCATGTCCAGATGTTATGCCACAGGAGGGGTGAGAGTATCTGCTCTCGACATCAATGCTGCATTCAACCAATGTGGCAACAAGGAGCCGTGCAAAGCTGAGGTCAATGGGGGTCAAAGGGAAACCCCTCCAGTGGCTGGAGTCATACCTGGCACAAAAGGAGATGGTAGTGGTTGTTGGAGGCCAATCATCTCAGCCCCAGGACATTGCTGCAGGAGTTCCTCAGGGCAGTGTCCTAGGCTCAATCATTGACCTTCCCTCCGTCACTGTCTCATCTGTGGGGCTGCTCACTGACAATTCCACAGAGTTGGGCTCCAGTCACCACTCCTCTGATAATGGAGCAGCTCCTGTCAGCCTGCAGCATCACCTGGACAACATCAGGTCCTGGCCGTGCCTTCAGCCCTCTAGACCCTAAGCTCCGGAATTCCCTCCCTAAACCTCTCCCCCTCTCCGCCTCTCTCTCCTCTTTAAGACGCTCCTTAAAACCTACCTCTTTGACCAAGCTTTTGCTCACCTGTCCTAATATCTCCTTATGTGGCTCGGTGTCGATGTTTCACCTGACAGTCGCTCCTGTGAAGTGTTTTGTGATGCGGTACTACGTTAAAGGTGCTGTAAAAATGCAAGTTGGTGTTGTTGATCATGTAACACTGGGGGCCCGATTTTACCAGGGGTGCGGGTTCTCGGCGGGTGGGCTAGCGGGCGCATGGGTAACGCGCCCGGTGAAATTAGTGGGTTTCCCGCGCGATCGTAGCAGGCAACCCACTAATTGGATTCACTTACCTGCTCCTCCGGGTTCCCCGCTGCTGGTCTGTGCGTCGGGCGGGCTGCGCATGCGCAGTAAGATCTGTCAGCTGGAGGAGCTCTATTTAAAGGGGCAGTCCTCCACTGACAGATGCTGCAACCAATAGCAAAGATGACTGCATGGAGCAGCCCAGGGGGAAGGCTGCTCCCAGTTTAATGATGCCTCACCCCAGGTATCAATACATGGGGTGAGGAGGAGGGGGAGGACAGAGATCTTCCCCCCGGCGGGCGGGAGGAAGCGGCCTGCCTCTGCCACCAGGAAGGCCTGGCTCGAGGTGGCAGAGGGGGTCACCTGCGCCACCAACATATCGCCCACCTGCATACAGTGCAGGAGGCGCTCCAATGACCTAAGTAGGTCAGCCAAAGTGAGTACACGTAGTCTTTCCCCTACACTCCGTCTGCCACATCACCGCCCCCACCCCACATCTCCTTCCGCACTGCCAATACTACTCTGTCACATCACCCCTCACACCCACTCAAAGCTCATCCTCATCTTACCTGCACTTACTCACCTCGCCAGTACTCATCCCACCACTACCACTCAAACCAATCCTCATACAATCTCATGGCTCTATCTCATACTCACCCTCTCGTGCATCTCTTTCACAGTCAGCCTCACTCAACCTGCCACTACCAGTGCTGCAGCCACAGGGCATGCATCAAATATGTGCAGTAGGCAGCGTAAGGCAAACGTGTCGTGAGCATGAAGGGGATGCACAAGGGTGTTTGAGGGTTTGTCATGGTTGTTACTTATATTGAATTTCAGAACAACTCACATCACACATTATATTGGCACCACTACTGCCATGTCTTCGCGAATCCTGTCCGGTTTGTGCAATAATGCCCGCTCCTGGGTATCACTATGAGGACCCACCACTGATGCCACCCATTGTGTCACTGCAGAGTGGGTGTAGGTGTATTTGCAGGGCTCTTCTGCGCAGGCGACTGAGAGACATTGGCGATGTCCCCGGTTGCACCCCGGATGCGGAGGAGAAGTTGTTGAGGGCAGTGGTGACTTTGACAGCGACAGGTAAGAAGATGGTGCTCGGGCCAGCCAGGAGCAGCTCGGCATGAAAGAGGCTGCAGATGTCCACGGCTACATGTCGAGTGACTCTGAGCCTCCGTGTGCACTGCTGCTCAGAGAGGTCCAGGGAGCTGAGCCTCGGTCTGTGGAACCTGTGGCGAGGGTAGTGCCCTCTGTGACGCATCTCTCTCTGCGGTTGCCCTCCCTCCTGCTGCACAGGTGGATGTGTCACAGCACTCTGTTGTGGAGCTCCACGTGTCAGAGGTGGACGGCGTGGATGGCGAGGCTGGTGATGCTGTTCGCCCTCCGAGGAGGTCATGACTGCAGCTACGGCGGCCCCCATCCGCAAGATGGACATCTGAGGGGGTCCGCAAGGTAGGTACATGTCTCTGGACCCCGGGATAAGTGTGCAGGTTGGTGACTTTGACCGTCAGGAGGAGGGTGGTGGAGGCCAAACTTTGTCCCAAGTGACAGAGTGGCCTCCTGCAATGGGTGAGGGTCTCCCCCCCAACCTGTCAAATGGACCTTTGCAGCTGCCACAGGCTGATGGCTGCAACACGTCCATTTGACCTGGGAGTGTTTCCCCCAGTGTGGGAAACAGTCCCATGTTGATCAAAAATCACACACAGTCTCTTAATCAGGTCAGTTAATGACCTGAAATACCAAACTAAATATTGTCAAGTGGCATCCCGCTGGCTTTAATTGCCTGCGGGATTCCCACCAGCGGGGGTTGCGTGCGCACGCCGGCGCGTCAGCGGGGAACCCGGAAGTGGGCGGGATCGAGGCACGATCCGGTCCCGCTCCTGGATTTTGCGATTTTCGGGGGCCCCCCCGCCGAGAACTCCCCCGATAGCGGGTGCTAAAATCGAGCCCTGGGTGTCTATCAAATGTGATGAAACATCTCGTAAAGCATCTCTATCTTGATGACAGCATCCTTTCTAAAACAGGGCTTTCCCTATTAGTGCTGATTTCAACAGCCTAGTGATTCCAGGGTAGAGTTGCCAACCCTCCAGGATTGGCCTGGAGTCTCCAGGAATTGAAGATTAATCTCCAAGTCACTATTGCGAGCAATACCCGGCGGGGGGCAATCACAGGGGACGTTAAAACATTTTTTGTGTTTTCATTTTCTTTGAACACTTCTGTTTATTAGTTATAAAAATATTGGAGATGGGATATTTGTCTGACAGTCAAGAATCATCCAATCGGGTAACAAAGAGTCTATTCCCTTTCCGATTGGCTGTGGGAAGGCAGGGCGCCATGAGGATGGACATCTCAGGCGACCAATGGCGGGGGAGTGTGGGGGCGGTGCGGTTCGAGGCAGGAGGTCATGTGATGAAACCTCCAGGAATACATCCAACCAGAGTTGGCAACCCTATTGAGGGAACTATAAATTAGTGACAGGCTGTGAGAGCTTCCCACTGATACAAGTGAGTGAGATTCTTGAGAAGGGTTTGGTGGAATCCTCCTCCATCACTTCATTCTTCCACCTGCTGCGGGCAATGAGTGATTACTAAACGATTTACTAACATTTACTCTGAGGTCTTTGCATGTTTACAACCAGCTATCTTATCAAGGCCGATTCTCAACTGCCAATAAAAGCCTTGCCAATCCACCCATTGTGTGAGAAATGAGCTCCTTTATTTCTGGGCTGGGTTGTTCTTCGATGTATGAGTCACTGTACCATTGTGATCTGGCACCGAGCCAATTCCACTAACTGAGCAGACTGTGGCACTGCCTGAACTGTGAACTGTGACCTGTTAATGAGGGGCACTGGGTGTCTGATTCTTTTTTTTTATTCGTTCATGGCATGTGGGCGTCGCTGGCAAGGCCGGCATTTATTGCCCATCCCTAATTGCCCTTGAGAAGGTGGTGGTGAGCCGCCTTCTTGAACCGCTGCAGTCCGTGTGGTGTTAGGAAGGGAGTTCCAGGATTTTGACCCAGCGACGATGAAGGAACGGCGATATATTTCCAAGTCGGGATGGTGTGTGACCTGGAGGGGAACGTGCAGGTGGTGTTGTTCCCTTGTGCCTGCTGCTCTTGTCCTTCTAGGTGGTAGAGGTCGCGGGTTTGGGAGGTGCTGTCGAAGAAGCCTTGGCGAGTTGCTGCAGTGCATCCTGTGGATGGTACACACTGCAGCCACGGTGCGCCGGTGGTGAAGGGAGTGAATGTTTAGGGTGGTGGATGGGGTGCCAATCAAGCGGGCTGCTTTATCTTGGATGGTGTCGAGCTTCATGAGTGTTGTTGGAGCTGCACTCATCCAAGCAAGTGGAGAGTATTCCATTACACTCCTGACTTGTGCCTTGTAGATGGTGGAAAGGCTTTGGGGAGTCAGGAGGTGAGTCACTCGCCACAGAATACCCAGCCTCTGACCTGCTCTTGTAGCCACAGTATTTATATGGCTGGTCCAGTTAAGTTTCTAGTCAATGGTGACCCCCAGGACGTTGATGATGGGGGATTCGGCGATGGTAATGCCGTTGAATGTCAAGGGGAGGTGGTTAGACTCTCTCTTGTTGGAGATGGTCATTGCCTGGCACTTATCTGGTGTGAATGTTACTTGCCACTTATCAGCCCAAGCCTGGATGTTGTCCAGGTCTTGCTGCATGTGGGAACGGACTGCTTCATTATCTGAGGAATTGCAAATGGAACAGAATACTGAACACCTGTCCTGGCAGCATTTGACATTGATACCTGAATTACTGGTTACCTGAAATGGAATGTCGTCTGTTCCCTCTCGATCAGATCAACAAAATAAAAAAAGAGACAAGATATATAGTTACTCATGTTCTTGTGGTTTGCCAGTGTTTGAGTTACTGAGAGCAAAACAAGTTCCTACAATCGGAGTGTCAATCACAGCTCGTACACTCCAAGTGAAATAGTGAACTGGATCTTCCTGTTGGGCCATTCTGTGAGATAGAGTTACAAGGATTTTACAGCACAGAAACAGGCCATTCGGCCCAACTGGTCTATGCCGGTGTTTATGCTCCACACGAGCTTCCTCCCACCCTGCTTCTTCTTTTTATTCGTTCATGGGATGTGGGCGTCACTGGCGAGGCCAGCATTTATTGCCCATCCATAATTGCCCTTGAGAAGGTGGTGGTGAGCCGCCTTCTTGAACCGCTGCAGTCCGTGTGGTGATGGTTCTCCCACAGTGCTGTTAGGAAGGGAGTTCCAGGATTTTGACCCAGCGACGATGAAGGAACGGCGATATATTTCCAAGTCGGGATGGTGTGTGACTTGGAGGGGAACTTGCAGGTGGTGTTGTTCCCATGTGCCTGCTGCCCTTGTCCTTCTAGGTGGTAGAGGTCGCGGGTTTGGGAGGTGCTGTCGAAGAAGCCTTGGCGAGTTGCTGCAGTGCATCCTGTGGATGGTACACACTGCAGCCACAGTGCGCCGGTGGTGAAGGGAGTGAATGTTTAGGGTGGTGGATGGGGTGCCAATCAAGCAGGCTGCTTTATCTTGGATGGTGTGGAGCTTCATGAGTGTTGTTGGAGCTGCACTCATCCAAGCAAGTGGAGAGTATTCCATTACACTCCTGACTTGTGCCTTGTAGATGGTGGAAAGGCTTTGGGGAGTCAGGAGGTGAGTCACTCGCCGCAGAATACCCAGCCTCTGACCTGCTCTCGTAGCAACAGTATTTATGTGGCTGATCCAGTTAAGTTTCTGGTCAATGGTGACCCCCAGGATGTTGATGGTGGGGGATTCGGCGATGGTAATGCCGTTGAATGTCAAGGGGAGGTGGTTAGACTCTCTCTTGTTGGAGATGGTCATTGCCCGGTACTTATCTGGCGCGAATGTTACTTGCCACTTATGAGCCCAAGCCTGGATGTTGTCCAGGTCTTGCTGCACGCGGGCTCGGACTGCTTCATTATTTGAGGGGTTGCGAATGGAACTGAACACTGTGCAATCATCAGCGAACATCCCCATTTCTGACCTTATGATGGAGGGAAGGTCATTGATGAAGCAGCTGAAGATGGTTGGGCCACTGCCCTGTGGAACTCCTGCAGCAATGTCCTGGGGCTGAGATGATTGGCCTCCAACAACCACTACCATCTTCCTTTGTGCTAGGTATGACTCCAGCCACTGGAGAGTTTTCCCCCTGGTTCCCATTGACTTCAATTTTACGAGGGCTCCTTGGTGCCACACTCGGTCAAATGCTGCCTTGATGTCAAGGGCAGTCACTCTCACCTCACCTCTGGAATTCAGCTCTTTTGTCCATGTTTGGACCAAGGCTGTAATGAGGTCTGGAGCCGAGTGGTCCTGGCGGAACCCAAACTGAGCATCGGTGAGCAGGTTATTGGTGAGTAAGTGCCGCTTGATAGCACTGTCGACGACATCTTCCATCACTGTGCTGATGATTGAGAGTGGACTGATGGGGCGGGAATTGGCCGGATTGGATTTGTCCTGCTTTTTGTGGACAGGACATACCTGGGCAATTTTCCACATTGTCGGGTAGATGCCAGTGTTGTCGCTGTACTGGAACAGCTTGGCTAGAGGCGCAGCTAGTTCTGGAGCACAAGTCTTCAGCACTACAGCTGGGATGTTGTCGGGGCCCATAGCCTTTGCTGTATCCAGTGCACTCAGCCGTTTCATGATGTCACGTGGAGTGAATCAAATTGGCTGAAGCCTGGCTTCTCTGATGGTGGGGATATCGGGAGGAGGCCGAGATGGATCATCCACTCGGCACTTCTGGCTGAAGATGGTTGCAAACGCTTCAGCCTTGTCTTTTGCACTCAGGTGCTGGAGTCCGCCGTCATTAAGGATGGGGATGTTTGCAGATCCTCCTCCTCCCGTTAGTTGTTTAATTGTCCACCACCATTCACAACTGGATGTGGCAGGACTGCAGAGCTTTGATCTGATCCGTTGGTTGTGGAATCGCTTAGCTCTGTCTGTAGCATGTTGCTTCTGCTGTTTAGCATGCATGTAGTCCTGAGTTGCAGCTTCACCAGGTTGGCACCTCATTTTTAGGCACGCCTGGTGCATCTAACCCTAGGATGTTGATGGTGGGGGATTTGGGATCTAACCCTATCTGTAAATCCTTCTATTCCTTTGTCCCTCATGAACTATGATGTGGAGAAGGCGGTGATGGACTGGGGTTGGCAAATGTAAAGAATCTTACAACACCAGGTTTTTGACATTCACCTGACGAAGGAGAAAGCCTCCGAAAGCTTGTGATTTTCAAATAAAATTGTTGGACTATAACCTGGTGTTGTAAGATTCTTTACAATCCTCATGAACTAGCTTTCCCTTAAATGCATCTACACTATTTGCCTCAACCACTCCCTGTGGTAGCGAGTTCCACATTCTAACCACTCTCTGGGTAAATAAGTTTCTCCTTAATTCACTGTTGAATTTATTAATGACTATCTTATATTTATGACCTCTAGTTTTGGTCTCCCCCACAAGTGGAAACATTTTCTCTACGTCTACCCTATCAAACTCTTTCATAATCTTAAAGACCTCAATCAAGTCACCCCTCAGCCTTCTCTCTTCTAGAGTCGCTGCCTGTTCAGCCTTTCCTGATAAGTATATCCTCTCAGTTCTGGTATTATCTTTGTGAATCTTTTTTGCACCTTCTCCCTCTATGTCCTTTTTATAATCGGGAGACCAGGACTGTGCATGGTTTTCTCAGAAGGACCATCCTCTATTCACAGTTCTGCAACAGTGGTTGCAAAAGCATTCGACTCGTCGAACTGATGCCAGTTATTATTAGCCCAGGCCTTTGGATTACTAGTCGAGTAACACAACCACTACACCGCCATACCCTCCAGGGTTATCTGGACATCAGATTAACCCATTCAAATAACATGTTTGAGAAACTATTCACCAGCCTTGTTTCTTTTACGACATAGTCACTGTTACTGATACGAGCTTCTTATTTCCATCGGAACATAAGAACATAGAAATAGGAGCAGGAGGAGGCCATTCGGCCCCTCGATCCTGCTCCGCCATTCAATCAGATCAGGGCTGATCTTCGACCTCAACCCGATCCCCATATCCCTCGATTCCCCTGGTGTCCAAAAATCTTTCTGTCTCAGCCTTGAATATACTCAATGACTGAGCATCCACAGCCCTCTGGGGTAGAGAATTCCAATGATTCAATGAAGGAATTTCCCCTAATCTCGGTCCTAAGTATCCAACCCCTTATCCTGAGACTATAACCCCTAGTTCTAGACTCTCCAGCTGGGGAAAAGGCTTCTCAGCATCTACCCTGTCAAGCCCTCTAAGAATTTTATACATTTCAATGAGATCGCCTCTCATTCTTCTAAACTCCAAAGAATATAGGCCCATTCTACCCAATCTCTCCTCATAGGACAACCCTCTCATCCCAGGAATCAATCTAATGGACCTTTGTTGCACCGCCTCTAAGACAAGTATATCCTTCCTTAGGTAAGGAGACCAAGGACTATAAATTTGGCCGTGTAGCGCCCATTTCTTTAGGCGCTACGTGGTCTCCTAAGGTCTCAAAATGGCACCGGAATGCACGTGCACGCTTCTAGCATCATGTGCACCGGACGCCATCTTGGTAAAGGCGTTTGCGCACGCTCAGATAACGAACGCCAGTACCATGTAAAGTAAAGAGTGTATGCGTTAGATCAGTGTGCAACGCTGATTTAAAGGGATAGATATGATTTTGGCACTCAATACTCCAGCCAACGCACTGTCTTAACCACGATCAGCTGAACATGTTGTGGACGGCCTGGAGGACCGCCCACCAGCGCTATTTAAAGGGACCATGCAGGATTTACAGGTTAGTTGCTGAGATTATTGCTTCTGACTGCTGATGCATTTGTACCTGTTTTTGGAGGTCTCCTATACTTGAATACTAGGACTCGGGGACATAGCCTGAAAATTAGAGCCAGGACTTTCAGGAGTGAAGTTAGGAAACACTTCTACACGCAAAGGGTGGGAGGAGTTTGGAACTCTCTTCCGCAAACGGCGGTTGATGCTCGCTCAATTGTTCATTTTAAATCTGAGATTGATAGATTTCTGTTCACCAAAGGTATTAAGGGATATGGGGCTAAGGCGGGTAAATGGAGTTAGATCACAGATCAACCATGATCTCACTGAATGGCAGAACAGGCTCGAGGGGTTAAATGGCCACTGCCACCTGCTGCCTCCGGTTATGCGTCACCTTCTCCTGCAAGAAAGCAGGACGTGTGTCAGTGAGTGTCCTACAGGATGTCTAGTGATGTGCCTGTCATGGTTGAATAGCTGCCAGTGTGTGTGACATGTGAATTGTGGGTGTGCAGCTTGCAACAGTGGTAATGTGCAAGGGTGAGAGGAAGCATCTGATTGGAAGAGTTGAGTACTGATTGAAAGAGTTTGTTGGTAGGTGGATGATGGGGGGTGTAGTGCATGGAGCAGTGGATGAGGCTAGTGGTGTCTTCGAGGGGGTGCAACAAAGGTCCATTAGATTGATTCCTGGAGTGGGATGGTTGTCCTATGAGGAGAGATTGGGTAGAATGGGCCGATATTCTTTGGAGTTTAGAAGAATGAGAGGTGATCTCTTGACAGTTGAACTCACTCACCTTGACCACTCATGTCAAATCATTGAACTTCTTCCTGCACTGCATCCATGTTCGTGGTGTTAAGTGCCTGGCATTGACCTCGTTCACTACTGCCTCCCACTGACTTGGGAGCATATGTTTGGAGTGTCTCTTGCCCCCCTGCGGATATAGGATGTCCCTCCTTCTGTCCACCTCTTGCACCAAGATCTCTAGTGCATCAGCAGTGAACCTTGGTGCATGCTCTCTCACAGGCCTGGTACAAACTCAGATCGGCAGAGTTGTGAGGTCTGACATAGTCATAGAGTCATAGAGTTATACAGCACGGATAGAGGCCCTTCGGCCCATCGTGTCCGCGCCGGCCATCAGCCCTGTCTACTCTAATCCCATATTCCAGCATTTGGTCCGTAGCCTTGTATGCTATGGCATTTCAAGTGCTCATCCAAATGCTTCTTGAATGTTGTGAGGGTTCCTGCCTCCACAACCCTTTCAGGCAGTGAGTTCCAGACTCCAACCACCCTCTGGGTGAAAAAGTTCTTTCTCAAATCCCCTCTAAACCTCCCGCCTTTTACCTTGAATCTATGTCCCCTTGTTATAGAACCCTCAACGAAGGGAAAAAGCTCCTTAGTATCCATCCTATCTGTGCCCCTCATAATTTTGTACACCTCAATCATGTCCCCCCTCAGCCTCCTCTGCTCCAAGGAAAACAAACCCAGTCTCTCTTCATAGCTGAAGCGCTCCAGCCCTGGTAACATCCTGGTGAATCTCCTCTGCACCCTCTCCAAAGCGATCACATCCTTCCTGTAGTGTGGCGACCAGAACTGCACACAGTACTCCAGCTGTGGCCTAACCAGTGTTTTATACAGCTCCATCATAACCTCCTTGCTCTTATATTCTATGCCTCGGCTAATAAAGGCAAGTATTCCATATGCCTTCTTTACCACCTTATCTACCTGTTCCGCCGCCTTCAGGGATCTGTGAACTTGCACACCAAGATCCCTCTGACCCTCTGTCTTGCCTAGGGTCCTCCCATTCATTGTGTATTCCCTTGCCTTGTTAGTCCCTCCAAAGTGCATCACCTCGCACTTTTCTGGGTTAAATTCCATTTGCCACTGTTCCGCCCATCTGACCAACCCATCTATATCGTCCTGCAGACCGAGGCTATCCTCCTCGCTATTTACCACCCTACCAATTTTTGTATCATCAGCGAACTTACTGATCATACCTTTTACATTCATATCCAAGTCATTAATGTAGACCACAAACAGCAAGGGACCCAGCACCGATCCCTGTGGTACCCCACTGGCCACAGGCTTCCAGTCACAAAAACAACCTTCGACCATCACCCTCTGCCTTCTGCCACTAAGCCAGTTTTGTATCCAAAGTGCCAAGGCACCCTGGATTCCATGGGCTCGTACCTTCTTGACCAGTCTCCTGTGGGGGACTTTATCGAAGGCCTTACTGAAATCCATGTATACCACATCCACTGCGTTACCCTCATCCACACGCCTAGTCACCCCCTCAAAAAATTCAATCAAATTAGTCAGACATGATCTTCCCTTGAGGATGTGGGATTTATTAGTGCTCAACCTTTATTCAATGTTTTAACATAACTCAACAGTTTGTAAACATAGGGACGGGTCCTGCAACTGTGTTTCACTTTGCGATGTCTGATCTCCGCTCAGACTCCGTGCAGCTCTATGCAGAGCACGACTCTCACGTGCTGCCTGCATCGGAATGACCAGGTACGGGTTAATACTGCACCGCAACCCTCGTGTCTGGATCTGGGGTTTATCGCATTTAACCGCCCAAAACTGTACACTGTTCTCCAGGTGTGGTCTCACCAAAGCCCTGTATAATTGCAGCATGACCTCCTCACCCTTAAAATCCAACCCCCCTTGCAATAAAGGCCAACATACCATGTGCCTTCCTAATTGCTTGCTGTACCTGCGTGTTAACTTTCTGTGTTTCGTGTACAAGGACACCCAAATCCCTCTGAACACCAACATTTTTTAATCTCTCACCTTTTAAAAAATATTCTGCTTTTCTATTCTTCCTACCAAAGTGGATATTTTCACATTTCCCCACATTACACTCCATCTGCCACCTTCTTGCCCACTCACTCAACCTGTCTATATCCCTTTGCAGCCTGTTTGCGTCCTCCTCACAGCTTACTTTCCCACCTAGCTTTGTATCGTCAGCAAACTTGGATACATTACACTCGGTCCCCTTGACGATCCGGATTCTTTCCCCTCAGTCTGGTTCAGTAATAACTGAAGTCGAATACATTTTAAAGTTCAGCACAACTTTAATAGCAGGGTTCTTAGTCTGCAGCATTGATTTGGACTCCTGATAGAGTCCCTCTATGCTGGCAGAGCAAGAACAAAAACATACAGAAATCCACACGTTTTTATACAAATCAATAGGGTTGGAACATACTTAACGAGGGTCAACACCAATCATAAGCCGTATGCCATGCGAGGTTACATTATTTCCGACCAATCATAAATCGTCCATGTGCTGATCATGCTGCTGTTAGACATCAAAGGGGATAACTTCCTCACTTTCCAACTTAGAATGTTCTTCCCTGTTCCTTCTGTTCCTTATCTCCCAACCTGGAATGTCTTTCAACTTTGGCTAAGCTCGTTACCTATATTGATCTGCCATAAACATGGAGACATTCAGACCAGTCCTTGACTCACATCAAAGACCTATCATTGATAAGACAATGCAGGCCTGCTGACTAAGCAACATATGGCCCAGCAGGAGGGCCAGGCCACTTGTATCAATCTCAGTTACTAACTAATTAACCCTTTCTAACCATTTTGCATTCTGCTTCTTTGCCACGTAGGCATCTTAATATTTTACCGAAAACTGACCACGCAGGGATTCTCACCCTTATCTAAGTCATTAATACATATTGTAAACAGCTGAGGCCCAAGCACTGATACTTGCGGCATCCCACTAGTTACTGCCTGCCAACCTGAGAATGACCCGTTTATTCCGACTCTCTGTTTTCTGTCCATTAACCAACCCTCAAACCATCCTAATATATTACCCCCAATTACGGTTGAGAAAGGCATGGATGTTAGGGAACTTGGGGAAATAAATAGTGATGTCTTGAGGAGTGTACATATTACAGAGAGGGAGGTGCTGGAAGTCTTAACACGCATCAAGGTAGATAAATCTCCGGGACTTGATGAAATGTATCCCAGGACGTTATGGGAGGTTAGGGAGGAAATTGCGGGTCCCCTAGCAGAGATATTTGAATCATCGACAGCTACAGGTGAGGTGCCTGAAGATTGGAGGGTAGCAAATGTTGTGCCTTTGTTTAAGAAGGGCGGCAGGGAAAAGCCTGGGAACTACAGACCGGTGAGCCTGACATCTGTAGTGGGTAAGTTGTTAGAGGGTATTCTGAGAGACTGGATCTACAGGCATTTGGAGAGGCAGGGACTGATTAGGAACAGTCAGCATGGTTTTGTGAGAGGAAAATCATGTCTCACGAATTTGATTGAGTTTTTTGAAGGGGTAACCAAGAAGATAGATGAGGGCTGTGCAGTAGACGTGGTCTACATGGACTTTAGCAAAGCCTTTGACAAGGTATCGCATGGTAGGTTGTTACATAAGGTTAAATCTCACGGGATCTAAAGTGAGGTAGCCAATTGGATACAAAATTGGATTGACGGCAGAAGACAGAGGGTGGTTGTAGAGGGTTGTTTTTCAAACTGGAGGCCTGTGACCAGCGGTGTGCCTCAGGGATCGGTGCTGGGTCCGCTGTTATTTGTTATTTATATGAATGATTTGGATGAGAATTTAGGAGGCATGGTTAGTAAGTTTGCAGATGACACCAAGATTGGTGGCATTGTGGACAGTGAAGAAGGTTATCTGGGATTGCAACGGGATCTTGATAAATTGGGCCAGTGGGCCGATGAATGGCAGATGGAGTTTAATTTAGATAAATGTGAGATGATGCATTTTGGTAGATCGAATCGGGCCAGGACCTACTCCGTTAATGGTAGGGCATTGGGGAGAGTTATAGAACAAAGAGATCTAGGAGTACAGGTTCATAGCTCCTTGAAAGTGGAGTCACAGGTGGATAGGGTGGTGAAGAAGGCATTCAGCATGCTTGGTTTCATTGGTCAGAACATTGAATACAGGAGTTGGGATGTCTTGTTGAAGTTGTACAAGACATTAGTTAGGCCACACTTGGAATACTGTGTACAGTTCTGGTCACCCTATTATAGAAAGGATATTATTAAACTAGAAAGAGTGCAGAAAAGATTTACTAGGATGCTACCGGGACTTGATGGTTTGACTTATAGGGAGAGGTTGGATAGACTGAGACTTTTTTCCCTGGAGAGTAGGAGGTTTAGGGGTGATCTTATAGAAGTCTATAAAATAATGAGGGGCATAGATAAGGTAGATAGTCAAAATCTTTTCCCAAAGGTAGGGGAGTCTATAACGAGGGGGCATAGATTTAAGGTGAGAGGGGAGAGATACAAAAGGGTCCAGAGGGGCAATTTTTTCACTCCAAGGGTGGTGAGTGTCTGGAACGAGCTGCCAGAGGCAGTAGTAGAGGCGGGTACAATTTTGTCTTTTAAAAAGCATTTGGATAGTTACATGGGTAAGATGGGTATAGAGGGATATGGGCCAAGTGCAGGCAATTGGGACTAGCCTTTTGGTATAAACTGGGCGACATGGACATGTTGGGCCGAAGGGCCTGTTTCCATGTTGTAAACTTCTATGATTCTATGATGCTATGTGTCCCATGAGCCGTCATCTTGCATAACAGCCTCTTATGTGGCACCTTATCGAAGGCCTCTTGAAAATCCAAATATACTACATCCCACTGGTTCCCCCTTATCTACCCTGCTAGTTACATCCTCAAAAAATTCTAATTGATTTGTCAAACATAATTTTCCTTTCATAAAACCATGTTGACTCTGCCTAATTTAAGGTAATTGGCAAAATAACCAAAGATGATGTGAGGAAAAGCTTTTTTACACAGCGAGTGGTTATGATCTGGAATGCACTGACTGAAAGGGCGGTGGAGGCAGATTCAATCGTGGCTTTCAAAAGGGAATTGGATAAATACTTGAAGGGAAAAGATTTGCAGGGCTACAGGGAAAGGGCAGGGGAGTGGGACTAGCTGGATTGCTCTTGCAGATGGGCTGAACAGCCTGCTTCTGTGCTGTAACCATAGAATGTTACGGCACAGAAGGAGGCCATTCAGCCCATCGTGTCCATGCTGGCTGAAAAAGAGCTATCTAGCTTAATCTCACTTTCCAGCACTTGGTCCGTAGCCCTGTCGGTCACGGCACCTCAAGTGCACATCCAAGTACTTTTTAAATGAGTTGAGGGTTTCTGCCTCTACCACCCTTTCAGGCAGTGAGTTCCAGACCCCCACCACCCTCTGGGTGAAAAAAATTCTCCTCAGCCCCCCCGGCCACAACCATTCTATGATTCTGTAATCATATCACGATATTCCATGTGCCCTGGTACTATGGCCTTAATAATAGATTCCAGCATTTTCCCTACAACTAATGTCAGGTTAACTGGCCTGTAGTTCCCTGTTTTCTCTCTCCCTCCTTTCTTGAATAGCAGGGTTACATTTTCTACCTTCCAATCCACGGGGACCGTTCTAGAATCTAGGGAATTCTGGAAGATCATAACCAATGTATCCACTATCTCTGCAGCCACCTCTTTTAGAACCCAAGGATGTAGGCCATCAGGTCCAGGGGATTTAACGGCTTTTAGTCCCATTAATTTCTCCAGTACTTTTTCTTTACTAATATTAATTACTTTAGGTTCCTCACTCTGATTAGACCCTTTGGTTCCCCACTATTTCTGGTATGCTTTTTGTGTCTTCGACTGTGAAGACAGGTACAAAATATTTATTTAACGTCTCTGCCATTTCCTGATTCCCCATTATAATTTCTCCTGCCTCAGCCTCTAAGGAACCAACATTTACTTTTGCTACTCTCTTCCTTTTTACATACTTGTAGAAGCTCCTACAATCCGTTTTTATATTTCTTGCTAGTTTATTCTCATTCTATTTTCTCCCTTTTTATCAATTTTTTAGTCATCCTTTGCTGGTTTCTAAAACTCTCCCAATCCTCAGGCTTACTACTCTTCTTGGCAACATTGCAGGCCTCATCTTTTAATCTAATACACTCCACATTTATATTTTATTTAAATTGAATTCAAATTCTCAAACTACCATGGTAGGATTTGAAATCTCTGGATCACCATTCCAGTAACACATCCACTGCACTACTGCACCCCATATAAAGAAAGAAAGACTCGCATTGATATTAGTGCTTTTCACAACCTCAGGACATCCCAAAACCATTTTACAGCTTCAAGGTGATAGAGGCAGAGAGATAGAGAGAGACAGAAAGAGAGCGAGACATACAGATGTGTCTCGACAGCAGCCCACACTGCCAGTTAATGTACAAACAACTCAGCATTTTTTAATTTAACAAAGCTTCCTGCCAAAGGGAGGAAATGATAACAATTTCATTAAATTCCAGTTGGGCAATACATAGGAATTAGCTCCAAAGAGTCCGTCTGCTTTAATTACTTGACACTGCATAGCAATTAGGCTCAGAGTGTCCCTCCCCTTTAAGTGCTTAACAACACACAATAATTAGACCCAGAGTTTTCCTCCCCTTTAATTGCTTCACAGTGCACAGTGATTAGCCTCAGTGTTCTTCCGTTTAACAATGCATCGTAGTTAACCTCGAGAATGGCTTTGCTCTTTAAGTGCTTAACAACGCACAGTAATCAATGTGACTTTGTAATATAAGAATCTGCTCCAGGACAACATGGGGAGGAACTCACCCCCTCACCCAGGGGCAAGGAGGCCTTTTGTAGCCCCCCTATAGCTTCCCATGTCTGCGATTGGTGCATCCCATTCTTTAGTTGCTGGGACGGAGGGGGTGTGGGTGCAACCCTGAGAGACGAGGTGAAAAGTTTGTACAATTAACCTCTGAGTGTAAAGTGAGTGCAGAGTGTCCTGGTCAGCCTGTCCTGCTGTGTACCTATTACAGCCAAGAATTCATCAACTCCCTCTCTCTCTCTGCACAACGCAGCCTCCATGCCACCCTGCACCCATCTGTTCCAGGAGAGCGTTGCCAGCTTTGATGGTGTGGCAGCCTCTGTATGGATGCACCAGGCACAGGTGCCAACCACACAACGAAAACAGGGCTGGGGCGAGGGCTGAGGTTCTGCAGGCTGCACATCGCAAGACAAACAGAAACGGCTAAGTTCAGCTTTAAAAGCATTTTATTAAATAGACAGACCGGCACTTATACATCAAGTGACTACACTTCAAAAAGTGATCTTAAAATTAGAGCTAAGCCATTCGAGAGGGATGTAAGGAGACTTACAACACCAGGTTATAGTCCAACAGATTTATGTTGGACTATAACCTGGTGGTTTTTTTTATTCGCTCACGGGATGTGGGCGTCGCTGGCGAGGCCAGCATTTATTGCCCATCCCTAATTGCCCTTGAGAAGGTGGTGGTGAGCCGCCTTCTTGAACCACTGCAGTCCGTGTGGTGACGGTTCTCCCACAGTGCTGTTAGGAAGGGAGTTCCAGGATTTTGACCCAGCGACAATGAAGGAACGGCGATATATTTCCAAGTCGGGATGGTGTGTGACTTGGAGGGGAACGTGCAGGTGGTGTTGTTCCCATGTGCCTGCTGCTCTTGTCCTTCTAGGTGGTAGAAGTCGCAGGTTTGGGTGGTGCTGTCAAAGAAGCCTTGGCGAGTCGCTGCAGTGCATCCTGTGGATGGTACACACTGCAGCCACAGTGCGCCGGTGGTGAAGGGAGTGAATGTTTAGGGTGGTGGATGGGGTGCCAATCAAGCGGGCTGCTTTATCTTGGATGGTGTCGAGCTTCTTGAGTGTTGTTGGAGCTGCACTCATCCAAGCAAGTGGAGAGTATTCCATCACACTCCTGACTTGTGCCTTGTAGATGGTGGAAAGGCTTTGGGGAGTCAGGAGGTGAGTCACTCGCCGCAGAATAACCAGCCTCTGACCTGCTCTTGTAGCCACAGAATTTATATGGCTGGTCCAGTTAAGTTTCTGGTCAATGGTGACCCCCAGGATGTTGATGGTGGGGGATTCGGCAATGGTGTAAGATTCCTTACATTTGTCCACCCCAGTCCATCACCGGCATCTCCACATCATGGCTACTATTCAAGAGGGAAATCAGGAAGCATTTTTTTCACACCAAGGGGAGTGGAAATCTCGAGCTCTCTCCCCCCCAAAAGGCTGTGGATGCTGGGGGTCAATTGGAGCTTTCAAGACTGAGATCGATAGATTTTTGTTGGGTAAGGGTATCGAGGGATATGGAGCAAAGGCGGGTAAGTGGAGGGAATTGAGAATCTAGTTGAATGGCCTGAGCAGGCTCGAGGGGCTGAATGGCCTCTTTCTGTTCCTAATGATCCTAATCCGTTGACCGTAAAGCACTTCGGAATGTCCTGAAGATGTGAAAGGCGCTATATAAATGCAAGTTCGTTCACTTTCATTCATTTCAACATAATTGTAACATCCAAGACACTTCTCGTAGTGAGTTATTTTTGGAGTCCAGCAGCTGTTGTTATGGCAAAGCCCATCCCTAGTTATCCCTTGAGAAGGTGGTGGTGAGCCGCCTTCTTGAACCACTGCAATCCCTGTGGTGAAGGTTCTCCCACAGTGACGTTCGAGTGTTGCTCGCAGCATTGTCCTGGAGATTAATCTTTAACTCCTACAGACTCCAGGACAATCCTGATTGGTTGGCAACCCCCTACCTGGGCCTGACCAACTGTGCCAATTTCCTGGGCCTGAATCATGAACTCTTTGCTATTTGAAATCCACATATGCAAATTAGGGTTTAATTGTTTTCGGCCACAATGGAAATGGTTGAATTTTGTAATCACGCAGAGATAAGAATCTATTTCCTTTAAGCTCCATTTCAGATGTACAGTAATTCATTCAGTTTGCAGAAGCCAGGTCTGATTTAAGAAGGAGATTAAATTAATTGACTGTGCATCAGCCTGGGGCAACAGCCTGACCCTTGAGGTGCCTGGAGTCATAGTGCCCCACTCTGGCCAAACTTTGGAGCTGTCATGCCAGGAGAGACAAGCCCTCAAGGATGTGTACCAGGTGTCGGCGAATGGCTTTCTGCTGAGGCCAGACCAGTGTGCTGCTCCAACGGCCCTCCCAGTAAAGCTCTGACAGGCTGCACCACTGCGGGCCTGTGATTCTCCACGTGAAGGATCTCCTGACTTCAACCATCCCCCCTGTGAGCAGTTACGGACTGGGAGCCAGGAACTTCCCCGCAAAAAAAAGGATCAATGACGGAGCCAGTAACTTGCACCTTTCCCCACCTCAGGACCTTCCAAAGCGCCAATGAAGGGCTGTGTTTATGTCCATTCAGATCGACGTGACCCACTCCATTAGAGTCTGAGCAGGAAGTGAGACGTGACTGTGTTCTGCTTGAAATGTCTTCCAAATATCTCACCAGCAATTTCTTTGGCAAAGTAAATTTTAATGTTGTTTGAAAAGAAATAACTTGTATTTATATTTGTAAACAATTTTACAACACCAAGTTATAGTCCAGCAATTTTATTTTAAATTCACAAGCTTTCGGAGGCTTCCTCCTTCCTCAGGTAAATGTTTCAGGAGCTCCTTGAAGCCTACGCATTTATACATATAGAACAATACATGGTGTTTACAGACTGCCCCTGCAACTGCCCGTTGCCAAGGCAATCACCGTGTTCAGACAGAGAGGTGTCACCTGCAGAACCCCCGAATACACATTCAACAAAAAAACAAACAGGAAAAAAAACAGAGAAAAAAAACAGAGAGAGGCAGAAACATCCGGAAGGCAGAGAGAGCCAGCAAATGACCCATTATATTAAAAACAGATAACATTTGTTCGCTGGTGGGGTAACGTGTAGCGTGACATGAACCCAAGATCCCGGTTGAGGCCGTCCTCATGGGTGCGGAACTTGGCTATCAATTTCTGCTCGACGATTTTGCGTTGTATGGCGTTGTATTTATATGGCACCTTTTATGACATCAGGACGTCTTAAAGCACCTCACAGCCAATGAAATACTTTGTTGAAGTGCAGTCACTGCTGTAATGCAGGAAATGCGGCAGCCAATTTGCACACAGCAAGGTCCCACCATCAGCCAATGAGATCACCTGTTTTATTGATGTTGGTTGAGGGATAATTATTGGTCAGGACACCGGGGAGAACTCCCCTGCTCTTCTTCAAAATAGTGGCCACGGGATCTTTTACATCCACCTGACAGGGCAGACAGGGCCTCGGTTTAACGTCTCATCTAAAAGACGGCACCTCTGACAATGCAGCACTCCCTCAGTACTGCATGGGAGCATCAGCCTGAACTATGTGCGTAAATCTCTGGAGTGGGATTATGAACCCATGACCTGTTGCCTCAGAGGCGAGAGTGCTGCCCACTGAGTCACGGCCGATACCAAGAGGTAAATGTCTGATGATAATTTGGCCCCTTTCACTTGCTGTAGGGAACGTGGGGTAACCCAGCCCCCCAATAACATTCACCCACCACCTTTTCCCAGAGAGCAAGAAAGGCAAATTCCAGCTCTGCCACATAGGTCATGATGGTAAGTACAGAGGAGAGAGGTGTAAGTGGTTTGCCTGGGTTGGTTCGAATCACCCCCTCCATCCGCAGTTCTAGACGATGGGAATTACGGTGAACAGAATTGACTCACGGACAAGTTTTTCAGATTCAATCGTACGGTGTACTTTAGGCATGACAGATAAAATAAAAACTAGAAGGCGTAAGGCGATTAACCCAGCATCAAAGCTGAAGGTCAGGCTAGGGTGTGTGGCCCAACTAAGAGTTCTATATCCAAATACACGGAGTATAAGGAATAAATTAAATGAACTACAGGTTCAAATTCAAATTGGAGGGTATGACATGATAGCTATTACTGAGACATGGCTGCAGAATGGTCAGGATTGGGAACTAAATATACCAGGTTATAAGGTCTACAGGAGAGATAGGGAAAATGGAAGAGGGGGAGGAGTAGCCTTAATGATTTGAGATGAAATCACTTCAATGATAAAGGAGGATATAACGAGAGGTAAGCAGCCAACGGAGACCTTATGGGTTGAATTGAGAAATAGGAAAGGATCTAAGACTATAGTGGGAGTTGTGTATAGGACCCCTGGCAGCAGCTCTGAAGTGCTAGATTGTATAAATGCAGAGATTAGACAAGCGTGTAAGAAAGGCATAGTGGTCTTAATGGGGGACTTTAACCTTCACATAGATTGGGAAAAGCAGACTAGCAACTGTCAGAAAGGTAGTGAATTTCTTGAGTGTGTCCGGGATAGTTTTCTACAGCAGTATGTCCTAGAGGCAACAAGGGGGCAAGCCATACTAGATTTAGTAATGAGTAGTGAATCAGATTTAGTTAACAGCTTAACGGTGCGTGAACATCTATCCAATAGCGATCATAACATGATCGAGTTCAATGTAGTGTTTGAAAGGGAAAAAAGTGAATCAGCTGCTAAGATTCTAGACTTGGGCAAGGCCGACTTCAATGGGGTGAGACAGAGACTGTCCACAGTAAACTGGGCAAATCTGTTAATGGGTAAAACAACTGATGATCAGTGGGAAATGTTTAAAGAAACATTTAACGTGATACAGAATCGGTTTATACCCCTGAGGGGCAAGAACTCTACTTGCCAAAAAAAACCGCCATGGACAACGAAAGAGGTAAGGGACAGTATAAGTTATAAGGAAAGGACATACAAAAAGGCAAAAAATGGTACAGATCCTGACGAATGGGAAAGATACAAAGATCAACAAAGGGTCACAAAACAGATAGTAAGAGCTCCAAAAAGAGAGTATGAAAAGAAACTTGCAAGGGATATCAAAACCAATACAAAGAACTTTTATAGTTATATTAGGAAAAAGAGGATGGTCAGGAGCAGTGTTGATCCCTTAAAAACTGAAAGTGGGGATATTGTCATTGACAATGGGGAAATGGCGGACATGTTGAACAATTACTTTGCGTCAGTATTTACAGTAGAAAAAGAGGATAGCATGCCGGAAATCCCAAGAAAACTAATATTGAATCGGGGACAGGGACTCGATAAAATTAACATAAGTAAAGCAACAGTAATGAAGAAAATAATAGCACTAAAGAGTGACAAATCCCCAGGACCAGATGGTTTCCATCCCAGGGTTTTAAAGGAAGTAGGTGAGCACATTGCAGATGTCCTAACTATAATCTTTCAAAGTTCTCTAGATTCAGCAACTGACCCTCTAGATTGGAAAAATGCACATGTCACTCCGCTTTTTAAGAAAGGAGAGAGAGGGAAAACGGGGAATTTTCGACCAGTTAGCCTAACATCTGTTGTGGGGAAATTGCTGGAGTCTATAATTAAGGATAGGGTGACTGAACACCTCGAGAATTTTCAGTTAATCAGAGAGAGCCAGCGTGGATTTGTGAAAGGTAGGTCGTGCCTGACAAACCTGATTGAATTTTTTGAAGAGGTGACTAAAGTAGTGGACAGGGGAATGTCAATGGATGTTATTTATATGGACTTCCAGAAGGCATTTAATAAGGTCCCACATAAGAGACTGTTAGCTAAGATAGAAGCCCATGGAATCGAGGGAAAAGTACGGACTTGGTTAGGAAGTTGGCTGAGCGAAAGGCGACAGAGAGTAGGGATAATGGGAAGGTACTCACATTGGCAGGATGTGACTAGTAGAGTCCCGCAGGGATCTGTCTTGGGGCCTCAATTATTCACAATATTTATTAACGACTTAGATGAAGGCATAGAAAGTCTCATATCTAGGTTTGCCGATGACACAAAGATTGGTGGCATTGTAAGCAGTGTAGATGAAAACATAAAATTACAAAGCGATATTGATAGGTTAGGTGAATGGGCAAAACTGTGGCAAATGGAATTCAATGTAGTCAAATGTGAGGTCATCCACTTTGGATCAAAAAAGGATAGAACAGGGTACTTTCTAAATGGTAAAAAGTTAAAGACAGTGGATGTCCAAAGGGACTTAGGGGTTCAGGTACATAGATCATTGAAGTGTCATGAACAGGTGCAGAAAATAATCAAGAAGGCAAATGGAATGTTGGCCTTTATATAAGAACATAAGAAATAGGAGCAGGAGTAGGCCAATCGGCCCCTCGAGCCTGCTCCGCCATTTAATAAGATCATGGCTGATCTGATCCTAACCTCAAATCTAAATTCATGTCCAATTTCCTGCCCGCTCCCCGTAACCCCTAATTCCCTTTACTTCTAGGAAACTGTCTATTTCTGTTTTAAATTTATTTAATGATGTAGCTTCCACAGCTTCCTGGGGCAGCAAATTCCACAGACCTACCACCCTCTGCGTGAAGAAGTTTCTCCTCATCTCAGTTTTGAAAGAGCAGCCCCTTATTCTAAGATTATGCCCCCTAGTTCTAGTTTCACCCATCCTTGGGAACATCCTTACCGCATCCACCCGATCAAGCCCCTTCACAATCTTATATGTTTCAATAAGATCGCCTCTCATTCTTCTGAACTCCAATGAGTAGAGTCCCAATCTACTCAACCTCTCCTCATATGTCCGCCCCCTCATCCCCGGGATTAACTGAGTGAACCTTCTTTGTACTGCCTCGAGAGCAAGTATGTCTTTTCTTAAGTATGGACACCAAAACTGTATGCAGTATTCCAGGTGCGGTCTCACCAATACCTTATATAACTGCAGCAATACCTCCCTGTTTTTATATTCTATCCCCCTAGCAATAAAAGCCAACATTCCGTTGACCGTCTTGATCACCTGCTGCACCTGCATACTAACTTTTTGATTTTCTTGCACTAGGACCCCCAGATGCCTTTGTACTGCAGTACTTTCCAGTTTCTCGCCATTAAGATAATAACTTGCTCTCTGATTTTTCCTGCCAAAGTGCTTAACCTCACATTTTCCAATATTGTATTGCATCTGCCAAATCTCCGCCCACTCACCCAGCCTGTCTATATCCTCCTGTAGGTTTTTTATGTCCTCCTCACTCTCCACTTTCCCTCCCATCTTTGTATCATCAGCAAACTTTGATATGTTGCACTCGGTCCCCTCCTCCAAATCGTTAATATAGATTGTAAAGAGTTGGGGACCCAGCACCGACCCCTGCGGAACACCACTGGCTACTGGTTGCCAGTCCGAGAATGAACCATTTATCCCAACTCTCTGCTTCCTGTTAGATAACCAATCCTCCACCCATGCCAGAATAATACGCCCAATCCAGTGATTCTTTATCTTGAGCAATAATCTTTTATGTGGCACCTTGTCGAATGCCTTCTGGAAGTCTAAATACACTACGTCCACTGGTTCCCCTTTATCTATCCTGTACGTTATATCCTCAAAGAACTCGAGCAAATTTGTCAGACATGACTTCCCCTTCGTAAAGCCATGCTGACTTTGTCCTATTAAATTATGTTTATCCAAATGTTCCTCTACTGTCTCCTTAATAATAGACTCCAAAATTTTACCCACCACAGATGTTAGGCTAACTGGTCTATAATTTCCAGCCTTCTGCCTACTACCCTTTTTAAATAAGGGTGTTACATTAGCAAATAATGTAACCCCCTTAGAGGACTAGAGGACTAGAGGACTAGAGTACAAGGGGGCAGAAGTTATGCTGCAGCTATACAAAACCCTGGATAGACCGCACCTGGAGTACTGTGAGCAGTTCTGGACACCGCACCTTCGGAAGGACATATTGCCTGGATGAGTGCAGCTCCAACAACACTCAAGAAGCTCGACACCATCCAAGATAAAGCAGCCCGCTTGATTGGCACCCCATCCACCACCCTAAACATTCACTCCCTTCACCACCGGCGCACAGTGGCTGCAGTGTGTACCATCCACAGGATGCACTGCAGCAACTCGCCAAGGCTTCTTCGACAGCACCTCCCAAACCCGCGACCTCTACCATCTAGAAGGACAAGAGCAGCAGGCACATGGGAACAACACCACCTGCACGTTCCCCTCCAAGTCACACACCATCCTGACTTGGAAATATATCGCCGTTCCTTCATTGTCGCTGGGTCAAAATCCTGGAACTCCCTTCCTAACAGCACTGTGGGAGAACCGTCACCACACGGACTGTAGCGGTTCAAGAAGGCGGCTCACCACCACCTTCTCAAGGGCAATTAGGGATGGGCAATAAATGCTGGCATAGCCAGCGACGCCCACATCCCATGAATGAATAAAAAACAAATATTGGCCTTGGAGGGAGTGCAGCGTAGGTTTACTAGAATGATACCCGGACTTCAAGGGTTAAGTTACGAGGAGAGATTACACAAATTGGGGTTGTATTCTCTGGAGTTTCGAAGGTTGAGGGGTGATCTGATTGAAGTTTATAAGATATTAAGGGGAACGGATAGGGTGGATAGAGAGAAACTATTTCCGCTGGTTGGGGATTTTAGGAGTAGGGGGCACAGTCTAAAAATTAGAGCCAGACCTTTCAGGAGCGAGATTAGAAAACATTTCTACACACAAAGGGTGGTAGAAGTTTGGAACTCTCTTCCGCAAATGGCAATTGATACTAGCTCAATTGCTAAATTTAAATGTGAGATCGATAGCTTTTTGGCAATCAAAGGTATTAAGGGATATGGGCCAAAGGCAGGTATATGGAATTAGATCACAGATCAGCCATGATCTTATCAAATGGCGGAGCAGGCACAAGGGGCTGAATGGCCTACTCCTGTTCCTATGTTCCTATGTACAGTGTTTATTAAGGTTAACAATATATAAAAAAAAACGTACAGTACACTATGTCACTACCCAGAGTCGAGTATACGCTATACCCCACCCACTAAACCCATATGGCTTGGTTGGGAGCACACAACACCCCTTCACACAATACTGGTGGTCTTAAGGATGTGGACTTGGACAATGCTCACCCCGATTGTCCCTTGCCTTTCTCGCTGCTTCCCCTTGTAGAAAACGTGTCTCCTGATTCCGTACCGCTGACGCAGTATTCAAGTCTCAGTTTGAGGTTCGTCCATTCAGTTGCAGAGCGAGGCTCTGCTTCTCATGGTGGTTTCTTCTCTCTGCCCCAGGCAGAGTGCTCGCTTCTTGTTGTGAAGGTGAGGACAAGTGAAGACCAGAGCAGGCGAGGAAGCAAGAGAGCGAAAAGTCCCAAAACTGCCTCCTCTTATACACCCCAAAGTTCCAAACGTCTTCGCGCCAAAAAAATGAAAGGTTCTTTTTCCTGCGGGTCTGTTTTCGCAGCCTGCTGTTTTTCTGTGTAGTCAGTAATCTTACTTTTTTTTTCAAAAAAATATACTTTATTCATAAAATTTGTAGCAAAAACATACAATACAGTTTCATATCACATTCCAAACGTACACAATACAGATTATACAATTTGCAGGTTACATCAAGTACAGTTCAATGAACACATTGTACATAATTACAGTTCATGACACTCTGGGGTGTCTCATTGCATTATACTCAATACAGATGATTGATTACAGATTCATTACAGGTACATTACAGATTCATTACAGGTACATTACAGCAATTTGAATGTTACATTCTCCCCCGGGGTTTTTCCCTGATTTCAGCCCCTCGGTATACAATGGCGGGAAGGCTCTAAACGGTTGCCTTTCCCCACCCAGCCTCAGTGCGTCCCTCAGCACGTAGTCCTGGACCTTGGAATGTGCCAGTCTGCAACACTCTGGGATTTTGATGGCCCTCCTTTGTTTGGTTTCCCACCCTTCGGGGTTACCTCATCGAGGCAATGGTGGTAATGGCAGACAGTGGGTTTCACTTCGTACCTGGTCCTGGGTTAAGTGGTTTAACATTGATTAACAATGGTGTCTCCATCTCCTGCCAATTACTGTATGCATTGCCCTTCCTGGCTCATTGTGTTCCCAGAGAAACTCTGTCCGCTCAGACATTTCCCTTAATTGGTTTAGGGGTCTGGTCAGAATCCCTTGCCCATTACACACACCCGGGCCACACCCATTTTTCAAACGGGCTGCTGTTTTTTATCAGCAGAAAAATCTTAAAACACGTTAGTCCACAAAATGTCTGTTTGTAAATCCCTGGGGCCTGCGCTGATGCTTACAGAGGCCATTTGGCCCATCTAGCTCATACATGTCGACACCCTGTGATCATGTGATGGAGAGACATAGAGCAGCAAGAATGCTTTTCCACAAATGACCATTGAGGCAGAGCCTATAACATCAGTTAAAAAGGAATTGGATCAGTATTTAAAGTAGGAAGAGTATGAAAGAGTTCAGGGAAAGAGCAAGAAGATGGGATTAGAGTAGACAGCTCGACAAAATCACAAGATTCACAGGTGCAAAAGGTTATTTTTCCAATTGTCGTTCATCAATTGAGAAAGACCCCCCCAGCCCACAATACAACATCCAACTCTTGCTGAAATAATTCCAAGTATCTACTCTTTTGTGAAGAAGGACTTTCTTTATCTGGTTTTTACTGGATTGAACTGGCATCTCCTTATCCTACTCTCACTATCTAGTTTCTCTGCACCTACTTTTTCCATACTTCTTACTATCTTCTGTCTCTCCAGAAGACCCCTTCCCTCCTCTTGAAGCAGAAATGCCCAAGTTTCTCCTCAGACCTCAGATACGAAGGATCAGCCTCGTGCCTCTCCTCTCCTCTCCTCTATTCTCTTTTGACCGTATAGTTCACCATCCTATGAGCTTTGTTGATTGCTGCTCTGCATTGATTGGACATGTTGAGTGTCGATTCTACTAAGATTCCCAGGTCTCTTTCAGCTTCATCCTTAACCATTTCAACAACATTCATGAGGTCCGTGTCTTGTTTATTTTTCCTTCCTATTTACTGCACTTTACACTTGTGTGTATTAAATCGCACCTAGAATGGTTCCGCCTAGCTGCATGGTGTATTCCCTAAGTTGCCTCCTAGAGTTTGGCATCATCTGAAAATGTAACCAAATCATTGACACCCCAATACCAATCCCTGCGGCACCGATCGGTAATTCCTCCCACCCCAACGTAACTCCTCTGACTAGAACCTGCTGTTTCCTACCCTTCAGCCAGTTTCTTATTCATTCCCGAGGTTTGCTCTGAATCCCCACAGCTTTGAGGTCAACCTAATTTCCATGAGGAACTTTGTCGAATGAATGAGGACCCAAAGCGTCATTGAGCTTCCCACAGTCTACTTGGGATGTCAACATCTGAAATAAAGTCAAGGAGGTTGGTTGGGCTGTATCGTCCCCCAAAACCTGTCACCATTAAGTTTGCTGACTTATTTCCCTCTCTGTGGTTTACCCCTGTGCAGACTAACCCTACGGGGTCTCTTCTTACCCCCTTCAGTAGCCCCTCTAGCCTTTCTCTAGGCATGAAACTCTTGCCCCAGGTAGACAAGTCACCGTCTGATAGGCATTGTCCACAAAACAGACACAGCCATCTACCTTCCCGAGGAGAGAATGCCCCAGGACTACAATCTCTCTGTGTCTCACGGTCTGTGTCTTTGACCCTGGTGTCTTTTCTAGTTGTCAAACTGCCTCTCCCTCTGTGACCTGATTTGCTTCTCAATTATCGGACAGTGCCTGGTATCAGCTCATTGCTGTAATCTCCTGAGTAGGCTCTAATGGCCTTTCCTATATTTATCACTACATGCAATTTTGGAACTCAGCGATTCCTGTATATAACACAGAAATGGAGCAGCTGGATTCACTGATGATAATGATGGATTGCAAAAAGGATCGGACACAAAAATGTTGGACTTTAAAGGGCTGAACATCGTTGAGCAAAGACAGATGTGCTGTAAATATTTATAAACATTCCCGTCCCTTTGTTCCCAGATTCTCACTATCGTTAGTTAGTGGGCAGGTATTTTCTTTCATGTTTTACTTGAGAAACCCTTTCTTCTTACTTCAGATACTCTCATCAGGTCAACATTCAGCAGCTCAATTTACTTCTCTCATTTCTTTTTTTTCCAAAAAATATACTTTATTCATAAAATTTGTAGCAAAATACAGTTGTCATATCACATTCCAAACGTACACAATACAGATTATACAATTTGCAGGTTACATCAAGTACAGTTCAATGAACACATCGGACATAATTACAGTTCATGACACTCTGGGGTGTCTCATTTCATTATACTCAATACAGATTATTGATTACAGATTAATACAGGTACATTACAGATTCATTACAGGTACATTACAGCAATTTGAATTTTACATTCTGCCCGAGGGGGTTTTTCCCTGATTGCAGCCCCTCGGTTTACAATGGCGGGAAGGCTCTAAACGGTTGCCTTTCCCCACAGAGCCTTTGCGGCGGCCGCACCCATCCTCAGTGCGTCCCTCAGCACGTGGTCCTGGACCTTGGAATGTGCCAGTCTGCAACACTCGGTCGAGGACAGCTCCATGCACTGGAAGACCAGCAAGTTTCGGGCAGACCAAAGGGCGTCTTTCACCCAGTTAATGGTCTTCCAGCAGCAGTTGATGTCCGTCTCAGTGTGCGTCCCCAGGAACGGCCCGTAGAGCACAGAATCCTGTGTTACGGAGCTGCTCAGGACGAACCTGGACAGATACCACTGCATCTCTCTCCAGACCTTCTTTGCAAAGGTGCATTCCAGAAGGAGATGGGTGACAGTCTCATAAGAACATAAGAACATAAGAAATAGGAGCAGGAGTAGGCCAATCGGCCCCTCGAGCCTGCTCCGCCATTCAATAAGATCATGACTGATCTGATCCTAACCTCAAATCTAAATTCATGTCCAATTTCCTGCCCGCTCCCCGTAATCCCTAATTCCCTTTACTTCTAGAAAACTGTCTATTTCTGTTTTAAATTTATTTAATGATGTAGCTTCCACAGCTTCCTGGGGCAGCAAATTCCACAGACCTACTACCCTCTGAGTGAAGAAGTTTCTCCTCATCTCTGTTTTGAAAGAGCAGCCCCTTATTCTAAGATTATGCCCCCTAGTTCTAGTTTCACCCATCCTTGGGAACATCCTTACCGCATCCACCCGATCAAGCCCCTTCACAATCTTATATGTTTCAATAAGATCGCCTCTCATTCTTCTGAACTCCAATAAGTAGAGTCCCAATCTACTCAACCTCTCCTCATATGTCCGCCCCCTCATCCCCGGGATTAACCGAGTGAACCTTCTTTGTACCGCAGCCTCCTCGGGGACAGTGCGCGGTGGTGCTGAGAGTCCGGGAGTGCATGAAGGATCTGACAGGAAGGGCCCTTCTCACCACCAGCCAAGCTAGGTCTTGGTGCTTGTTTGAAAGTTCTGGTGATGAGGCGTTCTGTCAAATAACATTGACGGGGAACCAACTGACAGGATCCACCATCTCCTTTTCCCTCAGGGTCTCGAGGACGTTACATGCGGACCACTTACTGATCTCCTTGTGGTCGAAAGTGTTTTTTTGCATAAACTTTTCGACGAGGGATAGGTGGGGCGGAACAGTCCAACTGGACGGAGCGTTCCGTGGCAGTGTGGCCAGGCCCATCCTTCTCAACACCGGGGACAGGTAGAACCTCAGCACGTAGTGACACTTTGTGTTTTCGTACCAAGGGTCCACGCAAAGCTTGAAGCAGCCGCACACAAAGGTGGCCATCAGGATGAGGGCCATGTTGGGCACGCCTTTCCCCCCTTTCTCTGGAGATTTGTACATCGTGACCCTGCGGACACGATCCATTTTTGATCTCCAGATAAAGCGGAAGATGGCTCGGGTGACTGTCGCGGCGCAGGAGCGAGGTATGGGCCAGACCTGCGCCACGTACAGCAACACCGAGAGCACCTCGCACCTGATGACCAGGCTCTTGCCCACGATCGAGAGAGATCGTCGATCCCACAGTCCCAGTTTCTGCTTCACCTTGGAGATACGCTCCTCCCAGTTTTTGGTGCACGCCCCGGCCCCCCCGAACCAGATCCCCAGCACCTTCAGGTAATCCGACCTGACGGTGAAGGGGACAAAGGATCGGTCGGTCCAGTTCCCAAAGAACATGGCCTCGCTCTTGCTATGATTTACCCTGGCCCCCGAGGCCAATTCGAACTGGTCGCAGATGCTCATCAATCTGCGGACCGACAGCTAATCCGAGCAAAAGACGGCGACGTCGTCCGTGTACAGGGAGGCCTTGACCTGAGTGCCTCCGCTGCCTGGGATCGTCACCCCTCTTATGCCCTCATCCCTCCTGATGGACTCGGCAAAGGGTTCGATGCAACACACGAACAAGACGGAGGAGAGAGGACAGCCCTGCCTGACTCCAGATTTGATCGGGAAGCTTTCTGATTCCCACCCGTTGATTGAAACTGCGCTACTGATGTTTGTGTAGAGCAGTTGGATCAAATTGCGGATTCCCTCCCCAAACCCCATTTTGGAGAGCACGTCCATCATGTACGTGTGGGATATTATGTCAAAGGCCTTCTCCTGGTCCAGGCAGGTGTTCACCCCCCTGTTCTGTAAGAGAGATAGAGGTGGATAGTGTTAAGTTGGTGATTTAGAGAGTGGTGTTGGGATAAGCGGGAGGCTTTTCAAACATGCAAATATCTGTGAGGGAAGGAGAGTGAGTAAATTGTAAAGACAAATAAAAACTGCTGAGAAAGAAATGAAATGAGAGAAGCAAATTGAGATGCTGACAGTTGGATTGATGAGAGTATCTGAAGCAACAATAAAGGGTTTCTCAAGAAAAACATGAAAGAAAATACCTGTGCATAACTAACAATTGCGAGAATCTGGGAACAAAGAGACGGGAGTGTTTATTAAATAGTTACAGCACATCTGTCTTTGCTCAACGAGAAGAGGGAAGGTTGTCTACATCAGGTATCAGAGCAGGGGAGACAGCGTTGGATAGTGCGTAAATAATAAAAGATTGAGGCTCTCAAAGAAGTTCTTAAAATCAACAGACTACTTGCACCCATAAATCATAGCTGTACAGAAGAAGGAGGAGAAGATGCCCTGGGTTTGGATCGCGTCACATTGATCAAATAGAGAAAGGTTTTGCTTTCATGTGTAGCATTAACAAAGTCTTGAAGAAACATCTCAAGGTGCAATGAATTACTTTGAAGTGTGGTGACTATCATGTGGGGAAATACAGCAGCCATTTTGTGCAATCCAATATCCCAAACACAGCAATGGGACAACTGGCCAGAGCCTTCCCGCCATTGTACACCGAGGGGCTGCAATCAGGGAAAAACCCCCTCGGGCAGAATGTAAAATTCAAATTGATGTAATGTACCTGTAATGAATCTGTAATCAATAATCTGTATTGAATGTAATGCAATGAGGCACCGTAGAGTGTCATGAACTATAATTATGTACAATGTGTTCATTGAACTGTACTTGATGTAATCTGCAAATTGTATAATCTGTATTGTGTACGTTTGGAATGAGATATGATAACTGTATTGTACGTATTGCTGCAAATTTTATGAATAAAGTATACTTTATGATAAAAAAAAGTTAGCCTTTTGGCTAAGATCAAGTGAGTTCCTATTCGGGCTTATTTGGATCTGAACGGGTCAGAACGCTGGCAGCGACCTCGTGTGCTCGCAAAGTGCGGACTTTGCTGCGATTGGTCGATTCGTGTGCTGGCTCCGCCCCTAAATTTGTGTAGGGGCTCCATCAATCCTGCAATGGCAGGGAAGGGCACGCGGGCACTCGGCCATGGTGTGCCAAACACCGTCAGGGTGACGGTAAAGACGGCTGAAAGTGTTACGCCGATGGATCGTGCGTTTTAGTGAAACGAGTTCTGTTTGAGTGTTGTGGATCCAAAGCAGCGGACATCTTCTGCCGACAGGATTTCCCTCGGAGCGGATACTTTGATGTCACCTCTAAGACCGTCGCTGGATGCCAGAAGTTTCTTCAGGTCTTCGAGGAGAAGGGGAGCGAAGGACCGCTGGCGATTCTCACTGCGGAGCCGCTCGTCACCCTCCCAACGCAGAGGAATCGGAAGCTGGTCGTACACACGTACAACCCACACGTCCCGGCCGTCGATGTGCTGACGTTCCTCACCAGATACGTCAACGGGGCGGAGAGCAGCATTGACGTCAACAACTGTTTCGGGATCTGGACCAGCAAGAAAGAGATCACGGCAACGTTGAGAGTGGACGACCACGGCAACATCGTCCACCCTCCCCTCCAGCTTCACCATCGGAGGAAGTCGAGGGTACATCACGTACGTGGGGCAACCCAGAGTCTGTCGCACCTGCGGCAAATCCGGCCACGTGGCGGCCTCCTGCACTGCAACCGTCTGCAACAACTGCAAGCAGGAAGGACACCAGACTAAGGACTGCAAGGAGAGCAAGCTCTGCAACCTGTGCGGGGAGGATGGCCATCTCTACAGGGCCTGCCCCAAACGCAGCTTCAGCTACGCCCAGGTGGTCAAGAGCAACACAGCGGAGGAGGAGGGGGCAACAAGCAAGGCCGCCCCAAAGAAGGCCAAGAACCCTCGCCCTGCTGCGACCCCCTCCGAGAAGACCCTGACCCAGGAAGACAAGAAGCGAGGAAAGGGTCAAGCCGAAAACTGCCAGACCCCGACACCCAGCTCCGAGCCCCCCCACCAGACGACAGAGTCCATGGACAAGGAGGCAGCAGAGGAAGAACGGCAGCTCGTGAGCAAGAAGAACAGAAAGAGGAAGCCAGAGGAAAGGAAACGAGCTCCTGCCAACACTGCAACCAGGGGTAAAAGAGCGTTCGAGTCACAGTCGGACTGCAGCGACTACCGAGGAGGAATGACAGGAGCGAAGCATCAAAATGTCCAAGGCGACAGCAACGCGATTGACAGCCCCCATCTCCAGGACACCGGGAGCAGCAGCGCAGAGAGCGAAGAACGGCTCCGGGACACCGGGAGCAGCACCGCAGAGAGCGAAGAACGGCTCCGGGACACCGGGAGCAGCACCGCAGAGAGCGAAGAACGGCTCCGGGACACCGGGAGCAGCACCGCAGAGAGCGAAGAACGGCTCCGGGACACCGGGAGCAGCACCGCAGAGAGCGAAGAACGGCTCCGGGACACCGGGAGCAGCACCGCAGAGAGCGAAGAACGGCTCCGGGACACCGGGAGCAGCAACAATGAGGAGCCCCAACTGATCGAGGATCGCACGGACTCTCCACCCGACACCAGGCCGCCGATGTCACCCCGGCGGAATGACGCCCCCCCTCTCTGAGGTGGATCAGGACTCGTACCTCAGCTCAGGGAGCGTGGAACACTTTACACACATCACCTGGGTGCAGGGACACGGCCAAGAGCTGGAAACAGCAAACGGACTGTCGGGTGAGACTTTAAACTGTTGTTAAAATGGGTCTGAAAGTCGCATCCATTAACGTGCGTAGCGTTAAATGCACTACGCGATGTGTGTCGACCTTGGACTAACTGACCAAGGTCAAGAGCGACCTGCTGTTCTTACAGGAGTGCGGCCTGCCGCATCTCAGCAATTACCGGCAATGGTCGCAGCGCTGGGCCCACGGGCCGTCTATCTGGTCGGGAGGCAACGATTGCCGTGCCTCCGGCCTGGGGATTCTGCTGCGGGGAGGCAGCTTCACCATCACCGAAGTAAAGGAGGTGGTGGGGGGTCGTCTCCTCGTAGCAGACGTAATGTACAAAAACGCTCCGCTCCGGCTGATCAACGTGTACGCCCCGGCTCTGAAGGACGAGCGGCTGGCCGTCTTCCAGCAGCTCCCACTGCTGCTGGCGACGTCCAGGCCGGTCATTCTCAGCGGTGACTTCAACTGCATCATCGATGCGGCTGGACGATCCGGCAGAGCCGACAGCAAACTGGACACAACGTCCAAACTCCTGATGGAAGCGGTGAAAGACGCCAAGCTGTGCGACGTCTTCAGCAACCCTGCAGATGGAGCAGCGCGTCAATACACCTGGTCCAGACCAGACGGGTACGTCCATTCCAGGATAGACTTCCTGTTTGTGTCCCCGAAGCTCAAGGTCAGATCCACCAAGGTCACACCGGTGTTCTTCTCTGACCACTGCCTCCTCCTGGCCGATTGTCACCTACAGGACGATCAGAGAGTGGGCAGGGGGATATGGAAGCTGAATGTGAAACTGTTGACCTCGGGAAACATTGAGGAACTGAAGAGGGATTACAAAGGCTGGAGAACTGTAAAGCCCCTCTTTGATTCCCCGGTGCACTGGTGGGAAGCCATCAAGGCGAACATCAAGCTGTGCATAGACCCTCGGTACACAAACACAAAGTGTCACTACGTGCTGAAGTTCTACCTGTCCCCGGTGTTGAGAAGGATGGGCCTGGCCACGCTGCCACGGAACGCTCCGTCCAGTTGGACCGTTCCGCCCCACCTGTCCTTCGTGGAAAAGTTTGTGCAGAAAAACACCTTTGATCACAAGGCGATCAGTAAGTGGTCCGCACGTAACGTCCTCGAGACCCTGCGGGAAAAGGAGATGGTGGATCCTGTCGGTTGGTTCCCCGAGCAGACTGTCAATGTCATTTGGCAGAACGCCTCATCGCCAGAGCTTTCAAACAAGCACCAAGACCTAGCTTGGCTGGTGGTGAGAAGGGCCCTTCCCGTCAGATCCTTCATGCACTCCCGGACTCTCAGCGCCACCACGCACTGTCCCAGAGGAGGCTGCGGTGGAGACGAGACCGTCACCCATCTCCTTATGGAATGTGCCTTTGCAAAGAAGGTCTGGAGAGAGATGCAGTGGTATCTGTCCAGGTTCATCCCGAGCAGCTCCGTAACACAGGATTCTGTGCTCTACGGGCTGTTCCCGGGGACGCACACCGAGACAGATATCAACTGCTACTGGAAGACCATCAACTCGGTGAAAGACGCCCTTTGGTCTGCCCGAAACTTGCTGGTCTTCCAGCACAAGGAGCTGTCCTTGACCGAGTGTTGCTGACTGGCACATTCCAAGGTCCAGGACCACGTGCTGAGGGACGCACTGAGGATGGGTGCGGCCGCCGCAAAGGCCCTGTGGGGAAAGGTGAACGTTTAGAGCCTTCCCGCCATTGTAAACCGAGGGGCTGCAATCAGGGAAAAAACCCCTCGGGCAGAATGTAAAATTCAAATTGATGTAATGTACCTGTAATTAATCTGTAATGTACCTGTAACGAATCTGAAACATACCTGTAATCAACAATCTGTATTGATTGTAATGCAATGAGGCACCCTCGAGTGTCATGAACTGTAATTATGTATAATGTGTAGCTGTATTGTTGGAATCATTTGAACTGTACTTGATGTAACCTGCAAATTGTATAATCTGTATTGTGTACATTTGGAATGTGATATGAAACTGTATTGTATGTATTGCTGCAAATTTTATGAATAAAGTATATTTTTTGAAAAAAAAATTGGCCAGCTAACCTGTTTGCTGGCCAACTGGAAGAACTCCTTGCTCGTCTTCCAACTATTGCCATGTGGTCTCTAAAGTCCATCGAAACCATTGAAATGGGCAGAATGTCTAAAGCCTTGTTTGGGAGTTGTTACCTCCAATATACAAGGCGCCCTCAGTTCTGCGTTGGAGTGTCGGCCTAGATTATACATTGAGGCCTGAAGTGGGGCCTGAACCCCCGATGCTCTGACTCAGGGGAAAGAGTGCCGCCAATCGAGCCAAGCTGGCTCTTTGAAAGAGCAGTTGTCGGTGATGAACAAGTAGAAGGAGATCATTTCCAGGCAACAGATAGGAATGAATAAGGAATGCAAGGTGATAATAGATAAACTCAACTGTTAGACACTAATGTAAGAAGCAATGAAGAAGGAACTCTTAGATTTGAGATACAACCAACAGGGGGACATTATGGGCATCAAAGGAACATGGCCGCCAGTGGGGGATGGACAAGAGCCAACAAGTTACCGGCTGTTTCATGGTGGTGCAGTGGTGGGGCGATATTTTGAAAGGGAAGACGTTAAGGTTCCAAATTCAAGCTTGGATGGGAATAAAGGCAGGGCAGGGTGGGAACAGGAGGAGGCCATTCAACTCCTCAAGCCTGTTCCACCATTCAATTATAAATAAAAACAGAAAATGCTGGAGAAGCTCAGCAAGTGAGGCAGCATCTGTGGAGAAAGAAACAGAGTTAACGTTTCAGGTCAAAGACCTTTCATCAGAACTGGAAGCTGTTGGAAGAGTTAAAGTTTTTGAGCAAGTACAGAGCCAGGGAAAAGGGGGGGGGGTGGGGAGGCGGTGGAGGGGAGGAAAGAACAAAAGGGAAGGTCTGTGATAGGGTAGAGAGCACAAGTCATTAAATGACAAAAAGGGATGATGGTTCAAGGCAAGGAAGGTGGTAAGGGGACAGGTTAAGAAACAAAAGATTAATCAGGAGTAGCTGTATATGGCAGCAGCCGAACCATTACCAGCACTAACTACTGAAAAAAATGGGACCAGTGGTTATGATCTGAAGTTATTAAAATCAATGTTGAGTCCAGAAGATTGTAAAGTGCCTAAATGAAAGATGAGGTGCTGTTCCTCGAGCTTACGTTGAGCTTCATTGGAACAGCCGAAGACAGATCAGAGTAGGAGTGGGAGGGGGAGTTAAAATGGCAAGTGACCAGCAGGTCAGGGTCATGCTTGGGGACTGAGTGGAGATGTTCAGCAAAGCGATCACCCAATCTGCGTTTAGTCTCCCCAGTGTAGAGGAGACCACATTATGAGCAGCGAATACAGTTTACTAAATTGAAAGAAGTACAAGTAAATCACTGTGACATCGGCCGTCTCAATTTCTCCACTCCCCTCACTCACTCTAACCTCCCTCTCTCTGAACTCGCAGCACTCCGTTCCCTCAGGTCCAACCCTGACATTGTCATTAAACCTGCTGACGAGGGCAGCGCTGTTGTTGTGTGGTGAACAGAGCTCTACCTTGCGGAGACTGAACGCCAACTCTCCGACACCTCCTCCTACCTCCCCCTGGACCATGACCCCACTGCCGAACATCAAGTCATAGTTTCCCAGACCGTCACTGACCTCATCTCCTCTGGAGATCCTCCCGCCACGGCCTCCAACCTCATAGACCCCCAACCCCGCACAGCCCGCTTCTACCTCCTTCCCAAGATCCACAAACAGGACTGCCCCAGAAGATCCATCGTTTCAGCCTGTTCTTGCCCCACCGAACTTATTTCCTCCTATCTCGACTCTTTTTCTCTCCTTGTCCAGTCTCCTCCCACCTACATCTGCGACTCTTCCAACACCCTCCACCACTTTAACAGTTTCCAGTTCCCCAGCCCAAACCGTCTCCTTTTCACCATGGACTGGTCCCTCTAAACCTCCATCCTCCACTAGGACGGCCTGCGGGCCCTCTGCTTCTTCCTTGAACGGAGGCCCAACCAGTCCCCAACCACCACCACCCTCCTCCGCCTGGCTGAACTTGTTCTTACTTCGAACAACTTCTCCTTTGACTCCACTCATGGATTTTAGCAAGACTTTTGTCAAGGTCCCATGTGGCAGACTGGTCAAAAAAGTAAAAGCCGATGGGATCCAAGGGAAAGTGGCAAATTGGATCCAAAATTGGCTCAGTGGCAGGAAGCAAAGGGTAATGGTTGACAGGTGTTTTTGCAACTGGAAGGCTGTTTCCAGTGGGGTTTCGCAGGGCTCAGTACTCGGTCCCTTGCTTTTTGAGGTGTATATTAACGATCTGGACTTGAATGTGGGAGGGATTGATCAAGTAGTTTGCAGATGATACAAAAATTTGGCCGTGTGCTTGATAGTGAGGAGGAAAGCTGTAGACTGCAGGAAGATATCAATGGACTGGTCAGGTGGGCAGAAAAGTGTGAAATGGAATTCAATCCGGAGAAGTGTGAGGTAATACATTTGGGGAGGGCAAACAAGGCAAGGGAGTGCACAATAAATGGGAGGATACTGAGAGGTGTAGAGGAACAAAGTGAAGATAGCAGGACAGGTAGATCAGGTGGTTAAGAAGGCGTACGGGATACTTTCCTTTATTAGCCAAGGTATAGAATATAAGAGCAGGGAGGTTATGCCAGAACCGTATAAAACATTAGTTAGACCACAGCTTTACGAGGATGTTGCCAGGGCTGGAGAATTTTAGCTATGAGGAAAGATTGGATAGACTGGGGTTGTTTTCTTTGGAACAAAGAAGGCTGAGGGGAGATTTAATATATAAAATTATAAGGAGGTATATAAAATTATGAGGGGCCTAGATAGAGTGGATAGGAAGGACCTATTTCCCTTATCAGAGGGGTCTGTGACCAGGGGGCATAGATTTAAAGTAATTGGTAGAAGGATTAGAGGGGAGCTGAGGAGAATCTTTCACCCAGAGGGTGGTGGGGGTCTGGAACTCACTGCCTGAAAGGGTGGGAGAGGCAGAAACCCTCAACTCATTTAAAAAGTACCTGGATGTGCTCCTGAAGTGCCATAACCTACAGGGCTACGGACCGAGTGCTGGAAAGTGGGATTAAGCTGGATAGATCTTTTTTGGCCGGCAGGGACACGATGGGCCGAATGGCCTCTTTCTGTCACTTAACTTTCTATGATTTTATTCTATGACTCATTTTCTCCAAATAAAAGGTGTCGCTATGGGAACCCATATGGGTCCCAGCTATGCCTGCCTTTTTGTGGGATACGTGGGACATTCCTTGTTCAGTCCTACTCAGGTGCCCTCCCTCACCTCTTTTTCCGGTACATTGACGACTGTATCGGTGCTGTTTCCTGCTCTTGCCCTGAACTGAAAATTTCATCAACTTTGCTTCCAATTTCCACCCTTCCCTCGCCTTCACATGGTCCATCTCCGACTCTTCCCATCCCTTCCCCGACTTCTCTATCTCCATTCCTGGGGATAGGCTGTCAACCAATATCTATTACAAGCCCACTGACTCCCACAGCTTTCGATTGGGCACTTTACAACCTTCCGGACTCAACATTGATTTCAATAACTTCAGATCATAACCACTGCTCCCATTTTTTTTTGTGGGACAGCAGGTGCTGGTAATGGTTCTGCTGTTGCCATTTGCAGCTCCTCTAGACCCATCATTTGTTTCTTTACTTGTCCCATTCCCACCCTCCGTGCCTTGCACCATCATCCCTTTTGTCATTTAATCACTCCTGCCCTCCACCCTATTACAAAACCTCACTTTTGTTCTTTCCTCCTCTCCCCTTTCCCTGGCTCTGTATTTGCTTAAAAACCGATAACTCTTTAACATCCTCCAGTTCTGGCGAAAGGTCATTGACCTCAAACGTTCACTCTGTTTCTTTCTCCACAGACGCTGCCTCACTTGCTGAGCTTCTCCAGCATTTTCTGTTTTTATTTCAGATTTCCAGCATCCACAGGATTTTGTGTTTGATCCGCCATTTAATGAGATCCTGGCCGATCTGTATCTCAACTCCATTTACCCCCCTTCCCTCCGTACCCCTCGATACCCTTACCCAACAAAAATCCATCGATCTCAGTCTTGAAAGCTCCAATTGACCCCCAGCATCTACAATCTTTTTGGGGAGAGAGTTCCAGATTTCCACTCCCCTTTGTGTGAGGAAGTATTTCCTGATTTCACTCCTAAATGCCCGAGCTCTAATTTTAAGATTGTGCCCCCTTGTTCTGGATTCGCCCAACAGTGGGAATAGTTTTTCTGTATCTGCCCTATCGAATCCTTTTATTATTTTAAACCACTCGATTAGACCACTCCTCAACCTTCTAAACTCAGCGTTACGTCTGAGATCGAATTTAGCTCCTCGATTCTCAGCCTCTTCGCACAAAACCAAGGAGTCTGTTTACTTCTTTTTAGCGTTATATACTTGAACTGACACTTTCAATAATTGATGTATTTGCACACACACACCCATATACACACACCCATATACACACACCCATATACACACACCCATATACACACACACAATACACAGACACTATACACACACACTATACACACACACTATACACACACACCCATATACACACACACTATACACACACACCCATATACACACACACTATACACACACCCATATACACACACACCCATATACACACACACTATACACACACACCCATATACACACACACTATACACACACACCCATATACACACACTATACACACACACCGATATACACACACACCCATATACACACACACTATACACACAAACACTATACACACACACCCATATACACACACCCATATACACACACCCATATACACACACACCCATATACACACACACTATACACACACACCCATATACACACACACTATACACACACACACCCATATACACACACACTATATACACACACCCATATACACACACACTATATACACACACCCATATACACACACACTATATACACACACCCATATACACACACACTATACACAGACACTATACACACACACTATACACACATACCCATATACACACACACCATACACACACCCATATACACACACACCCATATACACACACACTATACACACACACTATACACACACACCCATATACACACACTATACACACACACCCATATACACACACTATACACACACACCCATATACACACACACTATACACACACACTATACACACACACTATACACACACACCCATATACACACACCACTATACACACACACCCATATACACACAAACTACACACACACCCATATACACACACTATACACACACACCCATATACACACACACTATACACACACACTATACACACACCCATATACACACACCCATATACACACACACCCATATACACACACACATATACACACACTATACACACACACCGATATACACACACGATACACACACACCTATATACACACACACCCATATACACACACACTATAAACACAAACACTATACACACACACCCATATACACACACCCATATACACACACACCCATATACACACACACTATACACACACACACCCATATACACACACACTATACACACACCCATATACACACACTATACACACACACCCATATACACACACACCCATATACACACACACTATACACACACACCCATATACACACACACCCATATACACACACACTATACACACACACCCATATACACACACTATACACACACACCCATATACACACACCCATATACACACACACTATACACACACACTATACACACACCCATATACACACCACTATACACACACCACTATACACACACACCCATATACACACAAACTACACACACACCCATATACACACACTATACACACACACCCATATACACACACACTATACACACACACTATACACACACCCATATACACACACCCATATACACACACACCCATATACACACACACTATACACACACACCCATATACACACACACTATACACACACCCATATACACACACTATACACACACACCCATATACACACACACTATACACACACACTATACACACACCCATATACACACACCCATATACACACACACCCATATACACACACACTATACACACACACCCATATACACACACACTATACACACACACCCATATACACACACACTATACACACACACCCATATACACACACTATACACACACACCGATATACACACACACCCATATACACACACACTATACACACAAACACTATACACACACACCCATATACACACACCCATATACACACACCCATATACACACACACCCATATACACACACACTATACACACACACCCATATACACACACACTATACACACACACACCCATATACACACACACTATATACACACACCCATATACACACACACTATATACACACACCCATATACACACACACTATATACACACACCCATATACACACACACTATACACAGACACTATACACACACACTATACACACATACCCATATACACACACACCATACACACACCCATATACACACACACCCATATACACACACACTATACACACACACTATACACACACACCCATATACACACACTATACACACACACCCATATACACACACTATACACACACACCCATATACACACACACTATACACACACACTATACACACACACTATACACACACACCCATATACACACACCACTATACACACACACCCATATACACACAAACTACACACACACCCATATACACACACTATACACACACACCCATATACACACACACTATACACACACACTATACACACACCCATATACACACACCCATATACACACACACCCATATACACACACACATATACACACACTATACACACACACCGATATACACACACGATACACACACACCTATATACACACACACCCATATACACACACACTATAAACACAAACACTATACACACACACCCATATACACACACCCATATACACACACACCCATATACACACACACTATACACACACACACCCATATACACACACACTATACACACACCCATATACACACACTATACACACACACCCATATACACACACACCCATATACACACACACTATACACACACACCCATATACACACACACCCATATACACACACACTATACACACACACCCATATACACACACTATACACACACACCCATATACACACACCCATATACACACACACTATACACACACACTATACACACACCCATATACACACCACTATACACACACCACTATACACACACACCCATATACACACAAACTACACACACACCCATATACACACACTATACACACACACCCATATACACACACACTATACACACACACTATACACACACCCATATACACACACCCATATACACACACACCCATATACACACACACTATACACACACACCCATATACACACACACTATACACACACCCATATACACACACTATACACACACACCCATATACACACACACTATACACACACACTATACACACACCCATATACACACACCCATATACACACACACCCATATACACACACACTATACACACACACCCATATACACACACACTATACACACACCCAATAACACACACACTATACACACACACCGATATACACACAAACACTATACACACACACCCATATACACACACACCCATATACACACACACTATACACACACACCCATATACACACACACTATACACACACACACCCATATATACACACACTATACACACACCCATATACACACACTATACACACACACCCATATACACACACACTATACACACACACCCATATACACACACTATACACACACACCCATATACACACACACACCCATATACACACACACTATACACACACACCCATATACACACACACTATACACACACACCCATATTCACACACACTATACACACACACCCATATACACATACACTATACACACACACACATATACACACACACTATACACACACACGATACACACACACGATACACACACACCCATATACACACACACTATACACACACACCCATATACACACGCACTATACACACGCACTATACACACACACACCCATATACACACGCACTATACACACACACATATACACACACACTACACACACACACACTATACACACACACACATATACACACACACAATATACACACACACCCATATACACACACACACCCATATACACACACACTATACACACACACCTATATACACACACACCCATATACACACACACACCCATATACACACACACACCCATATACACACACTATACACACACACCCATATACACACACACACCCATATACACACACACTATACACACACACCCATATACACACACACTATACACACACACCCATATTCACACACACTATACACACACACCCATATACACATACACTATACACACACACACATATACACACACACTATACACACACACGATACACACACACGATACACACACACCCATATACACATACACTATACACACACACACATATACACACACACTATACACACACACGATACACACACACGATACACACACACCCATATACACACACACTATACACACACACCCATATACACACGCACTATACACACACACATATACACACACACTACACACACACACACTATACACACACACACATATACACACACACAATATACACACACACCCATATACACACACACACCCATATACACACACACTATACACACACACCTATATACACACACACCCATATACACACACACACCCATATACACACACACACCCATATACACACACACACCCATATACACACACACACCCATATACACACACACACCCATATACACACACACCCACATATACACACACACCCACATATACACACACACACCCATATACACACACACTATAAACACACACCCATATACACACACACTATACACACACACCTATATACACACACACACACCCATATACACACACACCCATATACACACACACCCATATACACACACACTATACACACACACTATACACACACACCCATATACACACACACCCATATACACACACACCCATATACACACACACCCATATACACACACACCCATATACACACACCCATATACACACACACATATACACACACACCCATATACACACACACCCATATACACACACACCCATATACACACACACCCATATACACACACACCCATATACACACACCCATATACACACACCCATATACACACACACCCATATACACACACACCCATATACACACACCCATATACACACACACTATACACACACACCCATATACACACTATACACACGAACCAATATATACACACACACTATACACACAACAACAAGAACAACTTGCATTTATATAGAACCTTTAACGTAATAAAACATCCCAAGGCTCTTCACAGGAGCGATTATCAGACAAAAATTGACACCGAGCCAAATAAGGAGGTATTGGGACCAAAAGCTTTGTCAAAGAGGTAGGTTTTAAGGAGCATCATAAAGGAGGAGAGAGAGGTGGAGAGGGGGAGAGGTTTAGGGAGGGAATTCCAGATCTTAGGGCCGAGGCAGCTGAAGGCACGGCCGCCAGTGGTGGAGTGATTAAAATCGGGGATGCGCAAGAGGCCAGAATTGGAGGAGTGCAGAGATCTCGGAGGGTTGTAGGGTTGTAGGATGTTACAGAGATAGGGAGGGGTGAGGCCATGGAGGGATTTGAAAACAAGGATGAGAATTTTAAAATCGAGGTGTTCCCGGACCGGGAGCCAATGTAGGTCAGCGAGCACAGGGGGTGATGGGTGAACGGGACTTGGTGCGAGTTGGGATACGGGCAGCAGAGTTTTGGATGAGCTCAAGTTTATGGAGGGTGGAAGATGGGAGGCCGGCCTGGGGAGCATTGGAATAGTCCAGTCTAGAGGTAAGAAAGGCATGGATGAGGGTTTCAGCAGCAGATAAGCTGAGGTGGGGCATTTAGTGTGTGTGTATGTGTGTTACGGAGGTGGAAGTAGGCGGTCTTGCTGATGGAGCGGATATGTGGTCTGAAGCTCATCTGAGAGTCAAATAGAACGGCAAGGTTGTGAACAGTCTGGTTCAGCCTCAGACAGTGGCCAGGGAGAGGGATGGAGTCTGGGGAACAAAAACATACACACACACATACACACACAAACATACACACACACTAAATACACACACACACATACACACACACTAAATACACACACACACATACACACACACTAAATACACACACACACATACACACACACTAAATACACACACACATACACACACACTAAATACACACACACATACACACACACTAAATACACACACACACATACACACACACTAAATACACACACACACATACACACACACTAAATACACACACACATACACACACACTAAATACACACACACATACACACACACTAAATACACACACAAACATACACACACACACATACACACACACACATACACACACACTAAATACACACACACACATACACACACACTAAATACACACACACATACACACACACTAAATACACACACACATACACACACACTAAATACACACACACACATACACACACACTAAATACACACACACTAAATACACACACACTAAATACACACACACATACACACACACTAAATACACACACACATACACACACACTAAATACACACACACATACACACACACACATACACACACACTAAATACACACACACATACATACACACACACACACAGACATACACACACACTAAATACACACACACACATACACACACACTAAATACACACACACATACACACACACTAAATACACACACACACATACACACACACTAAATACACACACACTAAATACACACACACATACACACACACTAAATACACACACACTAAATACACACACACTAAATACACACACACATACACACACACTAAATACACACACACACATACACACACACACATACACACACACTAAATACACACACACACATACACACACACTAAATACACACACACTAAATACACACACACATACACACACACTAAATACACACACACTAAATACACACACACATACACACACACTAAATACACACACACACATACACACACACTAAATACACACACACATACACACACACTAAATACACACACACATACACACACACTAAATACACACACACACATACACACACACTAAATACACACACACTAAATACACACACACATACACACACACTAAATACACACACACTAAATACACACACACTAAATACACACACACATACACACACTAAATACACACACACACATACACACACACTAAATACACACACACATACACACACACACATACACACACACTAAATACACACACACATACATACACACACACACACAGACATACACACACACTAAATACACACACACACAGACATACACACACACTAAATACACACACACATACATGCAGACAGATACACATACACATGCACACACATATACACACGCACACACACATACCAACACAGACACACACACACTTGTGTGACATTTCCATTTCCCACCCTGTCGTCACTACCCTGTCTGATTCTAAGGGTGCCAGTTGATACCAAATTAGGGACACTTTTGTGCAATGGGCCCGAGCTGACGGGCTGAGTCAGCTGGTCGAGAGACAGGGCAATGGAAAATAAACAATGAAATTCATCTCCATAACTGCAAATAATTCATAAAACCTGAAGTTATAGAATGCTTTCTTGGCCTGACTCCCAACTTCCACAGCTCTGTGTGTGTCACTGGGACTAAATCACAGGTCAATAAAAAAGAATTGTAAACAATTTTACAACACCAAGTTATAGTCCAACAATTTTATTTTAAATTCACAAGCTTTCGGAGGCTTCCTCCTTCCTCAGGTGAACGGTGTGGAAAAAAAAAAGGAGGAAGCCTCCCAAAGCTTGTGGAATTTAAAATAAATTTGTTGGACTATAACTTGGTGTTGTAAAATTGTTTACAATTGTCAACCCCAGTCCATCACCGGCATCTCCACATCATCAATAAAAAAGAAAGAAAAGATAGAAAGACTTGCATTTATTAAACGTCTTTCACGACCTCAGGACGTCCCAAAGCGCTTTACAGCCAATGAAATACTTTTGAAGTGTAGTCACTGTTATAATGTAGGAAACAAGGCAGCCAATTTGCGCACAGCAAGATCCCACAAACAGCAATGTGACAATGACCAGATGACCTGTTTTAGTGATGTTGGACACTGATGGGTGAATGACGACCTCACATTAATTCGACTCCCACTTCCAGAGTGCCAGGAAACCTTCGAGGTTCCAGTTCAATCTGACCAGATAATCTCAGTATCAAATCATGAGTCAGTGAATTTCCTATTTTCATGAGTCAGGCTTGTTGGATTTGTCAATGTTGGTCGTCAATGGGTTGAGTAGAACATCAGGCCAAACCCCACCCTCAGTGTCCGTCACCCAGTAAAACATCAGGTCAAACCCCACCCTCAGTGTCCGTCACCCAGTAAAACATCAGGTCAAACCCCACCCTCAGTGTCCATCACCCAGTACAACATCAGGCCAAACCCCACCCTCAGTGTCCATCACCCAGGACAACATCAGGTCAAACCCCACCCTCAGTGTCCATCACCCAGTACAACATCAGGTCAAACCCCACCCTCAGTGTCCGTCACCCAGTAAAACATCAGGTCAAACCCCACCCTCAGTGTCCATCACCCAGTACAACATCAGGCCAAACCCCACCCTCAGTGTCCATCACCCAGTACAACATCAGGTCAAACCCCACCCTCAGTGTCCATCACCCAGTACAACATCAGGTCAAACCCCACCCTCAGTGTCCGTCACCCAGTAAAACATCAGGTCAAACCCCACCCTCAGTGTCCGTCACCCAGTACAACATCAGGCCAAACCCCACCCTCAGTGTCCGTCACCCAGTAAAACATCAGGTCAAACCCCACCCTCAGTGTCCATCACCCAGGACAACATCAGGTCAAACCCCACCCTCAGTGTCCGTCACCCAGTACAACATCAGGTCAAACCCCACCCTCAGTGTCCATCACCCAGGACAACATCAGGTCAAACCCCACCCTCAGTGTCCGTCACCCAGTAGAACATCAGGCCAAACCCCACCCTCAGTGTCCATCACCCAGTACAACATCAGGTCAAACCCCACCCTCAGTGTCCATCACCCAGTACAACATCAGGTCAAACCCCACCCTCAGTGTCCATCACCCAGTACAACATCAGGTCAAACCCCACCCTCAGTGTCCATCACCCAGTACAACATCAGGTCAAACCCCACCCTCAGTGTCCATCACCCAGTACAACATCAGGTCAAACCCCACCCTCAGTGTCCATCACCCAGGACAACATCAGGTCAAACCCCACCCTCAGTGTCCATCACCCAGTACAACATCAGGTCAAACCCCACCCTCAGTGTCCGTCACCCAGTACAACATCAGGTCAAACCCCACCCTCAGTGTCCATCACCCAGTAAAACATCAGGTCAAACCCCACCCTCAGTGTCCGTCACCCAGTAAAACATCAGGCCAAACCCCACCCTCAGTGTCCATCACCCAGTACACCATCAGGTCAAACCCCACCCTCAGTGTCCATCACCCAGTACAACATCAGGTCAAACCCCACCCTCAGTGTCCGTCACCCAGTACAACATCAGGTCAAACCCCACCCTCAGTGTCCATCACCCAGTAGAACATCAGGCCAAACCCCACCCTCAGTGTCCGTCACCCAGTACACCATCAGATCAAACCCCACCCTCAGTGTCCATCACCCAGTAGAACATCAGGCCAAACCCCACCCTCAGTGTCCGTCACCCAGTAGAACATCAGGCTAAACCCCACCCTCAGTGTCCGTCACCCAGTACAACATCAGGTCAAACCCCACCCTCAGTGTCCATCACCCAGTACAACATCAGGCCAAACCCCACCCTCAGTGTCCATCACCCAGTACAACATCAGGTCAAACCCCACCCTCAGTGTCCATCACCCAGTACAACATCAGGTCAAACCCCACCCTCAGTGTCCATCACCCAGTACAACATCAGGTCAAACCCCACCCTCAGTGTCCGTCACCCAGTACAACATCAGGTCAAACCCCACCCTCAGTGTCCATCACCCAGTACAACATCAGGCCAAACCCCACCCTCAGTGTCCATCACCCAGTACAACATCAGGTCAAACCCCACCCTCAGTGTCCATCACCCAGTACAACATCAGGTCAAACCCCACCCTCAGTGTCCATCACCCAGTACAACATCAGGTCAAACCCCACCCTCAGTGTCCGTCACCCAGTACAACATCAGGTCAAACCCCACCCTCAGTGTCCGTCACCCAGTACAACATCAGGTCAAACCCCACCCTCAGTGTCCGTCACCCAGTACAACATCAGGTCAAACCCCACCCTCAGTGTCCGTCACCCAGTACAACATCAGGCCAAACCCCACCCTCAGTGTCCATCACCCAGTACAACATCAGGCCAAACCCCACCCTCAGTGTCCGTCACCCAGTACACCATCAGGTCAAACCCCACCCTCAGTGTCCGTCACCCAGTACAACATCAGGTCAAACCCCACGCTCAGTGTCCGTCACCCAGTACAACATCAGGTCAAACCCCACCCTCAGTGTCCATCACCCAGTACAACATCAGGTCAAACCCCACCCTCAGTGTCCATCACCCAGTACACCATCAGGTCAAACCCCACCCTCAGTGTCCGTCACCCAGTACAACATCAGGTCAAACCCCACCCTCAGTGTCCGTCACCCAGTACAACATCAGGTCAAACCCCACCCTCAGTGTCCATCACCCAGCACACCATCAGGTCAAACCCCACCCTCAGTGTCCATCACCCAGTACAAAATCAGGCCAAACCCCACCCTCAGTGTCCATCACCCAGTACAACATGGATAGTGCAGCTATTGAACGGACACAGAAGAGAGCAACTACAATGATTGAGGGGATGGAGGGATTGATTATAAGGAGCTATTATGTAAATTGGGCATGTTCTCAGTGGAAAAGAAAAGGTTGAGAGGTGATATGTTTACTGTTTTTAGGATTCTGAAGGGAGTAGATAATGTTCACCAAAACAAGCTATTTCACCATGTCCAGAACAGTAGAACCAGAGAACACGGTCTGTGCTTGCAGGGGGGTAAATTCACAATTAATCTGCGGAAACAATATTTCAGTGAGCGAGTGGTCAATCTATGGAACAGGCTCCCGAGGGAGACGGTGGAAGCAGTTAGTACTGATTCATTGAAATGCAAATCAGATGGATTTCTTTCAGAAAATAACATTTTGGGATACAGTATTAGTAATTTGAGATACGATGTGTGAGGAACAGGTGACTTTGGAACAATGGTTCCCAAAGCTCTCCACCAATGGGATTTTACCTCACCTCATGTCTTATTTTTATTCATTCATGGGATGTGGGCGTCGCTGGCGAGGCCGGCATTTATTGCCCATCCCTAATTGCCCATGAGAAGGTGGTGATGAGCCGCCTTCTTGAACCGCTGCAGTCCGTGTGGTGACGGTTCTCCCACAGTGCTGTTAGGAAGGGAGTTCCAGGATTTTGACCCAGTGACGATGAAGGAACGGCGATATATTTCCAAGTCAGGATGGTGTGTGACTTGGAGGGGAACGTGCAGGTGGTGTTGTTCCCTTGTGCCTGCTGCTCTTGTCCTTCTAGGTGGTAGAGGTCGCGGGTTTGGGAGGTGCTGTCGAAGCAGCCTTGGCGAGTTGCTGCAGTGCATCCTGTGGATGGTACACACTGCAGCCACGGTGCACCAGTGGTGAAGGGAGTGAATGTTTAAGGTGATGGATGGGGTGCCAATCAAGCGGGCTGCTTTGTACTGGATGGTGTCGAGCTTCTTGAGTGTTGTTGGAGCTGCACTCATCCAGGCAAGTGGAGAGTATTCCATCACACTCCTACATACATACATATATACAAGTTTACAACATGGAAACAGGCCCTTTGGCCCAACATGTCCATGTCGCCCAGTTTATACCACTAAGCTAGTCCCAATTGCCTGCACTTGGCCCGTATCCCTCTATACCCATCTTACCCATGTAACTGTCCAAATACTTTTTAAAAGACAAAATTGTACCCGCCTCTACTACTGCCTCTGGCAGCTCGTTCCAGACACTCACCACCCTTTGAGTGAAAAAATTGCCCCTCTGGACCCTTTTGTATCTCTCCCCTCTCACCTTAAATCTATACCCCCTCATTATAGACTCCCCTACCTTTGGGAAAAGATTTTGACTATCTACCTTATCTATGCCCCTCATTATTTTATAGACTTCTATAAGATCACCCCTAAACCTCCTACTCTCCAGGGAAAAAAGTCTCAGTCTATCCAACCTCTCCCTATAAGTCAAACCATCAAGTCCCGGTAGCATCCTAATAAATCTTTTCTGCACTCTTTCTAGTTTAATAATATCCTTTCTATAATACGGTGACCAGAACTGTACACAGTATTCCAAGTGTGGCCTAACTAATGTCTTGTACAACTTCAACAAGACATCCCAACTCCTGTATTCAATGTTCTGACCAATGAAACCAAGCATGCTGAATGCCTTCTTCACCACCCTATCCACCTGTGACTCCACTTTCAAGGAGCTATGAACCTGTACTCCTAGATCTCTTTGTTCTATAACTCTCCCCAACGCCCTACCATTAACGGAGTAGGTCCTGGCCCGATTCGATCTCCCAAAATGCATCATCTCACATTTATCTAAATTAAACTCCATCTGGCATTCATCGGCCTACTGGCCCAATTTATCAAGATCCCGTTGCAATCCTGGATAACCTTCTTCACTGTCCACAATGTCACCAATCTTGGTGTCATCTGCAAACTTACTAACCATGCCTCCTAAATTCTCATCCAAATCATTAATATAAATAACAAATAACAGCGGACCCAGCACCGATCCCTGAGGCACACCACTGGACACAAGCCTCCAGTTTGAAAAACAACCCTCTACAACCACCCTCTGTCTTCTGCCGTCAATCCAATTTTGTATCCAATTGGCTACCTCACCTTGGATCCCGTGAGATTTAATCTTATGTAACAACCTACCATGCAGTACCTTGCCAAAGGCTTTGCTAAAGTCCATGTAGACCACGTCTACTGCACAGCCCTCATCTATCTTCTTGGTTACCCCTTCAAAAAACTCAATCAAATTCGTGAGACATGATTTTCCTCTCACAAAACCATGCTGACTGTTCCTAATCAGTCCTTGCCTGTAGATCCTGTCTCTCAGAATACCCTCTAACAACTTACCCACTAAAGTCTGTAGTTCCCAGGCTTTTCCCTGCCTCCCTTCTTAAACAAAGGCACAACATTTGCTACCCTCCAATCTTCAGGCACCTCACCTGTAGCTGTCAATGATTCAAATATCTCTGCTAGGGGACCCGCAATTTCCTCCCTAACCTCCCATAACGTCCTGGGAGACATTTCATCAGGTCCCGGAGATTTATCTACCTTGATGCGCGTTAAGACTTCCAGCACCTCCCTCTCTGTAATATGTACACTCCTCAAGACATCACTATTTATTTCCCCAAGTTCCCTAACATCCATGCCTTTCTCAACCGTAAATACCGATGTGAAATATTCATTGAGGATCTCACCCATCTCTTGTGGTTCCGCACATAGATGACCTTGTTGATCCTTAAGAGGCCCTACTCTCTCCCTAGTTACTCTTTTGCCCTTTACGTTTTTGTAGAAGCTCTTTGTATTCTCCTTTGCCTTATCTGCCAAAGCAATCTCATGTCCCCTTTTTGCCCTCCTGATTTCTCTCTTAACTCTACTCCGGCAATCTCTATACTCTTCAAGGGATCCACTTGATCCCAGCTGCCTATGCATGTCATATGCCTCCTTCTTTTTGACTAGGGCCTCAATCTCCCGAGTCATCCAAGGTTCCCTACTTCTACCAGCCTTGCCCTTCACTTTATAAGGAATGTGCTTACCCTGAACCCTGGTTAACACACTTTTGAAAGCCTCCCACTTACCAGACGTCCCTTTGCCTGCCAATAGACTCTCACAATCAACTTCTGAAAGTTCCTGTCTAATACCATCAAAATTGGCCTTTCCCCAATTTAGAATTTTAACTTTTGGGCCAGACCTATCATTCTCCATAGCTATCTTAAAACTAATGGAATTATGATCACTGGTCCCAAAGTGATCCCTCACCAACACTTCTGTCACCTGCCCTTCCTTATTTCCCAAGAGGAGGTCAAGTTTTGCCCCCTCTCTCGTCGGGCCATCCACATACTGAATGAGAAATTCCTCCTGAATACACTCAACAAATTTCTCTCCATCCAAGCCCCTAATGCTATGGCTGCCCCCGTCAATGTTGGGAAAGTTAAAGTCCCCTACTATTACCACCCTATTTTTCTTGCAGCTGTCTGTAATCTCCTTACATATTTGCTCCTCAATTTCCCGTTGACTATTTGGGGGTCTGTAGTACAATCCTATCAAAGTGATCTCTCCCTTCTTATTTTTCAGTTCTACCCATATAGACTCAGTGGGCGAACCCTCGGATATATCCCCTCTCACTACTGCCGTGATGTTCTCCCTAATCAAGAACGCAACTCCCCCTCCTCTCTTACCTCCTGCTCTATCTTTCCTATAGCATCTGCACCCTGGAACATTGAGCTGCCAGTCCTGCCCCTCCCTTAGCCATGTTTCAGTAATAGCTATAACATCCCAGTCCCATGTACCCATCCATGCCCTGAGTTCATCTGCCTTGCCCATCAGACTTCTTGCCCATCACACTCCTGACTTGTGCCTTGTAGATGGTGGAAAGGCTTTGGGGAGTCAGGAGGTGAGTCACTCGCTGCAAAATACCCAGCCTCTGACCTGCTCTTGTAGCCACAGTATTTATGTGGCTGGTCCGGTTTAGTTTCTGGTCAATGGTGACCCCCAGGATGTTGATGGTGGAGGATTCGATGATGGTAATGCCATTGAATGTCAAGGGGAGGTGGTTAGACTCTCTCTTGTTGGAGATGGTCATTACCTGGCACTTGTCTGACGTGAATGTCACTTGCCACTTATCAGCCCAAGCCTGGATGGTGTCCAGGTCTTGCTGCATGCGGGCTCGGACTGCTTCATTATTTGAGGAGTTGCGAATGGAACTGAACACTGTGCAATTATCAGCGAACATCCCCATTTCTGACCTTATCAAAGGAATCTTACAACACCAGGTTATAGTCCAACTGTTGGACTATAACCTGGTGTTGTAAGATTCCTTACATTTGTCCACCCCAGTCCATCACCGGCATCTCCACATCATTTCTGACCTTATGATGGAGGGAAGGGTATTGATGAAGCAGCTGAAGATGGTTGGGCCTTGGACACTGCCCTGAGGAACTCCTGCAGCAATGTCCTGGGGCTGAGATGATTGGACTCCAACAACCACAACCATCTTCCTTTGTGCTAGGTATGACTCCAGCAACTCGAGAATTTTCCCCCTGATTCCCATTGACTTCAATTTTATACTCGGTCAAATGCTGCCTTGATCAAGGGCAGTCACTCTCACCTCACCTCTGGAATTCAGCTCTTTTGTCCATGTTTGGACCAAGGCTGTAATGAGGTCTGGAGCCGAGTGGTCCTGGCAGAACCCAAACTGAGCATCGGTGAGTAGGTTATTGGTGAGTAAGTGCCGCTTGATAGCACTGTCGACGACACCTTCCATCACTTTGCTGATGATTGAGAGTAGACTGATGGGGCGGTAATTGGCCGGATTGGATTTGTCCTGCTTTTTGTGGACAGGGCATACCTGGGCAATTTTCCACATTGTCGGGTAGATGCCAGTGTTGTAACTGTACTGGAACAGCTTGGCTAGAGGCGCAGCTAGTTCTGGAGCACAAGTCTTCAGCAGTACAGCTGGGATGTTGTCAGGGCTCATAGCCTTTGCTGTAATCAGTATGCTGTAGCCTTTAAGGTATCTGGGTCCATTGGAGACTGAGATGGAGATTGATTGCTATGATTAGTCAACAACTCCATTATCATTGTCTCATGGGATTACCAGGATGGTAGACGGTGAACTAGATGGACATTGGTCTTTTTTCCAGCTAGCAATTCCATTTAATGCAGTCTTTCTTTGTCACCAATGTCATAACTCTTTCCCCCACCTTCAAGTAAAGGATCAAACTTTCAAACAGGACACGCCCTGGAACCTCACATCATAACTCTTTGTCTCTACATGACCGGGGAAAGAAAGAAAGAAAGAAAAAGAAAAGAAAGAGCTTGCATTTATGTAGCGCCTTTCACAGCCTCAACCAGTGAAGTACTTTTGAAGTTTAGATATTCAGACATTCATAAAAACAAACAAAAAAAGTGCACATCCTCCTTTAATACAAGGGAATCAGAGAGACCGTGAGCCTTGCTACACTTTCCTCACACTGTGCTTCCCTGGGATCCGAAATCTCCTCTCCCTTCTCCTCTTCCGGTGCTTCTCCTAATTACAAGCTGAAGGCCAGAAAAGCCAGGTGGTTTGGCTGCTCCTGTCCTCAGGGGTTCGTGGGGCTGAGATGGGGCCTACCTCTCATGGCAGCTCGGTCCTGGCAGGGAGCCACCGCTGGTTGTATCTCTGGGCAGCCTGGTGTCGCCTCCCCCTCCGGAGCAGGGGGGTGGGGGGTGGCAGGCCGCAGGCATCTGCTGCTGTCCTGAGAGAGGTCAGGATCAGGCAGCTCACCTCCAGACAGTCGCCATTCCACTGGGCCCTGGCTCTGTGGTCACACTGACCAGTGGGGTGGTTGGTCCAATGACAGCTCCTGACACCCCCCCCCCCTGCCGAGACACGGTGACCTGCTCCACTGGGCCTGGAGGCTCATATGCCGGGCCCTGTCTGTTCCCTCCCCTATCGCCAGTGAAAGGGGGAAGAGACACTGAGTGGGGTCCAGGCCTCTTCACGGTCAGGGGTCAGCTGGGGATTGGGGTGTGGGTGCCACATGCTCCATCGATGGCTGCGACAAGCATTGTGGTAGAAGTTGGTCCAGGTGGCCCGAGGTCCAATCGATGCTGGGCCTCAGGCCTCATATTAATCAGAGCTGCGAAAAGCCTCCTGCGCATCGCCAAGCAGCTCACCTGGAGAGTGGGGTCACTGCAACACCGGGAGAGGCCTGGGCTATATCCAGGAGAAAGGCCCACAGGTATGTCCTGGGGGGGGGCAGCACAGGTATATCCGGGGGGGAACACAGGTATATCCTGGGGGGGGGAACACAGGTATATCCTGGGGGGGGGAACACAGGTATATCCTGGGGGGGGGGCAGCACAGGTATATCCGGGGGGGAACACAGGTATATCCTGGGGGGGGGAACACAGGTATATCCAGGGGGGGGGCAGCACAGGTATATCCGGGGGGGAACACAGGTATATCCTGGGGGGGGGAACACAGGTATATCCTGGGGGGGGGGGCAGCACAAGTATATCCTGGGGGGGGAACACAGGTATATCCTGGGGGGGGGAACACAGGTATATCCTGGGGGGGGGGGCAGCACAAGTATATCCTGGGGGGGGAACACAGGTATATCCTGGGGGGGGGAACACAGGTATATCCTGGGGGGGGGGGCAGCACAAGTATATCCTGGGGGGGGAACACAGGTATATCCTGGGGGGGGAACACAGGTATATCCTGGGGGGGGGGGGAACACAGGTATATCCTGGGGGGGGGAACACAGGTATATCCTGGGGGGGGGAACACAGGTATATCCTGGGGGGGGAACACAGGTATATCCTGGGGGGGGAACACAGGTATATCCTGGGGGGGGGGGGAACACAGGTATATCCTGGGGGGGGGAACACAGGTATATCCTGGGGGGGGGGGCAGCACAAGTATATCCTGGGGGGGGGAACACAGGTATATCCGGGGGGGGGGGCAGCACAGGTATATCCTGGGGGGAACACAGGTATATCCTGGGGGGGGAACACAGGTATATCCTGGGGGGGGAACACAGGTATATCCTGGGGGGGGGGGGAACACAGGTATATCCTGGGGGGGGGGGGAACACAGGTATATCCGGGGGGGGGGGGGCAGCACAGGTATATCCTGGGGGGGGGGCAGCACAAGTATATCCTGGGGGGGGGAACACAGGTATATCCTGGGGGGGGGAACACAGGTATATCCTGGGGGGGGGGCAGCACAAGTATATCCTGGGGGGGGGAACACAGGTATATCCTGGGGGGGGGAACACAGGTATATCCGAGGGGGAAGAAGCCACGGGTTACATCTGGTGGAGGGGCCTCTGGTATATCCTGGGGGAGGGGCCATGTGTATATCTGGGGGAGGGGCCATGTGTATATCTGGGGGAGGGGCCTCAAGCATATCCGGGGCCTCGGGTATAACTGGAGAGGGGAGGGGCCATTGTATCTGATAAGCTATTTGCTGACTGTTTTGTAATCTGGTAATTGGTAATTAAACTACCATTTCAATCAAACCTATTATATGATTCCTTTTATTATAATTTCATTATTGTAAAACACTCTTGTTAACAGACCCCCCGCCCCGCCATTGTATGAAAATGTTCCCTATGTCGACGTTTCTTGATATCGTATGGTAAAACTATAAGAATACAACTGTAAGAAGAATCCATTCGGCCCATCTAACCCGTGCTGTCCTTCAGGTGCTCTTTTATATTTGGCCTTTTTTATCTTTTCCCAGTCCCCAGACCCATTCCTCGCTACTCTTTTCTAATCAAGGATTGATCCAATTCCCTGTTAATAGGGAAGAGTGAGGAGAGGCAAAATAAACTAAATGGTACAATTTTAAAGGGGGTGCAGGAACAGAGAGACCTGGGGGTGCACGTACACAAATCTTTGAAAGTGGCAGGACAAGTTGAGAAGGCTGTTAAAAAAGCACATGGGATCCTGGGCTTTATTAATAGAGGCATAGAGTACAAAAGAAACCTTTATAATCACTGGTTAGACCCCAGCTGGAGTATTGTGTCCAATTCTGGGCACCGCACTTTAGGAAGGATGTGAAGGCCTTAGAGAGGGTGCAGAAGAGATTTACTGGAATGGTTCCAGGGATGAGGGGCTTCAGTTATGTGGAGAGACTGGAGAAGCTGGGATTGTTCTCCTTAGAACAGAGAAGGTTAAGGGGAGATTTGATAGAGGTGTTCAAAATCATGAACAGTTTTGATAGAGTAAATAAGGAGAAACTGTTTCCAATGGCAGGAGGGTCGGTAACCAGAGACACAGATTTAAGGTGATCGGCAAAAGAACCAGAGGGGAGATGAGGAAACATTTTTTTACGCAGCGAGTTGTTCTGATCTGGAATGCGCTGCCTGAAAGGGCGGTGGAAGTAGATTCAATAATAACTTTCAAAAGGGAATTGGAGAAATACTGGAAGGGGAAAAAATTTACAGGACGATGGGGAAAGAACAGGGGAATGGGACTAATTGGATAGATCTTTCAAAGAGCCGGCACAAGCATGATGGGCCGAATGGCCTCCTCCTGTGCTGTACCTACTATGATACTATGAATACGATGTACCCTAATACAATGTACCCCAATACGATGTACCCCAATACGATGTACCCCAATATGATGTACCCCAATACGATGTACCCTAATACGATGTACCCCAGTACGATGTACCCTAATACAATGTACCCCAATACAATGTACCCCAATACAATGTACCCTAATACAATGTACTCCAATACAATGTACCCCAATACGACATACCCAATATGATATACCCTAATACAATGTACCCCAATACAATGTGCCCCAATACGATGTACCCTAATACAATGTACCCCAATACGATGTACCCTAATACGATGTACCCTAATACAATGTACCCCAATATGATATACCCCAATACAATTTACCCCAATATGATGTATCCTAATACAATGTACCCCAATATGATGTACCCCAATATGATGTATCCTAATACAATGTACCCCAATATGATGTACCCCAATATGATGTATCCTAATACAATGTGCCCCAATATGATGTACCCTAATACAATGTACCCCAATACGATGTACCCTAATACGATGTACCCCAGTACGATGTACCCTAATACAATGTACCCCAATACAATGTACCCTAATACAATGTACCCTAATACAATGTACTCCAATACAATGTACCCCAATACGACATACCCAATATGATATACCCTAATACAATGTACCCCAATACAATGTGCCCCAATACGATGTACCCTAATACAATGTACCCCAATACGATGTACCCCAATACGATGTACCCTAATACGATGTACCCTAATACGATGTACCCCAATATGATATACCCCAATACAATTTACCCCAATATGATGTATCCTAATACAATGTACCCCAATATGATGTACCCCAATATGATGTATCCTAATACAATGTGCCCCAATATGATGTACCCTAATACAATGTACCCCAATACAATGTATCCTAATACAATGTGCCCCAATATGATGTACCCTAATACAATGTACCCCAATACAATGTATCCTAATACAATGCACCCCAATACGATGTACCCCAATACGATGTACCCTAATACAATGTACCCTAATACAATGTACCCTAATACAATGTACCCCAATACAATGTACCCCAATACAATGTACCCCAATACGATGTGCCCCAATATGATGTGCCCTAATACAATGTACCCCAATACGATGTACCCCAATACGATGTACCCCAATACGATGTACCCCAATACGATGTACCCCAATACAATGTGCCCCAATACAATGTGCCCCAATACAATGTGTCCCAATACAATGTGCCCCAATACAATGTGCCCCAATACAATGTGCCCCAATATGATGTACCCCAATACAATGTGCCCCAATACAATGTGCCCCAATACAATGTGTCCCAATACAATGTGCCCCAATACAATGTGCCCCAATACAATGTGCCCCAATATGATGTACCCCAATACAATGTGCCCCAATACAATGTGCCCCAATACAATGTGCCCCAATACAATGTGCCCCAATATGATGTACCCCAATACAATGTGCCCCAATACAATGTGTCCCAATACAATGTGCCCCAATACAATGTGCCCCAATACAATGTGCCCCAATACAATGTGCCCCAATACAATGTGCCCCAATACAATGTGCCCCAATATGATGTACCCCAATACAATGTGCCCCAATACAATGTGCCCCAATACAATGTGCCCCAATACAATGTGCCCCAATATGATGTACCCCAATACAATGTGCCCCAATACAATGTGCCCCAATATGATGTACCCCAATACAATGTGCCCCAATACAATGTGTCCCAATACAATGTGCCCCAATACAATGTGCCCCAATACAATGTGCCCCAATATGATGTACCCCAATACAATGTGCCCCAATACAATGTGCCCCAATACAATGTGCCCCAATACAATGTGCCCCAATATGATGTACCCCAATACAATGTGCCCCAATACAATGTGTCCCAATACAATGTGCCCCAATACAATGTGTCCCAATACGATGTACCCCAATACAATGTGCCCCAATACAATGTGCCCCAATACAATGTGTCCCAATACAATGTGCCCCAATACAATGTGCCCCAATACAATGTGCCCCAATATGATGTACCCCAATATGATGTACCCCAATACAATGTGCCCCAATACAATGTGCCCCAATACGATGTGCCCCAATACAATGTGCCCCAATACAATGTGTCCCAATACAATGTGCCCCAATACAATGTGCCCCAATACAATGTGCCCCAATACAATGTACCCCAATACAATGTACCCCAATACAATGTGCCCCAATACAATGTGCCCCAATACGATGTGCCCCAATACAATGTGCCCCAATACGATGTGCCCCAATACAATGTGCCCCAATACGATGTGCCCCAATACAATGTGTCCCAATACAATGTGCCCCAATACAATGTGTCCCAATACAATGTGCCCCAATATGATGTGCCCCAATACAATGTGCCCCAATACGATGTGCCCCAATACAATGTGCCCCAATACGATGTGCCCCAATACAATGTGCCCCAATACGATGTGCCCCAATACAATGTGTCCCAATACGATGTACCCCAATACGATGTACACCAATACGATGTACCCCAATACAATGTGTCCCAATACAATGTGTCCCAATACGATGTAACCCAATACGATGTACCCCAATACGATATACCCCAATACGATGTACCCCAATATGAATCAGCACCTTCAGGAGAGGGGAGGAAAATAGAGAGGAATAAAGGGGAGTTTTAACCTTGTTGTGAGAAGTGTAGGGTTGAGAGATGGAGCGGGAGTATCTCGACTCGTTTTTGGCAACATCAGGACTGTCCATTTCCATTGAACAGAGTTAACTGAAAGTGCGTAAGGTTTTAGATTGAGTTCCTGAGCTTCGATGACAATGTTTCTGCTCCATGATCAGGCTGGGGAGCTGAACAGTTGGAAAACGATTCCCATTTACTGTTGAACAATCAGTCATGGAACATTAAGGTTGAGAGAAATAGTTTGAATTCTTCCGAGCTAAATGCTGATTTTCTATCAAAAGGCAAGAGGCAGTTGGAACGTAAAGTGGATCCTCGCCTGTCTACGCCTCACTGCTTTCTCTACAGATGTTTCCTCTTATTGGGGTGAGGGGCGTCGTTGCCGAGAGATGGAACTTTCTCCGGCTTCTAGTATTAGGGGAGTGATATGGTCATCGACCATGTTTCAGTGACCTCCCAACCTAGAGCGTTAATCACACTGCATTCTGGGAGCTAGGATTGAAATAATCAACAACTGAGCAGCCAATCAGAAAACACCATTACACTGTCCCATCAAACACTCCCAGGGCAGGTACAGCACGGGTTAGATACAGAGTAAAGCTCCCTCTACACTGTCCCATCAAACACTCCCAGGGCAGGTACAGCACGGGTTAGATACAGAGTAAAGCTCCCTCTACACTGTCCCATCAAACACTCCCAGGGCAGGTACAGCACGGGTTAGATACAGAGTAAAGCTCCCTCTACACTGTCCCATCAAACACTCCCAGGGCAGGTACAGCACGGGTTAGATACAGAGTAAAGCTCCCTCTACACTGTCCCATCAAACACTCCCAGGGCAGGTACAGCACGGGTTAGATACAGAGTAAAGCTCCCTCTACACTGTCCCATCAAACGCTCCCAGGGCAGGTACAGCACGGGTTAGATACAGAGTAAAGCTCCCTCTACACTGTCCCATCAAACACTCCCAGGTCAGGTACAGCACGGGTTAGATACAGAGTAAAGCTCCCTCTACACTGTCCCATCAAACACTCCCAGGGCAGGTACAGCACGGGTTAGATACAGAGTAAAGCTCCCTCTACAGTGTCCCATCAAACACTCCCAGGGCAGGTACAGGGTTAGATACAGGGTAAACCTCCCTCTACACTGTCCCATCAAACACTCCCAGGGCAGGTACAGCACGGGTTAGATACAGGGTAAAGCTCCCTCTACACTGTCCCATCAAATACTCCCAGGGCAGGTACAGCACGGGTTAGATACAGAGTAAAGCTCCCTCTACACTGTCCCATCAAACACTCCCAGGACAGGTACAGCACGGGTTAGATACAGAGTAAAGCTCCCTCTACACTGTCCCATCAAACATGCTGGGTGATTGGAGTGAGAGGGATATAAAAGTGAGGGGGATAGGGAGTGAGGCGAGTGAGGGAGTGAGGTAGGTATGGAAGTGAGGTGCATATGGGAGTGAGATAGATGTGGGAGTGAGGTTGATGTGGGAGTGAGGTGGATATGGGAGTGAGGTGGATATGGGAGTGAGGTGGATATGGGAGTGAGGTGGATATGGGAGTGAGGTGATTGTGGGTATGAGGTGGATATGGGAGTGAGGTGGGTGAGGGAGTGAGGTGAATATGGCAGTAAGTTGAATGAGGGAATGAGGTAGGTATGGGAGTGAGGTAAGTCATAGAGTTAGAGAGTCATAGAGTTATACGGCACGAATAGAGGCCCTTCGGCCCATCGTGTCCACGCCGGCCATCAAGCCCTGTCTACTCTAATCCCATATTCCAGCATTTGGTCCGTAGCCTTGTATGCTATGGCATTTCAAGTGCTCATCCAAATGCTTCTTGAATGTTGTGAGGGTTCCTGCCTCCACAACCCTCTCAGGCAGTGAGTTCCAGACTCCAACCACCCTCTGGGTGAAAAAGTTCTTTCTCAAATCCCTTCTAAACCTCCCGCCTTTTACCTTGAATCTATGTCCCCTTGTTATAGAACCCTCAACGAAGGGAAAAAGCTCCTTAGTATCCATCCTATCTGTGCCCCTCATAATTTTGTACACCTCAATCATGTCCCCCCTCAGCCTCCTCTGCTCCAAGGAAAACAAACCCAATCTTCCCAGTCTCTCTTCATAGCTGAAGCGCTCCAGCCCTGGTAACATCCTGGTGAATCTCCTCTGCACCCTCTCCAAAGCAATCACATCCTTCCTGTAGTGTGGCGACCAGAACTGCACACAGTACTCCAGCTGTGGCCTAACCAGTGTTTTATACAGCTCCATCATAACCTCCTTGCTCTTATATTCTATGCCTCAGCTAATAAAGGCAAGTATCCCATATGCCTTCTTTACCACCATATCTACCTGTTCCGCCGCCTTCAGGGATCTGTGAACTTGCACACCAAGATCCCTCTGACCCTCTGTCTTGCCTAGGGTCCTCCCATTCATTGTGTATTCCCTTGCCTTGTTAGTCTCTCCAAAGTGCATCACCTCGCACTTTTCCGGGTTAAATTCCATTTGCCACTGTTCCGCCCATCTGACCAACCCATCTATATCGTCCTGCAGACTGAGGCTATCCTCCTCGCTATTTACCACCCTACCAATTTTTGTATCATCAGCGAACTTACTGATCATACCTTTTACATTCATATCCAAGTCATTAATGTAGACCACAAACAGCAAGGGACCCAGCACCGATCCCTGTGGTACCCCACTGGCCACAGGCTTCCAGTCACAAAAACAACCTTCGACCATCACCCTCTGCCTTCTGCCACTAAGCCAGTTTTGTATCCAAAGTGCCAAGGCACCCTGGATTCCATGGGCTCGTACCTTCTTGACCAGTCTCCTGTGGGGGACTTTATCGAAGGCCTTACTGAAATCCATGTACACCACATCCACTGCGTTACCCTCATCCACACGCCTAGTCACCCCCTCAAAAAATTCAATCAAATTAGTCAGACATGATCTTCCCTTGACAAAGCCATGTTGACTATCCCTGATTAATCCTTGCTTCTCCAAGTGGAGACTAATTTTGTCCTTCAGAATTTTTTCCAATAATTTTCCTACCACTGATGTTAGGCTCACTGGCCTGTAGTTCCCCGGTTTTTCCCTACTCCCCTTCTTGAATAATGGTACTACATTAGCGGTTCTCCAGTCCTCTGGCACATCCCCTGTGGCCAGAGAGGTTCTGAATATATGTGTTAGAGCCCCCACAATCTCCTCCTTTGCCTCACACAGTAGCCTGGGATACATTTCGTCCGGGCCTGGGGATTTATCCATTTTTAGGCCTGCTAAAACCGCCAATACCTCCTCCCGCTCGATGTTAATATGTTCGAGTATATCACAGTCCCCCTGCCGTATTTCTATGTCTACATCGTCCTTCTCCATAGTGAAAACAGATGCAAAAAATTCATTTAGAACCCCTCCTACATCTGCCGGCTCCACACACAGATTGCCATTTTTGTCCCTAATGGGCCCTATTTTTTCCCTAGTCATCCTCTTACCCTTAATATACTTATAAAACATCTTAGGATTTTCCTTTATTTTGCTCGCCAGTGTTATTTCATGGCCCCTCCTTGATCTCCTAATTTCTTTTTTAAGTATCCCCCTGCACTTTTTGTACTCCTCTAGGGCTTCCTCCGTCTTTAGCCTTTTGTATCTGCCAAAAGCCCTCCTTTTTTTCCTAATCCATTCTCGTATATCCCCTGACATCCAAGGTTCCCTGGAGTTCTTGGAACCACCCTTGACCTTTATGGGAACATGTTGCCATTGTATGGTCTCAATCTCCCTTCTGAAAGACTCCCATTGCTCCGATGCGGATTTTCCTACAAGCAGCTGATCCCAGTCCATTTTGGCCAGATCCTGCCTTATCCTATTAAAATCGGCCTTACCCCAATTTAGAACCTTTATTTCCGGCCCCTCCCTATCCTTTTCCATGACCACCTTAAATCTCACCGAATTATGGTCACTGTCACCAAAGTGCTCACCTACTAGCACTTCTTCCACTTGGCCGGCCACATTCCCTAGAATTAGGTCCAGTACCGCCCCCTCTCTTGTCGGAGTGAGGTAGATATGGGAGTGAGGTGACTGAGGGTATGTGGTCAATATGGTAGTGAGGTGGATATGAGAGTGAGGTAGATATGATAGTGAGGTATGGGGATATGAGGTGGCTATGGGAGTGAGGGGATATAGGCGTGAGGTAAATGTGGGAGTGAGATGGATATGGGAGCGAGGTGGATATGGGAGCGAGGTGGATATGGGAGCGAGGTGGGTGAGGGAGTGAGGTGGATATGGGAATGAGGTGGATATGGGATTGATGTGAGTGAGGAAGCGAGCTAAATATAGGAATCAGGTGAGTGAGAGTATGAGGTGGAAAGGGGACTGAGGTGGATATGGGAATGAGCTGGATAAAGGAGGGAGGTAGATATGGGAGTGAGGTAGATATGGGAGTGAGCTGGGAGAGGGAGTGAGGTAGATATGAGATTGAGGTGGATATGGGAGTGAGGTGGGAGGGGGAGTGAGGTTGATATGGGAGTGAGATGGGTGAGGCAATGAGGTGGATATGGGAGTGAGGTGGATATGGGAGTGAGGTGGATACGGGAGCGAGGTGGATACGGGAGCGAGGTGGATACGGGAGCGAGGTGGATACGGGAGCGAGGTGGATACGGGAGCGAGGTGGTTAACAGACTTTCAATTTCTTAGTTGCAATCAAAAGGAAGAAGAATATCATTAAATTAACTGGTCCCTCAAAGACTGATGGATTTACTGAGATGAATGATTTAATCACAAATATTCAACCCTGACAGACACTCAGACAGCCTGCTGTAGCCGAGCAGCAGACACTAACTGTCTGCCTTTGGTCAGACTGCTGACCACACACAGTCTCACCCTCGGTGATATGCTGTCATATACATCCACGACTCAGAGAGACACGCAGCTTTAATTAAGAAAGACAAACAGAGCCATATATGAAGTCAATAAAGTTGAGTGTTTTGGGCAGGCTCCATATCTCACCAAGGCTACTCACTGCCATCTCCTCGTTTAACTGCTGTTCCCCACTGCTATCGATCGGCCAGCTGGAGAGTTGGAGGACTGACAGCCTCCTGACTCTAGTCTGTGCCCCATGACTCACGAGACTTTAAGTCAGTCCTGCTCAGATATCGGTGAGTGAAGGTGAGTGGAGATTGGAGGGGGATTGTATCTTTCCCCTTTCCTTCCCTTCCTCTCCGGTACCTTGTCTCAGTGGCCACTTGTCACGTGAGACCCCCAAACAGCCAGCCCATCAACGAGACCAATCCTGTCCTCAGCCGATATCGACACACCAGCATTTACCCTCGACACATTCTCCCTCTATTCTACTCACAGTATCACAGTGGGTACAGCACAGAAGGAGGCCATTCGGCCCATTGTGCCTGTGCCAGCTCTTTGAAAGAGCTATCCAATTAGACCCATTCCCCTGCTCTTTCCCCATAGTCCTGTACATTGTTCCCTTCAAGTGTTTATCCAATTCTCTTTTGAAAGTTATTATTGAATCTGCTTCCACCGCCTTTTCAGGCAGCGCATTCCAGATCATCAGAACTCGCTGCGTAAAAAAATATTTCCTCATGTCGCCTCTGGCTCTTTTGCCGATCACCTTAAATCTGTGTCCTCTGGTTACCGACCCTTCTGCCACTGGAAACAGTTTCTCCTTATTTACTCTATCAAAACCCTTCACTGTAACAATCTGATATACCCCACACCCCTCACTGTAACACACTGATATATCCCACACCCCTCACTGTAACACTCTGATATACCCCACACCCCTCACTGTAACACTCTGATATATCCCACACCCCTCACTGTAACACACTGATATATCCCACACCCCTCACTGTAACACTCTGATATATCCCACACCCCTCACTGTAACACACTGATATACCCCACACCCCTCACTGTAACACTCTGATATACCCCATACACCAATCACTGTAACACTCTGATATACCCCACACCCCTCACTGTAACACTCTGATATACCCCACACCCCTCACTGTAACACTCTGATATATCCCACACCCCTCATTGTAACACTCTGATATACCCCACACCCCTCACTGTAACACTCTGATATACCCCACACCCCTCACTGTAACACTCTGATATACCCCACACCCCTCACTGTAACACTCTGATATACCCCACACCCCTCACTGTAACACTCTGATATACCCCACACCCCTCACTGTAACACTCTGATACACCCCACACCCTCACTGTAACACTCTGATATACCCCACACCCCTCACTGTAACACTCTGATATACCCCACACCCCTCACTGTAACACTCTGATATACCCCACACCCCTCACTGTAACACTCTGATATATCCCACACCCCTCACTGTAACACACTGATATATCCCACACCCCTCACTGTAACACTCTGATATATCCCACACCCCTCACTGTAACACACTGATATACCCCACACCCCTCACTGTAACACTCTGATATACCCCATACACCAATCACTGTAACACTCTGATATACCCCACACCCCTCACTGTAACACTCTGATATACCCCACACCCCTCACTGTAACACTCTGATATATCCCACACCCCTCATTGTAACACTCTGATATACCCCACACCCCTCACTGTAACACTCTGATATACCCCACACCCCTCACTGTAACACTCTGATATACCCCACACCCCTCACTGTAACACTCTGATATACCCCACACCCCTCACTGTAACACTCTGATATACCCCACACCCCTCACTGTAACACTCTGATACACCCCACACCCTCACTGTAACACTCTGATATACCCCACACCCCTCACTGTAACACTCTGATATACCCCACACCCCTCACTGTAACACTCTGATATACCCCACACCCCTCACTGTAACACTCTGATATACCCCACACCCCTCACTGTAACACTCTGATATACCCCACACCCCTCACTGTAACACTCTGATATATCCCACACCCCTCACTGTAACACACTGATATATCCCACACCCCTCACTGTAACACACTGATATACCCCACACCCCTCACTGTAACACTCTGATATACCCCACACCCCTCACTGTAACACTCTGATATACCCCACACCCCTCACTGTAACACTCTGATATACCCCACACCCCTCACTGTAACACTCTGATATACCCCACACCCCTCACTGTAACACTCTGATATACCCCACACCCCTCACTGTAACACTCTGATATACCCCACACCCCTCACTGTAACACTCTGATATACCCCACACCCCTCACTGTAACACTCTGATACACCCCACACCCTCACTGTAACACTCTGATATACCCCACACCCCTCACTGTAACACTCTGAAAAACCCCACACCCTCACTGTAACACTCTGATATACCCCACACCCCTCACTGTAACACTCTGATATACCCCACACCATTCAGTGTAACACTCTCTGATATATCCCATACCCCTCACAGTAACATAGAAACATAGAAAATAGGAGCAAGAGTAGGCCATTCGGCCCTTCGGGCCTGCTCCGCCATTCAAAATGATCATAGAATCATAGAATCATAGAAGTTTACAACATAGAAACAGGCCCTTCGGCCCAACATGTCCATGTCGCCCAGTTTATACCACTAAGCTAGTCCCAATTGCCTGCACTTGGCCCATATCCCTCTATACCCATCTTACCCATGTAACTGTCCAAATGCTTTTTAAAAGACAAAATTGTACCCGCCTCTACTACTGCCTCTGGCAGCTTGTTCCAGACACTCACCACCCTTTGAGTGAAAAAATTGCCCCTCTGGACCCTTTTGTATCTCTCCCCTCTCACCTTAAATCTATGCCCCCTCGTTATAGACTCCCCTACCTTTGGGAAAAGATTTTGACTATCTACCTTATCTATGCCCCTCATTATTTTATAGACTTCTATAAGATCACCCCTAAACCTCCTACTCTCCAGGGAAAAAAGTCTCAGTCTATCCAACCTCTCCCTATAAGTCAAACCATCAAGTCCCGGCAGCATCCGAGTAAATCTTTTCTGCACTCTTTCTAGTTTAATAATATCCTTTCTATAATAGGGTGACCAGAACTGTACACAGTATTCCAAGTGTGGCCTTACTAATGTCTTGTACAACTTCAACAAGATATCCCAACTCCTGTATTCAATGTTCTGACCAATGAAACCAAGCATGCCGAATGCCTTCTTCACCACCCTATCCACCTGTGACTCCACTTTCAAGGAGCTATGAACCTGTACTCCTAGATCTCTTTGTTCTATAACTCTCCCCAACGCCCTACCATTAACGGAGTAGGTCCTGGCCCGATTCGATCTACCAAAATGCATCACCTCACATTTATCTAAATTAAACTCCATCTGCCATTCATCGGCCCACTGGCCCAATTGATCAAGATCCCGTTGCAATCCCAGATAACCTTCTTCACTGTCCACAATGCCACCAATCTTGGTGTCATCTGCAAACTTACTAACCATGCCTCCTAAATTCTCATCCAAATCATTGATATAAATAACAAATAACAGCGGACCCAGCACCGATCCCTGAGGCACACCGCTGGTCACAGGCCTCCAGTCTGAAAAACAACCCTCTACAACCACCCTCTGTCTTCTGTCGTCAATCCAATTTTGTATCCAATTGGCTACCTCACCTTGGATCCCGTGAGATTTAACCTTATGTAACAACCTAACTGAGCTAGACGATCATGGCTGATCATCTAACTCAGTACCCTGTTTCCGCTTTTTCCCCATATCCCTTGATCCCTTTAGCATTAAGAAATATATCTATCTCCTTCTTGAATACATCGAATGACTTGGCCTCCAAGGCCTTCTGTGGTAGAGAATTCCACAGGTTCACCACCCTCTGAGTGAAGAAATTTCTCCTCATCTCGGTTCTAAATGGCCTAACCCGTATCCTGAGACTGTGACCCCTGGTTCTGGACTCCCCAGCCATCGGGAACATCCTCCCTGCATCTAGTCTGTCTAGTCCTGTTAGAATTTTATATGTTTCGATGAGATCACCTCTCATTCTTCTGAACTCTAGTGAATATAGGCCTAGTCGACCCAATCTCTCCTCATATGTCAGTCCTGCCATCCCAGGAATCAGTCTGGTAAACCTTCGTTGCACTCCCTCCATGGCAAGGACTTCCTCAGATAAGGAGACCAAAACTGCACACAATACTCCAGGTGTGGTCTCACCAAGGCCCTGTACAACTGCAGTAAGACATCCCTGCTCCTGTACTCAAATCGTCTTGCAATGAAGACCAACATACCATTCGCCTTCCTAACTGCTTGCTGCACCTGAATGCTCGCTTTCATCGACTGGTGTACAAGGACACCCAGGTCTCGTTGCACCTCCCCTTTTCCCAATCTATCACCATTCAGATAATAATCTGCCTTTCTGTTTTTACAACCAAAGTGGATAACCTCACATTTATCCACGTTATACTGCATCTGCCATGTTCTTGCCCACTCACCCAACTTGTCTAAATCACATTGGAGCCTCTTTGCATCCTCCTCACAGCTCACATTCCACCCCAGCTTTGTGTCGTCTGCAAACTTGGAAATGTTACATTCAGTTCCCTCATCCAAATCATTGATATATATTGTGAATAGCTGGGGCCCAAGCACTGATCCCTGCGGTACCCCACTAGTCACTGCCTGCCACCCCGAAAAAGACCCGTTTATTCCTACTCTCTGTTTCCTGTCTGTTAACCAATTCTCAATCCATGCCAGTATATTACCCCCAATCCCATGTGCTTTAATTTTGCACACTAACCTCTTGTGTAGGACCTCATCAAAAGCCTCCTGAAAATCCAAGTACACCACATCCACTGGTTCTCCCCTCTCTATTCTACTAGTTACATCCTCAAAAAACTCCAGTAGATTTGTTAAGCATGATTTCCCTTTCATAAACCCATGCTGACTTTGTCCAATCCCGTTAATGTCCTCCAAGTGTTCTGTTATCACATCTTTTATAATGGACTCTAGCATTTTCCCCACGACTGATGTGAGGCTAACTGGTCTGTAATTCCCTGTTGTTTCCCTCCCTCCTCTGATACTCTGACATACCCCACACCCCTCACGATAACACTCTGCTACATCCCACTCCCCTCACTATAACCCTCACTGATATAACCCACACCGCTCACAGTAACACTCTGATATACCCCACACCCCTCACTGCAACACTCTCTGATATACCCCACACCCCTCACTGTAACACTCTGATATACCCCACACCCCTCACTGTAACACTCTGATACACCCCACACCCCTCACTGTAACACTCTGATATACCCCACACCCCTCACTGTAACACTCTGATATACGCCACACCCCTCACTGTAACACTCTGATATACCCCACACCCCTCACTGTAACACTCTGATATATCCCACACCCCTCACTGTAACACTCTGATATACCCCACACCCCTCACTGTAACACTCTGATATACCCCACACCCCTCACTATAACACTCTGATATACCCCACACCCCTCACTGTAACACTCTGATATATCCCACACCCCTCACTGTAGCACTCTGATATACCCCACACCCCTCACTGTAACACTCTGATATATCCCACACCCCTCACTGTAACACTCTGATATACCCCACACCCCTCACTGTAACACTCTGATATACCCCACACCCCTCACTGTAACACTCTGATACACCCCACACCCCTCACTGTAACACTCTGATACACCCCACACCCCTCACTGTAACACTCTGATCCTTCCCACACCCCTCACTGTAACACTCTGATATATCCGACACACCTCACTGTAACACTCTGTATACCCCACACCCCTCACTGTAACACTCTGATACACCCCACACCCCTCACTGTAACACTCTGATCCTTCCCACACCCCTCACTGTAACACTCTGATATATCCCACACCCCTCACTGTAACACTCTGATATACCCCACACCCCTCACTGTAACACTCTGATATACCCCACACCCCTCACTGTAACACTCTGATATACCCCACACCCCTCACTGTAACACTCTGATACACCCCACACCCCTCACTGTAACACTCTGATCCTTCCCACACCCCTCACTGTAACACTCTGATATATCACACACCCCTCACTGTAACACTCTGATATACCCCACACCCCTCACTGTAACACTCTGATATACCCCACACCCCTCACTGTAACACTCTGATATACCCCACACCCCTCACTGTAACACTCTGATATACCCCACACCCCTCACTGTAACACTCTGATATACCCCACACCCCTCACTGTAACACTCTGATATATCCCACACCACTCACTGTAACACTCTGATATACCCCACACCCCTCACTGTAACACTCTGATATACCCCGCACCCCTCACTGTAACACTCTGATATACCCCGCACCCCTCACTGTAACACTCTGATATATCCCACACCCCTCACTGTAACACTCTGATATACCCCACTCCCCTCACTGTAACACTCTGATATATCCCACACCCCTCACTGTAACACTCTGATATATCCCACACCCCTCAATGTAACACTCTGATATATCCCACACCCCTCATTATAACACTCTGATATACCCCACCCCTCACTGTAACACTCTGATATACCCCACACCCCTCACTGTAACACTCTGATACACCCCACACCCCTCATTATAACACTCTGATATACCCCACACCCCTCAGTGTAACACTCTGATATACCCCACACCCCTCACTGTAACACTCTGATATATCCCACACCCCTCACTGTAACACTCTGATACACCCCACACCCCTCACTGTAACACTCTGATATACCCCACACCCCTCACTGTAACACTCTGATACACCCCACACCCCTCACTGTAACACTCTGATATACCCCACACCCCTCACTGTAACACTCTGATATATCCCACACCACTCACTGTAACACTCTGATATACCCCACACCCCTCACTGTAACACTCTGATATACCCCGCACCCCTCACTGTAACACTCTGATATACCCCACACCCCTCACTGTAACACTCTGATCCTTCGCACACCCCTCACTGTAACACTCTGATACACCCCACACCCCTCACTGTAAGACTCTGATACACCCCACACCCTCAGTGTAACATTCTCTGATTTACCCCACACCCCTCACTGTAACACTCTGATATACCCCACACCTCTCACTGTAACACTCTGATATACCCCACACCCCTCACTGTAACACTCTGATAGACCCCACACCCCTCACTGTAACACTCTGATATACCCCACACCCCTCACTGTAACACTCTGATATACCCCACCCCTCACTGTAACACTCTGATATACCCCACACCCCTCACTGTAACACTCTGATACACCCCACACCCCTCATTATAACACTCTGATATACCCCACACCCCTCACTGTAACACTCTGATATATCCCACACCCCTCACTGTAACACTCTGATACACCCCACACCCCTCACTGTAACACTGTGATATCCCCCACACCCCTCACTGTAACACTCTGATACACCCCACACCCCTCACTGTAACACTCTGATATACCCCACACCCCTCACTGTAACACTCTGATATATCCCACACCACTCACTGTAACACTCTGATATACCCCGCACCCCTCACTGTAACACTCTGATATACCCCACACCCCTCACTGTAACACTCTGATATATCCCACACCCCTCAATGTAACACTCTGATACACCCCACACCCCTCACTGTAACACTCTGATATACCCCACACCCCTCACTGTAACACTCTGATATATCCCACACCCCTCACTGTAACACTCTGATACACCCCACACCCCTCACTGTAACACTCTGATAGACCCCACACCCCTCACTGTAACACTCTGATATACCCCACACCCCTCACTGTAAGACTCTGATACACCCCACACCCCTCACTGTAACACTCTGATATACCCCACACCCCTCATTGTAACACTCTGATATACCCCACACCCTCACTGTAACACACTGATATACCCCACACCCCTCATTGTAATACTCTGATATATCCCACACCCCTCATTGTAACACTCTGATATACCCCACACCCCTCACTGTAACACTCTGATACACCCCACACCCCTCACTGTAACACTCTGACACACCCCACACCCCTCACTGTAACACTCTGATATACCCCACACCCCTCACTGTAACACTCTGATATATCCCACACCCCTCACTGTAACACTCTGATATACCCCACACCCCTCACTGTAACACTCTGATATACCCCGCACCCCTCACTGTAACACTCTGATATACCCCACGCCCCTCACTGTAACACTCTGATATATCCCACACCCCTCAATGTAACACTCTGATATATCCCACACCCCTCATTATAACACTCTGATATACCCCACCCCTCACTGTAACACTCTGATATACCCCACACCCCTCACTGTAACACTCTGATACACCCCACACCCCTCACTGTAACACTCTGAAATATCCCACACCCCTCATTATAACACTCTGATATACCCCACACCCCTCAGTGTAACACTCTGATATACCCCACACCCCTCACTGTAACACTCTGATATACCCCACACCCCTCACTGTAACACTCTGATATACCCCACACCCCTCACTGTAACACTCTGATATACCCCACACCCCTCACTGTAACACTCTGATATATCCCACACCCCTCACTGTCGCACTCTAATATACCCCACACCCTCACTGTAACACTCTGATATACCCCACACCCTCACTGTAACACTCTGATATACCCCACACCCCTCACTGTAGAACTCTGATATGCCCCACACCCCTCATGATAACACTCTGATATACCCCACACCCTCAGTGTAACATTCTCTGATATACCCCACACCCCTCAGTGTAACACTCTGATATACCCCACACCCCTCACTGTAACACTCTGATATACCCCACACCCCTCACTGCAACACTCTGATACACCCCACTCCCCTCACTGTAACACTCTGATATACCCCACACCCCTCACTGTAACACTCTGATATACCCCACACCCCTCACTGTAACACTCTGATATATCCCACACCCCTCACTGTAACATTCTGATATACCCCACACCCCTCACTGTAACACTCTGATATACCCCACACCCCTCACTGTAACACTCTGATATACCCCACACCCCTCACTGTAACACTCTGATATACCCCACACACTCAGTGTAACATTCTCTGATATACCCCACACCCCTCACTGTGACACACAGATATACACCACCCCATAACTGTAACACTCTGATATACCCCACACCCCTCACTGTAACACTCTGATATACCCCACACCCCTCACTATAACACTCTGATATACCCCACACCCCTCACTGTAACACTCTGATATACCCCACACCCCTCAATATAACACTCTGATACACCCCACACCCCTCACTGTAAAACTCTGATATACCCCACACCCCTCAGTGTAACACTCTGATATACCCCACACCCCTCACTGTAACACTCTGATACACCCCACATCCCTCACTGTAAAACTCTGATATACCCCACACCCCTCACTGTAACACTCTGATACACCCCACATCCCTCACTGTAACACTCTGATATACCCCACACCCCTCACTGTAACACTCTGATATACCCCACACCCCTCACAGTAACACTCTGAAATACCCCACACCCCTCAGTGTAACACTCTGATACACCCCACACCCCTCACTGTAACACTCTGATATATCCCACACCCCTCACTGTAACACACTGATATATCCCACACCCCTCACTGTAACACACTGATATACCCCACACCCCTCACTGTAACACTCTGATACACCCCACACCCCTCACTGTAACACTCTGATATACCGCACACCCCTCACTGTAACACTCTGATATACCCCACACCCCTCACAGTAACACTCTGATATACCCCACACCCCTCACTGTAACACTCTGATATACCCCACACCCCTCACTGTAACACTCTGATATACCCCACAACCCTCACAGTAACACTCTGATATACCCCACACCCCTCACAGTAACACTCTGATATACCCCACACCCCTCACTGTAACACTCTGATATACTCCAGACCCCTCACAGTAACACTCTCTGATATACCCCACACCCCTCACTGTAACACTACGATATACCCCACACCCCTCACCGTAACACTCTGATATACCCCACACCCCTCACTTTAACACTCTGATGTACCCCACACCCCTCACTGTAACACTCTGATATACCCCACACACTCAGTGTAACACTCTCTGATATACCCCACACCCCTCACAGTAACACTCTCTGATATACCCCACACCCCTCACTGTAACATTCTCATATATCCCACACCCCTCACTGTAACACTCTGATATATCCCACACCCCTCACTGTAACACACTGATATATCCCACACCCCTCACTGTAACACTCTGATATATCCCACACCCCTCACTGTAACACACTGATATATCCCACACCCCTCACTGTAACACTCTGATATATCCCACACCCCTCACTGTAACACACTGATATATCCCACACCCCTCACTGTAACACACTGATATATCCCACACCCCTCACTGTAACACACTGATATATCCCACACCCCTCACTGTAACACACTGATATATCCCACACCCCTCACTGTAACACTCTGATATATCCCACACCCCTCACTGTAACACACTGATATATCCCACACCCCTCACTGTAACACACTGATATATCCCACACCCCTCACTGTAACACACTGATATACCCCACACCCTCACTGTAACACACTGATATACCCCACACCGCTCACTGTAACACTCTGATATACCCCACACCCTCACTGTAACAAACTGATATACCCTACACCGCTCAATGTAACACTCTGATATACCCCACACCCCTCACTGTAACATTCTGATATACCCCACACCCCTCACTGTAACACTCTGATATACCCCACACCCCTCACTGCAACACTCTGATATACCCCACACCCCTCACTGTAACACTCTGATATATCCCACACCCCTCACTGTAACATTCTGATATATCCCACACCCCTCACTGTAACACTCTGATATACCCCACACCACTCACTGTAACACTCTGATATACCCCACACCCCTCACTGTAACACTCTGATATACCCCACACCCCTCACTGTAACACTCTGATATACCCCACACCCTCACTGTAATACTCTGATATATCCCACACCCCTCACTGTAACACACTGATATATCCCACACCCCTCACTGTAACACTCTGATATACCCCACACCCCTCACTGCAACATTCTGATCTACCCCACACCCCTCACTGTAACACTCTGATATACCCCACACCCCTCACTGTAACACTCTGATATACCCCACACCCCTCACTGCAACATTCTGATATACCCCACACCCCTCACTGTAACACTCTGATATACCCCACCCCTCACTGTAACACTCTGATATACCCCACACCCCTCACTGTAACACTCTGATACACCCCACACCCCTCACTGTAACACTCTGATATATCCCACACCCCTCACTGTAACATTCTGATATATCCCACACCCCTCATTGTAATACTCTGATATATCCCACACCCCTCATTGTAACACTCTGATATACCCCACACCCCTCACTGTAACACTCTGATACACCCCACACCCCTCACTGTAACACTCTGACACACCCCACACCCCTCACTGTAACACTCTGATATACCCCACACCCCTCACTGTAACACTCTGATATATCCCACACCCCTCACTGTAACACTCTGATATACCCCACACCCCTCACTGTAACACTCTGATATACCCCGCACCCCTCACTGTAACACTCTGATATACCCCACGCCCCTCACTGTAACACTCTGATATATCCCACACCCCTCAATGTAACACTCTGATATATCCCACACCCCTCATTATAACACTCTGATATACCCCACCCCTCACTGTAACACTCTGATATACCCCACACCCCTCACTGTAACACTCTGATACACCCCACACCCCTCACTGTAACACTCTGAAATATCCCACACCCCTCATTATAACACTCTGATATACCCCACACCCCTCAGTGTAACACTCTGATATACCCCACACCCCTCACTGTAACACTCTGATATACCCCACACCCCTCACTGTAACACTCTGATATACCCCACACCCCTCACTGTAACACTCTGATATACCCCACACCCCTCACTGTAACACTCTGATATATCCCACACCCCTCACTGTCGCACTCTAATATACCCCACACCCTCACTGTAACACTCTGATATACCCCACACCCTCACTGTAACACTCTGATATACCCCACACCCCTCACTGTAGAACTCTGATATGCCCCACACCCCTCATGATAACACTCTGATATACCCCACACCCTCAGTGTAACATTCTCTGATATACCCCACACCCCTCAGTGTAACACTCTGATATACCCCACACCCCTCACTGTAACACTCTGATATACCCCACACCCCTCACTGCAACACTCTGATACACCCCACTCCCCTCACTGTAACACTCTGATATACCCCACACCCCTCACTGTAACACTCTGATATACCCCACACCCCTCACTGTAACACTCTGATATATCCCACACCCCTCACTGTAACATTCTGATATACCCCACACCCCTCACTGTAACACTCTGATATACCCCACACCCCTCACTGTAACACTCTGATATACCCCACACCCCTCACTGTAACACTCTGATATACCCCACACACTCAGTGTAACATTCTCTGATATACCCCACACCCCTCACTGTGACACACAGATATACACCACCCCATAACTGTAACACTCTGATATACCCCACACCCCTCACTGTAACACTCTGATATACCCCACACCCCTCACTATAACACTCTGATATACCCCACACCCCTCACTGTAACACTCTGATATACCCCACACCCCTCAATATAACACTCTGATACACCCCACACCCCTCACTGTAAAACTCTGATATACCCCACACCCCTCAGTGTAACACTCTGATATACCCCACACCCCTCACTGTAACACTCTGATACACCCCACATCCCTCACTGTAAAACTCTGATATACCCCACACCCCTCACTGTAACACTCTGATACACCCCACATCCCTCACTGTAACACTCTGATATACCCCACACCCCTCACTGTAACACTCTGATATACCCCACACCCCTCACAGTAACACTCTGAAATACCCCACACCCCTCAGTGTAACACTCTGATACACCCCACACCCCTCACTGTAACACTCTGATATACCCCACACCCCTCACTGTAACACTCTGATACACCCCACACCCCTCACTGTAACACTCTGATATACCGCACACCCCTCACTGTAACACTCTGATATACCCCACACCCCTCACAGTAACACTCTGATATACCCCACACCCCTCACTGTAACACTCTGATATACCCCACACCCCTCACTGTAACACTCTGATATACCCCACAACCCTCACAGTAACACTCTGATATACCCCACACCCCTCACAGTAACACTCTGATATACCCCACACCCCTCACTGTAACACTCTGATATACTCCAGACCCCTCACAGTAACACTCTCTGATATACCCCACACCCCTCACTGTAACACTACGATATACCCCACACCCCTCACCGTAACACTCTGATATACCCCACACCCCTCACTTTAACACTCTGATGTACCCCACACCCCTCACTGTAACACTCTGATATACCCCACACACTCAGTGTAACACTCTCTGATATACCCCACACCCCTCACAGTAACACTCTCTGATATACCCCACACCCCTCACTGTAACATTCTCATATATCCCACACCCCTCACTGTAACACTCTGATATATCCCACACCCCTCACTGTAACACACTGATATATCCCACACCCCTCACTGTAACACTCTGATATATCCCACACCCCTCACTGTAACACACTGATATATCCCACACCCCTCACTGTAACACTCTGATATATCCCACACCCCTCACTGTAACACACTGATATATCCCACACCCCTCACTGTAACACACTGATATATCCCACACCCCTCACTGTAACACACTGATATATCCCACACCCCTCACTGTAACACACTGATATATCCCACACCCCTCACTGTAACACTCTGATATATCCCACACCCCTCACTGTAACACACTGATATATCCCACACCCCTCACTGTAACACACTGATATATCCCACACCCCTCACTGTAACACACTGATATACCCCACACCCTCACTGTAACACACTGATATACCCCACACCGCTCACTGTAACACTCTGATATACCCCACACCCTCACTGTAACAAACTGATATACCCTACACCGCTCAATGTAACACTCTGATATACCCCACACCCCTCACTGTAACATTCTGATATACCCCACACCCCTCACTGTAACACTCTGATATACCCCACACCCCTCACTGCAACACTCTGATATACCCCACACCCCTCACTGTAACACTCTGATATATCCCACACCCCTCACTGTAACATTCTGATATATCCCACACCCCTCACTGTAACACTCTGATATACCCCACACCACTCACTGTAACACTCTGATATACCCCACACCCCTCACTGTAACACTCTGATATACCCCACACCCCTCACTGTAACACTCTGATATACCCCACACCCTCACTGTAATACTCTGATATATCCCACACCCCTCACTGTAACACACTGATATATCCCACACCCCTCACTGTAACACTCTGATATACCCCACACCCCTCACTGCAACATTCTGATCTACCCCACACCCCTCACTGTAACACTCTGATATACCCCACACCCCTCACTGTAACACTCTGATATACCCCACACCCCTCACTGCAACATTCTGATATACCCCACACCCCTCACTGTAACACTCTGATATACCCCACACCCCTCACTGTAACACTCTGATATACCCCACACCCCTCACTGTAACACTCTGATATATCACACACCCCTCACTGTAACACTCTGATATACCCCACACCCCTCACTGCAACATTCTGATATACCCCACACCCCTCACTGTAACACACTGATATACCCCACACCCCTCACTGTAACTCTCTGATACACCCCACACCCCTCACTGTAACACACTGATATACCCCACACCCCTCACTGTAACACTCTGATATACACCACACTCCTCACTGTAACACTCTGATATATCCCACACCCCTCACTGTAACACTCTGATATATCCCACACCCCTCACTGTAACACTCTGATATACCCCACACCCCTCACTGTAACACTCTGATATATCCCACACCCCTCACTGTAACACTCTGATATACCCCACACCCCTCACTGTAACACTCTGATATACCCCACACCCCTCACTGTAACATTCTGATATACCCCACACCGCTCACTGTAACACTCTGATATACCCCACACCCCTCACTGTAACACTCTGATATACCCCACACCCCTCACTGTAACACTCTGATATACCCCACACCCCTCACTGTAACACACAGATATACCCCACACCCCTCACTGTAACACTCTGATATACCCCACACCCCTCACTGCAACACTCTGATATACCCCACACCCTCAGTGCAACATTCTCTGATATACCCCACACCCCTCACTGTAACACTCTGATATACCCCACACCCCTCACTGTAACACTCTGATATACCCCACACCCTCAGTGTAACATTCTCTGATATACCCCACACCCCTCACTGTAACACTCTGATATACCCCACACCCTCAGTGTAACACTCTCTGATATACCCCACACCCCTCACTGTAACACTCTCTGATATACCCCACACCCTCAGTGTAACACTCTCTGATATACCCCACACCCCTCACTGTAACACTCTGATATACCCCACACCCTCAGTGTAACACTCTCTGATATACCCCACACCCTCAGTGTAACACTCTCTGATATACCCCACACCCCTCACTATAACACTCTGATATACCCCACACCCCTCACTGTAGCACTCTGATATACCCCACACCCCTCACTGTAACACTCTGATATACCCCACACCCCTCACTGTAACATTCTGATATACCCCACACCCCTCACTGTAACATTCTGATATATCCCACACCCCTCACTGTTACACTCTGATATATCCCACACCACTCACTGTAACACTCTGATATACCCCACACCCCTCACTATAACACTCTGATATCCCCCACACCCTCACTGTAACACTCTGATATACACCACACCCCTCACTGTAACACTCTGATATACCCCACACCCCTCACTGTAACACTCTGATATACCCCACACCCCTCACTCTAACACTCTGATATACCCCACACCCTCAGTGTAACACTCTCTGATATACCCCACACCCTCAGTGTAACACTCTCTGATATACCCCACACCCCTCACAGTAACACTCTCTGATATACCCCATACCCCTCACTATAACACTCTGATATACCCCACACCCCTCACTGTAACATTCTGATATATCCCACAACCCTCACTGTAACACTCTAATATACCCCACACCCTCACTGTAACACTCTGATATACCCCACACCCTCACTGTAACACTCTGATATACCCCACACCCCTCACTGTAGAACTCTGATATGCCCCACACCCCTCATGATAACACTCTGATATACCCCACACCCTCAGTGTAACATTCTCTGATATACCCCACACCCCTCAGTGTAACACTCTGATATACCCCACACCCCTCACTGTAACACTCTGATATACCCCACACCCCTCACTGCAACACTCTGATACACCCCACACCCCTCACTGTAACACTCTGATATACCCCACACCCCTCACTGTAACACTCTGATATACCCCACACCCCTCACTGTAACACTCTGATATATCCCACACCCCTCACTGTAACATTCTGATATACCCCACACCCCTCACTGTAACACTCTGATATACCCCACACCCCTCACTGTAACACTCTGATATACCCCACACCCCTCACTGTAACACTCTGATATACCCCACACACTCAGTGTAACATTCTCTGATATACCCCACACCCCTCACTGTGACACACAGATATACACCACCCCATAACTGTAACACTCTGATATACCCCACACCCCTCACTGTAACACTCTGATATACCCCACACCCCTCACTATAACACTCTGATATACCCCACACCCCTCACTGTAACACTCTGATATACCCCACACCCCTCAATATAACACTCTGATACACCCCACACCCCTCACTGTAAAACTCTGATATACCCCACACCCCTCAGTGGAACACTCTGATATACCCCACACCCCTCACTGTAACACTCTGATACACCCCACATCCCTCACTGTAAAACTCTGATATACCCCACACCCCTCACTGTAACACTCTGATACACCCCACATCCCTCACTGTAACACTCTGATATACCCCACACCCCTCACTGTAACACTCTGATATACCCCACACCCCTCACAGTAACACTCTGAAATACCCCACACCCCTCAGTGTAACACTCTGATACACCCCACACCCCTCACTGTAACACTCTGATATACCCCACACCCCTCACTGTAACACTCTGATACACCCCACACCCCTCACTGTAACACTCTGATATACCGCACACCCCTCACTGTAACACTCTGATATACCCCACACCCCTCACAGTAACACTCTGATATACCCCACACCCCTCACTGTAACACTCTGATATACCCCACACCCCTCACTGTAACACTCTGATATACCCCACAACCCTCACAGTAACACTCTGATATACCCCACACCCCTCACAGTAACACTCTGATATACCCCACACCCCTCACTGTAACACTCTGATATACTCCAGACCCCTCACAGTAACACTCTCTGATATACCCCACACCCCTCACTGTAACACTACGATATACCCCACACCCCTCACCGTAACACTCTGATATACCCCACACCCCTCACTTTAACACTCTGATGTACCCCACACCCCTCACTGTAACACTCTGATATACCCCACACACTCAGTGTAACACTCTCTGATATACCCCACACCCCTCACAGTAACACTCTCTGATATACCCCACACCCCTCACTGTAACATTCTCATATATCCCACACCCCTCACTGTAACACTCTGATATATCCCACACCCCTCACTGTAACACACTGATATATCCCACACCCCTCACTGTAACACTCTGATATATCCCACACCCCTCACTGTAACACACTGATATATCCCACACCCCTCACTGTAACACTCTGATATATCCCACACCCCTCACTGTAACACACTGATATATCCCACACCCCTCACTGTAACACACTGATATATCCCACACCCCTCACTGTAACACACTGATATATCCCACACCCCTCACTGTAACACACTGATATATCCCACACCCCTCACTGTAACACTCTGATATATCCCACACCCCTCACTGTAACACACTGATATATCCCACACCCCTCACTGTAACACACTGATATATCCCACACCCCTCACTGTAACACACTGATATACCCCACACCCTCACTGTAACACACTGATATACCCCACACCGCTCACTGTAACACTCTGATATACCCCACACCCTCACTGTAACACACTGATATACCCTACACCGCTCAATGTAACACTCTGATATACCCCACACCCCTCACTGTAACATTCTGATATACCCCACACCCCTCACTGTAACACTCTGATATACCCCACACCCCTCACTGCAACACTCTGATATACCCCACACCCCTCACTGTAACACTCTGATATATCCCACACCCCTCACTGTAACATTCTGATATATCCCACACCCCTCACTGTAACACTCTGATATACCCCACACCACTCACTGTAACACTCTGATATACCCCACACCCCTCACTGTAACACTCTGATATACCCCACACCCCTCACTGTAACACTCTGATATACCCCACACCCTCACTGTAATACTCTGATATATCCCACACCCCTCACTGTAACACACTGATATATCCCACACCCCTCACTGTAACACTCTGATATACCCCACACCCCTCACTGCAACATTCTGATCTACCCCACACCCCTCACTGTAACACTCTGATATACCCCACACCCCTCACTGTAACACTCTGATATACCCCACACCCCTCACTGCAACATTCTGATATACCCCACACCCCTCACTGTAACACTCTGATATACCCCACACCCCTCACTGTAACACTCTGATATACCCCACACCCCTCACTGCAACATTCTGATATACCCCACACCCCTCACTGTAACACACTGATATACCCCACACCCCTCACTGTAACTCTCTGATACACCCCACACCCCTCACTGTAACACACTGATATACCCCACACCCCTCACTGTAACACTCTGATATACACCACACTCCTCACTGTAACACTCTGATATATCCCACACCCCTCACTGTAACACTCTGATATATCCCACACCCCTCACTGTAACACTCTGATATACCCCACACCCCTCACTGTAACACTCTGATATATCCCACACCCCTCACTGTAACACTCTGATATACCCCACACCCCTCACTGTAACACTCTGATATACCCCACACCCCTCACTGTAACATTCTGATATACCCCACACCGCTCACTGTAACACTCTGATATACCCCACACCCCTCACTGTAACACTCTGATATACCCCACACCCCTCACTGTAACACTCTGATATACCCCACACCCCTCACTGTAACACACAGATATACCCCACACCCCTCACTGTAACACTCTGATATACCCCACACCCCTCACTGCAACACTCTGATATACCCCACACCCTCAGTGCAACATTCTCTGATATACCCCACACCCCTCACTGTAACACTCTGATATACCCCACACCCCTCACTGTAACACTCTGATATACCCCACACCCTCAGTGTAACATTCTCTGATATACCCCACACCCCTCACTGTAACACTCTGATATACCCCACACCCTCAGTGTAACACTCTCTGATATACCCCACACCCCTCACTGTAACACTCTCTGATATACCCCACACCCTCAGTGTAACACTCTCTGATATACCCCACACCCCTCACTGTAACACTCTGATATACCCCACACCCTCAGTGTAACACTCTCTGATATACCCCACACCCTCAGTGTAACACTCTCTGATATACCCCACACCCCTCACTATAACACTCTGATATACCCCACACCCCTCACTGTAGCACTCTGATATACCCCACACCCCTCACTGTAACACTCTGATATACCCCACACCCCTCACTGTAACATTCTGATATACCCCACACCCCTCACTGTAACATTCTGATATATCCCACACCCCTCACTGTTACACTCTGATATATCCCACACCACTCACTGTAACACTCTGATATACCCCACACCCCTCACTATAACACTCTGATATCCCCCACACCCTCACTGTAACACTCTGATATACACCACACCCCTCACTGTAACACTCTGATATACCCCACACCCCTCACTGTAACACTCTGATATACCCCACACCCCTCACTCTAACACTCTGATATACCCCACACCCTCAGTGTAACACTCTCTGATATACCCCACACCCTCAGTGTAACACTCTCTGATATACCCCACACCCCTCACAGTAACACTCTCTGATATACCCCATACCCCTCACTATAACACTCTGATATACCCCACACCCCTCACTGTAACATTCTGATATATCCCACAACCCTCACTGTAACACTCTGATATATCCCACACCACTCACTGTAATACTCTGATACACCCCACACCCCTCACTGTAACACTCTGATAGACCCCACACCCCTCACTGTAACACTCTGATATACCCCACACCCCTCACTGTAACACTCTGATACACCCCACACCCCTCACTGTAACACTCTGATATACCCCACACCCCTCATTGTAACACTCTGATATACCCCACACCCTCACTGTAACACACTGATATACCCCACACCCCTCATTGTAATACTCTGATATATCCCACACCCCTCATTGTAACACTCTGATATACCCCACACCCCTCACTGTAACACACTGATATACCCCACACCCCTCACTGTAACACACTGATATACCCCACACCCCTCATTGTAATACTCTGATATATCCCACACCCCTCATTGTAACACTCTGATATACCCCACACCCCTCACTGTAACACACTGATATACCCCACACCCCTCACTTTAGCACTCTGATATACCCCACACACTCAGTGTAACACTCTCTGATATACTCCACACCCCTCACAGTAACACTCTCTGATATACTCCACACCCCTCACAGTAACACTCTCTGATATACCCCACACCCCTCACTGTAACACTCTGATATACCCCACACCCTCAGTGTAACATTCTCTGATATATCCCACACCCCTCACTGTAACACACTCTGATATACCCCACACCCCTCACTATTACACTCTGATATACCCCACACCCTCACTGTAACACTCTGATATACCCCACACCCTCACTGTAACATTCTGATACACCCCACACCCCTCACTGTAACACTCTAATATACCCCACACCCCTCACTGTAACACTCTGATACACCCCACACCCCTCTCTGTAACACTCTGATATACCCCACACCCCTCACTGTAACACTCTAATATACCCCACACCCCTCACTGTAACACTCTGATACACCCCACACCCCTCACTGTAACACTCTGATATACCCCACACCCCTCACTGTAACACTCTGATACACCCCACACCCCTCACTGTAACACTCTGATATATCCCACACCCCTCACTGTAACACTCTGATATACCCCACACCCCTCACTGTGACACTCTGATATACCCCACACCCCTCACTGTAACACTCTGATACACCCCACACCCCTCACTGTAACACTCTGATATATCCCACACCCCTCACTGTAACACTCTGATATACCCCACACCCCTCACTGTAACACACTCTGATATACCCCACACCCCTCACTATAACACTCTGATATACCCCACACCCTCACTGTAACACTCTGATATACCCCACACCCTCACTGTAACACTCTGATACACCCCACACCCCTCACTGTAACACTCTAATATACCCCACACCCCTCACTGTAACACTCTGATACACCCCACACCCCTCACTGTAACACTCTGATATATCCCACACCCCTCACTGTAACACTCTGATATACCCCACACCCCTCACTGTAACACTCTGATATACCCCACACCCCTCACTGTAACACTCTGATATACCCCACACCCCTCACTGTAACACTCTGATATACCCCACACCCCTCACTGTAACACTCTGATATACCCCACACCCCTCACTGTAACACTCTAATATACCCCACACCCCTCACTGTAACACTCTGATACACCCCACACCCCTCACTGTAACACTCTGATACACCCCACACCCCTCACTGTAACACTCTGATCCTTCCCACACCCCTCACTGTAACACTCTGATATACCCCACACCCCTCACTGTAACACTCTGATATACCCCACACCCCTCACTGTAACACTCTGATATACCCCACACCCCTCACTCTAACACTATGATCCTTCCCGCACCCCTCACTGTAACACTCTGATATACCCCACACCCCTCACTGTAACACTCTGATACACCCCACACCCCTCACTGTAACACTCTGATACACCCCACACCCCTCACTGTAACACTCTGATCCTTCCCACACCCCTCACTGTAACACTCTGATATACCCCACACCCCTCACTGTAACACTCTGATACACCCCACACCCCTCACTGTAACACTCTGATACACCCCACACCCCTCACTGTAACACTCTGATATACCCCACACCCCTCACTGTAACACTCTGATACACCCCACACCCCTCACTGTAACACTCTGATATACCCCACACCCCTCACTGTAACACTCTGATATACCCCACACCCCTCACTGTAACACTCTGATATACCCCACACCCCTCACTGTAACACTCTGATATACCCCACACCCCTCACTGTAACACTCTGATATACCCCACACCCCTCACTGTAACACTCTGATACACCCCACACCCCTCACTGTAACACTCTAATATACCCCACACCCCTCACTGTAACACTCTGATATACCCCACACCCCTCACTGTAACACTCTGATACACCCCACACCCCTCACTGTAACACTCTAATATACCCCACACCCCTCACTGTAACACTCTGATACACCCCACACCCCTCACTGTAACACTCCGATATACCCCACACCCCTCACTGTAACACTCTGATATACCCCACACCCCTCACTGTAACACTCTGATACACCCCACACCCCTCACTGTAACACTCTCTGATATACCCCACACCCCTCACTGTAACACTCTGATACACCCCACACCCCTCACTGTAACACTCTAATATACCCCACACCCCTCACTGTAACACTCTGATATACCCCACACCCCTCACTGTAACACTCTGATACACCACACACCCCTCACTGTAACACTCTGATACACTCCACACCCCTCACTGTAACACTCTCTGATACACCACACACCCCTCACTGTAACACTCTGATACACCCCACACCCCTCACTGTAACACTCTAATATACCCCACACCCCTCACTGTAACACTCTGATATACCCCACACCCCTCACTGTAACACTCTGATACACCACACACCCCTCACTGTAACACTCTGACACACCCCACACCCCTCACTGTAACACTCTGATATACCCCACACCCCTCACTGTAACACTCTGATATATCCCACACCCCTCACTGTAACACTCTGATATACCCCACACCCCTCACTGTAACACTCTGATATATCCCACACCCCTCACTGTAACACTCTGATATACCCCACACCCCTCACTGTAACACTCTGATATACCCCACACGCCTCACTGTAACACTCTGATATATCCCACACCCCTCACAGTAACACTCTGATATACCCCACACCCCTCACTGTAACACTCTGATATACCCCACACGCCTCACTGTAACACTCTGATATATCCCACACCCCTCACTGTAACACTCTGATATACCCCACACCCCTCACTGTAACACTCTGATATATCCCACACCCCTCACTGTAACACTCTGATATACCCCACACCCCTCACTGTAACACTCTGATATATCCCACACCCCTCACTGTAACACTCTGATATACCCCACACCCCTCACTGTAACACTCTGATATACCCCACACGCCTCACTGTAACACTCTGATATATCCCACACCCCTCACTGTAACACTCTGATATACCCCACACGCCTCACTGTAACACTCTGATATATCCCACACCCCTCACAGTAACACTCTGATATACCCCACACCCCTCACTGTAACACTCTGATATACTCCAGACCCCTCACAGTAACACTCTCTGATATACCCCACACCCCTCACTGTAACACTACGATATACCCCACACCCCTCACCGTAACACTCTGATATACCCCACACCCCTCACTTTAACACTCTGATGTACCCCACACCCCTCACTGTAACACTCTGATATACCCCACACACTCAGTGTAACACTCTCTGATATACCCCACACCCCTCACAGTAACACTCTCTGATATACCCCACACCCCTCACTGTAACATTCTCATATATCCCACACCCCTCACTGTAACACTCTGATATATCCCACACCCCTCACTGTAACACTCTGATATATCCCACACCCCTCACTGTAACACACTGATATATCCCACACCCCTCACTGTAACACTCTGATATACCCCACACCCTCACTGTAACACACTGATATACCCCACACCGCTCACTGTAACACTCTGATATACCCCACACCCTCACTGTAACACACTGATATACCCCACACCGCTCACTGTAACACTCTGATATACCCCACACCCCTCACTGTAACATTCTGATATACCCCACACCCCTCACTGTAACACTCTGATATACCCCACACCACTCACTGCAACACTCTGATATACCCCACACCCCTCACTGTAACACTCTGATATATCCCACACCCCTCACTGTAACATTCTGATATATCCCACACCCCTCACTGTAACACTCTGATATACCCCACACCACTCACTGTAACACTCTGATATACCCCACACCCCTCACTGTAACACTCTGATATACCCCACACCCTCACTGTAATACTCTGATATATCCCACACCCCTCACTGTAACACACTGATATATCCCACACCCCTCACTGTAACACTCTGATATACCCCACACCCCTCACTGTAACACTCTGATATACCCCACACCCCTCACTGTAACACTCTGATATACCCCACACCCCTCACTGTAACACTCTGATATACCCCACACCCCTCACTGCAACATTCTGATATACCCCACACCCCTCACTGTAACACACTGATATACCCCACACCCCTCACTGTAACACTCTGATATACCCCACACTCCTCACTGTAACATTCTGATATACCCACACCCCTCAGTGTAACACTCTGATACACCCCACACCCCTCACTGTAACACACTGATATACCCCACACCCCTCACTGTAACACTCTGATATGCCCCACACTCCTCACTGTAACACTCTGATATATCCCACACCCCTCACTGTAACACTCTGATATACCCCACACCCCTCACTGTAACACTCTGATATATCCCACACCCCTCACTGTAACACTCTGATATACCCCACACCCCTCACTGTAACACTCTGATATACCCCACACCCCTCACTGTAACATTCTGATATACCCCACACCGCTCACTGTAACACTCTGATATACCCCACACCCCTCACTGTAACACTCTGATATACCCCACACCCCTCACTGTAACACTCTGATATACCCCACACCCCTCACTGTAACACACAGATATACCCCACACCCCTCACTGTAACACTCTGATATACCCCACACCCCTCACTGCAACACTCTGATATACCCCACACCCTCAGTGCAACATTCTCTGATATACCCCACACCCCTCACTGTAACACTCTGATATACCCCACACCCCTCACTGTAACACTCTGATATACCCCACACCCTCAGTGTAACATTCTCTGATATACCCCACACCCCTCACTGTAACACTCTGATATACCCCACACCCTCAGTGTAACACTCTCTGATATACCCCACACCCTCAGTGTAACACTCTCTGATATACCCCACACCCCTCACTGTAACACTCTGATATACCCCACACCCTCAGTGTAACACTCTCTGATATACCCCACACCCTCAGTGTAACACTCTCTGATATACCCCACACCCCTCACTATAACACTCTGATATACCCCACACCCCTCACTGTAGCACTCTGATATACCCCACACCCCTCACTGTAACACTCTGATATACCCCACACCCCTCACTGTAACACTCTGATATACCCCACACCCCTCACTGTAACATTCTGATATATCCCACACCCCTCACTGTAACATTCTGATATATCCCACACCACTCACTGTAACACTCTGATATACCCCACACCCCTCACTGTAACACTCTGATATACCCCACACCACTCACTGTAACACTCTGATATACCCCACACCCCTCACTGTAACACTCTGATATACCCCACACCCCTCACTGTAACACTCTGATATACCCCACACCCCTCACTGTAACACTCTGATATACCCCACACCCCTCACTGTAACATTCTGATATACCCCACACCCCTCACTGTAACACTCTGATATATCCCACACCCCTCACTGTTACACTCTGATATATCCCACACCACTCACTGTAACACTCTGATATACCCCACACCCCTCACTATAACACTCTGATATCCCCCACACCCTCACTGTAACACTCTGATATACACCACACCCCTCACTGTAACACTCTGATATACCCCACACCCCTCACTGTAACACTCTGATATACCCCACACCCCTCACTGTAACACTCTGATATACCCCACACCCTCAGTGTAACACTCTCTGATATACCCCACACCCTCAGTGTAACACTCTCTGATATACCCCACACCCCTCACAGTAACACTCTCTGATATACCCCATACCCCTCACTATAACACTCTGATATACCCCACACCCCTCACTGTAACATTCTGATATATCCCACAACCCTCACTGTAACACTCTGATATATCCCACACCACTCACTGTAATACTCTGATACACCCCACACCCCTCACTGTAACACTCTGATAGACCCCACACCCCTCACTGTAACACTCTGATATACCCCACACCCCTCACTGTAACACTCTGATACACCCCACACCCCTCACTGTAACACTCTGATATACCCCACACCCTCAGTGTAACACTCTCTGATATACCCCACACCCCTCACTGCAACACACTGATATACCCCACACCCCTCATTGTAATACTCTGATATATCCCACACCCCTCATTGTAACACTCTGATATACCCCACACCCCTCACTGTAACACACTGATATACCCCACACCCCTCACTTTAGCACTCTGATATACCCCACACACTCAGTGTAACACTCTCTGATATACTCCACACCCCTCACAGTAACACTCTCTGATATACTCCACACCCCTCACAGTAACACTCTCTGATATACCCCACACCCCTCACTGTAACACTCTGATATACCCCACACCCTCAGTGTAACATTCTCTGATATATCCCACACCCCTCACTGTAACACACTCTGATATACCCCACACCCCTCACTATTACACTCTGATATACCCCACACCCTCACTGTAACACTCTGATATACCCCACACCCTCACTGTAACATTCTGATACACCCCACACCCCTCACTGTAACACTCTAATATACCCCACACCCCTCACTGTAACACTCTGATACACCCCACACCCCTCACTGTAACACTCTGATATATCCCACACCCCTCACTGTAACACTCTGATATACCCCACACCCCTCACTGTGACACTCTGATATACCCCACACCCCTCACTGTAACACTCTGATACACCCCACACCCCTCACTGTAACACTCTGATACACCCCACACCCCTCACTGTAACACTCTGACATATCCCACACCCCTCACTGTAACACTCTGATATACCCCACACCCCTCACTGTAACACTCTGATATTCCCCACACCCCTCACTGTAACACTCTGATATACCCCACACCCCTCACTGTAACACTCTGATATACCCCACACCCCTCACTGTAACACTCTGATATACCCCACACCCCTCACTGTAACACTCTAATATACCCCACACCCCTCACTGTAACACTCTGATACACCCCACACCCCTCACTGTAACACTCTGATATACCCCACACCCCTCACTGTAACACTCTGATACACCCCACACCCCTCACTGTAACACTCTGATACACCCCACACCCCTCACTGTAACACTCTGATCCTTCCCACACCCCTCACTGTAACACTCTGATACACCCCACACCCCTCACTGTAACACTCTGATATACCCCACACCCCTCACTGTAACACTCTGATACACCCCACACCCCTCACTGTAACACTCTGATACACCCCACACCCCTCACTGTAACACTCTGATCCTTCCCACACCCCTCACTGTAACACTCTGATATACCCCACACCCCTCACTGTAACACTCTGATACACCCCACACCCCTCACTGTAACACTCTGATATACCCCACACCCCTCACTGTAACACTCTGATATACCCCACACCCCTCACTGTAACACTCTGATACACCCCACACCCCTCACTGTAACACTCTGATACACCCCACACCCCTCACTGTAACACTCTGATACACCCCACACCCCTCACTGTAACACTCTGATATACCCCACACCCCTCACTGTAACACTCTGATACACCCCACACCCCTCACTGTAACACTCTGATATACCCCACACCCCTCACTGTAACACTCTGATACACCACACACCCCTCACTGTAACACTCTGATACACCCCACACCCCTCACTGTAACATTCTGATATATCCCACACCCCTCACTGTAACACTCTCTGATACACCCCACACCCCTCACTGTAACACTTTGATATATTCCACACCCCTCACTGTAACACTCTGATATACCCCACACCCCTCACTGTAACACTCTGATATACCCCACACCCCTCACTGTAACACTCTGACACACCCCACACCCCTCACTGTAACACTCTGATATACCCCACACCCCTCACTGTAACACACTGATATACCCCACACCCCTCACTGTAACACTCGGATATACCCCACACCCCTCACTGTTGCACTCTGATATGCCCCACACCCCTCACTGTAACACTCTGATATATCCCACACCCCTCACTGTAACACTCTGATATACCCCACACCCCTCACTGTAACACTCGGATATACCCCACACCCCTCACTGTTGCACTCTGATACACCCCACACCCCTCACTGTAACACTCTGATATATCCCACACCCCTCACTGTAACACTCTGATATACCCCACACCCCTCACTGTAACACTCTGATATACCCCACACCCCTCACTGTAACACTCTGATATACCCCACACCCCTCACTGTAACACTCTGACACACCCCACACCCCTCACTGTAACACTCTGATATACCCCACACCCCTCACTGTAACACTCTGATATATCCCACACCCCTCACTGTAACACTCTGATATAACCCGCACCCCTCACTGTAACACTCTGATATACCCCACACCCCTCACTGTAACACTCTGATATATCCCACACCCCTCAATGTAACACTCTGATATACCCCACACCCCTCACTGTAACACTCTGATATACCCCACACCCCTCACTGTAACACTCTGATATACCCCACACCATTCACTGTAACACTCTGATATACCCCACACCCCTCACTGTAACACTCTGATATACCCCACACCCCTCACTGTAACACTCTGATATATCCCACACCCCTCACTGTAGCACTCTGATATACCCCACACCCTCACTGTAACACTCTGATATACCCCACACCCTCACTGTAACACTCTGATATACCCCACACCCCTCACTGTTGCACTCTGATATGCCCCACACCCCTCATGACAACACTCTGATATACACCACACCCTCAGTGTAACATTCTCTGATTTTCCCCACACGCCTCACTGTAACACACAGATATACCCCTCACCCCTCACTGTAACACTCTGATATACCCCACACCCCTCACTATAACACTCTGATATACCCCACACCCCTCACTGTAACACTCTGATATACCCCACACCCCTCACTGCAACACTCTGATACACCCCACACCCCTCACTGTAACACTCTGATATACCCCACACCCCTCACTGTAACACTCTGATATACCCCACACCCCTCACTGTAACACTCTGATATATCCTGCACCCCTTATTATAACACTCTGATATACCCCACACCCCTCACTGTAACACTCTGATATATCCCACACCCCTCACTGTAACATTCTGATATACCCCACACCCCTCACTGTAACACTCTGATATACCCCACACCCCTCACTGTAACACTCTGATATACCCCACACCCCTCACTGTAACACTCTGATATACCCCACACACTCAGTGTAACATTCTCTGATATACCCCACACCCCTCACTGTGACACACAGATATACACCACCCCATAACTGTAACACTCTGATATACCCCACACCCCTCACTATAACACTCTGATATACCCCACACCCCTCACTGCAACACTCTGATACACCCCACACCCCTCACTGTAAAACTTTGATATCCCCCACACCCTCACTGTAACACTCTGATATACCCCACACCCCTCAGTGTAACACTCTGATATACCCCACACCCCTCACTGTAACACTCTGATATACCCCACACCCCTCACTGTAACACTCTGATATACCCCACACCCCTCACAGTAACACTCTGAAATACCCCACACCCCTCAGTGTAACACTCTGATACACCCCACACCCCTCACTGTAACACTCTGATATACCCCACACCCCTCACTGTAACACTCTGATACACCCCACACCCCTCACAGTAACACTCTGATATACCCCACACCCCTCACTGTAACACTCTGATATACCCCACACCCCTCACTGTAACACTCTGATATACCCCACACCCCTCACTGTAGCACTCTGATATACCCCACACACTCAGTGTAACACTCTCTGATATACCCCACACCCCTCACAGTAACACTCTGATATACCCCACACCCCTCACTGTAACACTCTGATATACCCCACACCCCTCACTGTAACACTCTGATATACCCCACACCCCTCACTGTAGCACTCTGATATACCCCACACACTCAGTGTAACACTCTCTGATATACTCCACACCCCTCACAGTAACACTCTCTGATATACCCCACACCCCTCACTATAACACTCTGATATACCCCACACCCCTCACTGTAACACTCTGATATACCCCACACCCTCAGTGTAACATTCTCTGATATATCCCACACCCCTCACTGTAACACACTCTGATATACCCCACACCCCTCACTATAACACTCTGATACACCCCACACCCCTCACTGTAACACTCTGATACACCCCACACCCCTCTCTGTAACACTCTGATATACCCCACACCCCTCACTGTAACACTCTAATATACCCCACACCCCTCACTGTAACACTCTGATACACCCCACACCCCTCACTGTAACACTCTGATATACCCCACACCCCTCACTGTAACACTCTGATACACCCCACACCCCTCACTGTAACACTCTGATATATCCCACACCCCTCACTGTAACACTCTGATATACCCCACACCCCTCACTGTAACACTCTGATATACCCCACACCCCTCACTGTAACACTCTGATACACCCCACACCCCTCACTGTAACACTCTGATATATCCCACACCCCTCACTGTAACACTCTGATATACCCCACACCCCTCACTGTAACACACTCTGATATACCCCACACCCCTCACTGTAACACTCTGATATACCCCACACCCCTCACGATAACACTCTGATATACCCCACACCCTCACTGTAACACTCTGATATACCCCACACCCTCACTGTAACACTCTGATATACCCCACACCCCTCACTGTAACACTCAAACATACCCCACACCCCTCACTGTAACACTCTGATACACCCCACACCCCTCACTGTAACACTCTGATATATCCCACACCCCTCACTGTAACACTCTGATATACCCCACACCCCTCACTGTAACACTCTGATATACCCCACACCCCTCACTGTAACACTCTGATATACCCCACACCCCTCACTGTAACACTCTGATATACCCCACACCCCTCACTGTAACACTCTGATATACCCCACACCCCTCACTGTAACACTCTAATATACCCCACACCCCTCACTGTAACACTCTGATATACCCCACACCCCTCACTGTAACACTCTGATACACCCCACACCCCTCACTGTAACACTCTGATACACCCCACACCCCTCACTGTAACACTCTGATACACCCCACACCCCTCACTGTAACACTCTGATATACCCAACACCCCTCACTGTAACACTCTGATACACCCCACACCCCTCACTGTAACACTCTGATACACCCCACACCCCTCACTGTAACACTCTGATATACCCCACACCCCTCACTGTAACACTCTGATATACCCCACACCCCTCACTGTAACACTCTGATACACCCCACACCCCTCACTGTAACACTCTGATACACCCCACACCCCTCATTGTAACACTCTGATATACCCCACACCCCTCACTGTAACACTCTGATACACCCCACACCCCTCACTGTAACACTCTGATACACCCCACACCCCTCACTGTAACACTCTGATATACCCCACACCCCTCACTGTAACACTCTGATACACCCCACACCCCTCACTGTAACACTCTGATATACCCCACACTCCTCACTGTAACACTCTGATACACCCCACACCCCTCACTGTAACACTCTGATATACCCCACACCCCTCACTGTAACACTCTGATACACCCCACACCCCTCACTGTAACACTCTGATATACCCCACACCCCTCACTGTAACACTCTGATACACCCCACACCCCTCACTGTAACACTCTGATCCTTCCCACACCCCTCACTGTAACACTCTGATATACCCCACACCCCTCACTGTAACACTCTGATACACCCCACACCCCTCATTGTAACACTCTGATATACCCCACACCCCTCACTGTAACACTCTGCTACACCCCACACCCCTCACTGTAACACTCTGATATACCCCACACCCCTCACTGTAACACTCTGATATACCCCACACCCCTCACTGTAACACTCTGATACACCCCACACCCCTCATTGTAACACTCTGATATACCCCACACCCCTCACTGTAACACTCTGATACACCCCACACCCCTCACTGTAACACTCTGATACACCCCACACCCCTCACTGTAACACTCTGATATACCCCACACCCCTCACTGTAACACTCTGATACACCCCACACCCCTCACTGTAACACTCTGATACACCCCACACCCCTCACTGTAACACTCTGATATACCCCACACCCCTCACTGTAACACTCTGATACACCACACACCCCTCACTGTAACACTCTGATACACCCCACACCCCTCACTGTAACACTCTGATATACCCCACACCCCTCACTGTAACACTCTGATATACCCCACACCCCTCACTGTAACACTCTGATACACCCCACACCCCTCACTGTAACACTCTGATATACCCCACACCCCTCACTGTAACACTCTGATATATCCCACACCCCTCACTGTAACACTCTGATATACCCCACACCCCTCACTGTAACACTCTGATATACCCCGCACCCCTCACTGTAACACTCTGATATACCCCACACCCCTCACTGTAACACTCTGATATATCCCACACCCCTCAATGTAACACTCTGATATATCCCACACCCCTCATTATAACACTCTGATATACCCCACCCCTCACTGTAACACTCTGATATACCCCACACCCCTCACTGTAACACTCTGATACACCCCACACCCCTCACTGTAACACTCTGAAATATCCCACACCCCTCATTATAACACTCTGATATACCCCACACCCCTCAGTGTAACACTCTGATATACCCCACACCCCTCACTGTAACACTCTGATATACCCCACACCATTCACTGTAACACTCTGATATACCCCACACCCCTCACTGTAACACTCTGATATACCCCACACCCCTCACTGTAACACTCTGATATACCCCACACCCCTCACTGTAACACTCTGATATATCCCACACCCCTCACTGTAGCACTCTGATATACCCCACACCCTCACTGTAACACTCTGATATACCCCACACCCCTCACTGTAGCACTCTGATATGCCCCACACCCCTCATGATAACACTCTGATATACCCCACACCCTCAGTGTAACATTCTCTGATATACCCCACACGCCTCACTGTAACACACAGATATACCCCACACCCCTCACTGTAACACTCTGATATACCCCACACCCCTCACTATAAAACTCTTATATACCCCACACCCCTCACTGTAACACTCTGATATATCCCACACGCCTCACTGTAACACACAGATATACCCCACACCCCTCACTGTAACACTCTGATATACCCCACACCCCTCACTATAAAACTCTTATATACCCCACACCCCTCACTGTAACACTCTGATATACCCCACACCCCTCACTGTAACACTCTGATATACCCCACACCCCTCACTATAAAACTCTTATATACCCCACACCCCTCACTGTAACACTCTGATATACCCCACACCCCTCACTGCAACACTCTGATACACCCCACACCCCTCACTGTAACACTCTGATATACCCCACACCCCTCACTGTAACACTCTGATATACCCCACACCCCTCACTGTAACACTCTGATATATCCTACACCCCTTATTATAACACTCTGATATACCCCACACCCCTCACTGTAACACTCTGATATACCCCACACCCCTCACTGTAACACTCTGATATATCCCACACCCCTCACTGTAACATTCTGATATACCCCACACCCCTCACTGTAACACTCTGATATACCCCACACCCCTCACTGTAACACTCTGATATACCCCACACCCCTCACTGTAACACTCTGATATACCCCACACACTCAGTGTAACATTCTCTGATATACCCCACACCCCTCACTGTGACACACAGATATACACCACCCCATAACTGTAACACTCTGATATACCCCACACCCCTCACTATAACACTCTGATATACCCCACACCCCTCACTGTAAAACTTTGATATACCCCACACCCCTCAGTGTAACACTCTGATATACCCCACACCCCTCACTGTAACACTCTGATACACCCCACATCCCTCACTGTAACACTCTGATATACCCCACACCCCTCACTGTAACACTCTGATATACCCCACACCCCTCACAGTAACACTCTGAAATACCCCACACCCCTCAGTGTAACACTGATATACCCCACACCCCTCACTGTAACACTCTGATATACCCCACACCCCTCACTGTAACACTGATATACCCCACACCCCTCACTGTAACACTCTGATATACCCCACACCCCTCACTGTAACACTCTGATATACCCCACACCCCTCACTGTAACACTCTGATATATCCTACACCCCTTATTATAACACTCTGATATACCCCACACCCCTCACTGTAACACTCTGATATACCCCACACCCCTCACTGTAACACTCTGATATATCCCACACCCCTCACTGTAACATTCTGATATACCCCACACCCCTCACTGTAACACTCTGATATACCCCACACCCCTCACTGTAACACTCTGATATACCCCACACCCCTCACTGTAACACTCTGATATACCCCACACACTCAGTGTAACATTCTCTGATATACCCCACACCCCTCACTGTGACACACAGATATACACCACCCCATAACTGTAACACTCTGATATACCCCACACCCCTCACTATAACACTCTGATATACCCCACACCCCTCACTGCAACACTCTGATACACCCCACACCCCTCACTGTAAAACTTTGATATACCCCACACCCCTCAGTGTAACACTCTGATATACCCCACACCCCTCACTGTAACACTCTGATACACCCCACATCCCTCACTGTAACACTCTGATATACCCCACACCCCTCACTGTAACACTCTGATATACTCCACACCCCTCACAGTAACACTCTGATATACCCCACACCCCTCACTGTAACACTCTGATATACCCCACACCCCTCACTGTAACACTCTGATACACCACACACCCCTCACTGTAACACTCTGATATACCCCACACCCCTCACAGTAACACTCTCTGATATACTCCAGACCCCTCACAGTAACACTCTCTGATATACCCCACACCCCTCACTGTAACACTACGATATACACCACACCCCTCACCGTAACACTCTGATAGACCCCACACGCCTCACTGTAACACTCTGATATACCCCACACCCCTCACTGTAACACTCTGATATACCCCACACACTCAGTGTAACACTCTCTGATATACCCCACACCCCTCACAGTAACACTCTCTGATATACCCACACCCCTCACTGTAACATTCTGATATACCCCACACCCCTCACTGTAACACTCTGATATATCCCACACCCCTCACTGTAACACACTGATATACCCCACACCCCTCACTGTAACACTCTGATATACCCCACACCCCTCACTGTAACACTCTGATATACCCCACACCCCTCACTGTAACACTCTGATATACCCCACACCCCTCACTGTAACACTCTGATATACCCCACACCCCTCACTGTAACATTCTGATATATCCCACACCCCTCACTGTAACACTCTGATATATCACACACCCCTCACTGTAACACTCTGATATACCCCACACCCCTCATGATAACACTCTGATATACCCCACACCCTCAGTGTAACATTCTCTGATATACCCCACACGCCTCACTGTAACACACAGATATACCCCACACCCCTCACTGTAACACTCTGATATACCCCACACCCCTCACTATAACACTCTGATATACCCCACACCCCTCACTGCAACACTCTGATACACCCCACACCCCTCACTGTAACACTCTGATATACCCCACACCCCTCACTGTAACACTCTGATATACCCCACACCCCTCACTGTAACACTCTGATATACCCCACACCCCTCACTGTAACACTCTGATATATCCCACACCCCTCACTGTAACATTCTGATATACCCCACACCCCTCACTGTAACACTCTGATATACCCCACACCCCTCACTGTAACACTCTGATTTCCCCCACACCCCTCACTGTAACACTCTGATATACCCCACACACTCAGTGTAACATTCTCTGATATACCCCACACCCCTCACTGTGACACACAGATATACACCACCCCATAACTGTAACACTCTGATATACCCCACACCCCTCACTGCAACACTCTGATACACCCCACACCCCTCACTGTAAAACTTTGATATACCCCACACCCCTCAGTGTAACACTCTGATATACCCCACACCCCTCACTGTAACACTCTGATACACCCCACATCCCTCACTGTAACACTCTGATATACCCCACACCCCTCACTGTAACACTCTGATATACCCCACACCCCTCACAGTAACACTCTGAAATACCCCACACCCCTCAGTGTAACACTCTGATACACCCCACACCCCTCACTGTAACACTCTGATATACCCCACACCCCTCACTGTAACACTCTGATATATCCCACACCCCTCACTGTAACACTCTGATATACCCCACACCCCTCACTGTAACACTCTGATATACCCCACACCCCTCACTGTAACACTCTGATATACCCCACACCCCTCACTGTAACACTCTGATATACCCCACACCTCTCACAGTAACACTCTCTGATATACCCCACACCCCTCACTGTAACATTCTGATATACCCCACACCCCTCACTGTAACATTCTCATATATCCCACACCCCTCACTGTAACACTCTGATATATCCCACACCCCTCACTGTAACACACTGATATACCCCACACCCCTCACTGTAACACTCTGATATACCCCACACCCCTCACTGTAACACTCTGATATACCCCACACCACTCACTGTAACACTCTGATATACCCCACACCCCTCACTGTAACACTCTGATATACCCCACACCCCTCACTGTAACACTCTGATATACCCCACACCCTCACTGTAATACTCTGATATATCCCGCACCCCTCACTGTAACACACTGATATATCCCACACCCCTCACTGTAACACTCTGATATACCCCACACCCCTCACTGCAACATTCTGATATACCCCACACCCCTCACTGTAACACTCTGATATACCCCACACCCCTCACTGTAACACTCTGATATACCCCACACCCCTCACTGTAACACTCTGATATACCCCACACCCCTCACTGTAACACTCTGATATACCCCACACCCCTCACTGTAACATTCTAATATACCCCACACCACTCACTGTAACACTCTGATATACCCCACACCCCTCACTGTAACACTCTGATATACCCCACACCCCTCACTGTAACACTCTGATATACCCCACACCCCTCACTGTAACACACAGATATACCCCACACCCCTCACTGTAACACTCTGATATACCCCACACCCCTCACTGTAACACTCTGATATACCCCACACCCTCACTGTAACATTCTCTGATATACCCCACACCCCTCACTGTAACACTCTGATATACCCCACACCCCTCACTGTAACACTCTGATATACCCCACACCCTCAGTGTAACATTCTCTGATATACCCCACACCCCTCACTGTAACACTCTGATATACCCCACACCCTCAGTGTAACACTCTCTGATATACCCCACACCCTCAGTGTAACACTCTCTGATATACCCCACACCCCTCACTGTAACACTCTGATATCCCCCACACCCTCAGTGTAACACTCTCTGATATACCCCACACCCTAAGTGTAACACTCTCTGATATACCCCACACCCCTCACTATAACACTCTGATATACCCCACACCCCTCACTGTAGCACTCTGATATACCCCACACCCCTCACTGTAACACTCTGATATATCCCAAACCACTCACTGTAATACTCTGATATACCCCACACCCCTCACTGTAACATTCTGATATATCCCACACCCCTCACTGTAACACTCTGATATACCCCACACCCCTCACTGTAACATTCTGATATACCCCACACCCCTCACTGTAACACTCTGATATATCCCACACCACTCACTGTAACACTCCGATATACCCCACACCCCTCACTGTAACACTCTGATATACCCCACACCCTCAGTGTAACATTCTCTGATATACCCCACACCCCTCACTGTAACACTCTGATATACCCCACACCCTCAGTGTAACACTCTCTGATATACCCCACACCCTCAGTGTAACACTCTGTGATATACCCCACACCCCTCACAGTAACACTCTCTGATATACCCCATACCCCTCACTATAACACTCTGATATACCCCACACCCCTCACTGTAGCACTCTGATATACCCCACACACTCAGTGTAACACTCTGATATACCCCACACCCCTCACTGTAACATTCTGATATATCCCACAACCCTCACTGTAACACTCTGATATATCCCACACCACTCACTGTAATACTCTGATATACCCCACACCCCTCACTGTAACACTCTGATATACCCCACACCCCTCACTGTAACACTCTGATATACCCCACACCCCTCACTGTAACACACTGATATACCCCACACCCCTCACTGTAACACTCTGATATACCCCACACCCCTCACTGTAACACACTGATATACCCCACACCCCTCACTGTAACACACTGATATATCCTACACCCCTCACTGTAACACTCTGATATACCCCACACCCCTCACTGTAACACTCTGATATACCCCACACCCCTCACTGTAACACACTGATATACCCCACACCCCTCACTGTAACACTCTGATACACCCCACACCCCTCACTGTAGCACTCTGATATACCCCACACCCCTCACTGTAACACTCTGATATACCCCACACCCCTCACTATAACACTCTGATATACCCCACACCCCTCTCTGTAACTCTGTTATTTTTTACAGTTCCTCTTATTAAACAACAACGATTGTTTGTATTATCTGTTCTTATAAGTTTCTGTTAGCACCGTACTGGTCCAGTGGAAGAGGTTGGCTGTGATCAATATAAGATAGTCACCAATAAATCCAATCGGGAATTCAGGAGAAACTTCTTTACCCAGAGAGTGGTGAGAATGTGGAACTCACTCCCACATGGAGTAGTTGAGGTGAATAGTGTAGATACATTTAAGGGGAAGCTCGATAAACACATGAGGGAGAAAGGAATAGCAGGAGATGCTGATAGGGTGAGATGAAGTCGGGAGGGAGGAGGCTCGAGTGGAGCATAAACACTGGCATAGACCAGTTGGGCCGAATGGCCTGTTTCTGTGCTGTAAACTTGATGTGATTTGATGTAAATTTGAACATGTGACCTTGCGATGAGCCCTGGGACCATCACCAGGGGTAATAAATTATCCCGGGACTTGCCAATGATCGTCTCCCGCCAGTGTTGGAAAACACGACAATATCTTTAAATAAACTGCGGTAATGAGACACACAGAACTGTTATTAAACTGTTATGAAAACTCATTTGGTCTCTTACCTGTTATTCATGAATTTTTCAGACATGTTTTTCAATTGTGTTCCAGCACCTGATACACACAGGCCGTCCAGTACGAGACGGGAGTGAATCGTTCCCTTTTACCCAGGGTGCATGGCCGCGGGTTGGCAGGAAGCAGGATTGGGGTCTCTGCCGGCTGTGTGTTGACTCGCAGTTCCCTGCAGTGTGATCACCCAGCCCAACACCTGGACTAAACCAGAAACAGCTGTTCAATGATCCTATCCTGTACAGGTTAAGGTCAGAGGTCATGATCACATGGAATTGAGAAACATTACATAGAATTTCATAGAATCTATATCATAGAATCTCCCCTATCATGGACTCTCCCCACCCATTTAATCTCCTCCCACTCCCCATATACACTCTCCCCTATCATGGACTCTCCCCACCCATTTAATCTCCTTCCACAGCCCATGTACACTCTCCCCTATCATGGACTCTCTCCACCCATTTAATCTCCTCCCACAGCCCATGTACACTCTCCCCTATCATGGACTCTCCCCACCCATTTAATCTCCTCCCACAGCCCATGTACACTCTCCCCTATCATGGACTCTCCCCACCCATTTAATCTCCTCCCACAGCCCATGTACACTCTCCCCTATCATGGACTCTCCCCACCCATTTAATCTCCTCCCACAGCCCATGTACACTCTCCCCTATCATGGACTCTCCCCACCCATTTAATCTCCTCCCACAGCCCATGTACACTCTCCCCTATCATGGACTCTCCCCACCCATTTAATCTCCTCCCACAGCCCATGTACACTCTCCTCTATCATGGACTCTCCCCACCCATTTAATCTCCTCCCACAGCCCATGTACACTCTCCCCTATCATGGACTCTACCCACCCATTTAATCTCCTCCCACAGCCCATGTACACTCTCCCCTATCATAGACTCTACCCACCCATTTAATCTCCTCCCACTCCCCATGTACACTCTCCCCTATCATGGACTCTCCCCACCCATTTAATCTCCTCCCACAGCCCATGTACACTCTCCCCTATCATGGACTCTCCCCACCCATTTAATCTCCTCCCACAGCCCATGTACACTCTCCCCTATCATGGACTCTCCCCACCCATTTAATCTCCTCCCACAGCCCATGTACACTCTCCCCTATCATGGACTCTCCCCACCCATTTAATCTCCTCCCACAGCCCATGTACACTCTCCCCTATCATAGACTCTCCCCACCCATTTAATCTCCTCCCACAGCCCATGTACACTCTCCCCTATCATGGACTCTCCCCACCCATTTAATCTCCTCCCACAGTCCATGTACACTCTCCCCTATCATGGACTCTCCCCACCCATTTAATCTCCTCCCACAGCCCATGTACACTCTCCCCTATCATGGACTCTCCCCACCCATTTAATCTCCTCCCACAGCCCATGTACACTCTCCCCTATCATAGACTCTCCCCACCCATTTAATCTCCTCCCACAGCCCATGTACACTCTCCCCTATCATGGACTCTCCCCACCCATTTAATCTCCTCCCACAGCCCATGTACACTCTCCCCTATCATGGACTCTCCCCACCCATTTAATCTCCTCCCACAGCCCATGTACACTCTCCCCTATCATGGACTCTCCCCACCCATTTAATCTCCTCCCACAGCCCATGTACACTCTCCCCTATCATAGACTCTCCCCACCCATTTAATCTCCTCCCACAGCCCATGTACACTCTCCCCTATCATGGACTCTCCCCACCCATTTAATCTCCTCCCACAGTCCATGTACACTCTCCCCTATCATGGACTCTCCCCACCCATTTAATCTCCTCCCACAGCCCATGTACACTCTCCCCTATCATGGACTCTCCCCACCCATTTAATCTCCTCCCACAGCCCATGTACACTCTCCCCTATCATAGACTCTCCCCACCCATTTAATCTCCTCCCACAGCCCATGCACACTCTCCCCTATCATGGACTCTCCCCACCCATTTAATCTCCTCCCACAGCCCATGTACACTCTCCCTTTCATAGACTCTCCCCACCCATTTAATCTCCCCCCACACCCCATGTACACTCTCCCCTATCATGGACTCTCCCCACCCATTTAATCTCCTCCCACAGCCCATGTACACTCTCCCCGATCATGGACTCTCCCCACCCATTTAATCTCCTCCCACTCCCCATGTGCACTCTCCCCTATCATGGACTCTCCCCACCCATTTAATCTCCTCCCACAGCCCATGTACACTCTCCCCGATCATGGACTCTCCCCACCCATTTAATCTCCTCCCACTCCCCATGTGCACTCTCCCCTATCATAGACTCTCCCCACCCATTTAATCTCCTCCCACACCCCATGTACACTCTCCCCTATCATGGACTCTACCCACCCATTTGATATATGTTGTGCTATTACCATATCTGTTTGTTTTATTCCTGTTTGATGAATTTGTTTTGCCGTTCAAGCCTAAGTCAAAATCCAACATTATTCCACCTTCTGAAGACAAAATTACATGTCAGTGCACGTGAAGCCGACATGAGGGAGCTCGCACTTACATATGGGATCAATCTGAGATTCTGACGACCAAGAGAGATGTCTAGAGTACAAAAGAGAAATGAAACCCCAAACTGTAACACCTACCTCCTGCACTTCCAGTGGGCTTTCTTTACCATAGTCACAATCCGATTTGTTGCTGGACAACGAATGGATAATGGCTCGTGGGAACATAGGAAAAGGAGGAGGCCATTCAGCCCCTCGAGCCTGTCCAGCCATTCTATTAGATCATGGCTGATCTGTATCTTAACTCCACCTCCCCGCCTTTTTACGTAACCCTTAATACCCTCGCCTAACTCTCGATCTCAGTCTTGAAATTTTCAATTGACCCCCAGCCTCATCAGCATTTTTGGGGGGAAAAAGTTCCAGATTTTCACTCCCCTTTGTGTGACCCTTCCTGACATCACCCCTGAACGGCCTGGCTCTAATTTGAAGGTTATGCCCCCCTTGTTCTGGACTCTCCCACCAGAGGAAATAGTTTCTCTCCATCTACCCTATCAAATCATTTAATCATCTTAAACACCTCAATTAGATCACTAGAGGTACTTGATCACTCCAGTTATTTAACCATTTTCCACTCTGGCCAGAATATGTAACGCAGTCGATGAAGTACCAAGGATTTATTTTATTTTTCACCTGATGTGGTTTTAATATTCATTCTCATGATGTGGGCATTGTTGGCAAGGCTGGCATTTATTGCCCATTTCCAGTTGCCCTTGTTTGATACAACTGATTGGCTTGCTAGGCTTCTCAGAGGCTGGGTATTCTGCGGCGAGTGACTCACCTCCTGACTCCCCAAAGCCTTTCCACCATCTACAAGGCACAAGTCAGGAGTGTGATGGAATACTCTCCACTTGCCTGGATGAGTGCAGCTCCAACAACACTCAAGAAGCTCGACACCATCCAGGACAAAGCAGCCCGCTTGATTGGCACCCCATCCACCAACCTAAACATTCACTCCCTTCACCACCGGCGCATCATAAGAACATAAGAAATTGGAGCAGGAGTAGGCCATTCGGCCCCTCGAGCCTGCTCCGCCATTCAATCAGATCATGGCTGATCTTCGACCTCAACTCCACTTTCCCGCCCAATCCCCATATCCCTTGATTCCCCGAGAGTCCAAAAATCTATCGATCTCAGCCTTGAATATACTCAATGACTCAGCATCCACAGTCCTCTGGGGTAGAGAATTCCAAAGATTCACAACCCTCTGCATGAAGAAATTCCTCCTCATCTCAGTCTTGAATGGCCGACCCCCTATCCTGAGATTATGCCCTCTAGTTCTAGACTCTCCAGCCGGGGGAAACAATCTCTCAGCCTCCACCCTGTGAAGCCCCCTCAGAATCTTATATGTTTCAATGAGATCACCTCCCATTCTTCTAAACTCCAGAGAGTATCGGCCCATTCTACTCAATCTCTCCTCATAGGACAACCCTCTCATTCCAGGAATTAATCTAATGAACCTTCGTTGCACCACCTCTAAGGCAAGTATATCCTTCCTTAGATAAGGAGACCAGAACTGTACCCGTCGTGGCTGCAGTATGTACCATCCACAGGATGCACTGCAGCAACTCCCCAAGGCTTCTTCAACAGCACCTCCCAAACCCACGACCTCTACCACCTAGAAGGACAAGAGCAGCAGGCGCATGGGAACAACACCACCTGCACGTTCCCCTCCAAGTCACACACCATCCCGACTTGGAAATATATCGTCATTCCTTCATCGTCGGTGGATGACCTCAGCTCATTACTGGATCAAAGGTGAATTAAACTCATCGCTCCCAGCACGAGACTGAAGCTTTAATTTCCTCTCTACACTATTTTTAGCAGTCTGGTTAACTATTAACTTTTTGTTTGCGCTGCTTTATCACATTCATTTTAACAATAACAGACTAATCAGCAAACTAAAAATAGCAAAACAGGAAATTAAATTATTGGTAAGGAGGTGACACCAGCAGCTCTCTCTCCAGACCTCAGTCTCTCTCCCCTCTCCGAACCCCTCTCCCTCCAGACCTCAGTCTCTCTCCCCTCTCCGAACCCCTCTCCCCAGTATCTCAGTCTCTCTCCCCTCTCCGAACCCCTCTCCCCAGTATCTCAGTCTCTCTCCCCTCTCCGAACCCCTCTCCCCAGTATCTCAGTCTCTCTCCAGACCTCAGTCTCTCTCCCCTCTCCGAACCCCTCTCCCCAGTATCTCAGTCTCTCTCCAGACCTCAGTCTCTCTCCCCTCTCCGAACCCCTCTCCCCAGTATCACAGTCTCTCTCCCCTCTCCGAACCTCTCTCCCCAGTATCTCAGTCTCTCTCCCCTCTCCCCAGTATCTCATTCTCTCTCCAGTATCTCAGTCTATCCCCAGTATCTCCGAGCCCCCCTCCCCAGTATCTCCGAGCCCCTCTCCCAGTATCTCCAAGCCTCCCTCCCCAGCAACTCTGAGCCCCTCTCTCCAGTATCTCCGAGCCCCTCTCCCAGTGTCTCAGTCTTTCTCTCCAGTATCTCAGTCTCTCTCCACTCTCCGAGCCCCTCTCCCCAGTATCTCAGTCTCTTTCCAGTATCTCAGTTTATCTCCCCGGTATCTCAGTCTCTCTCCTCAGTATCTCGATCTCTCTCCCCAGTATCTCAGTTTATCTCCCCGGTATCTCAGTCTCTCTCCACTCTCCGAGCCCCTCTCCCCAGTATCTCAGTCTCTTTCCAGTATCTCAGTTTATCTCCCCGGTATCTCAGTCTCTCTCCTCAGTATCTCGATCTCTCTCCCCAGTATCTCCGAGCCCCTTTCCCAAAGGACAAAGAGATTGATTAAGAGGGGAAAAATAGAGTATGAGAGTAAACGAGCAGGGAACATAAAAACTGACTGTAAAAGCTTCTGTAAATACGTCAAGAGAAAAAGATTAGTGAAGACAAATGTAGGTCCTTTACAGTCAGAAATGGAGGAAATTATAATGGGGAACAAAGAAATGGCAGAACAATTAAACACATACTTTGGTTCTGTCTTCACAAAGGAGGACACAAATAACCTGCCAGAAATGTTAGGGAACCCAAGGGTCTGGTGAGAGGGAGGAACTGAAGGAAACCAGTATCAGTAAAAAAAAATAGTGCTCGGGAAATTAGGACCATAGGAACAGGAGTAGGCCATTCAGATCCTCGTGCCTACTCCGCCATTTGATAAGATCATGGCTGATCTGTGATCTAACTCCATATACCTGCCTTCGGCCCATATCCCTTAATACCTTTGGTTGCCAAAAAGCTATCTATCTCAGATTTAAATTCAGCAATTGAGCTAGTATCAATTGCCGTTTGCGGAAGAGAGTTCCAAACTTCTACCACCCTTTGTGTGTAGAAATGTTTTCTAATCTCGCTCCTGAAAGGTCTGGCTCTAATTTTTAGACTGTGCCCCCTACTCCTAGAATCCCCAACCAGCGGAAATAGTTTCTCTCTATCCACCCTATCTGTTCCCCCTAATATCTTATAAACTTCGATCAGATCACCCCTCAACCTTCTAAACTCTAGAGAATACAACCCCAATTTGTGTAATCTCTCCTCGTAACTTAACCCTTGAAGTCCGGGTATCATTCTAGTAAACCTACGCTGCACTCCCTCCAAGGCCAATATGTCCTTCCGAAGGTGCAGTGCCCAGAACTGCTCACAGTACTCCAGGTGCGGTCTAACCAGGGTTTTGTATAGCTGCAGCATAACTTCTGCCCCCTTGTGCTCTAGTCCTCTAGATATAAAGGCCAGCATTCCATTAGCCTTCTTGATTATTTTCTGCACCTGTTCATGACACTTCAATGATCTATGTACCTGAACCCCTAAGTCCCTTTGGACATCCACTGTTTTTAACTTTTTACCATTTAGAAAGTACCCTGTTCTATCCTTTTTTGATCCAAAGTGGATGACCTCACATTTGTCTACATTGAATTCCATTTGCCACAGTTTTGCCCATTCACCTAATCTATCAATGTCGCTTTGTAATTTTATGTTTTCATCTACACTGCTTACAATGCCACCAATCTTTGTGTCATCGGCAAACTTAGATATGAGAATTTCTATGCCTTCATCTAAGTCATTAATAAATATTGTGAATAATTGAGGCCCCAAGACAGATCCCTGCGGGACTCCACTAGTCACATCCTGCCAATGTGAGTACCTATCCATTATCCCGACTCTCTGTCGCCTTTCGCTCAGCCAACTTCCTAACCAAGTCCGTACTTTTCCCTCGATTCCATGCGCTTCTATCTTAGTGAACAGTCTCTTATGTGGGACCTTATCAAATGCCTTCTGGAAGTCCATATAAATAACATCCATTGACATTCCCCTGTCCACTACTTTAGTCACCTCTTCAAAAAATTCAGTCAGGTTTGTCAGGCACGACCTACCTTTCACAAATCCATGCTGGCTCTCTCTGATTAACTGAAAATTCTCGAGGTGTTCAGTCACCCTATCCTTAATTATAGACTCCAGCATTTTCCCCACAACAGATGTTAGGGTAAATGGGGCTAAAGGCTGACATATCCCCAGGGCCTGATAATCTACATCCCAGAGTACTAAAGGAAGTGGCCCTGGAAATAGTGGATGCATTGGTGATCATCTTCCAAAATTCCATAGACTCTGGAACAGTTCCTACAGATTGGAGGGTGGCAAATGGAACCCCACTATTTAAAAAAGGAGGGAGAGAAAAAACAGGGAATTACAGACCAGTTAGCCTAACATCAGTAGTGGGGAAAATGCTAGAGTCTATTATAAAAGATATGATAACAGAACACTTGGAGGACATTAACGGGATTGGACAAAGTCAGCATGGGTTTATGAAAGGGAAATCATGCTTAACAAATCTACTGGAGTTTTTTGAGGATGTAACTAGTAGAATAGATAGGGGAGAACCAGTGGATGTGGTGTATTTGGATTTTCAGAAGGCTTTTGATAAGGTCCCACACAAGAGGTTAGTGTGCAAAATTAAAGCACATGGGATTGGGGGGAATATACTGGCATGGATTGAAAATTGGTTGACAGACAGGAAACAGAGAGTAGGAATAAACGGGTCTTTTTCCGGGTGGCAGGCAGTGACTGGTGAGGTACCGCAGGGATCAGTGCTTGGGCCCCAGCTATTCACAATATATATCAATGATTTGGATGAGGGAACTAAATGTAACATTTCCAAGTTTGCAGACGACACAAAGCTGGGGTGGAATGTGAGCTGTGAGGAGGATGCAAAGAGGCTCCAATGTGATTTAGGTAAGTTGGGTGAGTGGGCAAGAACATGGCAGATGCAGTATAACGTGGATAAATGTGAGGTTATCCACTTTGGTTGTAAAAACAGAAAGGCAGATTATTATCTGAATGGTGATAAATTGGGAAAAGGGGAGGTGCAACGAGACCTGGGTGTCCTTGTACACCAGTCGCTGAAAGCGAGCATTCAGGTGCAGCAAGCAGTTAGGAAGGCGAATGGTATGTTGGCCTTCATTGCAAGAGGATTTGAGTACAGGAGCAGGGATGTCTTACTGCAGTTATACAAGGCCTTGGTGAGACCACACCTGGAATATTGTGTGAAGTTTTGGTCTCCTTATCTGAGGAAGGATGTCCTTGCCATGGAGGGAGTGCAACGAAGGTTTACCAGACTGATTCCTGGGATGGCAGGACTGACATATGAGGAGAGATTGGGTCGACTTGGCCTATATTCACTAGAGTTTAGAAGAATGAAAGGATCTCATCGAAACATATAAAATTCTAACAGGACTAGACAGACGAGATGCAGGGAGGATGTTCCCGATGGCTGGGGAGTCCAGAACCAGGGGTCACAGTCTCAGGATACGGGATATGCCATTTAGAACAGAGATGAGGAGAAATTTCTTCACTCAGAGGGTGGTGAACCTGTGGAATTCTCTACCACAGAAGGCAGTGGAGGCCAAGTCATTAGATGTATTCAAGAAGGAGATAGATATATTTCTTAATGCTAAAGGGATCAAGGGATATGGGGAAAAAGCGAGAACAGGGTACTGAGTTAGACGATCAGCCATGATCATTTTGAATGGCGGAGCAGGCCCGAAGGGCCGAATGGCCTACTCTTGCTCCTATTTTCTATGTTTCTATGTTTCTATGTATCTCCAAGCCCCTCTCCCAGTATCTCAATCTCTTTCTTCAGTATCTCCGAGCCCCTCTGCCCAGTCTCTCCGACCCCCTCTCCCCAGTATCTCTGAGCCCCTTTCCCCAGCATCTCCAAGCCCCTCTTCCAGTATCTCCGAGCCCCTTCCCCCAGTATCTCCGAGCCCCTCTCCCCAGTATCTCCGAGCCCCTCTCCCCAGTATCTCCGAGCCCCTCTCCCCAGTATCTCCAAGCCCCTCTTCCAGTATCTCCGAGCCCCTTCCCCCATATCTCCGAGCCCCTCTCCCCAGTATCTCCGAGCCCCTCTCCCCAGTATCTCCTAGCCCCTCTCCCCAGTATCTCCGAGCCCCTCTCCCCAGTATCTCCAAGCCCCTCTCCCCAGTATCTCCGAGCCCCTCTCCCCAGTATCTCCAAGCCCCTCTCCCCAGTATCTCCAAGCCCCTCTTCCAGTATCTCCGAGCCCCTTCCCCCATATCTCCGAGCCCCTCTCCCCAGTATCTCCGAGCCCCTCTCCCCACTATCTCCAAGCCCCTCTTCCAATATCTCCGAGCCCCTTCCCCCAGTATCTCCGAGCCCCTCTCCCCAGTATCTCCGAGCCCCTCTCCCCAGTATCTCCGAGCCCCTCTCCCCAGTATCTCCGAGCCCCTCTCCCCAGTATCTCCGAGCCCCTCTCCCCAGTATCTCCGAGCCCCTCTCCCCAGTGTCTCTGAGCCTCTCTCTGGCCTGAACACTGTCCAATAAATTCACACCTCAGGTCCACCCTTGTGTTGAAACCTGTTCTCGTTCCACACGTGGCCTCCAGTTTTCCATCTCTCCCGTTTTCTCTCTCTTCCCCGTGCCTCTCCCTCTCTCCCCCGTTTTCACACCCCTCTTGTCTCTTAAACATCTTAATGTTTTCAGTCCATTCCTCGTCTGATTATTACCACTCCTGATTCCTCGCTGCGTTGGTCTGCCCTGTTTCCCCCGCTCCCCTTTCTCTGGTTGTATTGAGATACCTGCCTCTTATTTTCCACGTCATCTGTCTGTTCTCTCTGACTGTCCTGCTGAGCACTGCCTGATCTGGTCCATTCACTGTGGAGCTGCTGCTCCCTCTGGGACACAACGGAACATCACAAATTAAATAGAAAATTCCTCTAACTTTGCCTCTCATTTTTCCTTTCCCCGATTGTCCTGTAAAATGTCAAAGGGATTCGATAGGGTAGATAGAGAGAAACTATTTCCTCAGGTTGGGGAGTCCAGAACAAGGGGGCACAATCTTAAAATTAGAGCTAGGCCGTTCAGGGGTGAAATCAGGAAGCTCTTTTCACAAAAAGGGGAGGGTGGAAATCTGGAACGTTCTCTCCTAAAAGGTTGTAGCTGCTGGGGGTCAATTGGAGCTTTCAAGGCTGAGATCGATGGATTTTTGTTGGGTAAGGGTATCGAGGGATATGGAGGGAAGGGGGGTAAATGGAGTTGAGGTACAGGTCAGCCGGGATCTATTTGAGTGCCGGACAGGCTCGAGGGGCTGAATGGCCTCCTCCTGTTCCTATGTTCCTGCTCTGCAGGGCTCAAATCCCATCCAGAGCGACAAAATGAAAGTCTCCTCTGTCCAACGACTGGAAGTTGCTGGACTAAGGGGAAAGAGCAGGGGAGTGGGACTAATTGGATAGCTCTTTCAAAGAGCCGGCACAGGAACGATGGGCCGAATGGCCTCCTTCTGTGCTGTAAGATTGTATGATTCAAAGTCTTTTCTGGTTGTCTAATCCGGAGGTGACAATGTGTGAGCATAAACTGGGCTTGTGTTCCCTTGAATATAGAAGATTAAGGGGTGATCTAATTGAGGTGTTTGAGATGATTAAAGGATTTGATAGGGTAGATAGAGAGAAACTATTTCCTCTGGTGGGAGTGTCCAGAACAAGGGAGCATAACCTTAAAATTCCTATGTATGGAACGTTGGCCGAGTGGGACTGATACTCACCCACTGGCCAACTTTACAGACGCACTTTCAATGACAGACCCAGGCCTGACCCCTTGGTTCTGCTCCCACACCAAGGGGCAAACTACTGGGTTTGTTTTGAGCAGGTGTGGGAAAGCTTCGGGTCAGAGCTGTTGAGTCGCAGAGGTGGAAACACATCAAGGCACAGAAAACATAGAAACATAGGAACTGGAGGAGGCCATTCAGCCCCTCGAGCCTGTTCCGCCATTCAATGAGATCATGGCTGATCTGTGACCTAACTCCATATACCCGCCTTAGCCCCATATCCCTTAATACCTTTGGTTAACAAAAATCTATCAATCTCAGATTTAAAATTAACAATTGAGCGAGCATCAACTGCCGTTTGCGGAGGAGAGTTCCAAACTCCTCCCACCCTTTGCGTGTAGAAGTGTTTCCTAACTTCACTCCTGAAAGTCCTGGCTCTAATTTTTAGGCTATGTCCCCTCGTCCTACACTCCCCAACCAGCGGAAATAGTTTCTCTCTATCCACCCCATCAGTTCCCCTTAATATCTTGAAAACTTAGTTAGTCTTGTAGAATTGAGGTGTATGAACCCAATCAGCCAATCGTTACTGTGTTGGTCCTTTGCCAGATCTCGCTACACCAATCTCATCTTCCTGCTCTTTCCTCATACCCTTCAATAATCTTCCACTCAAAGGGCTTAAATTTCCCGCGTGGGGGCATCCCCGAAAATAGACCTGGAAATGCTCCTTTTCCCAAGCCCATTCTCCCAATCTCAAGATACATCCAAAATCCCCACCAATCTAATTAGAATACGCCCAGCGTAGAAATGGGCGTAAATCAGCATAAACAATCGAGGCCCGAGGATACCCGAACCCAATCTATCGATCTCAGTCTGGAAAGCTCCAATTGACCCCCAGCATCTACAGCCTGTTTGGGGGAGAGAGTTCCAGGTTTCCACTCCCCTTTGTGTGAAGAAGTGCTTCCTGACATCACCCCTGAACGGCCTGGCTCTAATTTTAAGGTTATGCCCCCCTTGTTCTGGACTCTCCCACCAGAGGAAATCGTTTCTCTCTATCTACCCCATCAAATCCTTTAATCATCTTAAACACTTCAATTAGATCACCCCTTAATCTTCTATATTCAAGGGAATACAAGCCCAGTTTATGCAACCTGTCCTCATAATTTAACCCTTTTAGCCCCGGTATCATTCTGGTGAATCTGCGCTGCATCCCCTCCAAGACCAATCTATCCTTCCTGAGGGGCGGTGCCCAGAACTGGACCCAGTATCTCCAGATGGGATCTGACCAGAGCTCTGGACACTGAAACATCACCTCCTCCCCATTGTATTCCAGCCCTCTTGAAGCGAACATCCATTTCCGTGGGGCAAGTGGGTGAGATACCAGTAAGGGCAGATCTCTTGTGCCCATCTGCCCCCATGTGGCCACACGGTCGAGACCCCGGCCTCCCGTGGGGTGGGGTGGGGAGTGTAGAGACCCCCCCTCCAGTTGCTCCTCAGCTCACTCTGCAAGGGGGGGCTCGGGGACAATTCTTTTCCAGCTCAGCTGCCGTCTGAGGGTCGAGATCGGGAGGTCATCCTCCACCCCCAGTGAGGCCAACTGGCACCCATTCCGAGGCTGGTGCTCCTCATCTCTCTCAGTCTCCAGGAATACGCCGGACCCCTTCTGAGCTGGGGGAAGTGGGAATTCCCAGACTCTGGGAAAAGGCTGATCTGGGAGAATATGGGAATTCCCAGCCTCTGGGAAAAGGCTGATCTGGGAGAATATGGGAATTCCCAGCCTCTGGGAAAAGGCTGAGTTGGGGGAAGTGGGAATTCCCAGCCTCTGGGAAAAGGCTGAGTTGGGGGAAGTGGGAATTCCCAGCCTCCGGGAATACGTTGAGTTGGGGGAAGTGGGAATTCTCAGCTTCCAAATATATGCTGAGCTGGGAGAAAACGGGAACTCCCAGCCTCTAGAAATAGGCTGAACTGGGAGAAAGTGGGAATTCCCAGTCTCAGGAAATGTACTGAGCTGGGGGAAGTGGGAATTCCCAACCTCCGGGAATACACTGAGTTGGAGGATAATGGGAAATCCCGGCTTCAGGAATACACTAAAGTGGGGGGAAACGGGAACTCCCAATTTCAGGAATATGCTGAGCTGTGGGAAAATGGGACTTCCAACCTCCGGGAATAGACTGAGCTGAAGGAAAATGGGAATTTCCAGCATCAGGAATATGCTGAGTTGGGGAAAAATGGGAATTCCCAACTTCAGGAATCCCCTGACCCCATGCTCCAACCCCTTGGCACCACTGACTTTGTACAGCTGATTGTCTACACTCCAAAGACTTTTTGTGGGTTGGAGTTACTACCAATCCCCCCTCCCCTCCCCACACACACATTACCTTCCGTAACTAAATTTGTTTTTGTTGATTCTCGGGATGTAGGCGGCGCTGGCAAGGCCGAATTTATTGCCCGTCCCTGATTGTCCCCGAGGGAAATCTAGATTCAACAATGGAGGGTGGGACTGGAGTCACCCACAGGCCAGACCTAGGTCAGGAATGGCAGGTTCCCAGTAGGATTTTTACAACAATCTGACAGATCTCACGGTTATTTTGTGAGGTTCCGGCTTCACCAGATTTTCAAAAATTGAACTTGCCGGGCGGGGTGGGATTTGAACTCACGACCTCGGACGCCGCCTGTCCAGTACCGAAAGTCACCACTAGGCTGCCGTATTAATCTGGACATTAGGCTGTAAAGGCTGCATCCAACCAGCAGGTGGCAGCACGGCACCATCTACAAATGGAAAATCGCCAGGTGTGACTGGACTTGCACCTTGTCACATCCTGAGGGGGAGGGTGGGTGGGTGAGGGGGGTGATGATTAACTCTGTCGCCCACCCTGTTCACCCTGGATAAGGGGGGGCGGTGGGAAGTGGACAGTTGAAAATTAAATATTAAATCGCCCGAGACTCAGGTCGATTGGAGTATCCCAGTTGTAACTTCCAGCGCGCGCTCCGCCCCGGAGGTACTCGGCCGAGAGAGGCCGGACCAGCCATCCATCCTTAAAGGGACCCCCACCCCGGAATTTCCCGTTTCTCCCCCCTCCGGATCGGCAAGCCAGCACTAACAAGGCCTGAATAAAAACGGTTCAAGCCTCACGCGGCCCGGTATCGGCCGAGTGGCCGCGATCGAAAGGCCCCGACGCTAAAGGTCAGCTCCCCCTCCCCCGAGAACGGTCCCAAAGTGCTCTGCGGCCAACCAACAACCTTTGAGGGTCAGGTTACTGTTGCTCTGTCGGCAAGTGCGCACAGCAAACCCTGAAGCAAATCAGGTGAAGGGCCGCACTGTGTTTCCGTTGGTGATGTCGGAGGGACAACAAAAGAACGTCCCGCTTTACCACCAGATCGTCGACATTCACCCAAACACCAGACGGGGCCTCGGTTTAACATCTCACCCAAAAGACGGCACCTCCAACAGTGCAGCAGCCCCTCAGTACCACACTGGGAGCGTCAGCCTGGATTTTATACTCAACTCTCTAGAGTGGGACTTGAACTTTCGAACTCAAAGGCAAGAGTGCTGCCCACCAAGCCATGGCTGACAGAGTGCAGCTAGGCCTACTCTCATATCTGTCAAGAGGAGAAACTCATCTGTGTCGTAGTTAGACCACAGACTAAGTTAAAGTTACTCTATCAAAACCCCTCATGATTTTGATCACCTCTATTCCTCTCTGCTCCAAGGAGAACAATCGCAGCTTCTCCAAGCAACTGGGCCTGCGGCAGGTGGTGAGCGAACCAACACGAGGGAAAAACTTACTTGACCTCTTCCTCACCAATCTACCTGTCGCAGATGCATCTATCCATGACAGTATTGGTAGGAGTGACCACCGCACAGTCCTCGTGGAGATGAAGTCCCGTCTTCGCACTGAGGACACCATCCAACGTGTTGTGTGGCACTACCACCGTGCTAAACGGGATAGATTCAGAACAGATCTAGCAGCTCAAAACTGGGCATCCATGAGGCGCTGTGGGCCATCAGCAGCAGCAGAATTGTATTCCAGCACAATCTGTAACCTCATGGCCCGGCATATTCCTCACTCTACCATTACCAACAAACCAGGGGATCAACCCTGGTTCAATGAGGAGTGTAGAAGAGCATGCCAGGAGCAGCACCAGGCGTACCTAAAAATGAGGTGCCAACCTGGTGAAGCGACAACACAGGACTACATGCATGCTAAACAGCGGAAGCAACATGCTATAGACAGAACTAAGCGATTCCACAACCAACGGATCAGATCGAAGCTCTGCAGTCCTGCCACATCCAGTCGTGAATTGAGGTGGACAATTAAACAACTAACGGGAGGAGGAGGCTCCGTGAACATCCCCATTCTCAATGATGGCGGAGTCCTGCACATGAGTGCAAAAGACAAGGCTGAAGCGTTTGCAACCATCTTCAGCCAAAAGTGCCGAGTGGATGATCCATCTCAGCCTCCTCCCGATATCCCCACCATCACAGAAGCCAGTCTTCAGCCAATTCGATTCACTCCACGTGATATCAAGAAACGGCTGAGTGCACTGGATACAGCAAAGGCTATGGGTCCCGACAACATCCCGGCTGTAGTGCTGAAGACTTGTGCTCCAGAACTAGCTGCGCCTCTAGCCAAGCTGTTCCAGTACAGCTACAACACTGGCATCTACCCGACAATGTGGAAAACTGCCCAGGTATGTCCTGTCCACAAAAAGCAGGACAAATCCAATCCGGCCAATTACCGCCCCATCAGTCTACTCTCAACCATCAGCAAAGTGATGGAAGGTGTCGTCGACAGTGCTATCAAGCGGCACTTACTCACCAATAACCTGCTCACCGATGCTCAGTTTGGGTTCCGCCAGGACCACTCGGCTCCAGACCTCATTACAGCCTTGGTCCAAACATGGACAAAAGAGCTGAATTCCAGAGGTGAGGTGAGAGTGACTGCCCTTGACATCAAGGCAGCATTTGACCGAGTGTGGCACCAAGGAGCCCGAGTAAAATTGAAGTCAATGGGAATCAGGGGGAAAACTCTCCAGTGGCTGGAGTCATACCTAGCACAAAGGAAGATGGTAGTGGTTGTTGGAGGCCAATCATCTCACCCCCAGGACATTGCTGCAGGAGTTCCTCAGGGCAGTGTCCTAGGCCCAACCATCTTCAGCTGCTTCATCAATGACCTTCCCTCCATCATAAGGTCAGAAATGGGGATGTTCGCTGATGATTGCAGTGTTCAGTTCCATTTGCAATCCCTCAGATAATGAAGCAGTCCGAGCCCGCATGCAGCAAGACCTGGACAACATCCAGGCTTGGGCTGATAAGTGGCAAGTAACATTCACGCCAGATAAGTGCCAGGCAATGATCATCTCCAACAAGAGAGAATCTAACCACCTCCCCTTGACATTCAACGGCATTACCATCGACGAATCCCCCACCATCAACATCCTGGGGGTCACCATTGACCAGAAACTTAACTGGACCAGCCATATAAATACTGTGGCTACAAGAGCAAGTCAGAGGCTGGGTATTCTGCGGCGAGTGACTCACCTCCTGACTCCCCAAAGCCTTTCCACCATCTACAAGGCACAAGTCAGGAATCTGATGGAATACTCTCCACTTGCCTGGATGAGTGCAGCTCCAACAACACTCAAGAAGCTCGACACCATCCAGGACAAAGCAGCCAGCTTGATTGGCACCCCATCCACCACCCGAAACATTCACTCCCTTCTTCACCGGTGCACAGTGGCTGCAGTGTGTACCATCCACAGGATGCACTGCAGCAACTCGCCAAGGCTTCTTCGACAGCACCTCCCAAACCCACGACCTCTACCACCTGGAAGGACAAGAGCAGCAGGTACATGGGAACAACACCACCTGCACGTTCCCCTCCAAGTCACACACCATCCCGACTTGGAAATATATCGCCGTTCCTTCATCGTCACTGGGTCAAAATCCTGGAACTCCCTTCCTAACAGCACTGTGGGAGAACCGTCACCACACGGACTGCAGCGGTTCAAGAAGGCGGCTCACCACCACCTTCTCGAGGGCAATTAGGGATTGGTGATAAATGCCGGCCTCGCCAGCGGCGCCCACATCCCATGAACGAATAAAAAAAAAGCCCCTCTCCTGACCGCCTTTTCCCTGTTAGAGGGGAGTTGGCTGTACTCACAGTTCCTGCTCACACTCCCTGGTGTGCGAGGTGCTGACTTGCACAACAGCTGATCATCATGTGCTTACAGAGTGAGCCGGGAACGGAGGAGGGGAAGGGGTAGAGAAAGAGGCGGCCCCCTGACTCAGCGTCGGAGCAAGGCAGCAGGGAAGAGGCTGCTGCTCACTCAACAGGAGAACGAAGGTTCATCGACTGAACCCATTCTCCTCCCTGCTCCGCAATTTCAAATCCCCAGCGATGATTATTCCCAGGAACGCAGCAGTATAACTGTCACAGTGTGAGAACAATGCCAGAAACACTTCTCCGTCAGACTCCAAGACTATTCATTTTCAGCTCAGACACTCAGACTTTCTATTATACACCACCAGAGTCCCGTCAAACACTCCCAGGGCAGGTACAGGGTTAGGTGCAGAGTAAAGCTCCCTCTACATTGTCCCATCAAACACTCCCAGGGCTGGTACAGGGTTAGATACAGAGTAAAGCTCCCTCTACACTGTCCCATCAAACACTCCCAGGGCAGGTACAGGGTTAGATACAGAGTAAAGCTCCCTCTACACTGTCCCATCAAACACTCCCAGGGCAGGTACAGGGTTAGATACAGAGTAAAGCTCCCTCTCCACTGTCCCATCAAACACTCCCAGGGCAGGTACAGGGTTAGGTGCAGAGTAAAGCTCCCTCTCCACTGTCCCATCAAACACTCCCAGGGCAGGTACAGGGTTAGATACAGAGTAAAGCTCCCTCTACACTGTCCCATCAAACACTCCCAGGGCAGGTGCAGCACGGGTTAGATACAGAGTAAAGCTCCCTCTACACTGTCCCATCAAACACTCCCAGGGCAGGTACAGGGTTAGATACAGAGTAAAGCTCCCTCTCCACTGTCCCATCAAACACTCCCAGGGCAGGTACAGGGTTAGATACAGAGTAAAGCTCCCTCTACACTGTCCCATCAAACACTCCCAGGGCAGGTGCAGCACGGGTTAGATACAGAGTAAAGCTCCCTCTACACTGTCCCATCAAACACTCCCAGGGCAGGTACAGGGTTAGATACAGAGTAAAGCTCCCTCTACACTGTCCCATCAAACACTCCCAGGGCAGGTACAGCACGGGTTAGATACAGAGTAAAGCTCCCTCTACACTGTCCCATCAAACACTCCCAGGGCAGGTGCAGCACGGGTTAGATTACTATATCCATAATTCCGATCGATTCCTCTGAAGGTGAAATCCAGGGTGGAATCTCCTCAGGGGTTCCCTCATCTCCCGCTCGAACTTCAGGAGAGATTCTGGCGGAATTCCATAAACTCTGCTCACCCTGTTACCTCAGTTTCTGCATCGACCTCCTGCTGCAGTGGGAGATTCAGAGACCTCCCCCACCAGTCCCTTCTCCCCACCCCTTCCCCCCACCCCTCCCTCCATACCCCTCCCGCCCCTCTTTCACCCCCTCCCCTCCTCTCCTTCCACCCCTCCACCACCACCTCCCCTCCTCCCTCCCTCCCTCCACACGTCCCTTTCCCCCTCTCCTCCTTCCACCCCAACCCTCCCGCCCATCACTCCACCCCTCCCCCTCTTTCCAGACCCTCCTCGTCCCCTCCCCACCTCCTCCCCACACTTTCCCTCCTCCCAACCCTCCCCCACTCCTCCTTCCACCTCCCCACCTTTACCCCTCCCCCTCCCTCCATCTGTCCCCCAGCCCTCCCCCTCCACCACCCCTCCAACTCCCCTCCCCACTCCCTCACCCATCTCACCACCCCCCTCCCCACAACCCTCCCCCTCCCTCAGCCCTCCCTACCCCTCCCCCTCCTTCTACCTGCCCCTCCCCCACCCATCACCGCCCCCCACCCTCACCCCCTCTTCGCAAGCTAGATCTTCTAAACGAGAGAGATGTTGAGAGGTGGGTGTGGGACTTCGGGTCACACTCAACGTTGTTTAAATGGAGACAATCTCTAATATATCCTCTGACCATTCGTCTGACTTTAGCTGAAACACCACAAAACAGAAGTTTGGAGATCCCATTCCCTCTGAGCTCACGACTTATTTCTGCTGCGAATGCTTCCTAGTTAATGGGCCATCATTTGCAGGACATCTAACAGCGTCTGCCATTGGTTAGACTTGCCCTGGCACGTTTCGGGTTTGACACTTTTCGTCCTGTAGGTTGCTGAAGTTGTGAGGCGATAACGTCACAGCGAGGGACCAGAGTGAACAGGACAAGTAACCCGGGGATCCCATGAAACAATTCAATGTCAAATACAGAAAGAGAAATAAAGAGAGGGAAAGAAAAATGGGATTAAGAGAGGGAGAAAAAAATAGAAAGGAAAAGTGAAAAAAATGTTTTTCAATTTTTAATTTGCCATTTTGAAATCTCCAACAATTAAAAGCTGGAATGAGACTCCACATTGGTAAAAGTTAATTTTCCGTGCCAGAGAGGTTGTTTGGCAGTAATTAAAACTGATCACACCGTTGAAAAGGGGACTTGGACTGAAATGGACAAACGCTAACTTTCTGTGGCGAGTTTAGTTTGTATCTACCCCACAAATACAGAAACTTCACGCCGTTCAATGCATTTGAATGGTGAGTCAGACAGTGAGATACCGTTTTCGGGAAGCGAGAGGCAGATCTCGGACAGCAACTTCCAGATTTTCACATTAACCTTGCATCTGCCCTTGCCTGAAGTTGCTGTGCAATTTGCTCATAAATAACGGTGAGTGTCTTTTGCCTCACCGTTACTTTGACAGTAAATTCTGCCACCTTAACTTGTAACCCAGAAATCCGTGGGGACACTGGCCTCTCGGTAACGATGGACTCATTATTTTTTGGGCAATCATAATTTCCTGCGAGTGAAAAGTTTCATTTTAAGGAATCGTTTCTCCTTTTCATTTCCTCGATCTCTGCACAGTGTTAGTCCTCCAGCCCGACAGCCCTCCGAGATCTCTGAATCCCTCCAACTCTGGCCTCTCGTCCATCCCCCGATCCCTCCGCCCCACCATTGGTGTTGGCACCTTCAGCCGTCTAGGGCCCTAAGCTCTGGATAAAATATGAATGAGGTTCTCAAAATGGTGAGGGGAATGGGTGATTGGTGATTTCCGCTGGGAGAGAGAAGCACTACAGAGGTCTTAAGTATGAAAACGTTGAGTTAGCTTAGATGTCAGGGAGTGAGAGCCATCAAACTCTGGAACAGCTGCAATGCTGTAAGGTTGCATGTGGCCCCCTGACGGGATCCTTACTAGAGTGAGTCAGTGCTTCTGTAGGGAGACTCTACAGGTCGAGAGCTGGTATACAAAGGCACAAAGAGGAAGGTGGATCTCAGGAAGAGGCGAGAGCAGTGGTTGGGGAGCTTTGAGCATCACAGAGATATTGGGGCTCACGGGTGGATCTGAAACAGGAAGGGTGAAATTTGAGTTGAACTCCATCTGGAATAAGTCTGAATGGGAGGCTGAGATCGATAGATTTTTGTCAGGTGAGAGAATCAAGGGATATGGAGCAAAAGCTGGGAATTGGAGTTAAGGTAAAGATCAGCCATGATCTGATTGAATGGTGGAGCAGGTTCGAGGGGCTGAATGGCCTCCTCCTGTTCCTATTGTCCAATGAGACGGGGCTCCGGGTCTTCAGAAATACATGATCAAAAGCAAGAAGGGGAAAGAGTTAGAAATGATGGTGAGCAGGGTAAGAGAGACAAACAGAAACCATAGCAAAGGAAGAAACAGAACATAGAAACATAGAAAATAGGAGCAGGAGTAGGCCATTCGGCCCTTCGAGCCTGCTTCGCCATTCAATATGATCATGGCTGATCCTCTATCTCAATACCATATTCCCACTCTCTCCCCATACCCCTTGATGCCTTTTGTGTCTAGAAATCTATCTAGCTCCTGAAATATATTCAGTGACTTGGCCTCCACAGCCTTGTGTGGTAGAGAATTCCACAGGTTCACCACCCTCTGAGTGAAGAAATTACTCCTTATTTCAGTCCTAAATGTCCTACCCCGTATCCTGAGACTGTGACCCCTCGTTCTGGATCCCCACAGCCAGGGGAAACATCCTCCCTGCATCCAGTCTGTCTAGCCCTGTCAGAATTTTATATGTTTCAATGAGATCCCCTCTCATTCTTCTAAACTCGAGTGAATACAGGCAGAGTCTACCCAATCTCTCCTCATACGACAGTCCTGCCATCCCAGGAATCAATCTGGTGAACATTCGCTGCACTCCCTCTATGGCAAGTATATCCTTTCTTAGGTAAGGAGACCGAAACTGCACACAATACTCCAGGTGTGGTCTCACCAAGGCCCTGTATAACTGCAGTAAGACATCCTTGCTCCTGTACTCAAATCCTCTTGCAATGAAGGCCAACATACCATTTGCCTTCCTAACTGCTTGCTGCACCTGCATGTTTGCTTTCAGTGACTGGTGTACAAGGACACCCAGGTCCCTTTGTACATCAACATTTCCCAATTTATCACCATTTAAATAATACTCTGCCTTTCTGTTTTTCCTTCCGAAGTGGATAACTTCACATTTATCCACTTTATACTGCATCTGCCATGTATTTGCCCACTCACCCAACTTGTCTAAATCGCCTTGAAGCCTCTTTGCATCCTCCTCACAACTCACAATCCCACCTAGTTTTGTGTCATCAGCAAACTTGGAAATATTACATTTGGTTCCCTCATCCAAATCATTGATATATATTGTGAATAGCTGGGGCTCAAACACTGATCCCTACGGTACCCCACTAGTCACTGCCTGCCACCCCGAAAAAGACCCATTTATTCCTACTCTCTGTTTCCTGTCTGTTAACCAATTTTCAATCCATGCCAGTATATTAACACCAATCCCATGTGCTTTAATTTTGCACACGAACCTCTTATGTGGGACTTTATCAAAGGCCTTCTGAAAATCCAAATAAACCACATCCACTGGTTCTCCCTTATCTATTCTACCAGTTACATCCTCAAAAAACTCCAGTAGGTTTGTCAAACATGATTTCCCTTTCATAAATCCATGTTGCCTTTGTCTAATCCCGTTGATATTTTCTAAGTGTCCTGTTATCACATCCCTTGTAATAAACTCTAGAATTTTCCCTACTACTGATGTTAGGCTAACCAGTCTGTAATTCCCTGTTTTCTCTCTCCCTACTTTTTTAAATAGTGGGGTTACATTTGCCACCCTCCAATCTGCAGGAACTGTTCCATAATCTATGGAATTTTGGAAGATGACAACCAATGCATCCACTATTTCCATGGCTACCTCTTTTAGTACTCTGGGATGCAGATTATCAGGCCCTGGGGATATATCAGCTTTCAGTCCCATTAATTTCTCCAGCACTATTTTTTTACTAATACTAATTTCCTTTAATTCCTCCTTCTCACTTGACCCTTGGTTCCCAGGCATTTCTGGGAAGTTATTTGTGTCCTCTTCCGTGAAGACAGAACCAAAGTATTTGTTTAATTATTCTGCCATTTCCTTGTTCCACATTATAAATTCTCCCATTTTTGACTGTAAGGGACCTACACTTGTCTTCACTAATCTTTTTCTGTTTACATACTTGTACAAGCTTTTACAGTCCACTTTTATGTTCCTTGCAAGTTTACTCCCTTGCTCTATTTTTCCCCTCTTAATCAATCTCTTGGTCCTTTTTTGCTGAATTCTAAACTGCTCCCAATCTTCAGACTTGCTACTTTTTCTGGCAACTTTATATGACTCCTCTTTGGATCTAATACTATCCTTAATTTCTTTTGTTAGCCATGGTTGGGCCGCTTTTCCTTTTGTGTTTTTGCGCCAGAAAGGACTGTATAATTGTTGCAATTCGTGCATCTGTTCCTTAAATGTTAGCCATTGCCTATTCACCGTCATGCCTTTTAATGAAGCTCCCCAATCTATCACAGCCAACTTACTCCTCATACCTTCGTAGTTTCCTTTGTTTAGATTTAGGACCCTAGTTTCGGATTGGACAACTTCACTTTCCATCTTAATGAAGAATTCTATCATGTTATGGTCACTCTTCCCTAAAGGACCCCCACAACAAGATTATTAATTAACCCCTTCTCATTGCACAATACCCAATCTAGGATAGCCTGTTCCCTGGTTGGCTCCTCAACGTACTGGTCTAAAAAACCATCTCGTGCACACTCCAGGAATTCATCCTCCACAGTATTATTGCTAATTTGGATTGGCCAGTCTATATGTAGATTAAAGTCACCCATGATTACTGTAGTACCCTTGTTACATGCATCTCTAATTTCCTGTTTGATCCCATCCCCTACATTACCACTACTGTTTGGAGGCCTATGGACCACCCCCACCAGTGTTTTATGCCCCTTGGTGCTTCTTAACTCCACCCAGACTGATTCTACATCTTGATTTTCTGAGCCAATATCCTTTCTCACTATTGCTCTGATTTCATCCTTTACTAACAACGCCACCCCACCTCCGTTTCCTTTTTGCCTGTCCTTCCTAAATATCGAATACCCTTGGATATTCAGCTCCCAGCCTCGGTCACCCTGCAGTCATGTCTCTGTAATTCCAATTATATGGTACCCATTTACATCTATTTGCACTGTTAATTTGTCTAACTTATTGGAAATGTTTCGTGCATTCAGATACAGTGCCTTTAGATTTGTCTTTTTAACATTTTTAGACATCTTAACATTTTTTTGTACTTTGGCCCTATTTGTCTTATTACCATTTTTTCTGACCCGGACCCTATTTGTTAGTTCACTCTTTTGTTTGAACGCTCTGTCCCTTCCTGACACAATCTGGTTATCCTTACCCCAGTCACTTTCCTGCACTGCTTCTTTGTCTTTTCTCTTCAGCATTCTGGATTTCTCTTCACCAGGACCCTCCCCCCGCCATTCAGTTTAAAGCCCTATCTACCTCCCTAGTTATTCGATTCGCTGGAACTCTGGTCCCAGCATGGTTCAGGTGTAGTCCGTCCCAACGGAACAGCTCTCTCTTTCCCCAGTACTGGTACCAGTGACCTATGAATCAAAACCCACTTCTCCCACACCAATCTTTGAGCCATGCATTCATCTCCCTGATCCTATTGACCCTGTGCCAATTTGTTCGTGGCTCAGGTAATAATCCGGAGATTATTACCTTTGTGTTTCTGCTTTTTAATTTAGTCCCTCGCTGCTCAAATTCTCTCAGCAGAACCTTTTTCTTAGTCCTCCCTATGTCATTGGTACCTAAATGGACCACGACAACTGGATCCTCCCCCTCCCATTCCAAGTTCTTCTCCAGCCCGGAGGAGATGTCCTTAACCCTGGCACAGGGTTGGCAACACAGCCTTCGGGACTCATGCTCGTGGCTACAGAGAACAGTGTCCATCCTGGAGCAAAAGGTCCATGTAACTTTCTCCCTCCCTGATGTCTCGCAGTGTCCGCAGCTCGGACTCCAGCTCCTGAACTTCTACAAATTGGGCATTCCTGGAAGCGGAAAAAACAGCGAAAAGCAAAGGACAGGCGACACTGGAAATCTCGTCTACAGGTACACCAGCCAACCACAGGCCCAGGAAATCTCGTCTACAGGTACACCAGCCAACCACAGGCCCAGGAAATCTCGTCTACAGGTACACCAGCCAACCACAGGCCCAGGAAATCTCGTCTACAGGTACACCAGCCAACCACAGGCCCAGGAAATCTCGTCTACAGGAACACCAGCCAACCACAAGCCCAGGAAATCTCATCTACAGGTACACCAGCCAACCACAGGCCCAGGAAATCTCATCTACAGGTACACCAGCCAACCACAGGCCCAGGAAATCTCGTCTACAAGTACACCAGCCAACCACAGGCCCAGGAAATCTCGTCTACAGGTACACCAGCCAACCACAAGCCCAGGAAATCTCGTCTACAGGTACACCAGCCAACCACAGGCCCAGGATGTGTGGAATCCACGTGGGGGATCTGACTGCCTGGGCTCTCTTCCGCTGTCTTGTCCATGCCAAGGTAGCCCCGGAACGGGAGCGGGCGGCGTCTGCCATACGAGAGAGAGTGCGGTGTCTGCTGTATGAGAGAGTGCGGTGTCTGCTGTACGAGAGAGAGTGCGGTGTCTGCCGTACGAGAGAGAGTGCGGTGTCTGCTGTACGAGAGAGAGTGCGCGGTGTCTGCCGTACGAGAGGGAGTGTGCGGTGTCTGCTGTACGAGAGAGAGTGCGGTGTCTGCCGTACGAGAGGGAGTGCGGTGTCTGCCATACGAGAGAGAGTGCGCGGTGTCTGCCGTACGAGAGGGAGTGTGCGGTGTCTGCTGTACGAGAGAGTGTGCGGTGTCTGCCGTACGAGAGAGAGAGTGCAGTGTCTGCTGTACGAGAGAGAGTGCGGTGTCTGCCGTACGAGAGGGAGAGTGCGGTGTCTGCTGTATGAGAGGGAGTGCGGTGTCTGCTGTACGAGAGAGTGTGCGGTGTCTGCTGTACGAGAGGGAGTGCGGTGTCTGCCGTACGAGAGAGAGTGCGCAGTGTCTGCCGTACGAGAGAGAGTGCGCAGTGCCTGCCGTACGAGAGAGAGTGCGGTGTCTGCCGTAGGAGAGAGAGTGCGGTGTCTGCCATACGAGAGAGAGTGCGGTGTCTGCTGTATGAGAGAGTGCGGTGTCTGCTGTACGAGAGAGAGTGCGGTGTCTGCCGTACGAGAGAGAGTGCGGTGTCTGCTGTACGAGAGAGAGTGCGCGGTGTCTGCCGTACGAGAGGGAGTATGCGGTGTCTGCTGTACGAGAGAGAGTGCGGTGTCTGCCGTACGAGAGGGAGTGCGGTGTCTGCCATACGAGAGAGAGTGCGCGGTGTCTGCCGTACGAGAGGGAGTGCGGTGTCTGCCGTACGAGAGGGAGTGTGCGGTGTCTGCTGTACGAGAGAGTGTGCGGTGTCTGCTGTACGAGAGGGAGTGCGGTGTCTGCCGTACGAGAGAGAGTGCGCAGTGTCTGCCGTACGAGAGAGAGTGCGCAGTGTCTGCCGTACGAGAGAGAGTGCGGTGTCTGCCGTAGGAGAGAGAGTGCGGTGTCTGCCGTACGAGAGAGAGTGCGGTGTCTGCCGTACGAGAGAGAGTGCGGTGTCTGCTGTACGAGAGGGAGTGCGGTGTCTGCTGTACGAGAGAGTGTGCGGTGTCTGCCGTACGAGAGAGAGTGCGGTGTCTGCCGTACGAGAGGGAGTGCGGTGTCTGCTGTAAGAGAGAGTGTGCGGTGTCTGCTGTACGAGAGAGAGTGCGGTGTCTGCTGTCCGAGAGGGAGTGCGGTGTCTGCTGTACGAGAGAGAGTGCGGTGTCTGCCGTACGAGAGAGAGTGCGGTGTCTGCCGTAGGAGAGAGAGTGCGGTGTCTGCCGTACGAGAGAGAGTGCGGTGTTTGCCGTAGGAGAGAGAGTGCGGTGTCTGCCGTACGAGAGAGAGTGTGCGGTGTCTGCCGTACGAGAGAGAGTGCGCAGTGTCTGCCGTACGAGAGAGAGTGCGCAGTGTCTGCCGTACGAGAGAGAGTGCGGTGTCTGCCGTAGGAGAGAGAGTGCGGTGTCTGCCGTACGAGAGAGAGTGCGGTGTCTGCCGTAAGAGAGAGAGTGTGCGGTGTCTGCCGTACGAGAGAGAGTGCCGTGTCTGCCGTACGAGAGAGAGTGCGGTGTCTGCCGTAGGAGAGAGAGTGCGGTGTCTGCCGTAGGAGAGAGAGTGCGGTGTCTGCCGTACGAGAGAGAGTGCGGTGTCTGCCGTACGAGAGAGAATGCGGTGTCTGCCGTACGAGAGGGAGTGCGGTGTCTGCCGTACGAGAGAGAGTGTGCGGTGTCTGCCGTACGAGAGAGAGTGCGGTGTCTGCCGTACGAGAGAGAGTGCGGTGTCTGCCGTATGAGAGAGAGTGTGCGGTGTCTGCCGTACGAGAGAGAGTGCGGTGTCTGCCGTAGGAGAGAGAGTGCGGTGTCTGCCGTAGGAGAGAGAGTGCGGTGTCTGCCGTACGAGAGAGTGTGCGGTGTCTGCCGTACGAGAGAGAGTGTGCGGTGTCTGCCGTACGAGAGAGAGTGCGGTGTCTGCCGTAGGAGAGATAGTGCGGTGTCTGCCGTAGGAGAGAGAGTGCGGTGTCTGCCGTACGAGAGAGAGTGCGGTGTCTGCCGTACGAGAGGGAGTGCGGTGTCTGCCGCACGAGAGAGAGTGCGGTGTCTGCCGTACGAGAGAGAGTGCGCAGTGTCTGCCGTACGAGAGAGAGTGCGCAGTGTCTGCCGTACGAGAGAGAGTGCGGTGTCTGCTGTACGAGAGAGTGTGCGGTGTCTGCCGTACGAGAGAGAGTGCGGTGTCTGCCGTACAAGAGGGAGTGCGGTGTCTGATGTACGAGAGAGTGTGCGGTGTCTGCCGTACGAGAGAGAGTGTGCGGTGTCTGCCGTACGAGAGAGAGTGCGGTGTCTGCCGTACAAGAGGGAGTGCGGTGTCTGCCGTAAGAGAGAGTGTGCGGTGTCTGCTGTACGAGAGAGAGTGCGGTGTCTGCTGTACGAGAGGGAGTGCGGTGTCTGCTGTACGAGAGAGAGTGCGGTGTCTGCCGTACGAGAGAGAGTGCGGTGTCTGCCGTAGGAGAGAGAGTGCGGTGTCTGCCGTACGAGAGAGAGTGCGGTGTCTGCCGTAGGAGAGAGAGTGCGGTGTCTGCCGTATGAGAGAGAGTGCGCAGTGTCTGCCGTACGAGAGAGAGTGCGCAGTGTCTGCCGTACGAGAGAGAGTGCGGTGTCTGCCGTAGGAGAGAGAGTGCGGTGTCTGCCGTACGAGAGAGAGTGCGGTGTCTGCCGTACGAGAGAGAGTGCGCAGTGTCTGCCGTACGAGAGAGAGTGTGCGGTGTCTGCCGTACGAGAGAGAGTGCGGTGTCTGCCGTAGGAGAGAGAGTGCGGTGTCTGCCGCAGGAGAGAGAGTGCGGTGTCTGCCGTACGAGAGAGAGTGCGGTGTCTGCCGTACGAGAGAGAGTGCGGTGTCTGCCGTACGAGAGGGAGAGCGGTGTCTGCCGTACGAGAGAGAGTGCGGTGTCTGCCGTACGAGAGAGAGTGCGCAGTGTCTGCCGTACGAGAGAGAGTGCGCAGTGTCTGCCGTACGAGAGAGAGTGCGGTGTCTGCCGTCGGAGAGAGAGTGCGGTGTCTGCCGTACGAGAGAGAGTGTGCGGTGTCTGCCGTACGAGAGAGAGTGTGGTGTCTGCCGTACGAGAGGGAGTGCGGTGTCTGCTGTACGAGAGGGAGTGCGGTGTCTGCTGTACGAGAGAGAGTGCGGTGTCTGCCGTACGAGAGAGAGTGCGGTGTCTGCCGTAGGAGAGAGAGTGCGGTGTCTGCCGTACGAGAGAGAGTGCGGTGTCTGCCGTAGGAGAGAGAGTGCGGTGTCTGCCGTACGAGAGAGAGTGCGCAGTGTCTGCTGTACGAGAGAGAGTGCGCAGTGTCTGCCGTACGAGAGAGAGTGCGGTGTCTGCCGTAGGAGAGAGAGTGCGGTGTCTGCCGTACGAGAGAGAGTGCGGTGTCTGGCGTACGAGAGAGAGTGTGCGGTGTCTGCCGTACGAGAGAGAGTGTGCGGTGGCTGCCGTACGAGAGAGAGTGCGGTGTCTGCCGTAGGAGAGAGAGTGCGGTGTCTGCCGTAGGAGAGAGAGTGCGGTGTCTGCTGTACGAGAGAGAGTGCGGTGTCTGCCGTACGAGAGAGAGTGCGGTGTCTGCCGTACGAGAGGGAGTGCGGTGTCTGCCGTACGAGAGAGAGTGCGGTGTCTGCCGTACGAGAGAGAGTGCGCAGTGTCTGCCGTACGAGAGAGAGTGCGCAGTGTCTGCCGTACGAGAGAGAGTGCGGTGTCTGCTGTACGAGAGAGTGTGCGGTGTCTGCCATACGAGAGAGAGTGCGGTGTCTGCCGTACGAGAGGGAGTGCGGTGTCTGCTGTACGAGAGAGTGTGCGGTGTCTGCCGTACGAGAGAGAGTGTGCGGTGTCTGCCGTACGAGAGAGAGTGCGGTGTCTGCCGTACGAGAGGGAGTGCGGTGTCTGCCGTAGGAGAGAGAGTGCGGTGTCTGCCGCAGGAGAGAGAGTGCGGTGTCTGCCGTACGAGAGAAAGTGCGGTGTCTGCCGTACGAGAGAGAGTGCGGTGTCTGCCGTACGAGAGGGAGTGCGGTGTCTGCCGTACGAGAGAGAGTGCGGTGTCTGCCGTAGGAGAGAGAGTGCGGTGTCTGCCGTACGAGAGAGAGTGCGGTGTCTGCCGTACGAGAGAGAATGTGCGGTGTCTGCCGTACGAGAGAGAGTGTGCGGTGGCTGCCGTACGAGAGAGAGTGCGGTGTCTGCCGTAGGAGAGAGAGTGCGGTGTCTGCCGTACGAGAGAGAGTGCGGTGTCTGCCGTACGAGAGAGAGTGCGGTGTCTGCCGTACGAGAGAGAGTGCGGTGTCTGCCGTACGAGAGAGAGTGCGGTGTCTGCCGTACGAGAGGGAGTGCGGTGTCTGCCGTACGAGAGAGAGTGCGGTGTCTGCCGTACGAGAGAGAGTGCGCAGTGTCTGCCGTACGAGAGAGAGTGCGCAGTGTCTGCCGTACGAGAGAGAGTGCGGTGTCTGCTGTACGAGAGAGTGTGCGGTGTCTGCCGTACGAGAGAGAGTGCGGTGTCTGCCGTACGAGAGGGAGTGCGGTGTCTGCTGTACGAGAGAGTGTGCGGTGTCTGCCGTACGAGAGAGAGTGTGCGGTGTCTGCCGTACGAGAGAGAGTGCGGTGTCTGCCGTACGAGAGGGAGTGCGGTGTCTGCTGTACGAGAGAGTGTGCGGTGTCTGCTGTACGAGAGAGTGTGCGGTGTCTGCTGTACGAGAGGGAGTGCGGTGTCTGCTGTACGAGAGAGAGTGCGGTGTCTGCCGTACGAGAGAGTGTGCGGTGTCTGCCGTAGGAGAGAGAGTGCGGTGTCTGCCGTACGAGAGAGAGTGCGGTGTCTGCCGTAGGAGAGAGGGTGCGGTGTCTGCCGTACGAGAGAGAGTGCGCAGTGTCTGCCGTACGAGAGAGAGTGCGCAGTGTCTGCCGTACGAGAGAGAGTGCGGTGTCTGCCGTAGGAGAGAGAGTGCGGTGTCTGCCGTACGAGAGAGAGTGCGGTGTCTGCCGTACGAGAGAGAGTGTGCGGTGTCTGCAGTACGAGAGAGAGTGTGCGGTGTCTGCCGTACGAGAGAGAGTGCGGTGTCTGCCGTAGGAGAGAGAGTGCGGTGTCTGCCGTAGGAGAGAGAGTGCGGTGTCTGCCGTACGAGAGAGTGTGCGGTGTCTGCCGTACGAGAGAGAGTGCGGTGTCTGCCGTACGAGAGGGAGTGCGGTGTCTGCCATACGAGAGAGAGTGCGGTGTCTGCCGTACGAGAGAGAGTGCGCGGTGTCTGCCGTACGAGAGAGAGTGCGGTGTCTGCTGTACGAGAGAGAGTGCGCGGTGTTTGCTGTACGAGATGGAGTGCGGTGTCTGCTGTACGAGAGAGTGTGCGGTGTCTGCCGTACGAGAGAGAGTGCGGTGTCTGCCGTACGAGAGTGAGTGCGGTGTCTGCTGTACGAGAGAGTGTGCGGTGTCTGCCGTACGAGAGAGAGTGCGGTGTCTGCCGTACGAGAGAGAGTGCGGTGTCTGCTGTACGAGAGAGAGTGCGCGGTGTCTGCCGTACGAGAGTGAGTGCGGTGTCTGCTGTACGAGAGAGTGTGCGGTGTCTGCCGTACGAGAGAGAGTGCGGTGTCTGCCGTACGAGAGAGAGTGCGGTGTCTGCTGTACGAGAGAGAGTGCGCGGTGTTTGCTGTACGAGATGGAGTGCGGTGTCTGCTGTACGAGAGAGTGTGCGGTGTCTGCCGTACGAGAGAGAGTGCGGTGTCTGCCGTACGAGAGTGAGTGCGGTGTCTACTGTACAAGAGAGTGTGCGGTGTCTGCCGTACGAGAGAGAGTGCGGTGTCTGCCGTACGAGAGAGAGTGTGCGGTGTCTGCCGTACGAGAGAGAGTGTGGTGTCTGCCGTACGAGAGGGAGTGCGGTGTCTGCTGTACGAGAGGGAGTGCGGTGTCTGCTGTACGAGAGGGAGTGCGGTGTCTGCCGTACGAGAGAGAGTGCGGTGTCTGCCGTAGGAGAGAGAGTGCGGTGTCTGCCGTACGAGAGAGAGTGCGGTGTCTGCCGTAGGAGAGAGAGTGCGGTGTCTGCCGTACGAGAGAGAGTGCGCAGTGTCTGCTGTACGAGAGAGAGTGCGCAGTGTCTGCCGTACGAGAGAGAGTGCGGTGTCTGCCGTAGGAGAGAGAGTGCGGTGTCTGCCGTACGAGAGAGAGTGCGGTGTCTGCCGTACGAGAGAGAATGTGCGGTGTCTGCCGTACGAGAGAGAGTGTGCGGTGGCTGCCGTACGAGAGAGAGTGCGGTGTCTGCCGTAGGAGAGAGAGTGCGGTGTCTGCCGTACGAGAGAGAGTGCGGTGTCTGCCGTACGAGAGAGAGTGCGGTGTCTGCCGTACGAGAGGGAGTGCGGTGTCTGCCGTACGAGAGAGAGTGCGGTGTCTGCCGTACGAGAGAGAGTGCGCAGTGTCTGCCGTACGAGAGAGAGTGCGCAGTGTCTGCCGTACGAGAGAGAGTGCGGTGTCTGCTGTACGAGAGAGTGTGCGGTGTCTGCCGTACGAGAGAGAGTGCGGTGTCTGCCGTACGAGAGGGAGTGCGGTGTCTGCTGTACGAGAGAGTGTGCGGTGTCTGCCGTACGAGAGAGAGTGTGCGGTGTCTGCCGTACGAGAGAGAGTGCGGTGTCTGCCGTACGAGAGGGAGTGCGGTGTCTGCTGTACGAGAGAGTGTGCGGTGTCTGCTGTACGAGAGAGTGTGCGGTGTCTGCTGTACGAGAGGGAGTGCGGTGTCTGCTGTACGAGAGAGAGTGCGGTGTCTGCCGTACGAGAGAGTGTGCGGTGTCTGCCGTAGGAGAGAGAGTGCGGTGTCTGCCGTACGAGAGAGAGTGCGGTGTCTGCCGTAGGAGAGAGGGTGCGGTGTCTGCCGTACGAGAGAGAGTGCGCAGTGTCTGCCGTACGAGAGAGAGTGCGCAGTGTCTGCCGTACGAGAGAGAGTGCGGTGTCTGCCGTAGGAGAGAGAGTGCGGTGTCTGCCGTACGAGAGAGAGTGCGGTGTCTGCCGTACGAGAGAGAGTGTGCGGTGTCTGCCGTACGAGAGAGAGTGTGCGGTGTCTGCCGTACGTGAGAGAGTGCGGTGTCTGCCATAGGAGAGAGAGTGCGGTGTCTGCCGTAGGAGAGAGAGTGCGGTGTCTGCCGTACGAGAGAGTGTGCGGTGTCTGCCGTACGAGAGAGAGTGCGGTGTCTGCCGTACGAGAGGGAGTGCGGTGTCTGCCGTACGAGAGAGAGTGCGGTGTCTGCCGTACGAGAGAGAGTGCGCGGTGTCTGCCGTACGAGAGAGAGTGCGGTGTCTGCTGTACGAGAGAGAGTGCGCGGTGTTTGCTGTACGAGATGGAGTGCGGTGTCTGCTGTACGAGAGAGTGTGCGGTGTCTGCCGTACGAGAGAGAGTGCGGTGTCTGCCGTACGAGAGTGAGTGCGGTGTCTGCTGTACGAGAGAGTGTGCGGTGTCTGCCGTACGAGAGAGAGTGCGGTGTCTGCTGTACGAGAGAGAGTGCGCGGTGTTTGCTGTACGAGATGGAGTGCGGTGTCTGCTGTACGAGAGAGTGTGCGGTGTCTGCCGTACGAGAGAGAGTGCGGTGTCTGCCGTACGAGAGTGAGTGCGGTGTCTGCTGTACGAGAGAGTGTGCGGTGTCTGCCGTACGAGAGAGAGTGCGGTGTCTGCCGTACGAGAGGGAGTGCGGTGTCTGCTTTACGAGAGAGTGTGCGGTGTCTGCTGTACGAGAGAGAGTGCGGTGTCTGCTGTACGAGAGGGAGTGCGGTGTTTGCTGTACGAGAGAGAGTGCGGTGTCTGCCGTACGAGAGAGAGTGCGGTGTCTGCCGTAGGAGAGAGAGTGCGGTGTCTGCCGTACGAGAGAGAGTGCGGTGTCTGCCGCAGGAGAGAGAGTGCGGTGTCTGCCGTACGAGAGAGAGTACGCAGTGTCTGCCGTACGAGAGAGAGTGCGCAGTGTCTGCCGTACGAGATAGAGTGCGGTGTCTGCCGTAGGAGAGAGAGTGCGGTGTCTGCCGTACGAGAGAGAGTGCGGTGTCTGCCGTACGAGAGAGAGTTTGCGGTGTCTGCCGTACGAGAGAGAGTGCGGTGTCTGCCGTACGAGAGGGAGTGCGGTGTCTGCCGTACGAGAGGGAGTGTGCGGTGTCTGCCGTACGAGAGAGAGTGTGCAGTGTCTGCTGTACGAGAGAGTGTGCGGTGTCTGCCGTACGAGAGGGAGAGCGGTGTCTGCAGTACGAGAGAGAGTGCGGTGTCTGCCGTACGAGAGAGAGTGCGGTGTCTGCTGTACGAGAGGGAGTGCGGTGTCTGCCGTACGAGAGAGAGTGCGGTGTCTGCCGTACGAGAGAGTGTGCGGTGTCTGCCGTACGAGAGAGAGTGCGGTGTCTGCCGTACGAGAGAGAGTGCGGTGTCTGCCGTACGAAAGAGAGTGCGGTGTCTGCCGTACGAGAGGGAGTGCGGTGTCTGCCGTACGAGAGGGAGTGCGTTGTCTGCCGTACGAGAGAGAGTGCGCGGTGTCTGCCGTACGAGAGAGAGTGCGGTGTCTGCCGTACGAGAGGGAGTGCGGTGTCTGCTGTACGAGAGAGAGTGCGGTGTCTGCCGTACGAGAGAGAGTGCGGTGTCTGCCGTACGAGAGAGAGTGTGCGGTGTCTGCCGTACGAGAGAGAGTGTGCGGTGTCTGCCCTACGAGAGAGAGTGCGGTGTCTGCCGTAGGAGAGAGAGTGCGGTGTCTGCCGTAGGAGAGGGAGTGCGGTGTCTGCCGTACGAGAGAGAGTGCGGTGTCTGCCGTACGAGAGAGAGTGCGCGGTGTCTGCCGTACGAGAGAGAGTGCGGTGTCTGCTGTACGAGAGAGAGTGCGCGGTGTTTGCTGTACGAGAGGGAGTGCGGTGTCTGCTGTACGAGAGAGTGTGCGGTGTCTGCCGTACGAGAGAGAGTGCGGTGTCTGCCGTACGAGAGTGAGTGCGGTGTCTGCTGTACGAGAGAGTGTGCGGTGTCTGCCGTACGAGAGAGAGTGCGGTGTCTGCCGTACGAGAGGGAGTGCGGTGTCTGCTTTACGAGAGAGTGTGCGGTGTCTGCTGTACGAGAGAGAGTGCGGTGTCTGCTGTACGAGAGGGAGTGCGGTGTTTGCTGTACGAGAGAGAGTGCGGTGTCTGCCGTACGAGAGAGAGTGCGGTGTCTGCCGTAGTAGAGAGAGTGCGGTGTCTGCCGTACGAGAGAGAGTGCGGTGTCTGCCGCAGGAGAGAGAGTGCGGTGTCTGCCGTACGAGAGAGAGTACGCAGTGTCTGCCGTACGAGAGAGAGTGCGCAGTGTCTGCCGTACGAGATAGAGTGCGGTGTCTGCCGTAGGAGAGAGAGTGCGGTGTCTGCCGTACGAGAGAGAGTGCGGTGTCTGCCGTACGAGAGAGAGTTTGCGGTGTCTGCCGTACGAGAGAGAGGGCGGTGTCTGCCGTACGAGAGGGAGTGCGGTGTCTGCCGTACGAGAGGGAGTGTGCGGTGTCTGCCGTACGAGAGAGAGTGTGCAGTGTCTGCTGTACGAGAGAGTGTGCGGTGTCTGCCGTACGAGAGGGAGTGCGGTGTCTGCTGTACGAGAGAGAGTGCGGTGTCTGCCGTACGAGAGAGAGTGCGGTGTCTGCTGTACGAGAGGGAGTGCGGTGTCTGCCGTACGAGAGAGAGTGCGGTGTCTGCCGTACGAGAGAGTGTGCGGTGTCTGCCGTACGAGAGAGAGTGTGCGGTGTCTGCCGTACGAGAGAGAGTGTGGTGTCTGCCGTACGAGAGAGAGTGCAGTGTCTGCTGTACGAGAGAGAGTGCGGTGTCTGCCGTACGAGAGAGTGTGCGGTGTCTGCCGTACGAGAGAGAGTGTGCGGTGTCTGCCGTACGAGAGGGAGTGCGGTGTCTGCCGTACGAGAGGGAGTGCGGTGTCTGCTGTACGAGAGAGTGTGCGGTGTCTGCTGTACGAGAGAGAGTGCGGTGTCTCCTGTACGAGAGGGAGTGCGGTGTCTGCTGTACGAGAGAGAGTGCGGTGTCTGCCGTACGAGAGAGTGTGCGGTGTCTGCCGTAGGAGAGAGAGTGCGGTGTCTGCCGTACGAGAGAGAGTGCGGTGTCTGCCGTAGGAGAGAGGGTGCGGTGTCTGCCGTACGAGAGAGAGTGCGCAGTGTCTGCCGTACGAGAGAGAGTGCGCAGTGTCTGCCGTACGAGAGAGAGTGCGGTGTCTGCCGTAGGAGAGAGAGTGCGGTGTCTGCCGTACGAGAGAGAGTGCGGTGTCTGCCGTACGAGAGAGAGTGTGCGGTGTCTGCCGTACGAGAGAGAGTGTGCGGTGTCTGCCGTACGAGAGAGAGTGCGGTGTCTGCCGTAGGAGAGAGAGTGCGGTGTCTGCCGTAGGAGAGAGAGTGCGGTGTCTGCCGTACGAGAGAGAGTGCGGTGTCTGCCGTACGAGAGAGAGTGCGGTGTCTGCCGTACGAGAGGGAGTGCGGTGTCTGCCGTACGAGAGAGAGTGCGGTGTCTGCCGTACGAGAGAGAGTGCGCGGTGTCTGCCGTACGAGAGAGAGTGCGGTGTCTGCTGTACGAGAGAGAGTGCGCGGTGTTTGCTGTACGAGAGGGAGTGCGGTGTCTGCCGTACGAGAGAGAGTGCGGTGTCTGCCGTACGAGAGTGAGTGCGGTGTCTGCTGTACGAGAGAGTGTGCGGTGTCTGCCGTACGAGAGAGAGTGCGGTGTCTGCCGTACGAGAGGGAGTGCGGTGTCTGCTTTACGAGAGAGTGTGCAGTGTCTGCTGTACGAGAGAGAGTGCGGTGTCTGCTGTACGAGAGGGAGTGCGGTGTTTGCTGTACGAGAGAGAGTGCGGTGTCTGCCGTACGAGAGAGAGTGCGGTGTCTGCCGTACGAGATAGAGTGCGGTGTCTGCCGCAGGAGAGAGAGTGCGGTGTCTGCCGTACGAGAGAGAGTACGCAGTGTCTGCCGTACGAGAGAGAGTGCGCAGTGTCTGCCGTACGAGATAGAGTGCGGTGTCTGCCGTAGGAGAGAGAGTGCGGTGTCTGCCGTACGAGAGAGAGTGCGGTGTCTGCCGTACGAGAGAGAGTTTGCGGTGTCTGCCGTACGAGAGAGAGTGCGGTGTCTGCCGTACGAGAGACAGTGCGGTGTCTGCCGTACGAGAGAGAGTGCGGTGTCTGCCGTAGGAGAGAGAGTGCGGTGTCTGCCGTAGGAGAGAGAGTGCGGTGTCTGCCGTACGAGAGGGAGTGCGGTGTCTGCCGTACGAGAGAGAGTGCGGTGTCTGCAGTACGAGAGGGAGTGCGGTATCTGCCGTACGAGAGAGAGTGCGGTGTCTGCCGTACGAGAGAGAGTGCGGTGTCTGCCGTACGAGAGAGAGTGTGCAGTGTCTGCTGTACGAGAGAGTGTGCGGTGTCTGCCGTACGAGAGGGAGTGCGGTGTCTGCTGTACGAGAGAGAGTGCGGTGTCTGCCGTACGAGAGAGAGTGCGGTGTCTGCTGTACGAGAGGGAGTGCGGTGTCTGCCGTACGAGAGAGAGTGCGGTGTCTGCCGTACGAGAGGGAGTGCGGTGTCTGCTGTACGAGAGAGAGTGCGGTGTCTGCCGTACGAGAGAGAGTGCGGTGTCTGCCGTACGAGAGAGAGTGCGGTGTCTGCTGTACGAGAGAGAGTGCGCGGTGTCTGCTGTACGAGAGAGAGTGCGGTGTCTGCTGTACGAGAGGGAGTGCGGTGTCTGCTGTACGAGAGAGTGTGCGGTGTCTGCCGTACGAGAGAGAGTGCGGTGTCTGCTGTACGAGAGAGAGTGCGCGGTGTCTGCTGTACGAGAGAGAGTGCGGTGTCTGCCGTACGAGAGAGAGTGCGGTGTCTGCCGTACGAGAGGGAGTGCGGTGTCTGCCGTACGAGAGAGTGTGCGGTGTCTGCCGTACGAGAGGGAGTGCGGTGTCTGCTGTACGAGAGAGAGTGCGGTGTCTGCCGTACGAGAGAGAGTGCGGTGTCTGCTGTACGAGACGGAGTGCGGTGTCTGCTGTACGAGAGAGAGTGCGGTGTCTGCCGTACGAGAGGGAGTGCGGTGTCTGCTGTACGAGAGAGAGTGCGGTGTCTGCCGTACGAGAGAGAGTGCGGTGTCTGCCGTACGAGAGAGAGTGCGGTGTCTGCCGTACGAGAGAGAGTGCGGTGTCTGCTGTACGAGAGAGACTACGCGGTGTCTGCTGTACGAGAGAGAGTGCGGTGTCTGCCATACGAGAGGGAGTGCGCGGTGTCTGCCGTAGGAGAGAGAGTGCGGTGTCTGCCGTAGGAGAGAGAGTGCGCAGTGTCTGCCGTACGAGAGAGAGTGCGGTGTCTGCCGTAGGAGAGAGAGTGCGCGGTGTCTGCCGTACGAGAGAGAGTGCGCGGGGTCTGCTGTACGAGAGAGAGTGCGGTGTCTTCCGTAGGAGAGAGAGTGCGGTGTCTGCCGTACGAGAGAGAGTGCGCAGTGTCTGCCGTACGAGAGAGAGTGCGCAGTGTCTGCCGTACGAGAGAGAGTGCGGTGTCTGCCGTACGAGAGGGAGTGCGGTGTCTGCTTTACGAGAGAGTGTGCGGTGTCTGCTGTACGAGAGAGAGTGCGGTGTCTGCTGTACGAGAGGGAGTGCGGTGTTTGCTGTACGAGAGAGAGTGCGGTGTCTGCCGTACGAGAGAGAGTGCGGTGTCTGCCGTAGGAGAGAGAGTGCGGTGTCTGCCGTACGAGAGAGAGTGCGGTGTCTGCCGCAGGAGAGAGAGTGCGGTGTCTGCCGTACGAGAGAGAGTACGCAGTGTCTGCCGTACGAGAGAGAGTGCGCAGTGTCTGCCGTACGAGATAGAGTGCGGTGTCTGCCGTAGGAGAGAGAGTGCGGTGTCTGCCGTACGAGAGAGAGTGCGGTGTCTGCCGTACGAGAGAGAGTTTGCGGTGTCTGCCGTACGAGAGAGAGGGCGGTGTCTGCCGTACGAGAGGGAGTGCGGTGTCTGCCGTACGAGAGGGAGTGTGCGGTGTCTGCCGTACGAGAGAGAGTGTGCAGTGTCTGCTGTACGAGAGAGTGTGCGGTGTCTGCCGTACGAGAGGGAGTGCGGTGTCTGCTGTACGAGAGAGAGTGCGGTGTCTGCCGTACGAGAGAGAGTGCGGTGTCTGCTGTACGAGAGGGAGTGCGGTGTCTGCCGTACGAGAGAGAGTGCGGTGTCTGCCGTACGAGAGAGTGTGCGGTGTCTGCCGTACGAGAGAGAGTGTGCGGTGTCTGCCGTACGAGAGAGAGTGTGGTGTCTGCCGTACGAGAGGGAGTGCGGTGTCTGCTGTACGAGAGAGTGTGCGGTGTCTGCTGTACGAGAGAGAGTGCGGTGTCTCCTGTACGAGAGGGAGTGCGGTGTCTGCTGTACGAGAGAGAGTGCGGTGTCTGCCGTACGAGAGAGTGTGCGGTGTCTGCCGTAGGAGAGAGAGTGCGGTGTCTGCCGTACGAGAGAGAGTGCGGTGTCTGCCGTAGGAGAGAGGTTGCGGTGTCTGCCGTACGAGAGAGAGTGCGCAGTGTCTGCCGTACGAGAGAGAGTGCGCAGTGTCTGCCGTACGAGAGAGAGTGCGGTGTCTGCCGTAGGAGAGAGAGTGCGGTGTCTGCCGTACGAGAGAGAGTGCGGTGTCTGCCGTACGAGAGAGAGTGTGCGGTGTCTGCCGTACGAGAGAGAGTGTGCGGTGTCTGCCGTACGAGAGAGAGTGCGGTGTCTGCCGTAGGAGAGAGAGTGCGGTGTCTGCCGTAGGAGAGAGAGTGCGGTGTCTGCCGTACGAGAGAGAGTGCGGTGTCTGCCGTACGAGAGAGAGTGCGGTGTCTGCCGTACGAGAGGGAGTGCGGTGTCTGCCGTACGAGAGAGAGTGCGGTGTCTGCCGTACGAGAGAGAGTGCGGTGTCTGCCGTACGAGAGAGAGTGCGGTGTCTGCCGTACGAGAGAGAGTGCGGTGTCTGCCGTACGAGAGAGAGTGCGCGGTGTCTGCCGTACGAGAGAGAGTGCGGTGTCTGCTGTACGAGAGAGAGTGCGCGGTGTTTGCTGTACGAGAGGGAGTGCGGTGTCTGCCGTACGAGAGAGAGTGCGGTGTCTGCCGTACGAGAGTGAGTGCGGTGTCTGCTGTACGAGAGAGTGTGCGGTGTCTGCCGTACGAGAGAGAGTGCGGTGTCTGCCGTACGAGAGGGAGTGCGGTGTCTGCTTTACGAGAGAGTGTGCAGTGTCTGCTGTACGAGAGAGAGTGCGGTGTCTGCTGTACGAGAGGGAGTGCGGTGTTTGCTGTACGAGAGAGAGTGCGGTGTCTGCTGTACGAGAGAGAGTGCGGTGTCTGCCGTACGAGAGAGAGTGCGGTGTCTGCCGTACGAGAGAGAGTGCGGTGTCTGCCGTACGAGAGAGAGTGCGGTGTCTGCTGTACGAGAGAGACTACGCGGTGTCTGCTGTACGAGAGAGAGTGCGGTGTCTGCCATACGAGAGGGAGTGCGCGGTGTCTGCCGTAGGAGAGAGAGTGCGGTGTCTGCCGTAGGAGAGAGAGTGCGCAGTGTCTGCCGTACGAGAGAGAGTGCGGTGTCTGCCGTAGGAGAGAGAGTGCGCGGTGTCTGCCGTACGAGAGAGAGTGCGCGGGGTCTGCTGTACGAGAGAGAGTGCGGTGTCTGGTGTACGAGAGAGTGTGCGGTGTCTGCTGTACGAGAGAGAGTGCGGTGTCTGCTGTACGAGAGGGAGTGCGGTGTCTGCTGTACGAGAGAGAGTGCGGTGTCTGCCGTACGAGAGAGAGTGCGGTGTCTGCCGTAGGAGAGAGAGTGCGGTGTCTGCCGTACGAGAGAGAGTGCGGTGTCTGCCGTACGAGAGAGAGTGCGGTGTCTGCCGTACGAGAGAGAGTGCGCAGTGTCTGCCGTACGAGAGAGAGAGCGCAGTGTCTGCCGTACGAGAGAGAGTGCGGTGTCTGCCGTAGGAGAGAGAGTGCGGTGTCTGCCGTAGGAGAAAGAGTGCGGTGTCTGCCGTACGAGAGAGAGTGCGGTGTCTGCGGTACGAGAGAGAGTGTGTATGTCTGCCGTACGAGAGAGAGTGTGCGGTGTCTGCCGTACGAGAGAGAGTGCGGTGTCTGCCGTAGGAGAGAGAGTGCGGTGTCTGCCGTAGGAGAGAGAGTGCGGTGTCTGCCATACGAGAGAGAGTGCGGTGTCTGCCGTACGAGAGAGAATGCGGTGTCTGCCGTACGAGAGGGAGTGCGGTGTCTGCCGTACGAGAGAGAGTGCGGTGTCTGCCGTACGAGAGAGAGTGCGCAGTGTCTGCCGTACGAGAGAGAGTGCGCAGTGTCTGCCGTACGAGAGAGAGTGCGGTGTCTGCCGTAGGAGAGAGAGTGCGGTGTCTGCCGTACGAGAGAGAGTGCGGTGTCTTCCGTACGAGAGAGAGTGAGCGGTGTCTGACGTACGAGAGAGAGTGAGGTGTCTGCCGTACGAGATGGAGTGCGGTGTCTGTCGTACGAGAGGGAGTGTGAGGTGTCTGCCGTACAAGAGAGAGTGCGGTGTCTGCCGTAGGAGAGAGAGTGCGGTGTCTGCCGTAGGAGAGAGAGTGCGGTGTCTGCCGTACGAGAGAGAGTGCGGTGTCTGCCGTACGAGAGAGAGTGCGGTGTCTGCCGTACGAGAGGGATTGCGGTGTCTGCCGTACGAGAGAGAGTGCGGTGTCTGCCGTACGAGAGAGAGTGCGCAGTGTCTGCCGTACGAGAGAGAGTGCGCAGTGTCTGCCGTACGAGAGAGAGTGCGGTGTCTGCCGTACGAGAGAGAGTGCGGTGTCTGCTGTACGAGAGAGTGTGCGGTGTCTGCCGTACGAGAGAGAGTGCGGTGTCTGCCGTACGAGAGAGAGTGCGCAGTGTCTGCCGTACGAGAGAGAGTGCGGTGTCTGCCGTAGGAGAGAGAGTGCGGTGTCTGCCGTACGAGAGAGAGTGCGGTGTCTGCGGTACGAGAGAGAGTGTGTATGTCTGCCGTACGAGAGAGAGTGTGCGGTGTCTGCCGTACGAGAGAGAGTGCGGTGTCTGCCGTAGGAGAGAGAGTGCGGTGTCTGCCGTAGGAGAGAGAGTGCGGTGTCTGCCGTACGAGAGAGAGTGCGGTGTCTGCCGTACGAGAGAGAGTGCGCGGTGTCTGCCGTAGGAGAGAGAGTGCGGTGTCTGCCGTAGGAGAGAGAGTGCACGGTGTCTGCCGTACGAGAGAGAGTGCGTGGTGTCTGCTGCACGAGGGAGAGCGCGGTGTCTGCCGTACGAGAGGGAGTGCGGTGTCTGCCGTACAAGAGAGAGTGCACGGTGTCTGCCGTACGAGAGGGAGTGTGCGGTGTCTGCTGTACGAGAGGGAGTGCGGTGTTTGCTGTACGAGAGAGAGTGCGGTGTCTGCCGTACGAGAGAGAATGCGGTGTCTGCCGTAGGAGAGAGAGTGCGGTGTCTGCCGTAGGAGAGAGAGTGCGGTGTCTGCCTTTGGAGAGAGAGTGCGGTGTCTGCCGTACGAGAGAGAGTGCGGTGTCTGCCGTACGAGAGACAGTGCGGTGTCTGCCGTACGAGAGAGAGTGCGGTGTCTGCCGTAGGAGAGAGAGTGCGGTGTCTGCCGTAGGAGAGAGAGTGCGGTGTCTGCCGTACGAGAGAGAGTGCGGTGTCTGCCGTACGAGAGAGAGTGCGGTGTCTGCCGTACGAGAGGGAGTGCGGTATCTGCCGTACGAGAGAGAGTGCGGTGTCTGCCGTACGAGAGGGAGTGCGGTGTCTGCCGTACGAGAGAGAGTGTGCAGTGTCTGCCGTACGAGAGAGTGTGCGGTGTCTGCCGTACGAGAGGGAGTGCGGTGTCTGCTGTACGAGAGAGAGTGCGGTGTCTGCCGTACGAGAGAGAGTGCGGTGTCTGCTGTACGAGAGAGAGTGCGGTGTCTGCCGTACGAGAGGGAGTGCGGTGTCTGCTGTACGAGAGAGAGTGCGGTGTCTGCTGTACGAGAGGGAGTGCGGTGTCTGCTGTACGAGAGAGAGTGCGGTGTCTGCCGTACGAGAGGGAGTGCGGTGTCTGCCGTACGAGAGAGGGTGCGGTGTCTGCCGTACGAGAGAGAGTGCGGTGTCTGCCGTACGAGAGAGAGTGCGGTGTCTGCCGTACGAGAGAGAGTGCGGTGTCTGCTGTACGAGAGAGAGTGCGCGGTGTCTGCTGTACGAGAGAGAGCGCGGTGTCTGCCATACGAGAGGGAGTGCGCGGTGTCTGCCGTAGGAGAGAGAGAGCGCGGTGTCTGCCGTAGGAGAGAGAGTGCGCAGTGTCTGCCGTACGAGAGAGAGAGCGGTGTCTGCCGTAGGAGAGAGAGTGCGCGGTGTCTGCCATACGAGAGAGAGTGCGCGGGGTCTGCTGTACGAGAGAGAGTGCGCGGTGTCTGCCGTAGGAAAGAGAGTGCGGTGTCTGCCGTAGGAGAGAGAGTGCGCGGTGTCTGCCGTAGGAGAGAGAGTGCGGTGTCTGCCGTAGGAGAGAGAGTGCACGGTGTCTGCCGTACGAGAGAGAGTGCGTGGTGTCTGCTGTACGAGGGAGAGTGCGGTGTCTGCCGTACGAGAGGGAGTGCACGGTGTCTGCCGTACGAGAGGGAGTGTGCGGTGTCTGCTGTACGAGAGGGAGTGCGGTGTCTGCCGTACGAGAGGGAGTGTGCGGTGTCTGCCGTACGAGAGACAGTGCGGTATCTGCCGTACGAGAGAGAGTGCGGTGTCTGCCGTAGGAGAGAGAGTGCGGTGTCTGCCGTAGGAGAGAGAGTGCGGTGTCTGCCGTACGAGAGGGAGTGCGGTGTCTGCTGTACGAGAGAGAGTGCGGTGTCTGCCGTACGAGAGGGAGTGCGGTGTCTGCCGTACGAGAGAGAGTGTGCAGTGTCTGCCGTACGAGAGGGAGTGCGCGGTGTCTGCCGTACGAGAGGGAGTGCGGTGTCTGCCGTACGAGAGGGAGTGTGCGGTGTCTGCCGTACGAGAGACAGTGCGGTATCTGCCGTACGAGAGAGAGTGCGGTGTCTGCCGTAGGAGAGAGAGTGCGGTGTCTGCCGTAGGAGAGAGAGTGCGGTGTCTGCCGTACGAGAGGGAGTGCGGTGTCTGCTGTACGAGAGAGAGTGCGGTGTCTGCCGTACGAGAGGGAGTGCGGTGTCTGCCGTACGAGAGAGAGTGTGCAGTGTCTGCCGTACGAGAGGGAGTGCGCGGTGTCTGCCGTAGGAGAGAGAGTGCGCAGTGTCTGCCGTACGAGAGAGTGCGCGGTGTCTGCTGTACGAGAGAGAGTGCGGTGTCTGCCGTACGAGAGAGAGTGCGGTGTCTGCTGTACGAGAGAGAGTGCAGTGTCTGCCGTACGAGAGAGAGTGCGCAGTGTCTGCCGTACGTTAGAGAGTGCGGTGTCTGTCGTACGAGAGGGAGTGCGGTGTCTGCCGTACGAGAGGGAGTGCACGGTGTCTGCTGTACGAGAGAGAGTGCGGTGTCTGCTGTACGAGAGAGAGTGCGGTGTCTGCCGTACGAGAGGGAGTGCGGTGTCTGCTGTACGAGAGAGAGTGCGGTGTCTGCCGTACGAGAGAGAGTGCGCGGTGTCTGCCGTACGAGAGAGAGTGCGGTGTCTGCCGTACGAGAGAGAGTGCGGTGTCTGCTGTACGAGAGAGAGTGCGGTGTCTGCCGTACGAGAGAGAGTGCGGTGTCTGCCGTACGAGCGAGAGTGCGCAGTGTCTGCCGTACGAGAGGGAGTGCGCGGTGTCTGCCGTAGGAGAGAGAGAGCGCGGTGTCTGCCGTAGGAGAGAGAGTGCGCAGTGTCTGCCGTACGAGAGAGAGAGCGGTGTCTGCCGTAGGAGAGAGAGTGCGCGGTGTCTGCCATACGAGAGAGAGTGCGCGGGGTCTGCTGTACGAGAGAGAGTGCGCGGTGTCTGCCGTAGGAAAGAGAGTGCGGTGTCTGCCGTAGGAGAGAGAGTGCGCGGTGTCTGCCGTAGGAGAGAGAGTGCGGTGTCTGCCGTAGGAGAGAGAGTGCACGGTGTCTGCCGTACGAGAGAGAGTGCGTGGTGTCTGCTGTACGAGGGAGAGTGCGGTGTCTGCCGTACGAGAGGGAGTGCGCGGTGTCTGCCGTACGAGAGGGAGTGTGCGGTGTCTGCTGTACGAGAGGGAGTGCGGTGTCTGCCGTACGAGAGGGAGTGTGCGGTGTCTGCCGTACGAGAGGGAGTGTGCGGTGTCTGCTGTACGAGAGGGAGTGCGGTGTCTGCCGTACGAGAGGGAGTGTGCGGTGTCTGCCGTACGAGAGACAGTGCGGTATCTGCCGTACGAGAGAGAGTGCGGTGTCTGCCGTAGGAGAGAGAGTGCGGTGTCTGCCGTAGGAGAGAGAGTGCGGTGTCTGCCGTACGAGAGGGAGTGCGGTGTCTGCTGTACGAGAGAGAGTGCGGTGTCTGCCGTACGAGAGGGAGTGCGGTGTCTGCCGTACGAGAGAGAGTGTGCAGTGTCTGCCGTACGAGAGGGAGTGCGCGGTGTCTGCCGTACGAGAGGGAGTGCGGTGTCTGCCGTACGAGAGGGAGTGTGCGGTGTCTGCCGTACGAGAGACAGTGCGGTATCTGCCGTACGAGAGAGAGTGCGGTGTCTGCCGTAGGAGAGAGAGTGCGGTGTCTGCCGTAGGAGAGAGAGTGCGGTGTCTGCCGTACGAGAGGGAGTGCGGTGTCTGCTGTACGAGAGAGAGTGCGGTGTCTGCCGTACGAGAGGGAGTGCGGTGTCTGCCGTACGAGAGAGAGTGTGCAGTGTCTGCCGTACGAGAGGGAGTGCGCGGTGTCTGCCGTAGGAGAGAGAGTGCGCAGTGTCTGCCGTACGAGAGAGTGCGCGGTGTCTGCAGTACGAGAGAGAGTGCGGTGTCTGCCGTACGAGAGAGAGTGCGGTGTCTGCTGTACGAGAGAGAGTGCAGTGTCTGCCGTACGAGAGAGAGTGCGCAGTGTCTGCCGTACGTTAGAGAGTGCGGTGTCTGTCGTACGAGAGGGAGTGCGGTGTCTGCCGTACGAGAGGGAGTGCACGGTGTCTGCTGTACGAGAGAGAGTGCGGTGTCTGCTGTACGAGAGAGAGTGCGGTGTCTGCCGTACGAGAGGGAGTGCGGTGTCTGCTGTACGAGAGAGAGTGCGGTGTCTGCCGTACGAGAGAGAGTGCGCGGTGTCTGCCGTACGAGAGAGAGTGCGGTGTCTGCCGTACGAGAGAGAGTGCGGTGTCTGCTGTACGAGAGAGAGTGCGGTGTCTGCCGTACGAGAGAGAGTGCGGTGTCTGCCGTACGAGCGAGAGTGCGCAGTGTCTGCCGTACGAGAGAGAGTGCGCAGTGTCTGCCGTACGAGAGAGAGTGCGGTGTCTGCCGTAGGAGAGAGAGTGCGGTGTCTGCCGTACGAGAGAGAGTGCGGTGTCTGCGGTACGAGAGAGAGTGTGTATGTCTGCCGTACGAGAGAGAGTGTGCGGTGTCTGCCGTACGAGAGAGAGTGCGGTGTCTGCCGTAGGAGAGAGAGTGCGGTGTCTGCCGTACGAGAGAGAGTGCGGTGTCTGCCGTACGAGAGAGAGTGCGCGGTGTCTGCCGTAGGAGAGAGAGTGCGGTGTCTGCCGTAGGAGAGAGAGTGCACGGTGTCTGCCGTACGAGAGAGAGTGCGTGGTGTCTGCTGCACGAGGGAGAGCGCGGTGTCTGCCGTACGAGAGGGAGTGCGGTGTCTGCCGTACAAGAGAGAGTGCACGGTGTCTGCCGTACGAGAGGGAGTGTGCGGTGTCTGCTGTACGAGAGGGAGTGCGGTGTTTGCTGTACGAGAGAGAGTGCGGTGTCTGCCGTACGAGAGAGAATGCGGTGTCTGCCGTAGGAGAGAGAGTGCGGTGTCTGCCGTAGGAGAGAGAGTGCGGTGTCTGCCTTAGGAGAGAGAGTGCGGTGTCTGCCGTACGAGAGAGAGTGCGGTGTCTGCCGTACGAGAGACAGTGCGGTGTCTGCCGTACGAGAGAGAGTGCGGTGTCTGCCGTAGGAGAGAGAGTGCGGTGTCTGCCGTAGGAGAGAGAGTGCGGTGTCTGCCGTACGAGAGAGAGTGCGGTGTCTGCCGTACGAGAGAGAGTGCGGTGTCTGCCGTACGAGAGGGAGTGCGGTATCTGCCGTACGAGAGAGAGTGCGGTGTCTGCCGTACGAGAGGGAGTGCGGTGTCTGCCGTACGAGAGAGAGTGTGCAGTGTCTGCCGTACGAGAGAGTGTGCGGTGTCTGCCGTACGAGAGGGAGTGCGGTGTCTGCTGTACGAGAGAGAGTGCGGTGTCTGCCGTACGAGAGAGAGTGCGGTGTCTGCTGTACGAGAGAGAGTGCGGTGTCTGCCGTACGAGAGGGAGTGCGGTGTCTGCTGTACGAGAGAGAGTGCGGTGTCTGCTGTACGAGAGGGAGTGCGGTGTCTGCTGTACGAGAGAGAGCGCGGTGTCTGCCATACGAGAGGGAGTGCGCGGTGTCTGCCGTAGGAGAGAGAGAGCGCGGTGTCTGCCGTAGGAGAGAGAGTGCGCAGTGTCTGCCGTACGAGAGAGAGAGCGGTGTCTGCCGTAGGAGAGAGAGTGCGCGGTGTCTGCCATACGAGAGAGAGTGCGCGGGGTCTGCTGTACGAGAGAGAGTGCGCGGTGTCTGCCGTAGGAAAGAGAGTGCGGTGTCTGCCGTAGGAGAGAGAGTGCGCGGTGTCTGCCGTAGGAGAGAGAGTGCGGTGTCTGCCGTAGGAGAGAGAGTGCATGGTGTCTGCCGTACGAGAGAGAGTGCGTGGTGTCTGCTGTACGAGGGAGAGTGCGGTGTCTGCCGTACGAGAGGGAGTGCGCGGTGTCTGCCGTACGAGAGAGAGTGCACGGTGTCTGCCGTACGAGAGGGAGTGTGCGGTGTCTGCTGTACGAGAGGGAGTGCGGTGTTTGCTGTACGAGAGAGAGTGCGGTGTCTGCCGTACGAGAGAGAATGCGGTGTCTGCCGTAGGAGAGAGAGTGCGGTGTCTGCCGTACGAGAGAGAGTACGCAGTGTCTGCCGTACGAGAGAGAGTGCGCAGTGTCTGCCGTCCGAGAGAGAGTGCGGTGTCTGCCGTAGGAGAGAGAGTGCGGTGTCTGCCGTACGAGAGGGAGTGCGGTGTCTGCTGTACGAGAGAGTGTGCGGTGTCTGCCGTACGAGAGAGAGTGCGGTGTCTGCCGTACGAGATAGAGTGCGGTGTCTGCTGTACGAGAGAGTGTGCGGTGTCTGCTGTACGAGAGAGAGTGCGGTGTCTGCTGTACGAGAGGGAGTGCGGTGTTTGCTGTACGAGAGAGAGTGCGGTGTCTGCCGTACGAGAGAGAGTGCGGTGTCTGCCGTAGGAGAGAGAGTGCGGTGTCTGCCGTAGGAGAGAGAGTGCGGTGTCTGCCGTAGGAGAGAGAGTGCGGTGTCTGCCGTACGAGAGAGAGTACGCAGTGTCTTCCGTACGAGAGAGAGTGCGCAGTGTCTGCCGTACGAGAGAGAGTGCGGTGTCTGCCGTAGGAGAGAGAGTGCGGTGTCTGCCGTACGAGACAGAGTGCGGTGTCTGCCGTATGAGAGAGAGTGTGCGGTGTCTGCCGTACGAGAGAGAGTGCGGTGTCTGCCGTACGAGAGGGAGTGCGGTGTCTGCCGTACGAGAGGGAGTGTGCGGTGTCTGCCGTACGAGAGACAGTGCGGTATCTGCCGTACGAGAGAGAGTGCGGTGTCTGCCGTAGGAGAGAGAGTGCGGTGTCTGCCGTAGGAGAGAGAGTGCGGTGTCTGCCGTACGAGAGGGAGTGCGGTGTCTGCTGTACGAGAGAGAGTGCGGTGTCTGCCGTACGAGAGGGAGTGCGGTGTCTGCCGTACGAGAGAGAGTGTGCAGTGTCTGCCGTACGAGAGGGAGTGCGCGGTGTCTGCCGTAGGAGAGAGAGTGCGCAGTGTCTGCCGTACGAGAGAGTGCGCGGTGTCTGCTGTACGAGAGAGAGTGCGGTGTCTGCCGTACGAGAGAGAGTGCGGTGTCTGCTGTACGAGAGAGAGTGCAGTGTCTGCCGTACGAGAGAGAGTGCGCAGTGTCTGCCGTACGTTAGAGAGTGCGGTGTCTGTCGTACGAGAGGGAGTGCGGTGTCTGCCGTACGAGAGGGAGTGCACGGTGTCTGCTGTACGAGAGAGAGTGCGGTGTCTGCTGTACGAGAGAGAGTGCGGTGTCTGCCGTACGAGAGGGAGTGCGGTGTCTGCTGTACGAGAGAGAGTGCGGTGTCTGCCGTACGAGAGAGAGTGCGCGGTGTCTGCCGTACGAGAGAGAGTGCGGTGTCTGCCGTACGAGAGAGAGTGCGGTGTCTGCTGTACGAGAGAGAGTGCGGTGTCTGCCGTACGAGAGGGAGTGCGGTGTCTGCCGTACGAGGGAGAGTGCGGTGTCTGCTGTACGAGAGAGAGTGCGCGGTGTCTGCTGTACGAGAGAGAGTGCGGTGTCTGCCGTACGAGAGGGAGTGCGGTGTCTGCTGTACGAGAGAGAGTGCGGTGTCTGCCGTACGAGAGAGAGTGCGGTGTCTGCCGTACGAGGGAGAGTGCGGTGTCTGCTGTACGAGAGAGAGTGCGCGGTGTCTGCTGTACGAGAGAGAGTGCGGTGTCTGCCGTACGAGAGGGAGTGCGGTGTCTGCTGTACGAGAGAGAGTGCGGTGTCTGCCGTACGAGAGAGAGTGCGGTGTCTGCCGTACGAGAGAGAGTGCGGTGTCTGCCGTACGAGAGAGAGTGCGGTGTCTGCTGTACGAGAGAGAGTGCGCGGTGTCTGCTGTACGAGAGTGAGTGCGGTGTCTGCCGTACGAGAGGGAGTGCGCGGTGTCTGCCGTACGAGAGAGAGTGCACGGTGTCTGCTGTACGAGAGAGAGTGCGGTGTCTGCCGTACGAGAGGGAGTGCGGTGTCTGCTGTACGAGAGAGAGTGCGGTGTCTGCCGTACGAGAGAGAGTGCGGTGTCTGCCGTACGAGAGAGAGTGCGGTGTCTGCCGTACGAGAGAGAGTGCGGTGTCTGCTGTACGAGAGAGAGTGCGCGGTGTCTGCTGTACGAGAGAGAGCGCGGTGTCTGCCATACGAGAGGGAGTGCGCGGTGTCTGCCGTAGGAGAGAGAGAGTGCTGTGTCTGCCGTAGGAGAGAGAGTGCGCAGTGTCTGCCGTACGAGAGAGAGTGCGGTGTCTGCCGTAGAAGTGAGAGTGCGCGGTGTCTGCCATACGAGAGAGAGTGCGCGGGGTCTGCTGTACGAGAGAGAGTGCGCGGTGTCTGCCGTAGGAGAGAGAGTGCGGTGTCTGCCGTAGGAGAGAGAGTGCGCGGTGTCTGCCGGAGGAGAGAGAGTGCGGTGTCTGCCGTAGGAGAGAGAGTGCACGGTGTCTGCCGTACGAGAGAGAGTGCGTGGTGTCTGCTGTACAAGGGAGAGTGCGGTGTCTGCCGTACGAGAGGGAGTGCGCGGTGTCTGCCGTACGAGAGAGAGTGCACGGTGTCTGCCGTAGGAGAGGGAGTCTGCGGTGTCTGCTGTATGAGAGAGAGTGCGGTGTCTGCCGTACGAGAGAGAGTGCGGTGTCTGCTGTACGAGATAGAGTGCAGTGTCTGCCGTACGAGAGAGAATGCGCAGTGTCTGCCGTACGAGAGAGAGTGCGGTGTCTGCCGTACGAGAGGGAGTGCGGTGTCTGCCGTACGAGAGGGAGTGCACGGTGTCTGCTGTACGAGAGAGAGTGCGGTGTCTGCTCTACGAGAGAGAGTGCGGTGTCTGCCGTACGAGAGGGAGTGCGGTGTCTGCTGTACGAGAGAGAGGGCGGTGTCTGCCGTACGAGAGAGAGTGCGCGGTGTCTGCCGTACGAGAGAGAGTGCGGTGTCTGCCGTACGAGAGAGAGTGCGGTGTCTGCTGTACGAGAGAGAGTGCGGTGTCTGCCGTACGAGAGGGAGTGCGGTGTCTGCCGTACGAGGGAGAGTGCGGTGTCTGCTGTACGAGAGAGAGTGCGGTGTCTGCTGTACGAGAGGGAGTGCGCGGTGTCTGCCGTACGAGAGAGAGTACGGTGTCTGCCGTACGAGAGGGAGTGCGGTGTCTGCTGTACGAGAGAGAGTACGGTGTCTGCCGTACGAGAGAGAGTGCGGTGTCGGCCGTACGAGAGAGAGTGCGGTGTCTGCTGTACGAGAGAGGGTGCGGTGTCTGCCATACGAGAGGGAGTGCGCGGTGTCTGCCGTAGGAGAGAGAGTGCGGTGTCTGCCGTAGGAGAGAGAGTGCGCAGTGTCTGCCGTACGAGAGAGAGTGCGGTGTCTGCCATAGGAGAGAGAGTGCGCGGTGTCTGCTGTACGAGAGAGAGTGCGCGGGGTCTGCTGTACGAGAGAGAGTGCGCGGTGTCTGCCGTAGGAGAGAGAGTGCGGTGTCTGTCGTACGAGAGAGAGTGCGGTGTCTGCCGTACGAGAGAGAGTGCGGTGTCTGCCGTACGAGAGAGAGTGCACAGTGTCTGCCGTACGAGAGAGAGTGAGCGGTGTCTGCTGTACGAGAGAGAGTGCGGTGTCTGCCGTACGAGAGGGAGTGCGCGGTGTCTGCCGTACGAGAGAGAGTGCACGGTGTCTGCCGTACGAGAGGGAGTGCGCGGTGTCTGCTGTACGAGAGAGAGTGCGGTGTCTGCCGTACGAGAGGGAGTGCGCGGTGTCTGCCGTACGAGAGAGAGTGCACGGTGTCTGCCGTAGGAGAGGGAGTGTGCGGTGTCTGCCGTACGAGAGGGAGTGCGCGGTGTCTGCCGTAGGAGAGAGAGTGCGCAGTGTCTGCCGTACGAGAGAGTGCGCGGTGTCTGCTGTACGAGAGAGAGTGCGGTGTCTGCCGTACGAGAGAGAGTGCGGTGTCTGCTGTACGAGATAGAGTGCAGTGTCTGCCGTACGAGAGAGAGTGCGCAGTGTCTGCCGTACGAGAGAGAGTGCGGTGTCTGCCGTACGAGAGGGAGTGCGGTGTCTGCCGTACGAGAGGGAGTGCACGGTGTCTGCTGTACGAGAGAGAGTGCGGTGTCTGCTGTACGAGAGAGAGTGCGGTGTCTGCCGTACGAGAGGGAGTGCGGTGTCTGCCGTACGAGAGAGAGTGCACAGTGTCTGCCGTACGAGAGAGAGTGCGCGGTGTCTGCTGTACGAGAGAGAGTGCGGTGTCTGCCGTACGAGAGGGAGTGCGCGGTGTCTGCCGTACGAGAGAGAGTGCACGGTGTCTGCCGTACGAGAGGGAGTGCGCGGTGTCTGCTGTACGAGAGAGAGTGCGCGGTGTCTGCCGTAGGAGAGAGTGCGCGGTGTCTGCCGTAGGAGAGAGAGTGCGGTGTCTGCCGTACGAGAGGGAGTGCACGGTGTCTGCCGTACGAGAGGGGGTGCGCAGTGTCTGCCGTACGAGAGGAAGTGCGCGGTGTCTGCCGTAGGAGAGAGAGTGCGCGGGGTCTGCCGTACGAGAGAGAGTGCGCGGTGTCTGCCGTAGGAGAGAGAGTGCGGTGTCTGTCGTACGAGAGAGAGTGCGCGGGGTCTGCTGTACGAGAGAGAGTGCGCGGTGTCTGCCGTAGGAGAGAGAGTGCGGTGTCTGTCGTACGAGAGAGAGTGCGGTGTCTGCCGTACGAGAGAGAGTGCGGTGTCTGCCGTACGAGAGAGAGTGCACAGTGTCTGCCGTACGAGAGAGAGTGCGCGGTGTCTGCTGTACGAGAGAGAGTGCGGTGTCTGCCGTACGAGAGGGAGTGCGCGGTGTCTGCCGTACGAGAGAGAGTGCACGGTGTCTGCCGTACGAGAGGGAGTGCGCGGTGTCTGCTGTACGAGAGAGAGTGCGCGGTGTCTGCCGTAGGAGAGAGTGCGCGGTGTCTGCCGTAGGAGAGAGAGTGCGGTGTCTGCCGTACGAGAGGGAGTGCACGGTGTCTGCCGTACGAGAGGGGGTGCGCAGTGTCTGCCGTACGAGAGGAAGTGCGCGGTGTCTGCCGTAGGAGAGAGTGCGCGGTGTCTGCTGTACGAGAGAGAGTGCGGTGTCTGCCGTACGAGAGAGAGTGCGGTGTCTGCTGTACGAGAGAGAGTGCGGTGTCTGCCGTAGGAGAGAGAGTGTGCGGTGTCTGCCGTAGGAGAGAGAGTGCGCGGTGTCTGCCGTAGGAGAGAGAGTGCGCAGTGTCTGCCGTACGAGAGAGAGTGCACGGTGTCTGCCGTACGAGAGAGAGTGCGCGGTGTCTGCCGTACGAGAGAGAGTGCGGTGTCTGCCGTAGGAGAGAGAGTGCGGTGTCTGCCGTACGATAGAGAGTGCGGTGTCTGCCGTAGGAGAGAGAGTGCGGTGTCTGCCGTACGAGAGAGAGTGCGCAGTGTCTGCCGTACGAGAGAGAGTGCGCAGTGTCTGCCGTACGAGAGAGAGTGCACGGTGTCTGCCGTACGAGAGAGAGTGCGGTGTCTGCCGTACGAGAGAGAGTGCGCGGTGTCTGCCATACGAGAGAGAGTGCGGTGTCTGCCGTAGGAGAGAGAGTGCGGTGTCTGCCGTACGAGAGAGAGTGCGGTGTCTGGCGTACGAGAGAGAGTGTGCGGTGTCTGCCGTACGAGAGAGAGTGCCGTGTCTGCCGTACGAGAGAGAGTGCGGTGTCTGCTGTACGAGAGAGAGTGCGGTGTCGGCCGTACGAGAGAGAGTGCGGTGTCTGCCGTACGAGAGAGAGTGCCGTGTCTGCTGTACGAGAGAGAGTGCGGTGTCTGCCGTAGGAGAGAGAGTGCGCAGTGTCTGCCATACAAGAGAGTGTGCGGTGTCTGCCGTAGGAGAGAGAGTGCGCGGTGTCTGCCGTAGGAGAGAGAGTGCGCAGTGTCTGCCGTACGAGAGAGAGTGCACGGTGTCTGCCGTACGAGAGAGAGTGCGCGGTGTCTGCCGTACGAGAGAGAGTGCGCAGTGTCTGCCGTACGAGAGAGAGTGCACGGTGTCTGCCGTACGAGAGAGAGTGCGCGGCGTCTGCCGTACGAGAGAGAGTGCACGGTGTCTGCCGTACGAGAGAGAGTGCGGTGTCTGCCGTAGGAGAGAGAGTGCGGTGTCTGCCGTACGATAGAGAGTGCGGTGTCTGCCGTAGGAGAGAGAGTGCGGTGTCTGCCGTACGAGAGAGAGTGCGCAGTGTCTGCCGTACGAGAGAGAGTGCGCAGTGTCTGCCGTACGAGAGAGAGTGCACGGTGTCTGCCGTACGAGAGAGAGTGCGGTGTCTGCCGTACGAGAGAGAGTGCGCGGTGTCTGCCATACGAGAGAGAGTGCGGTGTCTGCCGTACGAGAGAGAGTGCGGTGTCTGCCGTACGAGAGAGAGTGCGGTGTCTGGCGTACGAGAGAGAGTGCCGTGTCTGCCGTACGAGAGAGAGTGCGGTGTCTGCTGTACGAGAGAGAGTGCGGTGTCGGCCGTACGAGAGAGAGTGCGGTGTCTGCCGTACGAGAGAGAGTGCCGTGTCTGCTGTACGAGAGAGAGTGCGGTGTCTGCTGTACGAGAGAGAGTGCGGTGTCTGCTGTACGAGAGAGAGTGCGGTGTCTGCTGTACGAGAGAGAGTGCGCGGTGTCTGCTGTACGAGAGAGAGTGCGCGGTGTCTGCCGTAGTTGAGAGAGTGCGGTGTCTGCCGTACGAGAGAGAGTGCGGTGTCTGCTGTACGAGAGAGAGTGCGGTGTCTGCTGTACGAGAGAGAGTGCGTAGTGTCTGCCGTACGAGAGATAGTGCGCAGTGTCTGCCGTACGAGAGAGAGTGCGGTGTCTGCCGTACGAGAGGTAGTGCGGTGTCTGCCGTACGAGAGGGAGTGCACGGTGTCTGCCGTAGGAGAGAGAGAGTGCGGTGTCTGCCGTAGGAGAGAGAGTGCGCGGTGTCTGCCGGAGGAGAGAGAGTGCGGTGTCTGCCGTAGGAGCGAGAGTGCACGGTGTCTGCCGTACGAGAGAGAGTGCGTGGTGTCTGCTGTACAAGGGAGTGTGCGGTGTCTGCCGTACGAGAGGGAGTGCGCGGTGTCTGCCGTACGAGAGAGAGTGCACGGTGTCTGCCGTAGGAGAGGGAGTGTGCGGTGTCTGCCGTACGAGAGGGAGTGCGCGGTGTCTGCCGTAGGAGAGAGAGTGCGCAGTGTCTGCTGTACGAGAGAGTGCGCGGTGTCTGCTGTACGAGAGAGAGTGCGGTGTCTGCCATACGAGAGAGAGTGCGGTGTCTGCTGTACGAGATAGAGTGCAGTGTCTGCCGTACGAGAGAGAGTGCGCAGTGTCTGCCGTACGAGAGAGAGTGCGGTGTCTGCCGTACGAGAGGGAGTGCGGTGTCTGCCGTACGAGAGGGAGTGCACGGTGTCTGCTGTACGAGAGAGAGTGCGGTGTCTGCTGTACGAGAGAGAGTGCGGTGTCTGCCGTACGAGAGGGAGTGCGGTGTCTGCTGTACGAGAGAGAGTGCGGTGTCTGCCGTACGAGAGAGAGTGCGCGGTGTCTGCCGTACGAGAGAGAGTGCGGTGTCTGCCGTACGAGAGAGAGTGCGGTGTCTGCTGTACGAGAGAGAGTGCGGTGTCTGCCGTACGAGAGGGAGTGCGGTGTCTGCCGCACGAGGGAGAGTGCGGTGTCTGCTGTACGAGAGAGAGTGCGGTGTCTGCTGTACGAGAGGGAGTGCGCGGTGTCTGCCGTACGAGAGAGAGTACAGTGTCTGCCGTACGAGAGGGAGTGCGGTGTCTGCTGTACGAGAGAGAGTACGGTGTCTGCCTACGAGAGAGAGTGCGGTGTCGGCCGTACGAGAGAGAGTGCGGTGTCTGCTGTACGAGAGAGGGTGCGGTGTCTGCCATACGAGAGGGAGTGCGCGGTGTCTGCCGTCGGAGAGAGAGTGCGGTGTCTGCCGTAGGAGAGAGAGTGCGCAGTGTCTGCCGTACGAGAGAGAGTGCGGTGTCTGCCATAGGAGAGAGAGTGCGGTGTCTGTCGTACGAGAGAGAGTGCGGTGTCTGCCGTACGAGAGAGAGTGCGGTGTCTGCCGTACGAGAGAGAGTGCACAGTGTCTGCCGTACGAGAGAGAGTGCGCGGTGTCTGCTGTACGAGAGAGAGTGCGGTGTCTGCCGTACGAGAGGGAGTGCGCGGTGTCTGCCGTACGAGAGAGAGTGCGCGGTGTCTGCTGTACGAGAGGGGGTGCGCGGTGTCTGCCGTACGAGAGGAAGTGCGCGGTGTCTGCCGTAGGAGAGAGTGCGCGGTGTCTGCTGTACGAGAGAGAGTGCGGTGTCTGCCGTACGAGAGAGAGTGCGGTGTCTGCTGTACGAGAGAGAGTGCGGTGTCTGCCGTAGGAGAGAGAGTGCGCAGTGTCTGCCATACAAGAGAGTGTGCGGTGTCTGCCGTAGGAGAGGGAGTGCGCGGTGTCTGCCGTAGGAGAGAGAGTGCGCAGTGTCTGCCGTACGAGAGAGAGTGCACGGTGTCTGCCGTACGAGAGAGAGTGCGCGGTGTCTGCCGTACGAGAGAGAGTGCGCAGTGTCTGCCGTACGAGAGAGAGTGCGCGGCGTCTGCCGTACGAGAGAGAGTGCACGGTGTCTGCCGTAGGAGAGGGAGTGTGCGGTGTCTGCTGTACGAGAGAGAGTGCGGTGTCTGCCGTACGAGAGAGAGTGCGGTGTCTGCTGTATGAGATAGAGTGCAGTGTCTGCCGTACGAGAGAGAATGCGCAGTGTCTGCCGTACGAGAGAGAGTGCGGTGTCTGCCGTAGGAGAGAGAGTGCGCAGTGTCTGCCATACAAGAGAGTGTGCGGTGTCTGCCGTAGGAGAGGGAGTGCGCGGTGTCTGCCGGAGGAGAGAGAGTGCGGTGTCTGCCGTAGGAGAGAGAGTGCACGGTGTCTGCCGTACGAGAGAGAGTGCGTGGTGTCTGCTGTACAAGGGAGAGCGCGGTGTCTGCCGTACGAGAGGGAGTGCGCGGTGTCTGCCGTACGAGAGAGAGTGCACGGTGTCTGCCGTAGGAGAGGGAGTGTGCGGTGTCTGCTGTACGAGAGAGAGTGCGGTGTCTGCCGTACGAGAGAGAGTGCGGTGTCTGCTGTACGAGATAGAGTGCAGTGTCTGCCGTACGAGAGAGAATGCGCAGTGTCTGCCGTACGAGAGAGAGTGCGGTGTCTGCCGTACGAGAGGGAGTGCGGTGTCTGCCGTACGAGAGGGAGTGCACGGTGTCTGCTGTACGAGAGAGAGTGCGGTGTCTGCTGTACGAGAGAGAGTGCGGTGTCTGCCGTACGAGAGGGAGTGCGGTGTCTGCTGTACGAGAGAGAGTGCGGTGTCTGCCGTACGAGAGAGAGTGCGCGGTGTCTGCCGTACGAGAGAGAGTGCGGTGTCTGCCGTACGAGAGAGAGTGCGGTGTCTGCTGTACGAGAGAGAGTGCGGTGTCTGCCGTACGAGAGGGAGTGCGGTGTCTGCCGTACGAGGGAGAGTGCGGTGTCTGCTGTACGAGAGAGAGTGCGGTGTCTGCTGTACGAGAGGGAGTGCGCGGTGTCTGCCGTACGAGAGAGAGTACGGTGTCTGCCGTACGAGAGGGAGTGCGGTGTCTGCTGTACGAGAGAGAGTACGGTGTCTGCCGTACGAGAGAGAGTGCGGTGTCGGCCGTACGAGAGAGAGTGCGGTGTCTGCTGTACGAGAGAGGGTGCGGTGTCTGCCATACGAGAGGGAGTGCGCGGTGTCTGCCGTAGGAGAGAGAGTGCGCAGTGTCTGCCGTACGAGAGAGAGTGCGGTGTCTGCCATAGGAGAGAGAGTGCGCGGTGTCTGCTGTACGAGAGAGAGTGCGCGGGGTCTGCTGTACGAGAGAGAGTGCGCGGTGTCTGCCGTAGGAGAGAGAGTGCGGTGTCTGTCGTACGAGAGAGAGTGCGGTGTCTGCCGTACGAGAGAGAGTGCGGTGTCTGCCGTACGAGAGAGAGTGCACAGTGTCTGCCGTACGAGAGAGAGTGAGCGGTGTCTGCTGTACGAGAGAGAGTGCGGTGTCTGCCGTACGAGAGGGAGTGCGCGGTGTCTGCCGTACGAGAGAGAGTGCACGGTGTCTGCCGTACGAGAGGGAGTGCGCGGTGTCTGCTGTACGAGAGAGAGTGCGGTGTCTGCCGTACGAGAGGGAGTGCGCGGTGTCTGCCGTACGAGAGAGAGTGCACGGTGTCTGCCGTAGGAGAGGGAGTGTGCGGTGTCTGCCGTACGAGAGGGAGTGCGCGGTGTCTGCCGTAGGAGAGAGAGTGCGCAGTGTCTGCCGTACGAGAGAGTGCGCGGTGTCTGCTGTACGAGAGAGAGTGCGGTGTCTGCCGTACGAGAGAGAGTGCGGTGTCTGCTGTACGAGATAGAGTGCAGTGTCTGCCGTACGAGAGAGAGTGCGCAGTGTCTGCCGTACGAGAGAGAGTGCGGTGTCTGCCGTACGAGAGGGAGTGCGGTGTGTGCCGTACGAGAGGGAGTGCACGGTGTCTGCTGTACGAGAGAGAGTGCGGTGTCTGCTGTACGAGAGAGAGTGCGGTGTCTGCCGTACGAGAGGGAGTGCGGTGTCTGCTGTACGAGAGAGAGTGCGGTGTCTGCCGTACGAGAGAGAGTGCGCGGTGTCTGCCGTACGAGAGAGAGTGCGGTGTCTGCCGTACGAGAGAGAGTGCGGTGTCTGCCGTACGAGAGAGAGTGCGGTGTCTGCCGTACGAGAGAGAGTGCACAGTGTCTGCCGTACGAGAGAGAGTGCGCGGTGTCTGCTGTACGAGAGAGAGTGCGGTGTCTGCCGTACGAGAGGGAGTGCGCGGTGTCTGCCGTACGAGAGAGAGTGCACGGTGTCTGCCGTACGAGAGGGTGTGCGCGGTGTCTGCTGTACGAGAGAGAGTGCGCGGTGTCTGCCGTAGGAGAGAGTGCGCGGTGTCTGCCGTAGGAGAGAGAGTGCGGTGTCTGCCGTACGAGAGGGAGTGCACGGTGTCTGCCGTACGAGAGGGGGTGCGCAGTGTCTGCCGTACGAGAGGAAGTGCGCGGTGTCTGCCGTAGGAGAGAGTGCGCGGTGTCTGCTGTACGAGAGAGAGTGCGGTGTCTGCCGTACGAGAGAGAGTGCGGTGTCTGCTGTACGAGAGAGAGTGCGGTGTCTGCCGTAGGAGAGAGAGTGTGCGGTGTCTGCCGTAGGAGAGAGAGTGCGCGGTGTCTGCCGTAGGAGAGAGAGTGCGCAGTGTCTGCCGTACGAGAGAGAGTGCACGGTGTCTGCCGTACGAGAGAGAGTGCGCGGTGTCTGCCGTACGAGAGAGAGTGCGGTGTCTGCCGTAGGAGAGAGAGTGCGGTGTCTGCCGTACGATAGAGAGTGCGGTGTCTGCCGTAGGAGAGAGAGTGCGGTGTCTGCCGTACGAGAGAGAGTGCGCAGTGTCTGCCGTACGAGAGAGAGTGCGCAGTGTCTGCCGTACGAGAGAGAGTGCACGGTGTCTGCCGTACGAGAGAGAGTGCGGTGTCTGCCGTACGAGAGAGAGTGCGCGGTGTCTGCCATACGAGAGAGAGTGCGGTGTCTGCCGTAGGAGAGAGAGTGCGGTGTCTGCCGTACGAGAGAGAGTGCGGTGTCTGGCGTACGAGAGAGAGTGTGCGGTGTCTGCCGTACGAGAGAGAGTGCCGTGTCTGCCGTACGAGAGAGAGTGCGGTGTCTGCTGTACGAGAGAGAGTGCGGTGTCGGCCGTACGAGAGAGAGTGCGGTGTCTGCCGTACGAGAGAGAGTGCCGTGTCTGCTGTACGAGAGAGAGTGCGGTGTCTGCTGTACGAGAGAGAGTGCGGTGTCTGCCGTACGAGAGAGAGTGCACAGTGTCTGCCGTACGAGAGAGAGTGCGCGGTGTCTGCTGTACGAGAGAGAGTGCGGTGTCTGCTGTACGAGAGAGAGTGCGGTGTCTGCCGTAGGAGAGAGAGTGCGCAGTGTCTGCCATACAAGAGAGTGTGCGGTGTCTGCCGTAGGAGAGAGAGTGCGCGGTGTCTGCCGTAGGAGAGAGAGTGCGCAGTGTCTGCCGTACGAGAGAGAGTGCACGGTGTCTGCCGTACGAGAGAGAGTGCGCGGTGTCTGCCGTACGAGAGAGAGTGCGCAGTGTCTGCCGTACGAGAGAGAGTGCACGGTGTCTGCCGTACGAGAGAGAGTGCGGTGTCTGCCGTACGAGAGAGAGTGCGCGGTGTCTGCCATACGAGAGAGAGTGCGGTGTCTGCCGTACGAGAGAGAGTGCGGTGTCTGCCGTACGAGAGAGAGTGCGGTGTCTGGCGTACGAGAGAGAGTGCCGTGTCTGCCGTACGAGAGAGAGTGCGGTGTCTGCTGTACGAGAGAGAGTGCGGTGTCGGCCGTACGACAGAGAGTGCGGTGTCTGCCGTACGAGAGAGAGTGCCGTGTCTGCTGTACGAGAGAGAGTGCGGTGTCTGCTGTACGAGAGAGAGTGCGGTGTCTGCTGTACGAGAGAGAGTGCGGTGTCTGCTGTACGAGAGAGAGTGCGCGGTGTCTGCTGTACGAGAGAGAGTGCGCGGTGTCTGCCGTAGTTGAGAGAGTGCGGTGTCTGCCGTACGAGAGAGAGTGCGGTGTCTGCTGTACGAGAGAGAGTGCGGTGTCTGCTGTACGAGAGAGAGTGCGTAGTGTCTGCCGTACGAGAGATAGTGCGCAGTGTCTGCCGTACGAGAGAGAGTGCGGTGTCTGCCGTACGAGAGGTAGTGCGGTGTCTGCCGTACGAGAGGGAGTGCACGGTGTCTGCCGTAGGAGAGAGAGAGTGCGGTGTCTGCCGTAGGAGAGAGAGTGCGCGGTGTCTGCCGGAGGAGAGAGAGTGCGGTGTCTGCCGTAGGAGCGAGAGTGCACGGTGTCTGCCGTACGAGAGAGAGTGCGTGGTGTCTGCTGTACAAGGGAGTGTGCGGTGTCTGCCGTACGAGAGGGAGTGCGCGGTGTCTGCCGTACGAGAGAGAGTGCGCGGTGTCTGCCGTAGGAGAGAGAGTGCGCAGTGTCTGCTGTACGAGAGAGTGCGCGGTGTCTGCTGTACGAGAGAGAGTGCGGTGTCTGCCGTACGAGAGAGAGTGCGGTGTCTGCTGTACGAGATAGAGTGCAGTGTCTGCCGTACGAGAGAGAGTGCGCAGTGTCTGCCGTACGAGAGAGAGTGCGGTGTCTGCCGTACGAGAGGGAGTGCGGTGTCTGCCGTACGAGAGGGAGTGCACGGTGTCTGCTGTACGAGAGAGAGTGCGCGGTGTCTGCTGTACGAGAGAGAGTGCGGTGTCTGCCGTACGAGAGGGAGTGCGGTGTCTGCTGTACGAGAGAGAGTGCGGTGTCTGCCGTACGAGAGAGAGTGCGCGGTGTCTGCCGTACGAGAGAGAGTGCGGTGTCTGCCGTACGAGAGAGAGTGCGGTGTCTGCTGTACGAGAGAGAGTGCGGTGTCTGCCGTACGAGAGGGAGTGCGGTGTCTGCCGCACGAGGGAGAGTGCGGTGTCTGCTGTACGAGAGAGAGTGCGGTGTCTGCTGTACGAGAGGGAGTGCGCGGTGTCTGCCGTACGAGAGAGAGTACAGTGTCTGCCGTACGAGAGGGAGTGCGGTGTCTGCTGTACGAGAGAGAGTAAGGTGTCTGCCTACGAGAGAGAGTGCGGTGTCGGCCGTACGAGAGAGAGTGCGGTGTCTGCTGTACGAGAGAGGGTGCGGTGTCTGCCATACGAGAGGGAGTGCGCGGTGTCTGCCGTCGGAGAGAGAGTGCGGTGTCTGCCGTAGGAGAGAGAGTGCGCAGTGTCTGCCGTACGAGAGAGAGTGCGGTGTCTGCCATAGGAGAGAGAGTGCGGTGTCTGTCGTACGAGAGAGAGTGCGGTGTCTGCCGTACGAGAGAGAGTGCGGTGTCTGCCGTACGAGAGAGAGTGCACAGTGTCTGCCGTACGAGAGAGAGTGCGCGGTGTCTGCTGTACGAGAGAGAGTGCGGTGTCTGCCGTACGAGAGGGAGTGCGCGGTGTCTGCCGTACGAGAGAGAGTGCGCGGTGTCTGCTGTACGAGAGGGGGTGCGCGGTGTCTGCCGTACGAGAGGAAGTGCGCGGTGTCTGCCGTAGGAGAGAGTGCGCGGTGTCTGCTGTACGAGAGAGAGTGCGGTGTCTGCCGTACGAGAGAGAGTGCGGTGTCTGCTGTACGAGAGAGAGGGCGGTGTCTGCCGTAGGAGAGAGAGTGCGCAGTGTCTGCCATACAAGAGAGTGTGCGGTGTCTGCCGTAGGAGAGGGAGTGCGCGGTGTCTGCCGTAGGAGAGAGAGTGCGCAGTGTCTGCCGTACGAGAGAGAGTGCACGGTGTCTGCCGTACGAGAGAGAGTGCGCGGTGTCTGCCGTACGAGAGAGAGTGCGCAGTGTCTGCCGTACGAGAGAGAGTGCGCGGCGTCTGCCGTACGAGAGAGAGTGCACGGTGTCTGCCGTACGAGAGAGAGTGCGGTGTCTGCCGTAGGAGAGAGAGTGCGGTGTCTGCCGTACGATAGAGAGTGCGGTGTCTGCCGTAGGATAGAGAGTGCGGTGTCTGCCGTACGAGAGAGAGTGCGCAGTGTCTGCCGTACGAGAGAGAGTGCGCAGTGTCTGCCGTACGAGAGAGAGTGCACGGTGTCTGCCGTACGAGAGAGAGTGCGGTGTCTGCTGTACGAGAGAGAGTGCGCGGTGTCTGCCATACGAGAGAGAGTGCGGTGTCTGCCGTAGGAGAGAGTGCGGTGTCTGCCGTACGAGAGAGAGTGCGGTGTCTGGCGTACGAGAGAGAGTGTGCGGTGTCTGCCGTACGAGAGAGAGTGCCGTGTCTGCCGTACGAGAGAGAGTGCGGTGTCTGCTGTACGAGAGAGAGTGCGGTGTCGGCCGTACGAGAGAGAGTGCGGTGTCTGCCGTACGAGAGAGAGTGCCGTGTCTGCTGTACGAGAGTGAGTGCGGTGTCTGCTGTACGAGAGAGAGTGCGGTGTCTGCCGTACGAGAGAGAGTGCACAGTGTCTGCCGTACGAGAGAGAGTGCGCGGTGTCTGCTGTACGAGAGAAGTGCGGTGTCTGCCGTACGAGAGAGAGTGCGTGGTGTCTGCTGTACGAGGGAGAGTGCGGTGTCTGCCGTACGAGAGGGAGTGCGCGGTGTCTGCCGTACGAGAGAGAGTGCACGGTGTCTGCCGTACGAGAGGGAGTGTGCGGTGTCTGCCGTAGGAGAGAGTGCGCGGTGTCTGCTGTACGAGAGAGAGTGCGGTGTCTGCCGTACGAGAGAGAGTGCGGTGTCTGCTGTACGAGAGAGAGTGCGGTGTCTGCCGTAGGAGAGAGAGTGCGCAGTGTCTGCCATACAAGAGAGTGTGCGGTGTCTGCAGTAGGAGAGAGAGTGCGCGGTGTCTGCCGTAGGAGAGAGAGTGCGCAGTGTCTGCCGTACGAGAGAGAGTGCACGGTGTCTGCCGTACGAGAGAGAGTGCGCGGTGTCTGCCGTACGAGAGAGAGTGCGCAGTGTCTGCCGTACGAGAGAGAGTGCACGGTGTCTGCCGTACGAGAGAGAGTGCGCGGCGTCTGCCGTACGAGAGAGAGTGCACGGTGTCTGCCGTACGAGAGAGAGTGCGGTGTCTGCCGTAGGAGAGAGAGTGCGGTGTCTGCCGTACGATAGAGAGTGCGGTGTCTGCCGTAGGAGAGAGAGTGCGGTGTCTGCCGTAGGTGAGAGAGTGCGGTGTCTGCCGTACGAGAGAGAGTGCGCAGTGTCTGCCGTACGAGAGAGAGTGCGCAGTGTCTGCCGTACGAGAGGGGGTGCGCGGTGTCTGCCGTACGAGAGGAAGTGCGCGGTGTCTGCCGTAGGAGAGAGTGCGCGGTGTCTGCTGTACGAGAGAGAGTGCGGTGTCTGCCGTACGAGAGAGAGTGCGGTGTCTGCTGTACGAGAGAGAGTGCGGTGTCTGCCGTAGGAGAGAGAGTGCGCAGTGTCTGCCATACAAGAGAGTGTGCGGTGTCTGCCGTAGGAGAGGGAGTGCGCGGTGTCTGCCGTAGGAGAGAGAGTGCGCATTGTCTGCCGTACGAGTGAGAGTGCACGGTGTCTGCCGTACGAGAGAGAGTGCGCGTTGTCTGCCGTACGAGAGAGAGTGCGCAGTGTCTGCCGTACGAGAGAGAGTGCGCGGCGTCTGCCGTACGAGAGAGAGTGCACGGTGTCTGCCGTACGAGAGAGAGTGCGGTGTCTGCCGTAGGAGAGAGAGTGCGGTGTCTGCCGTACGATAGAGAGTGCGGTGTCTGCCGTAGGATAGAGAGTGCGGTGTCTGCCGTACGAGAGAGAGTGCGCAGTGTCTGCCGTACGAGAGAGAGTGCGCAGTGTCTGCCGTACGAGAGAGAGTGCACGGTGTCTGCCGTACGAGAGAGAGTGCGGTGTCTGCTGTACGAGTGAGAGTGCGGTGTCTGCCGTACGAGAGAGAGTGCGGTGTCTGCTGTACGAGAGAGAGTGCGGTGTCTGCCGTAGGAGAGAGAGTGCGCAGTGTCTGCCATACAAGAGAGTGTGCGGTGTCTGCCGTAGGAGAGAGAGTGCGCGGTGTCTGCCGTAGGAGAGAGAGTGCGCAGTGTCTGCCGTACGAGAGAGAGTGCACGGTGTCTGCCGTACGAGAGAGAGTGCGCGGTGTCTGCCGTACGAGAGAGAGTGCGCAGTGTCTGCCGTACGAGAGAGAGTGCACGGTGTCTGCCGTACGAGAGAGAGTGCGCGGCGTCTGCCGTACGAGAGAGAGTGCACGGTGTCTGCCGTAGGAGAGAGAGTGCGGTGTCTGCCGTACGATAGAGAGTGCGGTGTCTGCCGTAGGAGAGAGAGTGCGGTGTCTGCCGTACGAGAGAGAGTGCGCAGTGTCTGCCGTACGAGAGAGAGTGCGCAGTGTCTGCCGTACGAGAGAGAGTGCGCAGTGTCTGCCGTACGAGAGAGAGTGCACGGTGTCTGCCGTACGAGAGAGAGTGCGCGGCGTCTGCCGTACGAGAGAGAGTGCACGGTGTCTGCCGTACGAGAGAGAGTGCGGTGTCTGCCGTAGGAGAGAGAGTGCGCAGTGTCTGCCGTACGAGAGAGAGTGCGCAGTGTCTGCCGTACGAGAGAGAGTGCGGTGTCTGCCGTACGAGAGAGAGTGCCGTGTCTGCTGTACGAGAGAGAGTGCGGTGTCTGCTGTACGAGAGAGAGTGCGGTGTCTGCTGTTCGAGAGAGAGTGCGGTGTCTGCTGTACGAGAGAGAGTGCGCGGTGTCTGCCGTAGGAGAGAGAGTGCGGTGTCTGCCGTACGAGAGAGAGTGCCGTGTCTGCTGTACGAGAGAGAGTGCGGTGTCTGCTGTACGAGAGAGAGTGCGGTGTCTGCCGTACGAGAGAGAGTGCGGTGTCTTCTGTACGAGAGGGAGTGCGGTGTCTGCTGTACGAGAGAGAGTGCGGTGTCTGCTGTACGAGAGAGAGTGCGGTGTCTGCCGTAGGAGAGAGAGTGCGCAGTGTCTGCCATACAAGAGAGTGTGCGGTGTCTGCCGTAGGAGAGGGAGTGCGCGGTGTCTGCCGTAGGAGAGAGAGTGCGCAGTGTCTGCCGTACGAGAGAGAGTGCACGGTGTCTGCCGTACGAGAGAGAGTGCGCGGTGTCTGCCGTACGAGAGAGAGTGCGCAGTGTCTGCCGTACGAGAGAGAGTGCGCGGCGTCTGCCGTACGAGAGAGAGTGCACGGTGTCTGCCGTACGAGAGAGAGTGCGGTGTCTGCCGTAGGAGAGAGAGTGCGGTGTCTGCCGTACGATAGAGAGTGCGGTGTCTGCCGTAGGATAGAGAGTGCGGTGTCTGCCGTACGAGAGAGAGTGCGCAGTGTCTGCCGTACGAGAGAGAGTGCGCAGTGTCTGCCGTACGAGAGAGAGTGCACGGTGTCTGCCGTACGAGAGAGAGTGCGGTGTCTGCTGTACGAGAGAGAGTGCGCGGTGTCTGCCATACGAGAGAGAGTGCGGTGTCTGCCGTAGGAGAGAGTGCGGTGTCTGCCGTACGAGAGAGAGTGCGGTGTCTGGCGTACGAGAGAGAGTGTGCGGTGTCTGACGTACGAGAGAGAGTGCCGTGTCTGCCGTACGAGAGAGAGTGCAGTGTCGGCTGTACGAGAGAGAGTGCGGTGTCGGCCGTACGAGAGAGAGTGCGGTGTCTGCCGTACGAGAGAGAGTGCCGTGTCTGCTGTACGAGAGAGAGTGCGGTGTCTGCTGTACGAGAGAGAGTGCGGTGTCTGCCGTACGAGAGAGAGTGCACAGTGTCTGCCGTACGAGAGAGAGTGCGCGGTGTCTGCTGTACGAGAGAAGTGCGGTGTCTGCCGTACGAGAGAGAGTGCGTGGTGTCTGCTGTACGAGGGAGAGTGCGGTGTCTGCCGTACGAGAGGGAGTGCGCGGTGTCTGCCGTACGAGAGAGAGTGCGCAGTGTCTGCCGTACGAGAGAGAGTGCACGGTGTCTGCCGTACGAGAGAGAGTGCGCGGCGTCTGCCGTACGAGAGAGAGTGCACGGTGTCTGCCGTACGAGAGAGAGTGCGGTGTCTGCCGTAGGAGAGAGAGTGCGGTGTCTGCCGTACGATAGAGAGTGCGGTGTCTGCCGTAGGTGAGAGAGTGCGGTGTCTGCCGTACGAGAGAGAGTGCGCAGTGTCTGCCGTACGAGAGAGAGTGCGCAGTGTCTGCCGTACGAGAGGGGGTGCGCGGTGTCTGCCGTACGAGAGGAAGTGCGCGGTGTCTGCCGTAGGAGAGAGTGCGCGGTGTCTGCTGTACGAGAGAGAGTGCGGTGTCTGCCGTACGAGAGAGAGTGCGGTGTCTGCTGTACGAGAGAGAGTGCGGTGTCTGCCGTAGGAGAGAGAGTGCGCAGTGTCTGCCATACAAGAGAGTGTGCGGTGTCTGCCGTAGGAGAGGGAGTGCGCGGTGTCTGCCGTAGGAGAGAGAGTGCGCAGTGTCTGCCGTACGAGAGAGAGTGCACGGTGTCTGCCGTACGAGAGAGAGTGCGCGGTGTCTGCCGTACGAGAGAGAGTGCGCAGTGTCTGCCGTACGAGAGAGAGTGCGCGGCGTCTGCCGTACGAGAGAGAGTGCACGGTGTCTGCCGTACGAGAGAGAGTGCGGTGTCTGCCGTAGGAGAGAGAGTGCGGTGTCTGCCGTACGATAGAGAGTGCGGTGTCTGCCGTAGGATAGAGAGTGCGGTGTCTGCCGTACGAGAGAGAGTGCGCAGTGTCTGCCGTACGAGAGAGAGTGCGCAGTGTCTGCCGTACGAGAGAGAGTGCACGGTGTCTGCCGTACGAGAGAGAGTGCGGTGTCTGCTGTACGAGTGAGAGTGCGGTGTCTGCCGTACGAGAGAGAGTGCGGTGTCTGCTGTACGAGAGAGAGTGCGGTGTCTGCCGTAGGAGAGAGAGTGCGCAGTGTCTGCCATACAAGAGAGTGTGCGGTGTCTGCCGTAGGAGAGAGAGTGCGCGGTGTCTGCCGTAGGAGAGAGAGTGCGCAGTGTCTGCCGTACGAGAGAGAGTGCACGGTGTCTGCCGTACGAGAGAGAGTGCGCGGTGTCTGCCGTACGAGAGAGAGTGCGCAGTGTCTGCCGTACGAGAGAGAGTGCACGGTGTCTGCCGTACGAGAGAGAGTGCGCGGCGTCTGCCGTACGAGAGAGAGTGCACGGTGTCTGCCGTACGAGAGAGAGTGCGGTGTCTGCCGTAGGAGAGAGAGTGCGGTGTCTGCCGTACGATAGAGAGTGCGGTGTCTGCCGTAGGAGAGAGAGTGCGGTGTCTGCCGTACGAGAGAGAGTGCGCAGTGTCTGCCGTACGAGAGAGAGTGCGCAGTGTCTGCCGTACGAGAGAGAGTGCGCAGTGTCTGCCGTACGAGAGAGAGTGCACGGTGTCTGCCGTACGAGAGAGAGTGCGCGGCGTCTGCCGTACGAGAGAGAGTGCACGGTGTCTGCCGTACGAGAGAGAGTGCGGTGTCTGCCGTAGGAGAGAGAGTGCGCAGTGTCTGCCGTACGAGAGAGAGTGCGCAGTGTCTGCCGTACGAGAGAGAGTGCGGTGTCTGCCGTACGAGAGAGAGTGCGCGGTGTCTGCCGTACGAGAGAGAGTGCGGTGTCTGCCGTACGAGAGAGAGTGCGGTGTCTGCCGTACGAGAGAGAGTGCGGTGTCTGGCGTACGAGAGAGAGTGTGCGGTGTCTGCCGTACGAGAGAGAGTGCCGTGTCTGCCGTACGAGAGAGAGTGCGGTGTCTGCTGTACGAGAGAGAGTGCGGTGTCTGCCGTACGAGAGAGAGTGCGGTGTCTGCCGTACGAGAGAGAGTGCGGTGTCTGCCGTACGAGAGAGAGTGCCGTGTCTGCTGTACGAGAGAGAGTGCGGTGTCTGCTGTACGAGAGAGAGTGCGGTGTCTGCTGTACGAGAGAGAGTGCGGTGTCTGCAGTACGAGAGAGAGTGCGCGGTGTCTGCCGTAGGAGAGAGAGTGCGGTGTCTGCCGTACGAGAGAGAGTGCCGTGTCTGCTGTACGAGAGAGAGTGCGGTGTCTGCTGTACGAGAGAGAGTGCGGTGTCTGCCGTACGAGAGAGAGTGCGGTGTCTTCTGTACGAGAGGGAGTGCGGTGTTTGCCGTACGAGAGAGAGTGCAGTGTCTGCCGTACGAGAGAGAGTGCGGTGTCTGCCGTACGAGAGAGAGTGCGGTGTCTGCCGTACGAGAGAGAGTGCGGTGTCTGCCGTACGAGAGGGAGTGCGGTGTCTGCCGTACGAGAGAGAGTGCGGTGTCTGCCGTACGAGAGTGAGTGCGGTGTCTGCCGTACGAGAGAGAGTGCGCGGTGTCTGCCGTACGAGAGAGAGTGCGGTGTCTGCCGTACGAGAGAGAGTGCGGTGTCTGCCGTACGAGAGAGAGTGCGGTGTCTGCTGTACGAGAGGGAGTGCGGTGTCTGCCGTACGAGAGAGAGTGCCGTGTCTGCCGTACGAGAGAGAGTGCGGTGTCTGCCGTAGGAGAGAGAGTGTGGTGTCCGCTGTCCGAGATAGAGTGCGGTGTCTGCCGTACGAGAGGGAGTGCGGTGTCTGCTGTAAGAGAGGGAGTGCGGTGTCTGCCGTACGAGAGGGAGTGCGGTGTCTGCCGTACGAGAGGGAGTGCGGTGTCTGCTGTAAGAGAGGGAGTGCGGTGTCTGCCGTACGAGAGAGAGTGCGGTGTCTGCCGTACGAGAGAGAGTGCGGTGTCTGCCGTAGGAGAGAGAGTGCGGTGTCTGCTGTAAGAGAGGGAGTGCGGTGTCTGCCGTACGAGAGAGAGTGCGGTGTCTGCTGTAAGAGAGGGAGTGCGGTGTCTGCCGTACGAGAGAGAGTGCGGTGTCTGCCGTAGGAGAGAGAGTGCGGTGTCTGCCGTACGAGAGGGAGTGCGCGGTGTCTGCCGTAGGAGAGAGAGTGCGCAGTGTCTGCCGTACGAGAGAGAGTGCGGTGTCTGCCGTACGAGAGGGAGTGCGGTGTCTGCCGTAGGAGAGAGAGTGCGCAGTGTCTGCCATACAAGAGAGTGTGCGGTGTCTGCCGTAGGAGAGGGAGTGCGCGGTGTCTGCCGTACGAGAGAGAGTGCGCAGTGTCTGCCGTACGAGAGAGAGTGCGCGGTGTCTGCCGTACGAGAGAGAGTGCGCAGTGTCTGCCGTACGAGAGAGAGTGCGCGGCGTCTGCCGTACGAGAGAGAGTGCGCAGTGTCTGCCGTACGAGAGAGAGTGCGCGGCGTCTGCCGTACGAGAGAGAGTGCACGGTGTCTGCCGTACGAGAGAGAGTGCGGTGTCTGCCGTAGGAGAGAGAGTGCGGTGTCTGCCGTACGATAGAGAGTGCGGTGTCTGCCGTAGGATAGAGAGTGCGGTGTCTGCCGTACGAGAGAGAGTGCGCAGTGTCTGCCGTACGAGAGAGAGTGCGCAGTGTCTGCCGTACGAGAGAGAGTGCACGGTGTCTGCCGTACGAGAGAGAGTGCGGTGTCTGCTGTACGAGAGAGAGTGCGGTGTCTGCCGTAGGAGAGAGAGTGCGCAGTGTCTGCCATACAAGAGAGTGTGCGGTGTCTGCCGTAGGAGAGAGAGTGCGCGGTGTCTGCCGTAGGAGAGAGAGTGCGCGGTGTCTGCCGTACGAGAGAGAGTGCACGGTGTCTGCCGTACGAGAGAGAGTGCGCGGTGTCTGCCGTACGAGAGAGAGTGCGCAGTGTCTGCCGTACGAGAGAGAGTGCACGGTGTCTGCCGTACGAGAGAGAGTGCGCGGCGTCTGCCGTACGAGAGAGAGTGCACGGTGTCTGCCGTACGAGAGAGAGTGCGGTGTCTGCCGTAGGAGAGAGAGTGCGGTGTCTGCCGTACGATAGAGAGTGCGGTGTCTGCCGTAGGAGAGAGAGTGCGGTGTCTGCCGTACGAGAGAGAGTGCGCAGTGTCTGCCGTACGAGAGAGAGTGCGCAGTGTCTGCCGTACGAGAGAGAGTGCGCAGTGTCTGCCGTACGAGAGAGAGTGCACGGTGTCTGCCGTACGAGAGAGAGTGCGCGGCGTCTGCCGTACGAGAGAGAGTGCACGGTGTCTGCCGTACGAGAGAGAGTGCGGTGTCTGCCGTAGGAGAGAGAGTGCGCAGTGTCTGCCGTACGAGAGAGAGTGCGCAGTGTCTGCCGTACGAGAGAGAGTGCGGTGTCTGCCGTACGAGAGAGAGTGCGCGGTGTCTGCCGTACGAGAGAGAGCGCGGTGTCTGCCGTAGGAGAGAGAGTGCGGTGTCTGCCGTACGAGAGAGAGTGCGGTGTCTGGCGTACGAGAGAGAGTGTGCGGTGTCTGCCGTACGAGAGAGAGTGCCGTGTCTGCCGTACGAGAGAGAGTGCGGTGTCTGCTGTACGAGAGAGAGTGCGGTGTCTGCCGTACGAGAGAGAGTGCGGTGTCTGCCGTACGAGAGAGAGTGCGGTGTCTGCCGTACGAGAGAGAGTGCCGTGTCTGCCGTACGAGAGAGAGTGCGGTGTCTGCTGTACGAGAGAGAGTGCGGTGTCTGCTGTACGAGAGAGAGTGCGGTGTCTGCTGTACGAGAGAGAGTGCGCGGTGTCTGCCGTAGGAGAGAGAGTGCGGTGTCTGCCGTACGAGAGAGAGTGCCGTGTCTGCTGTACGAGAGAGAGTGCGGTGTCTGCCGTACGAGAGAGAGTGCGGTGTCTTCTGTACGAGAGGGAGTGCGGTGTTTGCCGTACGAGAGAGAGTGCAGTGTCTGCCGTACGAGAGAGAGTGCGGTGTCTGCCGTACGAGAGAGAGTGCGGTGTCTGCCGTACGAGAGAGAGTGCGGTGTCTGCCGTACGAGAGGGAGTGCGGTGTCTGCCGTACGAGAGAGAGTGCGCGGTGTCTGCCGTACGAGAGAGAGTGCGGTGTCTGCCGTACGAGAGTGAGTGCGGTGTCTGCCGTACGAGAGAGAGTGCGCGGTGTCTGCCGTACGAGAGAGAGTGCGGTGTCTGCCGTACGAGAGAGAGTGCGGTGTCTGCCGTACGAGAGAGAGTGCGGTGTCTGCTGTACGAGAGGGAGTGCGGTGTCTGCCGTACGAGAGAGAGTGCCGTGTCTGCCGTACGAGAGAGAGTGCGGTGTCTGCCGTAGGAGAGAGAGTGTGGTGTCCGCTGTCCGAGATAGAGTGCGGTGTCTGCTGTACGAGAGGGAGTGCGGTGTCTGCTGTAAGAGAGGGAGTGCGGTGTCTGCCGTACGAGAGGGAGTGCGGTGTCTGCCGTACGAGAGGGAGTGCGGTGTCTGCTGTAAGAGAGGGAGTGCGGTGTCTGCCGTACGAGAGAGAGTGCGGTGTCTGCTGTAAGAGAGGGAGTGCGGTGTCTGCCGTACGAGAGAGAGTGCGGTGTCTGCCGTAGGAGAGAGAGTGCGGTGTCTGCCGTACGAGAGGGAGTGCGCGGTGTCTGCCGTAGGAGAGAGAGTGCGCAGTGTCTGCCGTACGAGAGAGAGTGCGGTGTCTGCCGTACGAGAGGGAGTGCGCGGTGTCTGCCGTAGGAGAGAGAGTGCGCAGTGTCTGCCGTACGAGAGAGAGTGCGGTGTCTGCCGTACGAGAGGGAGTGCGGTGTCTGCCGTACGAGAGGGAGTGCGCTGTCTGCCGTACGAGAGAGAGTGCGGTGTCTGCCGTACGAGAGGGAGTGTGCGGTGTCTGCCGTACGAGAGAGAGTGCGGTGTCTGCCGTACGAGAGAGAGTGCGGTGTCTGCCGTACGAGAGGGAGTGTGCGGTGTCTGCCGTACGAGAGAGAGTGCGGTGTCTGCCGTACGAGAGAGAGTGCGGTGTCTGCCGTACGAGAGAGAGTGCGGTGTCTGCTGTACGAGAGGGAGTGCGGTGTCTGCCGTACGAGAGAGAGTGCGGTGTCTGCCGTACGAGAGAGAGTGCGGTGTCTGCCGTACGAGAGGGAGTGCGGTTTCTGCCGTACACTCGACAACGTCCGAGATTGGTTGGTTCTCTGAGTTGTTTACTGTGAAATTGACTTTGGGAACGATGTCCTGATTTAGTTTTATTGGAAGTTTCACCCCGTCGTTGCAATATTGGATAAATGGTGCCCTCCCAGAGGGGACACTTGTCATGATGATTTCCTGTCTGGTCACACCAAGGCGACTCAGTGCAATCCCTAGTTGTCCATCCCCAGGTACCTCTCCCACATCCGAGTCCAGACATTACAGTACTAGACTTACCCAATATAAAGCATAAGAACGTAAGAAATAGGAGCAGGAGTAGGCCATTGAATATATTCAATGACTCAGCATCCACAGCCCTCTGGTGTAGAGAATTCCAAAGATTCACAACCCTCTTTTTTTATTATTCGTTCATGGGATGTGGACGTCGCTGGCGAGGCCGGCATTTATTGCCCATCCCTAATTGCCCTTGAGAAGGTGGTGGTGAGCCGCCTTCTTGAATCGCTACAGTCCGTGTGGTGACGGTTCTCCCACAATGCTGTTCGGAAGGGAGTTCCAGGATTTTGACCCAGCGACGATGAAGGAACGGCGATATATTTCCAAGTCGGGATGGTGTGTGACTTGGAGGGGAACGTGCAGGTGGTGTTGTTCCCATGTGCCTGCTGCTCTTGTCCTTCTAGGTGGTAGAGGTCGTGGGTTTGGGAGGTGCTTTCGAAGAAGCCTTGGCGAGTTGCTGCAGTGCATCCTGTGGATGGTACACACTTCAGCCACAGTGCGCCGGTGGTGAAGGGAGTGAATGTTTAGGGTGGTGGATGAGGTGCCAATCAAGCAGGCAGCTTTGTCCTGGATGGTGTCGAGCTTCTTGAGTGTTGGAGCTGCACTCATCCAGGCAAGTGGAGAGTATTCCATCACACTCCTGACTTGTGCCTTGTAGATGGTGGAAAGGCTTTGGGGAGTCAGGAGGTGAGTCACTCGCCGCAGAATACCCAGCCTCTGACCTGCGCTTGTCGCCACAGTATTTATATGGCTGGTCCAGTTAAGTTTCTGGTCAATGGTGACCCCCAGGATGTTGATGGTGGGGGATTCGGTGATGCTAATGCCATTGAATGTCAAGGGGAGGTGGTTAGACTCTCTCTTGCTGGAGATGGTCATTGCCTGGCACTTCTCTGGCGCGAATGTTACTTGTCACTTATCAGCCCAAGGCTGGATGTTGTCCAGGTCTTGCTGCATGCAGGCTCGGACTGCTTCATTATTCGAGGGGTTGCGAATGGAACTGAACACTGTGCAATCATCAGCGAACATCCCCATTTCTGACCTTATGATGGAGGGAAGGTCATTAATGAAGCAGCTGAGGATGGTTGGGCCTAGGACACTGCCCTGAGGAACGCCTGCAGTAATGTCCTGTGGCTGAGATGATTGGCCTCCAACAACCACTACCATCTTCCTTTGTGCTAGGTATGACTCCAGCCACTGGAGAGTTTTCCCCCTGATTCCCATTGACTTCAATTTTACTAGGGCTCCTTGGTGCCACACTCGGTCAAATGCTGCCTTGATGTCAAGGGCAGTCACTCTCTCCTCACCTCTGGAATTCAGCTCTTTTGTCCATGTTTGGACCAAGGCTGTAATGAGGTCTGGAGCCGAGTGGTCCTGGCGGAACCCAAACTGAGCATCGGTGAGCAGGTTATTGGTGAGTAAGTGCTGCTTGATAGCACTGTCGACGACAGTATTTCTCTAATTCCCTTTTGAAAGTTATTATTGAATCTGCTTCCACCGCCCTTTCAGGCAGTGAATTCCAGATCATAACAACTCGCTGCGTAAAAAAAATTCTCCTCATCTCCCCCTCTGGTTCTTTTGCCGATCATCTTAAATCTGTGTCCTCTGGTTACCGACCCTCCTGCCACTGGAAACAGTTTCTCCTTATTTACTCTGTCAAAACCCATCAGAATTTTGAACACTTACATTAAATCTACCCTTAACCTTCTCTGCTTTAAGGAGAACAACCCCATCTTCTCCAGTCTCTCCACATAACTGAAGTCCCTCATCCCTGGCACCATTCTAGTAAATCTCTTTTGCACCCTCTCTCAGGCCTTCACATCCTTCCCAAAGTGTGGTGCCCAGAATTGAACACAATTCTCCAGCTGAGGCCTAACCAGTGTTTATAAAGGTTTAGCATAACTTCCTTGCTTTTGTACTCTATGCCTCTATTTATAAAGCCCAGGATTCCACATGCTGTTTTAACCGTTTGCTCAACCTGTCCTGGTTGGAATCTGTCCTGACCTGAATTGGAACCTGTCCTGCCGCCATCAACTCACTCAATTAACAAAAGGAGTCACGATCAGGAGCAGGTACCTTGGCTGATTATCCCCTTCTTAATTTCCCCCTTTGCTACCTAGGACCATAAGAAATAGGAGCAGGAGTAGGTCACACGGCCCCTCAAGCCTGCTCCGCCATTCAATCAGATCATGGCTGATCTTCGACCTCAACTCCACTTTCCTGCCTGATCCCCATATCTCTTGATTCCCCTAGAGTTCAAAAATCTAACTATCTCAGCCTTGAAAATATTCGTAAACAATTTTACAACACCAAGTTATAGTCCAACAATTTTATTTTAAAATTCACAAGCTTTCGGAGGCTTCCTCCTTCCTCAGGTGAATGTGGAAATGAAATCCTCGAACCTATCGCATTTATAAATCACAGAACAATGCCTGGTGATTACAGATAGTCTTTTCAACTGCCCGTTGCCAAGGCAACCAAAGTGTTCAGAAGATAGGTGTTACCTACAGGGCCACCGAATATACAAACGGCCAGAACAAAAAAAAACAGAGAGAGGGAGGCAGAAACATAGAAACATCCGGAAGGAAAAGACAGCAATTGACCCGTTATATTAAAAACAGTTAACTTTTGTTCGCTGGTGGGGTAACGTGTAGCGTGACATGAACCCAAGATCCCGGTTGAGGCCGTCCTCATGGGTGCGGAACTTGGCTATCAATTTCTGCTCGACGATTTTGCGTTGTCGTGTGTCTCGAAGGCCGCCTTGGAGTACGCTTACCCGAAGGTTGGTGGCTGAATGTCCTTGACTGCTGAAGTGTTCCCCGACTGGGAGGGAACCCTCCTGTCTGGTGATTGTTGCGCGGTGTCCGTTCATCCGTTGTCGCAGCGTCTGCATGGTCACTTTGGTTGCCTTGGCAATGGGCAGTTGAAAAGACTATCTGTAATCACCAGGTATTGTTCTGTGATTTATAAATGCGAGAGGTTCGAGGATTTCTTGACATTCACCTGAGGAAGGAGGAAGCCTCCGAAATCTTGTGAATTTTAAAATAAAATTGTTGGACTATAACTTGGTGTTGTAAAATTGTTTACAATTGTCAACCCCAGTCCATCACCGGCATCTCCACATCTTGAAAATATTCAACGACTGAGCATTCATAGCCCTCTGGGGTAGAGAATTCCAAAGATTCACAACCTTCTGAGTGAAGAAATTCCTCCTCATCTCGGTCATGAATGGCCGACCCCCTTATCCTGAGACCACGCCCTCTAGTTCTAGACTCTCCAGCCAGGGGGAAACAGCCTCTCAGCATCAACCCTGTCAAGCCCCCTCAGAGTTTTATGAAGCAACCTCCAGCACTTCCATGGCGGAGAGCAGCCAATGCAATACCTTACGGCCTACATTCATAGGCTTCTACCCGCTGAACTCTCAGGGTTGCTGAAGATTTCTTCAGGGAACAATGTCACTTTAAAAAAATCTGAGCCAGAAGGAAAATTACACAACAAACATAAAAAACAGAAATGTTGTTTTGGTGATAAGGGAAGAAAGGGGAGCAGAGAATAATGGCATGCTGACAGGGTAATAACATTTACAGTCCTGCTTTGCAGGATGTGAATCAATGGAAGTGCTGCTTTGCTGACATTGCAGTCACATGACCTCTCACAGGAAGTGGAGTTGATTGGTCACTTGACTAGATTGGCTCAGATGAGGATTTAGAGGCAGTGTTGGGAGGTGTGAGAAGTGAGTTTGTTCTTTGTGGGAGAAGGGTGTTCTCTACTGACTCTGGTAAGTCCTTGTGTTGAGTGGTAGGTTCTTTTAATCTGTTAGTTTATTGATCAGGTAGTTAGAGTATTTTAGTTTTCTAAAAATGTCCTTCTGGCCTCCCCCCTTTATTTCTAAGCTCCCACCTGGAGCTTTAGGTTGTGGGGGGAAAAGAGCCACTAAAGTGTTGTGAATTAAAATGGTGAGTACTTTGACAAGTCCTTATTAAATTGTTACCCTTGGATACTCCAGGTGCAGCCTAGTTTATTGTCTTCCCTGCTAACTAATCTTTGGGTGTTAGTGTCTTCTGCTAACTGTGATTTTGAAGGCATTGCCACTCCCTCCTGGATAGAAATTCCTTCCATTACTGTTCAGTATCTGTACTATGGCAGCTTGTTGAGGTAAAATGGTCCTCTCACCTATCTGACTCTGGCCAATTTTATGGTGGTTCCCAATCTTGATTAGTTTAGGACCCTCTTAGTGAGGTATAGTGTTTTCAACTGGAATTATAGTCTTATTTTACTGGATCCTTTTATTAAGTGCTCCTGAATGATTGTTAGTATTCAAATTTGCTATTAAAAAGCAATTGTGCAAAACTTCTGAGCTCATTTAACCCACCTGAAGAATGAATGGGACTGTTAACTGCTGCTTAGTCCAAGCTCTAGAAAATGGCATCTCCATTTGAAGATTAACAAATTATAAATGTGTTGACTACTTAACCTAGAAGTTGGAGTTTAGGCCACTATCTTGCCCTGGTACTAACCTGGTTAGTTAACTAACCTGGATTTTTAAGGTGGTTTGTAGTTTTTCCAGGGTTTCTACTGAAGTTATGGCTGATGGGAAGAATTGCTGTGGACATTGTAGGTGACAGACAAGGTTGAAATTTGAACACAGTTGAGACTGTCACTGCCTGGGACATCCATCCAGTACAGAATGCTGGTACTCAGACTCTTGTAACACTTACTGCCATTTGTTCTAACTGTGACTGGCCTTAGCTCTAGCTGTTCAGTGTTCTATACATCCAATGGGAGTTCACAATCACCCCTGCAGTTTATTTAGTTGGTGCTGGGTCTTGTTAACTGGTTAGTTGCCCACTAGAGTTTGAAGGAAATGTGTACTCCATCTAGTTAGCCTGTTTAAAATGCTGAAGGGGCCACATTCACCCCCTGCTACATGCTCAGCCTGGTCCCTCTTACTGTTTGATGTGGTAATCTGATAATGCTTCAGCTATTCATTGGATGGCAGTTCAGTTAAAATTTGCAAGTAGCTTTACTCTTTAATCTTCTGCTCCTTTTGACCCTGGTCTTTAATTTTTTTTAAATCTTTTGAATTGAGTTACTTTTTGTCTGATCAAAGCTGTCTGGACTGAAGTGGTCTGTTACTTGGAGCAGACTGTGTTTTGGTACCCCTTCCTGTGTGTGCAAGGTTCCTCACTATAATCCAGTCATTAACACTTGTCCCTCCAGAGTCCTGACTATATGGTGTGCAGCCCCTTTCTCTATCTTGGCCTCTGCTGCTGTACCTGATTGTCCTCAGATGAAAGATATTTGGAATAGTCCAGTCTTCCTAATTTGTCTCAAGACTATTTTAAATTTGTTCTCTGGTCTTGCTTAATTTGAGGTAATGCTCACTGTAGCTGAAGTTTCCCCATCCCCTGTTCACCAGACTCCACAATATCAGCTGCTTTCCTCTATTTAGGGGTTTGATTATCGGACACTTCATTACCCCTCCAGCTAGTGTTTTGTAGTGAATAGACTTGACTTGTGCTCTAGATGTGGGTTTTTTTTGTTCATGGGATGAGGGCAATGCCAGCATTTATTGCCCATCCCTAACTGACCTTGAGGAGGTGGTGAGCTGCTGCCTTGAACCACTGCAGTCTGTGTGGTGAAGGTTCTCCCACAATGCTGTTAGGAAGGGAGTTCCAGGGTTTTGACCCAGTGGCAATGAAGGAACGGCGATATATTTCCAAGTCAGGATGGTGTGTGACTTAGAGGGGAACGTGCAGGTAGTCTCATGTGCCTGCTGCCCTTCTGCTTCTAGGTAGCAGAGGTTGCAGGTTTGGGAGGTGCTGCAGTGCATCTTGTGGATGGTGCACATTGCAGCCACAGTGCACCAGTGGTGAAGGGAGTGAATGTTTAGGGTGGTGGATGGGGTGCCAATCGAGTGGGCTGCTTTGTCCTGGATGGTGTCGAGCTTCTTGAGTGTTGTTGGAGCTGCACTCACCCAGGCAAGTGGAGAGTATTCCATCACACTCCTGACTTGTGCCTTGTAGATGGTGGAAAGGCTTTGGGGAGTCAGGAGGTGAGTCACTTGCTGCAGAATACCCAGCCTCTGACTGTGCTTGTATTCTCAGTATTTGTGGTTGGTCCAGTTTCTGGTCAATGGTGACCCCCAGGATGTTGGGAGATTGATGGTAATACCATTGAATGTGGTCACTGCCTGGTCTGAACAAATGTATTGTACAGGCTCAGTAATTCCTATGGACATAACCAAAATTCCTAGGAGGAATAGAAACAAGGGCTGAGCTCATGAAAGACCTGGTGTTTCTGTCTAGTCTTTACTAGTGAAAGCCTTGTTGCAATAGCCTCACTACTTTTACAACAACTTGCATTGATACAGAATCAAAAACACAACTGCAGAGGCTGGAAATCTGGGGGGAATAAAAAACAGAAAATGCTGGAAACACTCATCAGGTAGCATCTGTGGGGGCAGAAAGTTAATGTTTCAAACCCTTGACCTGAATGTTAACTTTCTTTCTCCACAGATACTGCCTGACTTGCTGAGTTTCTAGCATTTTCTGTTATTGCTACATTAAAGATGCTTTATAAATGCAATGTCCTAAGGTGCTTGAGTTTGCCAAGGAGCTATCAGGACAGGTGACCAAAAGCTTGGTCTGAGAAGTTTAGGGAGGGAATTCCAGAACTTGGGGCCGAGGCAGCTGAAGGCACGGCCGCCAATGGTGAAGTTTAAAATCTGATACGAAAAGCAAGAATTGGAGGAACACAGATCTTGGAGGGTTGTGGGGCTGGAGGAGGTTATGGGGTGGGGGGGTGGTGAGGCCATGGAGGGATTTGAGAACAAGGATGAGAATTTTAAAATCCAGGCAGTCCCAGGCCAGGGAGTGATGGGTGAACAGGATGTGATGTGAGTTAGGATACGGGCAGCAGAGTTTTGGATGAGCTTAAGTTTATGGAGAGTGGAAGATGGGAGGCTGACCAGGAGAGCAGTGGAGTTGTTAAGTCTATAAATAACAAAGGCATGGATGAGTGTTTCAGCAGCAGATGAGCTGAGGCAGAGACAAGCAATGTTAGAGGTGGAAGTAGATGGTCTTAGTGATGGAGTGGATATGTACTTCTAGCAGTGGTTCCTGTCACAAATGACTTTGGACCTATGGTTCCCAGAGCTCTCCACCACTGATTTTCCTCACCATCTGTCTGTTGTAGACAGGCTGATTGCTCAGATAGTTAACAACTCGATTATTGATTGTGTACCAGGATATTAGGTGAACTAGATGGACCTTGGTCTGTTTATCTAGTAATTCTTGTGTTCTGACCTAATGGGATGAATGGTCTATTCATGTACTGTAACATTTGATTCAAAGAAATCTTCCACAGAATGTTGAATGGGTGCATTGGGATGTGGTGAAATAATGAGTCATTTTTTAGATTTTGTGACTGTTCAAACAGCACTAAACCAAAGTTCAATCTTAGTGCATGCACTGCTGAGATTCAGTTGTAATTTAACTTCTAAACTGTTCCCTCAACAAACTATTTGCTCAATTTCTGGCACCTACCCTAGGGGGTCATGATGACTCTGGCTTGGTACCACTCTCTTCGGCTTCCTTTTTTAGAAGTTGATTTGAAGTGTTGCTGTCCTTCAACACCCACTAACTGTTCCAATAATTTGGTGGTGAACCTCCCAACTTGACATTTGCTGCCATGGTGGCAGTATTGAAATGCAAGGCTTAATCAGTGCACTGCCTTTTAGTAGGTGGCTACATGGTATTTCCTTAAGTCTGACTCTAGTCAAAATCTAGACATTGAGCCAAGCAAAGTTTGATCAGCAAGCTGTGGCTGATCACTTACAATAGAGTAAATCGACATTTTCAATGTAGTAGTGCTTCTCAGACTGACATTCCGTTAGTGTTGATGGTCATGGTTTTCCCTAGGGGAAAAAACTCCAAGTGAACCAATCTTTAAGTTGGCTGACTTTGACCTAATCACCAATGTAGTGCAGACTTCCTAAAGTTGGACATTGCCATCTTTAATCCAATACTGTAACCCAGGAGTTAGGTGGAGACAATTCCTACACCTGCCTTTTTTAAATAGCTGATTTGTGCAGTGACTGGATGCTTAACTTGGATCACATTAGAAGTTTGGTTCTTGCTTGAATCTACAATCTGCTTCTCATCTTGGGGCAGACTGTACCTTATCTGGAACAGTAGTGACTGCCCATCCTACACATTCACTGAAATGAAACCTAATTGGTAATACAAACATGTGAAAAGGACACATGCCCCAATCCAGTCTGCCAAAAGTCCACTGTGTCCCAACCCACTGCACCAACCTTCCTAACTGCTGCTAGTAGTTCTGCTTTCCTGACCATTTTTAGTTCCAAACTCTGCTCAGGGGGGGGGGGGGGGGGAGGGGAGGGAAAGGTGAATATTGGTAGAGACTAAGGAAATGGGGAAACTTGATGAACCCTGTCTTTCACCATGGAATCTTGGCTCAAGTTGTGGAATATTGAAATGGGGCATAAAAAGGGTGGGTGGAGAGAAGCAAGATGTGAGTCAGTGTTGGACTATCTGATTCCCCTCATTTTACTAAACTGCTAGTCAAGTGTTGACTATTCTGCTTCTCTATTATCCACTTTGGTAGGAAGAATATTTTTAAGTGAGACTAATGTTGTTCAGAGGGATTTAGATGTCCTTGTAAACAGTTAACATTCAGGTACAGCAAGCAATTAGGGTAAATGGTATATTGGCCTTTATTACAAGGGGGTTGGAGTATGAGTAAGGAGGTCTTGCTGCACATATATAGGGCTTTGGTAAGACCACACCTGGAGTACTGTGTACAGTTTTGGTCTCTTTACCGAAGGAAGGATATACTTGCCTTGGAGGTGGTGCAACAAAAGTTCACTAGATTGATTCCTGGGATGAGGTTTCTCCTATGAGGAGTGATTAAGTAGAATGGGCCTATACTCTCGAGGAGAATGTGATCTCCTTGAAACATAAGATTCTGAGGGCTTGATAGGGTAGAGGCTGTTTTCCCCTGCCTGGAGAGTCTAGAACTAGGGGGCATAGTCTCAGGATAAGGGGTCGGCCATTTAAGACTGAGGAAAAATTTCTTCACTCTGGGTTGTGAATATTTGGAATTCTCTACCCGAGAGCTGTGGCTGCTGAGTCATTGAGTATATTCAAGACTGAGATCAATGGATATTTGGACTCTGGGGGAAATGGGGATCGGGCAGGAAAGTGGAGTTGAGGTAGATCAGCCATGATCTTGTTGAATGGCGGAGCAGGCTCAAAGCAGTATGGCCTAGACAACACTGATTTAAGGCTGGGGACAGGTCAAACCTCCTGGTGGTTGAGGGAGAGGATTTCAGGATTCAAAACTGCAGTGGATAGTATTTTTCTTGAGGGTTGTTTTTTAAGTTAGGTTTTCTTGGCAAGCCTTGATCTCCAACTAGTGTGATGGTGGCTGCTGGAATGATGCCCAGGACTGGAATGATGCCCAGGACTGGCAAAAGCTGCCAACCTACACCCACAGTAACCAAGCTTTGACTTCTATTATGATCAGGGAGCAGTTAGCTGCTTGTCATTCCAAACTATCCTCCTGTGGGAGGAGGAGACTGTTTTGAGGGAATACTCCTGATTTTAAATTGGGGAAACACTTTACAAAATAGTAAACTCATTACAAAGTGCTTCAGTTAATGGAAGACTGCATTAAGATCTCTTCCTGTGAGTGGCTCCAGTTAAGTTTCCTGAGACTTGGTATTTCAGTGAGCAAGTGTTCAATCTAGAACGGGTTCCCTGCAGAGACAGTGGAAACAGTTAGTTCACATACAAATTAGATTTTTCAGAATGAGACACTTACTTGTTCATGGGATGTGGGCACCACTGGTGAGGCCGGCATTTATTGCCCATCCCTCCTTCACCTTGAGAAGGTGGTGGTGAGCCGCCGCCTTGAACCGCTGCAGTCCGTGTGGTGACGGTTCTCCCACGGTGCTGTTGGGTAGGGAGTTCCAGGATTTTGACCCAGCGACGATGAAGGAACGGCGATATATTTCCAAGTCGGGATGGTGTGTGACTTGGAGGGGAACGTGCAGGTGTTGTTGTTCCCATGTGCCTGCTGCTCTTGTCCTTCTAGGTGGTAGAGGTCGCGGGTTTGGGAGGTGCTGTTGCAGAAGCCTTGGCAAGTTGCTGCAATGCATCTGGTGGATGGTACACCCTGCAGCCAGTGTGCACCAGTGGTGAAGGGAGTGAATGTTTAGGGTGGTGGATGGGGTGCCAATCAAGCAGACTGCTTTGTCCTGGATGGTGTCGAGCTTCTTGAGTGTTGTTGGAGCTGCACTCGCCCAGGCAAGTGGAGAGTATTCCATCACACTCCTGACTTGTGCCTTGTAGATGGTGGAAAGGCTTTGGGGAGTCAGGAGGTGAGTCACTTGCTGCAGAATACCCAGCCTCTGACCTGCTCTTGTAGCCACAGTATTTATATGGCTGGTCCAGTTAAGTTTCTGGTCAATGGTGACCCCCAGGATGTTGATGGTGGGGGATTTGGTAATGGTAAAGCCATTGAATGACGAGGGAAGGTGGTCATTGCCTGGCACAAATGTTACTTGCCACTTATCAGCCCAAGCCTTGATATTGTCCAGGTCTTGATGCATGTGGGCATGGACTGCTTCATTATCTGAGGGGTTGTGAATGGAACTGAACACTGTGCAATCATCAGCAAACATCCCCATTTCTGACCTTATGATGGAGGGAAGGTCATTGATGAAGCAGCTGAAGATGGTTGGGCCTAGGACACTGCCTTGAACTCCTGCAGCAATGTCCTGGGGCTGAGATGATTGGCCTCCAACAACCACATGTAACAGGCTTGGGAGGAAGAGGTTACTTTGGACCTATGTTTCCCAGAGTCTCCACTGAGTATTTTCCTCACCTTATGTCCTGGTCTGTTGTAGACTCACTGGAGATTGATTGCTGTGATTAGTCAACAACCATTATCCTCATCTGTGTACTGGGATGGTAAGTGAACTGGATGGATCTTGGTCTATTGTCTAGCAATTCCTCTAAGATAGTGCCTAAGGTGGTTTTGTTCTTGGGATATGTGATCCTACTGCCCTGAAGCCATTAACAAGGTTGTATCTATTGCCTATCCCTACTACCCTAAGGTAATTAAGACAACTGTAATGTGGGACTAGAGTTGTGTAGACAAGATTAGGTAGGGGGTGACAGGACCTTCAGGGAAGGGAACATGAGTGAACCATTTGGCTTCTTGCAATAATCTGGCAGCTTGAAGTTTTTTCCCTCTCTGGTACCAACTTGCAAATTACCACATTTTATTAGTTCAATTTCAGAACTTGCCATGGTGGGATTTGAACTCCTGATTTGTTGCTCACCCAGGATTATAGCCACTGGGTGACTGTGTAGCTTTCTTTTGCAAGGACCTGTCACATTACTTGGGTCTTCCTGATCTGCATTGGCTTCCTAGGACCCTCCCCCCCCCCCCCCCCAAGGACAGGAGCAGTTTGTGCAGGAGCCCTTGAGCTGGCACATCGTTCTGAGAGTTGGTCATATCTATTAGCTTTTAGCCCCTTTGTTAAAGGGGTATAGTCTGAGATAGCTTACAACAGCCTCAAGTTTGAGATCAATGCGGAGTAATGCAGTGCATAAAATGTCAATTTCTAAGGCTGAATTGTGACCTCCTGATCAACAGGATTGTGAAATGTGAAGTTTTTTAAATCAGCTCCAGGAAACATTAAAGCCACTCTTCTCTCTGGGGTGTTGAAGGAAGTGAGCTGCCCAACCAATAGGGTGGGGGGAGAAATACTGTTCTTAAAACAACTCTTGTAAACTTCCTTTGTAAAATTCCAGCGCTATTGACAGGAAATGCACTCCATCCTCAGTGTAGACGACCACTGGACAATTACTGGGAGACTAACTTGGGTTTTCCTGTTTCTCATTTGTTTACTTGGATTTTCTGCAGAATGGAAGGGTCTCCAATAGGGGAGCTGACTTTAAATGGCCCATTAATCCAGTGGGCTCAATAGTTTTCCCTCCTTGTCCTCCCTCCCTTTGCCTAAAAACTGCTGTCTTGTATTCCTGGGTAAATGCACGGTTAGGTGTTGCTTTAGAATCTTCCAGCACAGAGGAAGGCCATTTGGCCCATATCTGTGCCAGGTCTTTGACATATCCAATTAGTCTCTCTCCTTCCCCAGGACCCTGCATTGGTCAGCTTGGCTCAGTTGGTGTCTGAGTCAGAAGATAATGGGCTCTAGTCCCTCTGATTTGAGCCCGTAATCCAGGCTGAAGCTCCCAATCCTGAGCGAGCACTGCACTGTTGAAGGGACAGTCTTCAAATGAGACATCAAGCTGAAAAAGGCATCAGTTTAATGTCCGGGTGCCCTGGGATCTTTTGAGAAGGAGCTGGGAGTTTTGGTGTTCTGTGGCTGACAATCAGCCAACACCACAAAGAACCTAACTGTTATAACTCAGTGCTGGTCAGTCATCTCATCCACTGTTCCCAGATCGTAAACACAAGTTGGTGCTTTACCTGAATAAGTGACTACATTTCAAAAGTAGTGTTTTGGAATGCCCTGGGGATGTGCTATGTAGATTCCCTTGTAGCACAGCTGTATGTAAAGCAGATAATGGTGGTTTTGTCCCTCTTCTCCCTTCACCCCCCCCCCCCCCCCCCAGAAAGGATCCCAAAGAATTCTGATGTTTAAACTGAACCCTGGAAATTTAAAGTGTCATTGCACAGGACTTGCCTTCATGGTGCACTTTATAATCAGACTGGCCTCTCTTACTGAACACAGCAATCTGTTAACTTCAGTCCAGCTGCCTTTCCCATTTTGGGACACTTGTCATGATGTCATTTCCTTTCCACAGCCTGTGTTGGGAGTACTTGGCAGAGTTCCCAGTTCAAACTAGCTGAAGCTTCTTGTCTGAAACCTCAGTCACTTCAGGCTAAGGCTCAACTCAGTCTCACTGCCTGGGAATGGCCTTTCACATTCTGAGGATGAGGGAGTTGCTGGTGAAGCCGGTATCCGTTGCCTGTCCCTAGTTCCCCTTGATGGTGACCCTTGACTTGCTGCAGGTGTGGTGGAAATCAAGTGTTGGCCCCTCCCAGATTGAGTGATGGGAGACTTGTTTGAAATGTTCACTTGTCTAATCAGTGATGGGAGCTGTTGGTGGCCCTTGGCAGCAATCTTGGACAGCGACCCACCTGATCAGAATGCCTCTTCCATTGGAGGAAGGGGACCATCGACATTGGTTCCAAAGTTCAACTGTATATATAGGTGGTCTGTCTGGACACAGCATCTTGTACTGGAATATTCCTGGTACTCATGGGGTTAATAGAGCATGTAACAATAGTTGTTTCATTCCTTGGAGAAGTCTGAAATTCATAGCAAGGAATTTCTGGGGGTGGGGTGGTGGTGGGGAGGCTGTTCTCTTCTGCTGTAGGAGGTATAAAATATTTATTTTGGACCAGGCCTTGCTGAGCTCCACCTAATTAGGTAATGAGTTCCAGATGAAAGCTGGAGTTGTTGGATCTCTGACTTTGTGTTTGTTCAGATTAATGCAGTGTGTCGCAGCCACTGTGTGCACCATGGAGTGCTCCACAAGGCTAGCACTGTTTGACTGTGGCTAGGCTCCAATTTCCTGTACCTTTTTTCTGCAGGAAAAGGATACAAAACCTCTTTTGTGAGGAGTCAATTTCTGTAACTGAAGTCTGTTGGGTTGAAAAGCTGCCTCTTTCTGTTAGCTTTTGCTACACTGGTTTGGGGGGGGGAGCAGGGTGGGGGTTTAGTCTGGGAGGATCCACATCTATCAGCAGAGCAGACTAGAAGGTAAGTTTCTAGAGACCTTGCTTACCCATCCTGCATAAGACTGAGGCAATGGCTCCAAGCTTGGCCTTCCAGCTGCCAATCAGAGGCCAGACTTTTCCCCTCAATGCACTGTTGAACAGCTTGGCCTTCATGACAGAATTCCTGCCTCTTCTCCTCCTCCTTCCCCCCCCCCCCCCCCTGACAAAAACCCCGTGGACTATTGTAGCAGTGTTCAGATACTTCTGTATGTGGGGAGGGAGATTTGTTATGAGCAGGACTGACAGGAATATTTTTGGGTAGGAGGTAGAATTCCCCAGGCCTGTCCATCAGTGGGAGGGACTAGACTACAGATGGGTGATCTGAGCTTTTGGATAGTGGTGCAGCTAGGAGCAACAGTTTCAGGGGGAAGGAGACTTTCTTGAGCTGAGGGGACTGTAACTTGCACATCTTGATGCTAATGCCCTAGATTCTAAAGTATCCCATTTCTTTCACTAGTGGGGGGGGGGAGAAACAGCAGAGGTCATGGGGTGATGGTGTCATCTCCCCATCATTGAGTTCCTCTAACACCACTTGAGGACAGCCTCCATCTGTCATTCACCTCCAGAGTTCAACCTGAACCTATGGTTCCTGGCTCTGTCCCCCTTCCTGCCCAGTCAGCCAAACCAATCTTGCCACAGCTTCACCTCCCCACCCAGCTTTTTTGTTCCCCCTTGTGCTCTGTTCGGCTCTTGTGGGAGCAGAAGACAAGGCTTTGAACCCACTTGATCTTCATGTACGAATCCCTGCTGGCAGCTTAAAGGGTAACTTGCTTGAGCTAGTGAGATTCAAGTCCACCAGTTCCCACAGGGATAGCACACCATCAGCACACCCTTAACTTGGCATTTGACTCAGGGGCAGAGTATGCTGGGAAGCATGTAGAGAAAGGAGGGACACATCTGATGCTGTAGAGGCAGTACTACTCTGCATCAGACCTGGGTGCTGACACTAGATGCCCACACTCCATTTCCCAGTACGATTCCCTCGCAAAGTTCAGACTTTACGTGCTCCCAAGAGTGGTATTTCCCCTCTGATAATTAGCTGCTCACTTTGCCAAACATGAACTGCATACCAATCGCTCCTGATGCCCTTGAGCTATGAAGGGTTTTTAATACTTATTGTCTTGGGCTTGAATTGAATGTTTTTGCCTTTTGACACTAGCTCTTGCTAAAAGGCTATTCAACAGGCACAGCTGCAACTTGTGGGGAAATGGTGAATACTAACACTTGGGTGGAAATAAATGGTTAATCTACAAGCCTGTTTCCATGGTGATGGCCCTGTGCACTCTCATTTCAGCTCAGAATCTTGTAGCCAGTCAGCAGTAAGAAATAAACACCGTTTACAAGTCTGTGGAATGCAGTGTGCTGTTCCCTCCCATCTCAACATGTCTCCAATACAATTCAGAGATGTTGGTGGCTTTGAGTTGAGATTTCTCAAAGTATCCATGGCAACCCTGAAGGGGGTCTGAAAGGAATTTTGGACCCCTTAAATAAAAAAATTGTTAATTTTTTGGACTCATTACTCAGTCCTGAATTTTCAGGTAACTTTAAACCTCTCTCCTTCCCAACAATTAGCCAAGTAACACTGAATATTTCTGGAATTCCCTTCCAAACTAAGTGTATGCTATTCCAGGACAAGTCCTCCTGTCCACCAAAGGGGCATCTTGCCTTCATTACCAGACACCACCCCCCACAAACTATTTTAAAAGCAAACATCAACTGCCCCTCCGACCATTGCAACGCAGTGTGCGTCTGAGATACTCGTCTGAACAGATGATGACTGGGAGCACAAACCCAGCATGTACTGCACTTGCATCAGCAGAGCACTGACTCATGGGCTAGTAGTAACCCTGCCTGGTTGAGTGATGGTTGGCAGAAGGCTAGCTCATGAGCAGGCCAGTAGATGGGGAGCCATGGCTTGTCCCTTACCTGGGAGTACAGACTAGTTAACTTGCTAGAATCCAAAAGAAGGCCATTTGATCCATGTCTGTGCTGGCTCTTTGAAAGAACTATCCAATTGGTCCCACTCCCTTGTTCTTTCCCCATAGCCCTGCAAATTTTTCTCCTTTTTTCAAGTATTTATCCAACTCCTACATTTTGGCCTCCAATTTTAAAGTTGGTTCAAATCAGCTTTTAAACTAAGAGGGAATTTGATTCGATGACCCATTATTTTATGATCATGGTGTAAAATGTCCCTTCTGCGACTGAAGCTTGTAGAATTAAAAATGCTATGTTCTCCTGACACATTCTTAAATTGAAATATGATGCCTGTTATCAGGAGCTGAAGGTTCTTTTATCAGGCACAAGCCAGAAAGTGTGCATTGCACACATGAGGTGACCTTGCTGGCCTGTGCTCTCAGCTGTCTGATGGTGAGGGGAGCAAGATGGGCTTCAAACATCCTGTCAGCAAATCCCAAGGTATGGCTTGACAAACCAGAAAAAATGGTGGGGAGCTGGGCAGGAAATGGATTGAATTAATTGAGGTTTTTTGTAGAAATGGTTAAATTTTTTCTTGACTCCTCCCCAGTCAAATTTACACTTGTTTTGGTTGTAAATTAGCTTTGGGGAAGGTTATAATTCCCAATGTGTCTGACAGTTTAAAATTTAATAAAATAACATCAATCTCCTCAAATGGCAGTGAGCATTTTGTTTCAGGGCTCTGTGTATTCACTTTATGCCATGAAGCAATTGAGCACTGATTAAGTTGTTTAGCTCTCCATACTGGAAGAGGTTTAATGCCATACACTAGCAAAGTCACATGGGGTCAAGGTAGTCACTTGGCCAGTAGTATTGAGGTGCTGTAGTTTTTTTGTGCAAGACTTCAAATTGAGGCTGCATGAAACAGACATGGGGAGAAAAGACTTGCATTGTATAATTGCCTTTCATACTCTTGGACATCCCAAAGCACTTTATACTTTGAGTACCCAGGGCCCTGAAACAAAATGCTCACTGCCACTTCTGAGGACATTTAGTTAAATTTTAAACTAAGTCACACATTGGGAATTTTAACCACCTTCCCCCTGCCCAAAGAGCATCATTGGCTGTAGTCACTAATGTAGGAAGTGCACCAGCCCATCTGTGCACAGCAATATGATAATGACCAGATAATTTAGTGATGGGTGAAAGATCCCTTGACACTGCAGTCCTGTCCAATGTGACTCCCTCAACCAGCCCTATCAAAAATACACCACCTCCTCCCACTTGCTTTGTGGTACCTTGTCTGTCATTTCACCTTTGCAATGGGCAGCCAAAGACCCCCCGGGATGAAACACTCAAACTATAGTGACTCATTAAAAGGTACTCAGAAAACAAAGGCCTCAATGTCAAATCCAAACTTGATGGGATAGCCCAGAAACAAATTTTGCACCATCAAAGTTCATTTCTAAATCCAACACTGCTGAAATTGTGTATTTCAGTTTCCCTAAAACTGGCATTGGGTGTAGCTTCAATATTGACCAGCTCTGGTCATAACACTGACTCACTACTGTCCATTGTTCATAATACAAATGGATTATGAAGTAAGTCAACCAGAAATGAACCCTTTCAAAATTAATAATTACTGAACTGGAAAGATTATTGTATATTTCTGGTCTTCTCCCCCCACCCCTGCCTTGATCCAGCTACTTGCTATGGGTCATGTTGAGTGATCTTGGTTTCATCCATACTTTGTAGGGTGTTGGGTAGAAAGTGTGGGAAAGGAAAATCTGAGTCTGAGTTCAGCATGATTTGTGAAGGATAGGTCACAAGATTATGGTGCAAAGGCAGGTAACTGGAGTTGAGGGTCAGATCATGATCAAATGGCTTGAGGACTGGACAGTCTCCCTTTTTTCAGACTGAACAGTGCAATGATCCAGTTTGAGTGCACTCAATGACTTGGAGTGACTTGTCTTTGCACAAACACTGACATTGTATGTAAATATAGCCTGGACCCAGAGCTTGACCAAACAGTTTCTGAAGGACACTTTGCTTCAGTCAGTTTGGGGCTTCACTCTTGATTTACTCTATATACAAGTTTAACTCTAAGTTAGTGATAAGCCATTCTACAAACTTAATGTATCTTCCCTTCTCAAAGTTAATACTTTGATAGTATGTTCCAGTGTTGAAGGAATTATGTATTTACTAACTGGTCTCTTGCTCCTGGCATGAAATGGTAATCTCCCACAGCACAAACTTGGTTACTGTGTACCCTTTGCCTTTAAAAGCTGCAATAGCTAACCTAGGGTATTTCCCTTTATAAGATGCCCACTTGTGCCAATGACCAGTGTTGCCTGGATAACAGCTTAGTTGCTGAAGGTTGACCATCTTCTAAATGCTAGATTAGCTGAGTGAAGATTTGGTTGCTGTTGCCATCTGGGGACAACTTGTGTTCCCATTGTGTGGGTGGATGAACCAATTGGACATCTTGAGACTATTGGGTGTGTCTGTACTTCAAGCTGCTTGGTGAGGGTTTTTCCAACACTTTCTGATCTTGAGCTTCTAATTGACATTGAAACATGGCCATGGGTAACTTTTGTCAGTAATTGGGCTTCACTGCTCCTGGATTAGGCTTGAGATGGGGTCTGGCTTGCTGTCCTGGAAAGCATGTGGATACCAGGGAGAACAAGATTAGTTTGTGTCCCCATAATTGAACTTGCTGACCACTGTCCAGTCTCAACACTTAATCCTTTTATCCTATTTCTTCTCCATACCCTGTGGCATTGTAGCCAATCATGTGTAGGGAGGAAGCATAGGACAACAGATACAGAAGATATTTCTGTACCTGAAACCAGCCACTTCATGTTTCCATTGTCTGCCTCTAAATTTGGTGGTGAGGGCAGAGATAATGGACAGTAAGGCTCTTGAGTTGAAGCAAAAGTTGCATTTCTGAGCAGGTCTTGCAGGAGATTGACCTTAGTGCAGCTCATTGACTTGCCTTCTCTGCAATTGTTTAGCTGTCTGGGAGAGTGCTTGGCTCTCCATCCCTTCCCTAGCAGTATTGAGTTACTGGTGGAATGTAGTTGAGACACTAACTGTTGCCAGGCAGATATGCAGAGACCTGCCCTCCTGAGCTGTACATCACTGGAGTGCTTTGGTGCTAACTTGGCTTTGTTTTTCAGTTGGCTTGTATCCCTGTATCTTGTGGATGTTGAGCCAGCTAACTCCTCCTGACTCCTTCAGCTTGTTCTGCTCTTAAATAACCATCTTTAAGAAATGATGTGGAGTTGCCGGTGATGGACTGGGGTTGACAATTGTAAACAATTTTACAACACCAAGTTATAGTCCAACAAATTTATTTTAAATTCCACAAGCTTTTGGAGGCTTCCTTTGTCAGGTGACACACCGTTCACCTGACTAAGGAGGAAGCCTCTGAAAGCTTGTGGAATTTAAAATAAATTTGTTAGACTAACTTGGTGTTGTAAAATTGTTTACAATCTTTAAGAAAGGCATAGCAAAACTTCATTCATTCTGGCCTGGTCATTTTAAGGCTTCAGGTCTCCACAGGATGGTAAATCCTGAATGACTAATTGAAACAGTGGGATTGTTTGCTGTAATTTTTTTTAGAAGTAAAACTTGGACTCAATAATTTAGTTGGCATTTCTCATCTGAGCAGTTTTAGGTTGGTGGCTCAGGTGGGCAGCACTCCTGAATCACAAGTTGTGTGCTCAAGTCTCACGAGCACAAAATCCACACTAGTACTCCATTGCTGTACTATTGGAGCCATCTTTCAGATGAGATGTTAAACTGAGGCCCTGTCTGCCCTCAAGTGGGCATAAAAGATTCACAGGGTGCTGTGTTTGATGAGCAGGGGAGTTCTCTTGTGTCCTGGCCAATTTTTATCCCTCTGCCATTACTGAAACAGATGATCTGGTCATTATCAGTTTGTAGGACCTTGCTGTGCTCAAATTGGCTACCATATTTCTTATTACAACAATGTACTTCATTGGCTGTAAAGCACTCTGGGACTTCAAGGTCATGTGAGGTGCTATATAAATGCAAGTTGATGTAGGCAAGCAGTGGCTATCAAATGTGAAATTGAGGGGGGAGGAGGAGTGATAGACACAGCTGAAGAAATGGTTTTATAATCCAGGCAGTATGTGAATGTCAAAATTGAAGGGCAGGAGTGGATCAGTACTAGGAAGATGGGGAAAGTGAGGAATCCAACATCTGCACTGGATGCAAGCTCACACCTGGTTGGAGCCTTTCCCAAAAGGGTCAAGTGAGGATTTGAGGACAAGGTTCTAATTCACTGGGGGACAGTGAGTGGAGTTTTCTATTCATTGTTTGCCATTCAAGCAGTTGATTGGAACTTCTGGCCCTTGTAACCCAAGCTGGTGGGTGTACTGGAATGAGCCCTCTGGGTTGAGGTTCCTCCCCAGGAGTTGGCAACTGTTGCAGATTTAGTCCCCCACCCTCTCCAAAAAATTCAACACCATGCCTTCAATTAGTCTAAACCATTTCTGTAGTGGTCCCAGCACCAATCCCTGCAGGACACCACTTCCTGCCAGTCTGAGAAACTTCTCTTAACTCCTACCTGTTGTCACTGTCTTTCACTCCATTCTGCTACCTGACTCCACACACCCTGATCTTTGAGTCTTGGATGACCCCTTATCAATGGCCTTAAAGTTCATGTAAACCACATCTGCAGCTTTGTCTTTGTTTCTTCAATGAATTCAAATAAAATTAAACATGACCTTAGAAATCCATGCTAACAGCTATTTGTTTTGCTTAAACTTTTAGCTAAGATTTTAGTGTTTCCTACCACTGTTAAGCTAACTGGTCTGTAGTTCACTTTTTTGAAGAATCAGAATTGACCTGTTGAATTGGACAAACCGAAGTCCTTTTGAGATTACCAGACCAGTAAATGTGATTGGCATTGAGTTTTTGACCAGGTACCACACTAGAGAAGATTGAAGGATTATGGAGTTGGGGGCAGGTAGTGAATTGGATTTAAAAACTAGAGTTGAGGCCGTTTGAGTTTGGGTCCCAGAGAGGCCTTTTTTGGGTCTGATGTTACATGAATGATTTGGATATGGGTCTAGAAGTAGTGAATTTTACAGGTCCTCCTAAAATAGGAAGTTTAATAAATGAGAAACTGAAGGATATTGAGGTGGATGGAATTCAGCATCTGTAAATGTGAGGTGTTACATTTTACTTAAAGTAGTAATTGTCCTTTGAGGATTTGATTATAAGAACAAACAGGAGGAGGCCCTATGGCCCCTTGAGCCTGATTAGTCTTTCAAGATCTTTGACCTCAACTCTACTTTCCTGCCTGATCGTCCCCCCAACCCAATAATCCCTTGATTCCCCAAACATCTCCATGATCTGTCTTGAACATACTCAGCATCCACAGCCCTCTTTGAAATTCTCTACCCCAGTGAAGAAATTCCTCCTCATCTCAGCCCTAAATGGCTGACCCCTTATCCTCCGTCTAACCCCCCCTGTTCTAGACTCTCCAGCCAGGGGAAACAACCTCAGCATCTACCCTGTAAAACCCTCCCCACCTCAATCTTGTGTTTCAATGAGATCACTGCTCATAACTCATAGGATCCTGAATTCCTCTGCTCTTTGACAGTATTTCAAATGTATTAAGCCCATGAAGCTAATGGAATGCTGAGTTTTATGGCAAGAAATATAGAATATAATCTTGCTATTGAATTATAATTTGGAGTATTGTGTAGTTTTGGACTCAACACTAAGAAGGATGTTGATTCTGTAGGGAGGGTACAGCAGATTCACTGGGATGCTGCCTGGTATGAGGAAATATAAAGTCCTGTAAAATTGTCTGGTCTCTAGCACAGGAGGTTGCAGGCTAATTTTGACAGACATTTTAAAATTATTTCTAATGACTTGAGGGGTTTAGCACAATGGGGGTTAGATAAGACTAAATCTGTCAATCTTTAAACAGTGGATTGAGGCTGTGGACTGCTCCACTGGAGTTAGTGGGTCAAAATCAGTGAATTACACCCACTTTCAGGCACAACAAAGGACCAATTTATCAATGGGATGGCCTGTGCCCATTTTTTTTAAGCACCTAAAATGGGTGTTTGGCTCCTTGAATATTAAATGAGGGGCTTAACTTTTTTTTGAAGGATCCTTTTTATAAACTTAGTTACTGATGCCTGGGGCAGGTATAGTCTGTTCCTCCGCCTGCCCCCACCCCGCTTTGGATTTTGGGGCAAGTTTTGAAGCTGAGACCAGGCCATTTAAAGATTGCAAGGCTATGGGATTAGGGGCTACTGCCTATGTGGACAGCCTGTTTCCATTTTGTAATTTTCAAAACCCTTTTGGGGTGTGGGGAACACTGGCTAAGGAATTAACTACTACAGTTTGAGACTGAGTGGAGACTCTCTCCCTTGATTGTGAAACTTCATAGCCCAGGAGGCTGTTGAATTCGTAGAAATTCAGAGTTCTAGTGAACTGTTAAACTTCTTCCCAGGGGAAGGACCACTGCCCATAGCATTTTATTTTAAAAATAAAATGCTATTAACTCAATGTAGCCTTACAACTGAAGATTAGTACAGTGCACAGGGTTAATCCTGGAGTGGCGGATGAGGGGGTAGGTGCACGTGGGGTTAATCCTGGAGTGGCAGATGAGGGGGTAGGCGCACATGGGGTTAATCCTGGAGTGGCGGATGAGGGGGTAGGCGCACATGGGGTTAATCCTGGAGTGGCGGATGAGGGGGTAGGTGCACATGGGGTTAATCCTGGAGTGGTGGATGAGGGGGTAGGCGCACATGGGGTTAATCCTGGAGTGGCGGATGAGGGGGTAGGCGCACATGGGGTTAATCCTGGAGTGGCGGATGGGGGGGTAGGCGCACATGGGGTTAATCCTGGAGTGGCGGATGGGGGGGTAGGCGCACATGGGGTTAATCCTGGAGTGGCGGATGGGGGGGTAGGCGCACATGGGGTTAATCCTGGAGTGACGAGTGTTGGCCAGGCCGGGATGGGGTGGAGTGGGGGGCGGGGAGGCTGTTCCTGTCAGGATTCAGCACATTCCACTGAAGCCTCCAGCTGCCAGGATCTGATTGAAACGTCTCTCGAGGCCACACAATCCCACCCCCCTCGGTTAAACACGACGTCCTGAGCCGCGGGTCTCTGCCTCAGTCCTTCCAGTTTCAGGGGGAAATGTGGACTCAACCAGGTGACTGAGTCAGTCAGGCTCGTAAGTTTTTCTGAAACTCTCTCTCTCTCTCTCTCTCTCAACTCTGCTTTTTTGTGCTCTTGACGTTTACCCAATTCCAGCAGCGATTAAAAGTGTGTCGAAAGGTTAGAACTTGCATCAGCTGTCTGCTTGTGTGTGTCTGGTGTCTTCAGCCCTGTGCGAGTAGTGGAAGGACTGTGTAGTGAGATTGTGTGGATTGATGGAGAGTTTGATTACTGGGAATGGGAGAGCTGTGTGTGTGTGTGTGGGGAGAAGGTCCTGCTTCTGGTCCACTCTCTAAGGGCTGAGCTGACATTTGCTGTGAAGGTGGGAAGCTGGATATTAACATGGACCTCGCCACTCTCTCTCTAATGGGACGTGATGCTGCTTTTACCCGGAGTTACTGGAGTGGCTGCTAATGCACTTTCTCAGGGGGCTCGAAGTATTTTGTGCGTTTCGGGCGGTGGGCGGGTCTGGCAGTGGGATATTATTGCAGACTGCTGGAGGAAAGTGATAGTGGCGGAGATTGGTACCCCCCCCCCCCCCCCCGGCCCAAAGTTTTTAAGGGCTGTGAGAAACCAGGGTATTTCCCTCTTCGGTTACTAGTCCAGCAACACAACTTCATAATCGTACCCATATATACTGGGGAGAGGAAGGGGCAAGTCAGCCTTATGTACTGACTCATTGCAGGAGTTAACCAAAGGGGGGGGGGGGTGGGAAGATTGTTTTTTTTTTGCATGGAGTTGTGATCTGGGATGCAATGCCTGAGGGTGGTAACAGACTGGCACTGCCAAGGGGCACTGATCACATCACTGACTACATCACGTGGCAGTCCATCCTCTGGGGGGGGGGGGGGTTAAGGCATCTTGGCCCCAAATGAAAAGGATCCTTTGCCCTGTACTTTGGTGATGGAAAACTAAAGTGATCTCTGGCTTTGTTCTTTCATAATCATACAGCAAGGAAGGAGGCCATTCAGCCCATCATGCCTGTGCCAGCTCTTTGAAAGAGCTGTCCAATTAGTCCCACTCCCCAGCTTTTTTTTCCCCCATAGCCCTGTGGATTTTCCCCCTTCAAGTATTTATCCAATTCCCTTTTGAAAGTTATTATTGAACCTGCTTCCATCGCCCTTTCAGGCAGTGCATTCCAGATCATAACTTTTTTTTAAAAAAAACTCTCCTCTCCCTGCTTGGTTTGCCAGTTATCTTTCTCCTCTTCCCCCTTGCAGGGATTAATCACTGAGCCAGTACATGACTGGCTCTGTTCCTCTGGTAAATATGGGTATAATTATAGAAGTGGTGTTACTGGACTAGTAATCCAGAGCTCAAATTCTACCATGGTGGTTTGAGAATTTGAATTCCATTTTAAAAATAAAAAGCTGGTATCAGTAAGTGACTATGAAACTTTACAATCATTGTAAAAACCCAACTAGTGTTCCTTTTTTTTTAAGCAAGGAGACCTGCTATCCTTACCTGGTCTGGGCCTATAAGTGACACCTGTCCCTGCACCAATGTGGTTGTCTCATAAGTGGCCCAGCAAGCCACTGTCATGCTGGGGACAGGGAATAAATACTGGTCTTGCCAGTAATGACAACATCCTGAGAATGTGCTGGGGTGTGTCCAGACTTTGTTTTTCCTCCAGCCAGGACACAGTCATAGACCAAAATAAAATGGATGTCATTTTAGAACTTCTATTTTTAGCTGAGGATCAGAGCACTGCTTGTTTTAATGAACAGGTGGAATGAAGTAATGAAAACAAATCCTTTCTCCCCTCCCCACTTACCTATTATCCTGGCCAGCCTCTCATCTTCCACCCTCCAAAACTGAGCTCACCCAAAACTGCTGCCTGTACCCTAACTCTCTCTCCAAGTCCCATTCACCCATCACCCCTGTGCTCACTGACCTACATTGGTTGGCAATGCCTCAATTTTTAAAAATTGTGTTCAAATCCCTCCATCGCCTCACCCCCTCAATCTCTCTCTCATATCCTACAGATTTCTGCACTCCTCCAATTCTGGCTTCTTGCACATCCATGATTTTTAATTGCTCCACCAATGGTGGCTGTCTTCAACTGTCTAGGCCCTAAGCTCTGGAATTCCCCCCAAAACCCCTCTGCCTCGTTCCTCAACCTTCCTCATTGACCAAGCATTTGGCAATCTGGCCTAATATCTTGTGGCAGTGTCCACTTTTATCTGGTTACACTTGAAGTGCTTTGGGATGTTAAAGGTGCTATGTAAATGGGTTTGGGGGGGAGGAGAAAAGAGGGGTTATTACATAACTGGGGGAAGAGAACAGATGCTGGGAACAATTCTAGGGATGGAGGAGGATGACTGGGGTGGGAGAGGGTGCACAAGGGATGTGGCGGGGGGGGGGGAAGAGGATCAGACTTTCCCAATAGCTTTATGGGCTCCATCTGATCCATGGCCCTTTATTTAATGAAAATGGGCACCCAAATCCTGTGCTGGGAATTAAACTTTTTTTAAAATGTGAAGCATCTTTATAGACAGGATTGCCCTTAACCTACTGGGAATAGCTAACATCCCCTCATTGTTTGGAGGATCTAGACACTTGTCCATCAACTGCTCCTTAATTACACAATCTCTATGGCAACAGGAGTAGGCCACTCAACTCCCTCAGGCTGTCATTCAATTGGGTCATGGCTGATCTCAACTCCATATAATTTCCTTTGCTGGTATCCCTTGATACCCTTAGCCAACAAAAATCTATTGGTCTTAAAAGCTTCAATTAACCCCTAACACCCACAGCCTTTTGGGGAGAGTGTACCAGATTTCCACTACCCTTCAGGAAAAATTGCTTCCTGATTTCATGCCTGAACAGCCTAGCTTTAAATTTATGACCCTTGTTTTGGATTCCCACCAGAGGAAATAGCTTCTGAGTCTATTCATACCTCCATTAGATCATCCCTGAACCTACTGAACTCAAAGGAATACAAGCCAAGTTTATGCAACCTGTCAATCATAATTTGAGCTGTTAGCTGCTGGGAGACGCTTCAGATCTGCTCTCTGCCTTCAACACTGAACTTCCATTTAAATCCAGGGCAATTTCTATACCTGTCTAATTGGCAAGTTAACATAGTGAGGGACAGTTAGACACCAATAAATATACACTCCTCCCAAAGATTAACGAGACTTTAAGTGCAGTTTATGGACTATTTGAACATGGCACTACCCTGGTGGTCTTGAAGTCCTGCAGGGTGGGCAAGAACCCCTGGAGAATGGCCTACAGTATAAAAGTTCCTCGTTTAGCTCCCAACTGGTCGGGAGTTAATTGGAGCCTAACTTGAGTAATTTGCCTTGAGGTTTCAGAGCTCAACAGATTTGAATCCTGACCAAAGAAACATTTGTGCTAGAAATAGTTTGATCTTGATGCTTCTATTTATATTTGGCACTCTCTCGCCCTGTTGATACTAAACTAGACCAAGCAATAACAGCTTTCTCCAGGGCAGAAGCTCACTCCATCCTAACTGACTTGTCTTTACCCCACTCTCGGGCCTCGTTATAGACCAATGTCTCATTGTGTCAATGTTGACTCCACTTCAAAGCATGCCAATCCTACCTCCCTCTATCCTCTACCCCTTGTTTGTTCAAGTGGAAAACATTGCTCTTTCCCATCACATTCTTTCAATCCCATTTAGTTTCTCTAACCATTAGAACTATAATCACCTCCTCACTTGCACTCTTGTTCTCTCAATGACCCCCCCACCACCACCAAATTGCACATCATAATCTAACAGTCCCTGCACAGGTTTTCATGATATGGATGTTCCCAGAATCCTATTTGCCCTCTTAATGGTTCCACATACCACCTGTGGTTCCCCTCCCCCAATTGTATTAATTGGGTTATTCCCAAAATCTATTTATCTATCCCTGATTGCTCCCCTAACTGTCCTCCACATTCTTGAGGTTTAGTTTCAGCAAACTGATATTCCCTCATCACTGTAGATGGGGAAACAAGAGGTTGTAACACAGACCCCTGATGTATACACCCAAGAATCTGACTCTTCTGGTCCTGTCTGATGCTAAGGGTTTGTTTTTGGGCTCGATTGGGATTTAGAATTGAATTCACTCCAGAAGCACTGGGAGATGGGGGGGAGGGCAGCAGAGGGAACTGATGGAGTGGCCTGTGTTGGAGCAGAAAGGGGAGGGGGAGATCATTAGTGTCACTGGACAGGGGCTGTCTTCCCAAATGATCAGCTGAGTGAGCTTCCTGGTAAGTGTGGGATTTCTGAATGTTAAGTTTATCCTGAAGCATTTAAGGGAAAGTTTTGTTAAGTAAATGAGGGAGCAAGATATGTTGATGTGGGAGTTGGCTTGTAATTCTATGAATAGCATTAAATTAAAAGATTTCCACTGTAAAAAAAGGAAGGAGTTCTTAGGACTGGAATGAATCCAAGGAATGCTGGCAGATTCAATGCTGTAAAACCACATGTAGGATCAAGTGATTCAGGATGTGATGGTGAGGGGTTAAAGAGTCTATCTTCAAATACTCATGTTACAATGTTCTGTCTCTACACTGCAATTTAAATATTGCAGTAACGCACAACCCAGAAAACTGAATGGGAAGGAGCTGGGATTTACACAGCAAGTAGATGGAACCATCTACTTCTGGCTTTTGATATTCTTGGTGTCACTGGCAAGGCCAGCATTTAATGCCCATCCCTAATTGACCCTTGGTGGTGAGCTGCTGCCTTGAACCACTGCAGTCCATGACTAAGGTGCTCCCACAGTACTGTTGGGTAGGGAATTCCAGGGATGATTAAGGAATGGCAATGTCAGAGTCAGAATGGTGGGGAACTTGGAGGTGATGGTGTTCCCATGTGCTGCTCTTGTCCTTCTAGGTTGGGGAGGTGCTGTCTAAGAAGCTTTGAGTTGCTGCAGTGCCACCTGTAGGTGGTACACACTGCAGCCATGGAGCACCAGTGGTGGAGGGATTGGGTGTTCAAGTTAGTGGCTGGCTAATAGGAACAGGAGTAGGCCATTCAGCCCCTCGTGCCTGCTCCGCCATTTGATAAGATCATGGCTGATCTGTGATCTAACTCCATATACCTGCCTTTGGCCCATATCCCTTAATACCTTTGGTTGCCAAAAAGCTAGCTATCTCATTTAAATTTAGCAATTGAGCTAGTATCATTTGCGGAAGAGAGTTCCAAACTTCTACCACCCTTTGTGTAGAAATGTTTTCTAATCTCACTCCTGAAAGGTCAGGCTCTAATTTTTAGACTGTGCCCCCTACTCCTAGAATCCCCAACCAGTGGATAGAGAGAAACTATATCTGTTCCCCCTAATATCTTAAACTTCGATCAGATCACCCCTTAACCTTCGAAACTCAAGAATACAACCCCCAATTTGTAATGTAGGAAGTGTAAGCCTGATTCTTGCAAGGGAATTTCTCATCCTGTCCTTAAAAGGACAAGTGGACTGTCTGGCTAATCTGTTGCCTGCAATAATTCCTTCTCTAGTACATGTGTAGGTAATCAGGCTTGCAGCAAGGTTTGAAGTGTTGCCTTGCTTGTAGTGTGCCATCCTAGAGTCAGGCCCATGGTTTCCAGCCCCACACCAAGACTTCAGCTCCAGCTTTATTTTGTCCTATTTAAATCACATCACTGTCATTAAACTAAGGCCCTGTACCTGCTCCAGTGGTTAAATCCCACAAGGGAGTTCTGGAGTCTTAGCCAATATTTTAAAAAAAAAAGATTAACTGGCCAGTCAATTTTTGTGGGATCTTGCTGTGCACTGGCAGAGCAGTTTGGGAAATGCAGCAATGTGAAGGTTTGAAGTGGTGACACTAATCTGATTTACATGATAGTTGGTTTAAGGTTTTCCTGCTGCATTGTTTTTTGAAGGCAGACTTCTAGGTTAGTCTCCCCCACTGCACTGATGTCAATTGAATAAATTTATAAGTAACCCTGGGTGCTTGTTCCAACATGATTTTGAATGAGTAAAACTTGTCACTTGTAGTGAAAAGCATTGAACTGGTGCCCTATCCTTTATCTCCCAACTTCAGTTCTGTCAACTTCTGAGATTAAAACTCTTGCGTTGATGCAGTCACCAGCAAAAACAAATGAGTATCGAGACTCTGACCTCATTGGCAGTGACCTCGAGTCAAACATGCAGGATATCTTGTGCTGCATTCCTCCAGTAATGTTTTGACTCTTGAAGCTAGCCACTTGATTTGATGCCAGCTTGAGCAAATCTTAAAAGGGACACTGTATAAAGCCTTTTGAGGACCAAATGTGTTCATTCTCACATGTAGTATCTTACCTGGAGGTAAATTGCTTCCAATCTTATATTTCAAGTTCTCTTCCTGATTTGTCATTTTTCCAGAGCAACAACTTTCAGTGATCAGAAACGTGACCATATTACAATAGGGCAGTCCCCTGGCCCAGGACTGATTACACCTGAACTCTGACACATGGCTTGTTCATTGTGTGCTTCTGTCCTCTATGAAGCATAAAAATCAGTTTCATTTTTCACAGAAAATGAAATATAAGGCCAGTTAACCTGCTTAGTGATGTTGGTCGAGGGATAAATATTTCCAAGAACACCAGGAGAACTCCCTTCTCTGAATAGTACTGTGGGAAGTCTTGCATCTACCTGGAATACAGAGGGGTGACAGTTGTGCTGCCATTGTGTATATAAAGCTCTGGTCAGTTCTGGGCACCATACCTCAGGAAAGATATTGGCCTTGGAGGGGTGCAACATGTTCACCAGACTACCAGGGCTTAAAGGGTTAAATTGCAAAGAGGTTGCATAATCTTGGCTTCCTTTCCCTTGGTGAAAGGAATAGGTTATGTTAGATGAAGGTAGGGAGGAGGCTTGTGTGGAGCATAAATGCCAGCATGGACCTGTTGGGCTGAATAGCCTGTCTGTGCTGTAATTTCTATGTAAATCCTCCTAAATGTGAAATATAACATGTCAGATAAACCACTGAATTGTTAATTGTACTTGGCACAAGGTTTTATAAACTAAAGACAGTGCTATTTAAAATAGATTTGAGTTGTGGTGTTCCTTACTGGCCAACAAAGGCATTGCAAGAACATGTCATATCTACCTGATTTTAGACTAGTCAGTCTAGACACTACAACCACTCCCTGCAGTAGTTTGTCCAAAAACTCTTCTTGCTATTTTGGGATTGAGAATTTAAGCAGCTGAGCTTGTGTCTAGTATTGCTGCAATAACCTGGATTACTAACTAGCTCTTAAACACTGCTCCACCCAGTGATCCAATCAAATGCTAGGGTTAAATTGAGGACAGGTTGCTCAGACTAGGCTTGTATTCCCTTGTGTAGAGATTAAGGGGTAATCTTATTGAGGTGTTTAAGATGAGGGCAGAAAGATTATTTCCTCAAGTCCAGAACAAGGGGGAACCATAATCTTCAAAGCTTAGAGCGAGGCTGTTCAGGGGTGAGGTCAGGAAGTAATCTTCCACAAAAGATTTCCACTATTCTAAGAACCCCACCCCAAGAAAATGTTAATTGTCAATTTCAAAACCGATTTGTTGGGTAAGGGGTTACAGAACCAAGGTGAGTAGATGGAGTTATCAATCAGTCATGATCTAATTGAATGGTAGAACCAGCTCAAGGGGCTGAATGGCCTACTCCTGTCCTAATGAAGTGTGGCAGGGCACAAGGACTGTTGGGTTTGCTGAGTGTCTCTGAAATGCAGTTACTAAACTTGTTTTGGAGCATCTTCAGCCCAGGTCCCAGAGGTTCCCTGATGGACAATCTTCACTTCAAGTCACCGGCCAGTGATTGCAGGGGTGGGGGGGGCAGGGCTAAGATTGCATCTCCTAGGGGGAGAGGAGTGGAGAGCATGCCTATACTCTAGCTCATGCAGGAGTGCCTTCAAAATGAACAAGTCATTCTAGGATATAACTCTTGGACAATGTCTTTAGGTGCCCACTACACAGGACAAACTGGCAATGTGGGTGGATAGAAATGTAGATTTCCCCAGACATTGGGCCAGTCTCTAGATTGATGCGTTTTTTTAAAAAAAGCACTGCATTTCATAAAGAAATCGAGTAATCCTTGTGGGACTGAGACCCCACTAAAACTTCAGCTTCAGTTACCATACAGCTGAAGTAGGCTTTGCCTAGAACTTGATGTTACTAGTGCCTCATTGCTCAGGAATTCACCTGCAGCAAGTTGGCTGGCTTGCTTGGTTTTCTTCCATTGATGAGATCTGAGTCTTCACTTGGAAGTTGGCAGCAAGAGAAATCTGGAGCTTTCTTATTCTAAGGAATAGTTTCCTAGGGAAGGACATTGGGAAACATTTGGAGGGTATTTGAGAGCTGTGTTGGGTAGCTGAAGGAAATGGACAGTATTGGGCTCAATTGGCTGTGACCGATTTGAGTAGTTCTATAGGTGCAAAGGGCAGAGCTGATAACACTTACCACATCACAACTGGATTCTTCCCCAGCCAATCTAAATGCCATAAACCACTCATTTCAATAAATGAATTTGGTCAGCATGTTGAGGACAATGTTCCAGCATTGTAGATGGAACACTTGATCACAGCTGATGAGGAAACTGACTCAAGGCCTTCTGAAATCTAGGAGGGAGAATGGTTCTCTATCAAGGAAATTACTAATTCTGCTTTTCTGAAAGTGACTCCAGTTTTGAGTGTAGATGGAGTGTTGGCAGTCTTTTAAAGACTTGATTTCTATAGCATCTTGTGACCTGGATGTCCCAAAGCATTTCACAGCCAATAAATACTTTGAAGTGTAGTCACCATTGTAATGGAGACAATGGAGCAGGATCACAGCTGACCCCAATGTCTAAGTGTGTGCACTTCCCAGCAGGAACTGTGGATCACTTGGGAATGAGAATCCCTTCTATAAAACTCCATCCTGACTCAGTGCTTAAACTCTTACTTTTGCCCTTGCAGATATTCCCAACCTGGATCAGTAGGATTACAACCTGTGCTGGTCCTTATCTGAAGTGTAGTTTCTCATTAAACCAGTAACTGTATTCCACTTCAGTAAAAATTGATTGGCTCCCTTTCCACTTTGGAAAGGCTTCTTGTAGAATTTGCAATCCCTGAAACCATATCCATAATTCATGGATCAATGCTTGAGATCATTCTAGTGATCTACTTCCAGTTGGTCTTTGATCAATGTAAAGGAATTTAACTTTATCCTAAGCTGCATAAAGTTTAGTCCAGTATTGAACCTCTTGATGTGCATCTTAAGGACTCTGATGCTGAAACTTGTGTGAATTTCTACGAGTTCAGCTGGGCCAATATTTAAAGTGCTGTTCAACACTTGCTCCCAGAGCAGTTGAGTGTCGACAGTTCTACTGGCCACATCTCCCAGTATTGGGAGCTGAAACTGCCCCTGGAGTTGGCCCTCCCCTCACTAATGGCCAGTAGTGATGGGCACCTGCAAGGACATATGAACTCCTGCTCTTCCTTGTCTTGCCAATCCTTGTGACTTTTTGTATTGTTTGAGTATAGATAGCTCAACATGAGGCAGCAGTCTAATTTTAACTAACAGCTGCCCTTCAATAATCTAAGCTTGATCAGTCATTGAGGAATTTAACAGTAATTCAGGATTTGGATTCAATAAAGGTGATGAATGGAGAGTTTTTTTAGATGAGGTAATAGGGCAGTCTGAATAATCCTGGATCAGGGGTTTTTGGCATGTCGGAAGATGCTTCAATAGTTTCTGTAAGATGTGCAAACCTAGAAAACTAGCAAAAGCTGACTGCTTAAACACCTCTAGATGGGAAGGCTGTTCTACTATAACTGGGCTGTAGAACAGCAAAAAAAATCAGTTAAGGTCTTTCACTTGGGAGAGAAAGATTACTTTGCCTTTTCCAAGGCAAAAAACACATGGGTTGAAAGGGTAACTCAACTTAAAGGTGATCATTGCCTTCTGAGCTCCCCTGTGACTTTAATATAGGGTGGTCATTGGTATTGGATGTCACTTTGCATGTTGTGGGACCAGGACTACCTCTCTACTAGAATAACCTGGAGGGTGGTATTTTTTTATAGAAAGGGTGCTCACCTAACTGAATTCACTGCTTTTAAATCAAAGAATCTTGTTAATTCCTGTCCTAAAAGGCCAACCAGAATGCAGTGGACATTTAAGACTTGGCCCAAGTTTAGTTGTGAATTTTTTCACCCCCAGTGATGAATGGTGTTTACTGTTCTGAAGGTTGGTTATAATTCAGGCCAGGGTGTCTTGATCCTGCATTCAGGATGTTTGATGGGACTGGTGGGGGGCTAAATATTCCTGAACTCAGTACATCTTATGGACAAGAGGCTGGGAGTTATGCAGTGGAGGAATGTGTAACTATTTGAGCCCCTTGACTTAAATGGTCTCTCCTGTGACAAGTGATTAACTCCAGTGGTTCATTTCTCACCTAGGAAGAGACTAGAGTTGACCACTAAGATTCTGGTTAACAGTAACGAGTTTCAGATTCCTGAGTTTAAATTTCACTCACTGATCTCTTGTGTAACATTGTGCTCTCAGACTAATTTTTCTGGTTGTGTTCAGACTATACCTGTAGCAGTGGTTCTGACTTGGCACTGCAGCAGTTTGTCTGAATCCAGAGTCTGGGCCTGAGCAAAGCATTGGGATTCCCCAGGGAGTCAGTTTTGGCCTTTTTATAAATGCAAGTTTCTTAAATAGTGACTTTGATGTCCCAAAGTGCTTTACAGCCAATTAAATACTTTTTCAAGTGTAGTCACTGTTGCAGGAAACATGGCAATCAGTGAGCACAGCAAGCTCCCACAAACAGCAATGTGATCAGATCTGATGGTTGAAGGATAAATATTAGCTCAGACATGAACTTGCATGCTCTTCAAAGTGCGATGAGTCCACCAGAGGGCAGATGGGTGGGGGGGCTCAGTTTCACACCTTGCCTGAAAGACAGCACATCTGAGTGCAGCACTGCACTGGAGGGTTGGCCTAGATTCTGTGCTCAGTCTCTGGTGTGGGGCTTGAACCATGACTTTCTGACTGAGGTGTGTGCTACCCACAACCACAGCTGACTCTCTAGTGTTGCCTATTTAGAGGCATTGCCCTTACAGCCCAATTTGCAGCTTGCAAGTAGAGTCTGAAACCAAACTCCATAGAGTAAATGGCACTGAGATCAGCCCTAATCATGGTATGGAGCAGGGGTACATGTGAAGACTGAATCTCAATCAGTGATTGCTTTGGGTCTGCACTCATGTTGCCAAACTTGATAGATTGATGACACTTGCCTTGGTTCCAGTCCCCCTGCCCCTGAGCACTAGCTCCAAATAGACTGCACATAACTGTAATGTGAACTTTTAGTTCTACTGTACATGCTATTTTTAATCTGACTTGCAACTGTTCTTCCTTCTGGGGCAACATCACTCATACACAATTCCTCACATCCCTCTCCAGAGCAGTCTCCCCAATGCTGTAAATCCATATCCAGGGCTTAACACTGTCACCTGATGGCCACATGAGGCACAGGTCACACTGGTTAGTGACAGTGTCTCAGCCAGTGCCCTTATGCCATCAGCTTGTGTCTGCAGTGGGCCAGTGCCCACTCTGCTGCCAGCAGCAGTTTAATCCCATTGTGATTTGTCTGTGGGCAGGGGTCCTGATTTTGAATGAAATGTTCAGTGGGGGTTGGTCACTGCAAATACTTAAACTGAGCTGGCTTATTTGTACAGTCCATCCTGGGTCAAAGGGATTCTGTTCTAACAGCCCCTCTAGTTAATATATAACTAATGTAACTGAGGTAAATTAAGTTGCAGTGGACTTCAACCCTCTTGTCTTGCAAGAAATAATTGTTTTTAGCATCAGGTCAGTGTAACTGTAAGGACAGCACAAAGTCTTTCTGGCTAATGCCAAGAGTCCTAATTGAGCTCCAAATTTAGTGATTAGCCTTACTTTAAGGTATAGAAATGGGGGTGGCTGGTGAAATGGACTCAGTCTGCATTGCTGGTCTCCATGAGCCCTGTAAACTAACCCCACTCTACTTGCTTCCTGCCTTTTAAATATTCCATTGATTTCTCCCTCCCCCACGGCAAAGACTGCAAGTATGAACATTGATAGCCATCCAATGGAAGATGTAGCTGAATACTGGAGCAATGCATGGCTTGCTCCTTACACAACTTGCACTTTTTTAAAATTTAGAAATGCACTCCTGTGAAGCACCTTGGGATGTAATGAGACAAATCAAGAAAGGGAACAAACCAGCTCAGTTTTAAGAGGGGTGGGGGGAGGGTTCAGGATGTGGAATCTGACCATGTCTCAATGGTGCCGAAGAATAGCGTATAGATCAGGAAGAGGGGACTGATGCTGGATCCATGGGACTCTAGAACCTAAATGTCCAGATGTCCTGGAGGATTGTCTGCCTACACCATGACTTGTGGAATGTTTGAAATAACTTGCATTCCAGATGTGCACCTTGTAGCAGTCAAGTTAGGTTTTGACTTCCCATGTGTGTAAAACCTCAGCCCACTAACCTCCTGGTTTGACTTCCTACATTGGGTGAGCTATTGGAATGTATTTAAAATGCTCCCCCCACACTAGCTCCTAATTAAATGAGGCCTTGAGCTGGGTTTGAACAGTCAACTTTCAGCTCCTTGACTGGCACCTAACAGTAGCAAATGATACTGCTCCTAGATGCCACCCATGGGGTTGATTGGGCCACTGCCTTGTAATATCTGCGGGCAAGGAATTGAGTCTTGTGCTTTATGCTTGAAGATGGACCAAGTATACACTCCCCCTCTACCTGTTTCCCCACTGAAAGCCTCTAGCTGACCATTGCTCTTGTGGTTTGTTCTTGGTCACTGGTTTGGGAACAATGGGTAACATTCCCTTGGCTCTTTCCTCAGCCTCCTGTATTTAAATAGGAGGGAATATTATAAAAATCACTATGAACCAATAGGTGAGTCACTATAGTAGTGACACCAGGCTGGCCCATCTAGTGTCTCTAATGCTGTAATGAGTGTTTAACTTCTCCCTGCCCTTTGGCTCAAAGCCAGTCAAACCTGCTTCAGATGTACTGTGCCTGATAAAACAACTAGTTATTGGAAGTTCACGAGGTTTTTAACCAGCTCAGACTATTCAACACCTCTTGCTGAATAATCTGACTCAAACTGAGTACAGTGCCTGGTTGAAAATCTCAGTTCAATTTTTCCTCCAATTTGGGAGGAGTTGGTTAGAAGCTGGAAATAGGCAACAGGTCCCACTTGGCACCTGTAGTGCTCATCAGAATAGATGGCTTGGTAACTCCAGCTTCAGTATCCAATTGAAGCCCCAAAGCTTCACATGCAATGTGCCAGTTTAATATCCAGCTCCAGCTTGGCTAAGGTGAAGATTAACATTAATCCAAATGGTGAGTTGGCATCAATTTAACCAACTCTAACTGGTACCCAGGTGTGAAAGAGACCAAGAAGTTGGATTAACAGCTTTCAGAGCCTCCTGGTGGTATTGTAGCCAGATAGTTAGTGCTACAGCTGGTGACTTGCACTGGATAAATAACTTTCTGAAGTATCAAATATGCAGTGGTCACTGAATTACCTATCGGTCAGTTCACAGTTATAGTGGGGTCTCATTCCTGGAAGGACACTGCCAGTTCAAACATGCCCAGAGTTCAGCATAGACAATGGAAATGTCCTGAATGTAGGTCTGCTGCAGATATTTACTGGGGTCCAGCACTCAGTCCAGTTGCCTTTTTGTTTTAAAATGGAAGCTGACTCCACTGACCTGCCTCTATTAGTATGAGTATTAATGGGCCAACTCCCTTGTGATTTGCAACATCTGTTTTGTGCACGACTTAAGTGTGACTTGATCAATTTGATAGCTGCTCACTTCCACAGGAAGGGGAAAGAGGGTGGACCCCCTGGTTCTAAAGTCCATAACCATGAACACAAGGCCCTGCTGCTGAAGTGGGCCTTGACTGTAAAAGCACTCACCCTGATGTGGAGACTTTTTTGTCTCCCCTTCAAGGTGTTAAGTGTCTCCTAGAAAACTTGCAGCACAGAAGGCCATTCAGCCCATTGTCTGCCAGCTGAAAATGAGCCACCCAACCTATCTCTTTCCAGCATTTGGTCTGTAGCCCTGTAGGTTACTGCCCTTCAAGTGCACATCAAGTACTTTTGAAATGAGTTGAGGGTATCTGCCACCCTCTCGCAGTGAGTTCCAGACCCCCACCACCCTTTGGGTGGGTGAGACTTTTCCTCATCCTTCTACCAATTACTTTAAATCTATGCCTCCTGGTTATTGACCTCCTTCCTTTAGCAGAGGGTCCTTCCTAGCAACTTGCTATCTTGGCCCCTCATAATTTTATACACCATTAAATCTCCCCTCAGCCTCCCTTTCCAAGGAAAACACCCCCAGCCTATCCAATCTTTCCTCATAGCTAAAATTCTCCAAACCTGGAAACATCCTGGTAAATCTCCTCTGTACCCTCTCTAGTGCAATCACATCCTTCCTATAATGTGGTGACCAGAACTGTACACAGTACTCAAGCTGTGGCCTAACTAATGTTTTATACAGTTCCAGCATAACCTCCCTGCTCTTGTATTCTATGCCTCAACTAATAAAGGAAAGTATCCTGTATGCCTTCACCACACCTACCTATCCTGCTACCTTCAGGGATCTGTGGACATGTGCTTCCAAGGTCCCTCTCTTTACATCTCAGTATTTCCCCCCCAATTTATTGCATATTCCTTTACTTGCCCTTCCCAAATGCATTCTCTCACTTCTCTGGATTGAACTCCATTTGCCACTTTTCTGCCCACCTGACCAGTCCATTGATATCTTCCTGCAGTCTACAGCTTTCCTCCTCACGATCAACCACACGGCCAATTTTTGTATTATCTGCAAACTTCTTAATCATGCCCCCTACATTTAAGTCCAAATCATTAAAATATACCACAAAGCAAGGGACCTCGTACTGAACCCTGCAGAACCCCCCCCCACTGGAAACAGCCTTCCAGTCACAAACACCCACCGACCATTACCCTTTGTTTCCTGCCACTGAGCCAATTTTGGATCCAACTAGTCACTTTCCTGAATGACCAGATGTTTTTAACAGCCAGTGGGATGTATCTACAGCTGCTTGACCTGCCTTTTCAATTGCCCTGTGTCTCCTATGGAAGTTCTCCAATATTTGGCAGAAGTTCTGTAGCCAATATGTGGGCAGCAGAGGCAGAAAAGGGGTGAAAGGTTTTGCCCTCCAGCCTCCCTGCTGGAGCTGGTTTTGAGACCTGGCCCTTGTAGCTTCAAATCTCCCTGTGGTAAAGCTTGTTGCCACTTATTGGATATGGAATTTCCCCCCTCCTGGGGCCCAACTTGGCAGCCAGTTAATAAATGCAACATATCCGTATGCTGGTGCAGTAGGTTACAATGTGGAGGTAAATGCAATCTCACCTGCACAAGAGATTCCACAAACAGTGCTTGAGATAAGGGACCCCCTCTATTGAGGGAGGAACCCTGGACAAGATGCCAGGGGAACTCCTCGTGCATGTTGTGGCATCGCAACATTCAAGTAACCCACCAGGTCCACAAACTTAGTTTTATACAGGCACAGCAGTGGATTAGTAGACTAGAAGCCTGGGCTAATAATTCAAAGAATGAGTTCAAATCCCACCAAGGCAATTTGGAGAATTTGAACAGCCAGTATCAGTGACAATGAAGCTGTCAGATTGTCATTTTAAAAATCCAACTGGCTCACTAATGTCCTTTTATGGGAAGGAAATATGCTGCACTTACCTGGTCTGGCCTTTGACTCCAGTCCCACATTGATGTGGGTGACTCTTAACATCCCTCCTGAGGTAGCCGAACAAGCCATTCAGTTGATCAAAGCTGCACAACCTTAGGGCAACTTGGATGGGCAATAAATGCATGAAGGATTGATTCTCCTCGAGTGTGGGAACATTAACACTGCAGCTCAGGGCCCCTGTACTTATTTTTAGTAAAGCTGACTGCCTTATCTCCTCTCTCTCCTGCTGTCTGTGCATTTTACAGTATCCTGTAATCTGACTGTACTTCTGCTCTTGACTAATGGATGTCCTGAGTTAGTGTTTTTTTTAAGCTTAGGAGCTATTTTTTTAAACTCTTGGATGGTTTAACCTTTGAACACAGCCCCAACCTCTTGCTCTGTCCCTTAGTCTCAGTTTGTGTATCACATTGCAGGTAGCAGAAGCAGGATCACTGTGCTGGTAAGGGCTTCTTTTGAGTTGGTTTCTGGTGAGGAAATGGATTTTGACTGTCTAAAACTTGCAGATCTGCCTTTTTTCCAACCACTCCTTGCCCTCCAAGACTAACCTGCACCTTGGGAGGCTCTGAGCTGCTACAGGCTGCCAGTCTTGCTGGGGTGAAGTTCCACTGTTTCTGGCAACCCTTTTGGTAATTCAGACCCAAGCCTGGATGCAAAATGCTTGCAGGCTATTTGGCTGTGGGGGGCATCACAACTGATCTTGCCCCCCCCATACCTCTGCTGCCACATTGCAGTAGGAATTCCTCAGTTGTGACTTTAGCAAGAACCCCAGTTATAGTTCCTATCCTAGGGACACTGAAGCTAACCTTATCACAACACCAGCGATCTGGATTCCAGGGTGCCTTCGGGTCTATGTTTTAACATTGAATGGTTTGGGGGCTAGTATCAGGCACTTGAGCAGCCTACAGGTTTAACTTTAAGCTGGAGTGTAATTGGGGGAGCTGTCCCTTGCCCCCCTGAAACACTCCAGTTTGATTGGAGAATTCCTATGTTTTCTTGATTACATTGAGGCATCCACTGGTTTAATCTGAATGAAAATGTTAAGTTGCAAACCTCCATGCTTGATTAAACTTCGATCTGTTTGTACTTTTAATATCTTATCTGCTGAATGGCATTGACATTATTTTTGTTTCCCTGCCAAACTTTTATTGCTGACTTAAGATGCTTTAAGAAATCTATCTGGTTTTGAGAAGTTTAAACAAAAAAATTCTGAAACATTGAGTCTTGCCCAACTCACTAGACTTCTAGTGGTCCAGTAAGTGAAGTTCAGAGATGTCTGTCTCCTTCCTCTGCCTATCACTAGAGCAGCAATGAGCAGTAGAATGCTGGTCTGTACTGCTAAATCTTGTCTGGATGGGCTTCAATTGTACAATGTTTTGGTTGAATGTGCACTTTTAAAAAAAAAAAAACTGTCCTGCTTGTCACTTAAGATGCCAGGGAAATATTCAGCTCTGGAGGCTGGCCATTAGCAGTAAAAGCACAGGGTTAGAAGGGATGGGTAGAGAGACTGGGGCTTGGAATTTGTGGATATGGAAAATTGTAAGATTATGATGTCTCAAACATCCCCTGGTCTTTACAGTCTTAAATGAAAGTTCAAGGCACCACATTGAGGGCAGATTTAAGATTCCAGTTTAGCACTAGTTAACTTTGCCCACTTGTAATGGGGTAATGTAGATGGGGAAACCTTAAATCCAGTAAGGAAGGCTTTGTGGCAGATTTTGTTCCTACAATGTCTTCAGGCGACCATGTATCTTTTCAAAACCCAAATGTCTAAGCATCTAAAGCCCAGGCTGTGTGTGTTGACTAAATGCAGAGATTTTCCACCTGTAGGAGAATAAATGAATCAAGCCCCCCCTTCAATGTTGCTGCTCTGTCAACCACCCCAGGTGGCAGCAAGTTCCACATTATCCTCACTCTGTAAATAAAGCTAGTTGTGACCCATATCACTTGCTGCATGATGGGAGAGTAGGGGATATTGTCCCCTTGTATAGGCCATTTATGGGATGTACACCTCCTACATACAAAGCAGCAGCTTTCTACCTCTAGATACCTTTTTTTGTTGACCAGGGTTACAGAACCAAGGTGGGTAGATGGAGTTAGATATAGATCAGCCATGACCTAATTGAATGGAACAGGCTCAAGGGGCTGAATGGCCTCCCTGTTCATAGTTCCCATACCATTGAACACTCTCAATCCTAAATCACCAGTGCTTGCTGTACTCACCAAGACACAAGGTGACTGTTAAGATCAGGTTCTAAATTAAAACAGCACAATCTTGTGTACACAGGAGTGGGTTTAAGACTTGCTTAACACTTGCATTATTTTCTCAAAGGGTGGTAGGGCAGCAATGTTGAGGGTTTCACAAACTGGTGGGAGCAGAGCTGGACTTGGAATCATGACCTTGCTCATTAGCTTGTGTCTAACACTGCTCTGTTCAAGTACTGCTGGATGCTTTGACATGGAACAGAAGGACCCCTAGCAGGTGGTCATGCACCAAACTCATCCTGTTAGTCCACAAGGCCTGTTAACATGGTACTTGGGTTAATGGCATTGCACTTCTATACTTGAGGTGCTGTCTACCTGGTGGGTTGATGGTCCATAGACATTAAATTCAAAATTAGCAGGCCTAAAACACCTTTTTAATATAGCATCTTAGACATCCCAAAGCTTCAGCCAATTAATAACTTTGAAGTGAGTTAAGTAGGCAAACATTCAACCAATTAAAAGTCAAATTACTGTAGCTGCTGGGAATCAAACAGAAAATGCTGGAAATATGCAGGTCAGGCAGCATCTGTAGTGAAAGTTAACATTTCACATCTGAAACTTTCATTGATGACCAGTTGAGGGGTGGATATTGGCCAGGGTGCACAATGCCACCTGAAAATGCCTTGGCACCTTCACCTGTGGTTCAATATTTCATCTGAAAGATGGCATAGCCACCAATGCAGCACACCCTCAGACCTGTGCCAGGTTGTATCAAACTGTAGTGGGGTTTGAACCCAAAACCATCTGATTCCAGTAAAATCCTAGTTCACATCTAGTGATCTATCCTGCCAGTTTGGTCATCTTCCAGTCTTTTAACCGATCCTCTTCCCACAGGTTGGATCGACTCGCCCCATTCTAGACCACGTTTGAGGGTGAAGGAAGCTACTTTGGTGATTCCACCATGTCTGAACCTGTTGAGATCAGTAGTCCCAGCCAGTCGGAGACAACACCTACAAAGGCATCAAAGAAGGACAAAAAGAGAAGTAAGGAAATTAATGGGTGAAGGCTTTTCCTGCTGACTAGGCTAAAAGCTACATAAAATGATACAGCATCTCTGCATGGGTTATCCAGCCACACTGGTCTATGCTAGTGTTTATACTCCCTACAGCCCCTTCCTACTCTTTCCCTCTATGTATGCATCAATGCTCTTGCAGCCACTCCATGTGTCAAGTACCTCACTCTAAATCTAGTTGGCAGCAAGTTACACTTGTCACAAAGGGTCATTATAGGGTGTTTTTCCCCTTGCACATCCCATAAAGGGCCCACATGTTCCCCCCCCACCCCCCCAGCTGTGGTTACAAGCTGTAGCTTTCTACCCCTGCAGTCACCTCTCTCATGACTCCTGTAATCCTAAATCCCTGGTGCCTGCTGTAATCACCAAGGCACTCCCAAAGATAACTGAGCTGAAATCAGTCTCAATTTAAAAAGCACAAGTTTGTACAGTGACAGCAGTAAATGGCCAGATTTCAAACTACACTGCTCCAGTTAATGGGCTGTAACACTTAAACCCCCCCCTTGACCATGGCTACTAATTGTTTCATCAAACAGTCCTGTTTCCAGGTTGAATAATCCAGACATCACTGTCATGGCCTAATGTTAATGCTATCTGAAAGCACCTCCTGAGATCCCCTCTGGAGCCTTTCCTCCTGAAATGAGGAAACACTGAACTTCCAGTGACCAGGACAATTTCTGGGACTAATTGGATAGCTGAAGAGCAGACACAATGGGCTGAATGGCCACCTCCTGTGCTGTAAAGGTTTTATAATTTGTGATGGCCTTTCCTAAGATTTACTGTGGCCAGATGCAAAGTTCTCTCTACTCTAAGGTTGACTTGTTGCTTCCACAAGCAAGATTCGAGCTTATGTTGGCTGTTAGAGGCCTGTATCTTTGCTTTAAGCCAGGTTTGAGGGGATAGAACTTTAGCCTGAATTGCCACTGTGTTGAGCCACTAATGAAAACTGCATCAACACCCCTGACATCTCCTGGGACAGAATGATATTGGGAGTTGGTCCAGTCTCCTGTCCACCCTTCAAACCATTGGGATGTCATGCTTTGGGATTAATGAGCAAATATAACTTTTTTTTCAGGGGAGGGATGTGAGGGGCTTGAGTGAGTTAAATATTTCCACCTCTTGGATAAGCCCCAGATAATTGGGAATGATCTTAGTTCCCAAGTGGTCATGGCTGAGCCAAGGAGGAAATTCTCATTAAATTACTTTTTCCAAATGGTTCAACTTATATTGGATTCATTTGCTCTTGACATGAGCTGATTTGGTGTCTACTAAGTGGCTTACTGTAAATTTTTTAAAGCTTTGAGACAACCTTGCTGATTTGTAAAATCCAGTTGATTCTAAATTGCATTCTGTAATCATTCTCCATAGTGACTGATCTGCCCATATCCTAACTTACCCTAGTGCTCACTGACCTATATTGGCTCCAGGAATGCCTTCAGTAACAAATTCTCATCCTTGTTTTCAAATCCCTTCATGCCCTCACCCCTCCCTATTGCTGTGACCTCCAGCTCTCCAAGATCTCTGCACTCTTCCAATTCCAGCCTCTTGTGCATCCTTGATTTTTAATCACTCCACCATTGGCAGCCATGCTTTCAGCTGCCTAGGCCCTCAGGTCTGGAATTCTCTAATGCTCCTTAAAACCTACCTCCTTGACCAAGCTTTTGGACCCTGTCCTAATGTAGTAAATTTTATTTGATGATCCTGTGAAGTGCCTTGAAAATTTACTACATTAAAGGTGCTACATAAATACAAGTTCTCCAATAAGGGCCAGGTGTAGAGATTGTTGTAGTGTTGGTGAGCTTCAGTTATTTGGCTAGTTTCAATATATCTAGAGAACTTGCTATAATAGCACCCCAATCACTATCCTATCTTTGTGGATAACTTTTCACACTACAGTGAAATTGACTCCATCTCCCAAATGCTACATTGCCTTAAGGTTGAAGGGGGAGAATTACTAAGGCAGCAGTTACTTTTGTGTTGATGCTAACCCCTAATGTGACTAGTTTTGTGGTTGCTGGTAACCCAGCTGTCTCAGTGGAAACTAATGGAAGTCTGGCCTTAAACAAATAGACTTGTACCCCTTGTTTTGCAATCTGTAATTACCAGTCCTTCTATTGTACAATGGCCTTGAAGATCAAATGACTGTTCTATTATCTGGTGGTAAATCACTACCACTTGGCACAAGTTTCAGGGATTTAATCAGGGTGACCTTTGAACCAAAGATTGCACTTAAGTTATACATTAAAACCCTAGGTATTACCCAAAACAGCCTTAACATTTGACCTTGAGACTCATCCAGCCAGTTGTCAGTCTGAATGACTGAACTCAGTAATTGGAGCTACATGGGCTAAGTTCTCTAACCATATTAACAGATTCACTTATAAATACCCTTCATTCAAATATCCATACTACACAGGTGTAACTTGGAGAGGAGCATAGACTAGATCCAAGCTGTTGCTAGGTCTCTTTTTTTCTGCATTGGGATAGTGTTTGATAACTTTCTCCAGGATATAAAACTTGGTGGTTTAAGTTGAGGCAAGGAGTGAACTAGCAAAAATAAAAACAGATTGTAAGAGCTTAAAGTATCTTTTTTAAAAAAAGTAAATGTGGGTCCCTTAGACTGAGACAGGGGAATAAGGAACTGGCAGATGTTAAATAAACATTCTTCACCGGATGCAACATACCAGACTGTGAGGAACCAGGGTCTAATGAGGGAGGAATTTCAAGTAATTTTTTCTATGTAACAAAAAATTCTTAATGGGACTAAAAGCCAACAAATCCCCTAGATCAGATGACCTACATCCTAGGGTTTTAAGAGGTGGATGCATTGGTTTTGATCTTTCAGAATTCCCTAGATTCTAGAACCTTCCCTGTGGATTGGAAGGTGGCAAATGTAACCCAGCTATTCAAGAAAGGAGGGAGAAAACAGGGAACTACAGGCCAGTTAGCCTGACATCAGTAGGGAAAATGCTGTAATCTATTAAGGACATAGTAACAGGGCACTTAAAAAATCATGATTAGGCAGTCAACAGTATGAAAGGGAAATCATGTTTGACAAATCTCAGCTTTTGAAGGTGTAGCTAGCAGGATAGATAAGGGAACCAGTGGATGTAGTATATTTGGATTGTCGAAAGGCATTCAATAAGTTGTTACACAGGATTAGGGCTTGTGGGGTTGGAGGTAATATTAGCATGGATTGGTTATCATACAGAAAACATAAGGAATAAATGGGTTATTTTTAGGTTGTAACTAGTGGGGTGCTGCTGGGTCTCAGCTATTTACAATCTATCAATGACTTACACTTGGTCCCTTCATTTATCAAAGTTTGTTGACAATACAAAGCTAGGTGGGAAAGTAAGCTGTGAGGGCAGTCTGCAAAGGGATATGGACAGGTTAAGTGAGTGGGCAGAAGGGTGGCAGATGGAGTATAATGTGAGGTTGTTCACAGAACATTTAAATGGTGAGAAACTATTAAATGTTCATAGGGATTTGGGTGTCCTGGTACAGAAACAAAGTTAGCATGCAGGTACAGCAAGCAATTAGGCAGGCAAATAGCATGTTTGCCTTTATTGCAAGGGGGTTGGAGTACAAGAGTAAGGAAGTCTTACTACAATCATCCAGGGCTTTGGGACCACATCTGGAATACCGTGTACAACTTTGGTCTCCTCATCTAAGGAAGGATATACTTGCCTTTGGAGGTGGTGCAAATGAAGGTTCACTAGATTATTTCCTGGGATGAGGGCTCTCCTATGAGGAGAGAGTAGAATGGGCCTACACTCATTTAGAAGAATGAGGGCTTGACGAGGTAGATGCTGAGGATTTTTCCCCTGGCTGGAGTCTAGAACTAGAGCATAGTCTCAGGATAAGGAATTGGCCATTTAGGACTTTATTTTTTCCACTGAGGGTTGTGAATCTTTGGAATTCTCTACCCCCTCGAGGGCTGTGTATGCTGAGTCATTGAGTATATTCAAGGCTGAGGTCAATAGATTTTTGGACACAAAGGGGATCAGGTGGGAAAGGAGTTGAGGTTAAAGATCAACCATTTTCTTTAATGACTGAGCAGGCTTGGGGCTACTTCTGCTCCTATGTCTTATGTAAGAGAAAATGTCACAGGTCTTGCTCTGGATCCAAAGATCCTGTTTCAACCACTAGGCTACTGAGCCCTCCCCTGGTGTCTTTGAAATGACTGTTATACACAGTGGTAATGCTGATGTAAAATATTTTGCATCTTGAGTTGGGATGACGTAGGTCAGCAGGCTAGCTTCCTTTTGGACAGAACACAAATTTCACAAGCCTTGAAATATTAGAAGCTTCCCCTTGGATGGTGGATATGTAGAACAGAACTTCTGGGGCAATCGTTTCACTGCACCCCATCAAATCTTGGCTGGATATTCACTTCTGTTTTAGTTAATAGGTCTGTTGTGACTCGAGGGGTAGCGTTCTAATTGGTGGGAAGAGGGAGTCTCATGATTTTGAGATTGTGGACTGAAAGCTTGAGCTTTTTCCCAGTTTGGAATGGTAAATATGTGATGTGCCTTCCTGGAGTCAGGGGCCTGAAGTGGAAGTTGTATGTGCTGGAGTTAATGTCCTAATCTGCTTCCTAGGTTCAGAGAAGACTGAGGAATTCCTATTGGCGAGGTTCAAGGGCGATGGAATCCGCCACAAGGCCAAGATCATTGGTATTGATGACGTGACTGATGCCAGAGGAGACCAAATGTGTCAAGATTCAATGATGAAACTTAAGGTAATGCCTTGTGGTGGTTTTCCACTCCTCCCATGTCTTTAGATGGTAGGGTGAAGTCTCTAAGCACCAGCTGTCTGGTGCCTTGCCCCCAGTGAAGACTTCACAAGAAGTCTAGGTGACTGTTCAGACAACCATGGGGAATTGCTGAGCCTGATTCTGTTTGTCTTCCAACAGGAGCTAGATAATTATCTGTAGTAGGAACTCTAGATATTAATTATAGCACTCCTACTTCCTGCTGGGTAAGATCACTTGATTAGTGCACCTTGCCTTTATGTAGTGCCTTTAACACAGTAAAGTCCCAAGGTGCTTCACAGGAGCCTTAATAAAAGACACCAAGCCACAAGGATATTGGGACAGATGACAAAGCTTGGTCAAAGGTAGGCATTAAGGAGTGACTTAGGAGAGGGGGGTTTAGGGAGGGAATTGCAGAGCTTGGAGCCGAGGCAGCTGAATAGCCACCAACAGGGGGGGGGGGGGCAATGGGAATAAAAACCTGACCTTCCTGGTGTGGAGTCACAGCATGCTGCACCCCATGGTTGTGTGGAAAGGTCACATTCTTCAAACTGATACATCTGCATTTTTTTAAAAAGGTTTCATAAAGTTCTCTTTTACACCTAAGTATTTGGTTAGTTTTGATATTCTGCTTTTCCTCTACCTGGTAGTTACCCCAGTTTGGAGTTGCTCAAAATGTGAGCATTGAAATCTGGACTATAGTTTGCTGGCTTGGATCACACTCAGTAGCAGTCTGTCTTTACTTGGCACTGTTCCCAACAGTGTAGCAAGATGTGGAAGGTCACCATTTCATTTATCACTACAGACTATTGTCTTTGCTCACTCATGGCAAAGGGGATATAACTTTAAAGTAAGTTTTTTAAAAAAATAAGAACTTTGCACTGTAAAATGTGCCTCTATGACCATAAGACATTGCAATCAACTGGATTGTTTGAAAAAGGAGAGAGTAGGACATTAGGATTGTGCTCCCATGGCTAATGGTGGCTGAGTGGTCAAGTCCTGTTTTGACCTGGTGGGTTGAACAGAGCCTACTTTGACAGTGGCTGCAATGGGACACATTGATTCTGGGAGGAAATTCTTGGCCATTTCCCCTCCATGGGATTGCTACAAGCTCTTCAGCAATTTTATTTCCATCTGTGGGTTGATTTTAATAAAGGGGGGAAAAAAGACTTGTTTCTATAGCACCTTCCATGTCCCAAAGTACTTTTTGACATGTCACTGTTGTAATGTAGGAACTGCAGCAGCCAATTTGCACACAGCAAGCTCCCACAAACAGCAATGTGATAACCAGATAATCTGTTTGTTTGAGGGATAAATATTGGCAAGAACTCCCTGCTCTTCAAAATAGCAGCATGGAAACTTGTAGCCACCTGAGGGCAGACAGGGCCTCAGTTAACATCTCATCCAAAAGATGGAGCACTGCACTGTCTGAGATACCCTCAGTACTGCACTGGTGTCAGCCTGGATGTGTATTTGCTTTCTGTTTGACTTTAACTGGGATTGCTTTTTGTAACCCCCACAGGGCATAGCCATAGCTGCTCGTGCTCAGGGGCAGCACAAGCAAAGGATTTCAGTGGCCATTTCTCTGTCTGGAATCAAGCTGATTGATGAGAAAACTGGAGTGAGTATCTCTCTGGTAGATCTGATTATAGAATGTGTACTGAATCTCCTGATTCCTTCTCCCTCCCCCTCCCAAAGATGGAAGGTGCTGAGATTGCTATGAGCTGCTACCCATTGGTCATTGAGACTGTGAAGGGCATTAGTTTCATCTCCACTCTGGCACGTGGAGTTCTTGGCAAGGCATGTGTGGGAGCAGTAATTGAGAATTGAAAGCTTCCAATTTAAGCTTCAAACTGCTGCTTTGTCGAGATGGACACGATTGACAATGTTTTAAATATCAGGCTCCTGGTGAACTTTGAGACGGGCACCTTGCTAGTCAGATTTGATTGACTCCAGTTTAAGGGGGAGGGTAAAAGATGCTTGTATTGAAGTTCAATTTCCCGCAATGAAAATGAGCAGCCAATTGCTTGAGGTGAAATATGCAATTTCTTTTCCTTCACTCCCTTTCCACTTGGAGTGAATGTGAGAAGTTGTTTATCAAACATTTCATCCTTGGTGTGGATTTATGAATTAGAAATTGGATTGAAATGACATTTGAGCTGCTGTACAAGTTTTAAGATGCTTGCACTGGGTAGGTAAAAGCTTTTAATCACAATCACTGTTTTTCATACTAAAGTTCTATACAATGAACTGTAGTATTTATAGTGTTGTATGGTACACCACAGGAGGCGGCCATTTGGCCCATCATGCCTATGCTAGTTCTTTGGACAGTTCAATCAGTCCCACTCCCCTTTTTCCTCATAAGCTGTGCAAATCTTTCCCTTCAAGTATTTATCTAACTGACAGTTAGTTGAATCTGTTTCCACCTTTTTTTAGGCAGTGTTCCCATTCACAACTTGCTGCATCTCCAGTTCTTTTGCCAATCACCTTTTAAATCTGTCCTCCAGTTACTGACCCTTCTGCCACTGAAGTTTCTCCTTGATTTTGATAGAGTAAATCAGTTGTTTTGAATATTTTTATCAAATCTCCCCTAATAAGCTGGAATTGTTCAAAGGAGAACAATCTCTGCTTCTCCATTCTCTCCACATAACTGAAGTCCCTCATCCCTGGAACCATTCTAGCAAATCTCTTCTGCACCCTCTCTAAGGCCTTGACATCTTTCAGTGTGGTGCCCAGAATTGAACACAATACTCCAGCTGAGGCCTAACCAGTGTTTTATAAAAGTTTAGCATAACTTCCCTGCTTTTGTACTCTATGCCTTTATTAATAAAGCCCAAGATCCCATATGCTTTAACAGCCTTCTCAACATGTCCTGCCACTTCCAAAGATTTGTGTATGTACATCCCCAGGGTCTCTATTCCTGCACTCCCTTTAAAATTTGTCATTTTGTTTATACTGCCCTTTCTACCAAATTGATCTTTTCTCACTTCTGCATTAAATTTCACCAGTCTATCCTGAAGTGACTATCTCCTACTGTACTACATTTCAGTTTCATGTTATCTGCAAGTCCAGGTCATCAAGATCAGATTTTTATGGGTCAATTTACAGTGCAGTATCCCACAACAGCAATGGGGTAAATAACCAAGTTAATCTGACAACTGCTACCCCCCCAAAACACATGTCATGGGGTCTGTCACATCTAACCCATCCTCAGTGAGTACATAGTCAGTTCAGTACCTCAAAGATGACTCCTGACAATGTTCTCTCTGCATTGAAGTGTTGGTCTGGATTAGGTTGGTGGGACTTCAACCCATAACCTTGAGTTGGGAGTTACCACTGAGCCAAGCTGACCATGACTAATAGGATTAAACAATCAAATGTCAAGGAATTTGATTTACTTCTAAATAATCCAAAGGTACATTGTCTTGTGCTCAGTATTGGAGACAGCCCTTAATTTAAACCTACCTCATTCTTTGTTTCAGGTGATTGAACACGAACATACAGTCAATAGGATCTCCTTCATTGCCAGAGACGTCACTGATAACCGTGCGTTTGGTTATGTTTGTGGTGCAGAGGGTCAGCATCAGTTCTTTGCCATCAAGACTGCCCAGCAGGTAGAGTAACATGATCCAGTCAAAGGAAGAGATGCTGGAAATACCCCAGCTCAGGCAATCTGCTTGACTAGTGACCTGTGCTTGACTAGTGACCTGTGCTTGACTAGTGACCTGTGCTTGACTAGTGACCTGTGCTTGACTAGTGACCTGTGCTTGACTAGTGACCTGTGCTTGACTAGTGACCTGTGCTTGACTAGTGACCTGTGCTTGACTAGTGACCTCTCCCACCCCCTCCCCAGGGTCTCGATGGATTGACTTGTGTCCCTATAATGAAGTTGTGCACATATTGCCATCCTGCAATGCACTGAACTTGCAAGTAAATTGTAATCCAGCTGTTCTCTATATTGACTCCCTTACATGTAGGGACAGTAATATAGTGGTTGTTACTGGACAAGTAATCCAATGAGTTCAAATCCCACCATTGCAAAATCTCAGTTTAAAACAAAGCTGATGTCAGTAAGTGATCATGAAACTTTTCATCAGACTGTTTTCTTTTAAGACCAACTGATTCACTAATTTCCTTTTTAGGGAAGGAAAGCTGCCTTCCTTACCCAGTCTGGCCTATATAGTTGACTCTTGACTGCCCTCTAGTGGCTCAGCAAGCTAGTCAGTTTTATCGAACAAACTACAAAGAATAACTAGTGAAACTACAGACCCAGCACTGGGAGCACCTTTACTACATGGACTACAGCAGTTCAAGGCCCATTGCCACCTTAGGGCAACTAGAATAAATGCTGGCCATACCACATCCCAGGAGGGGGAAGAAACATGCAGAACCCAACAACTTGCTTTGTATAGTGCCCTTAATGTCAGTCCCAACAGCCCTGACAACATTTTTGTAGGATCTCCGAGTGAGTGGAAATAATAGATCAGGTCCTGTTTGCTGCCTTTTGACTGCAGGTTAGATTTGTAGAGAATTTTCCCACAATTCCTGGGTGAGCTGTAGTTTACCCTGTGGAATTTCCTGGATGAACTAACCTGTGGAATTTGCCCTGCTTCCTCAGGCTGAGGCACTGGTTGTCGATCTGAAGGATCTTTTCCAATTGATATACAACTTGAAGAAAAAAGAGGAAGCAGAGAATCAGGCGAAGGTAAGGAAACATGAGATGTTCCGGTAAAGTCAGAACACCAATGAATACAGGAGGGTATAATCTTGGTGAGAATGTGGAACTTGCTACCACATGGAGTGGTTGAAGCAGATAGTGTTGAAGCATCAGGAGGCTCGCTGTGTACACTAGGGAATAAAAGGATGCAGGGCAGGGTGGGAGGACGCTCGAGAAATTGGGCTGAACAGCCTGTTGCTGGAGATTTGGTGTAATCTAATTAATGAATATCTGGTTTGTTTAAATCAGGCATTGGCCTACCTTGATGTGCATTAGTGGGGACTGGGTACAAAAAGCCTTTCTATCATTACTGTTCAATCTTTTATATTGTCCCTGTTTGGAATTCTTTAGGGGAAGGAGTTGGTAGAGGCAGCACTGAAACTGGCATAAACATGAAACTTTCACAATTAATGTGAACCACTAAATTTGGGGAAGGCTGTGTTGGTGCATAGCCTTGGTCTAGATTTGAGACTCTGGCTTGTCTTTCAAATCTCTGGTTCCTGTTTTTTATGGGTTTGGGGGAGGTGACTGTTAATTCTTCTGAGGCAGATGATTAACATTCAGATGACATGGTGCTGGCTGGGAGAAGCTGCTGGGCCTTTCTGACTTTACATGTGCCCTCAAGTGAAGGGCTCATGTTTAAACATGGCCTTTGAAAAGGATGAGACTGATGCCTGGGTTTGGGGCTTGTGCAGCACCATTGTAACATAGTATTGGTTGGGCCACCTCGCACTTAACTGAAGCTAATTCAGGATCTGGAGTAGTTTTTAAAAAATATTAGGTTTTTTGTTAAACTTGAGGGAGGAACTGGTTTTACCCTCTCCAAAAAAAAAACCTGACTAAATGGAGTTTAAAAAAAACAAGAATTAATAGACAGGACTTATGGAAATGAGTGTAAATGACACAATTGTGCCTCATAGAATTTACAACACAGAAACTGGCCATTTTGGTCCAACTGATGTTATGCTCTACACAAGTCTCCTCTCTACTTCATCAAACCCTATCAGGATATCCTTCTATTCCTTTCTCCCTTGTGTTTATCTAGCTGCCCCTTAATGCATCTATGCTATTTGCCCAACTATTTGTGATAGTGAGTTCCACTCTCTGGGTTAAGATTCTCCTGAAATCCTTATTGGACTTATTAATGACTTGTTTATAGCCTAGTTCTGGCCTCCCCATATGTGGAAACATCTGAACCTTATCAAATGCCTTCATAATAAAGATCTTGGGTCACCCCTCAGTTGTCTCTTCCAGAGAAGAGCCACATGATAAAGGCATATTATAACCAAGAAAGACCAGTGTAAAATGAGCCTAGGTATGTGCTGATGTCTGATTCTAGGTAAGAGTGCAAATTTCTAGATTTTGTGGCAAATTCAGGAAGAGATCAGTTTTAACCAATCCACCACCCAGAGCAGGAATTTAACTCAAATTAGCTTCACTAATATATCTCTCTGCCATTAGGCTTTAATCCTGTAGGAATGACTTGGTTAGATTTTTCTCTGCCTCCATTTTCCCCTACAGCTCTTGATGGGAATAAGAGGAGGCCGTTCAGCCCCTCAAGCCTGTTCTGCCATTCAATTAGATCATGGCTGATCTGTGCCTGCCTTTTTACCTTAAATTTTTGTTAGGTAAAGGTATCAATAATCAGTCTTGAGCTCCAATTGTCTCTCAGCATCCATGGCCTTTTGGAGAGGTTGTTCCAAATTTCTATTACCCTTTGTGTGGGAAAGTGCTTCCTGATTTCACTCTGGCCTAGCTCTAATCTTGCATCTCCTTAGTCTTGATTTTCCCCATCAGAAGAAATAGTTTATCTACTATTGAATCCTCAATTAGATCACCCTCAACCTTTTAAACTTTAGGTAATTCAAGCCAAGATTATGCAACCTGTTCTCCTAATTTAACCTTTTTAGCCCTTTAACAGAGGTTTGTGATCATTGCCGTCCCATCAGTACACTAACCAAACTCTTCCCTCTTTCAGGATGATGATGGCAAACCTACTGAGGTAAGAACATTATCTGGCAGTGCTGCCTAAAATCCCTTTCCTGGGTAATTAACTTTGAGGCTTCCACCTGGAAATGAGTTTTCTGGCTGTCTTCCTATAATGCAGTAGAGGCCAGGTGGGGGGGTATATGCAGAGCCTTCCTGATACTGGGATCCTGCTGCTGAGCTGTGTATCCAGAAAAATGAATGGGCCTGAATTACAGGACATTATATAGATGCTGAGGATGCGAAGGCCATTTGGCCTATAAAGTTCATTTTCTCTGTATCCAACTTCCCACCCTCTCCCAGCATCTTTTTGGATTTGATCGTCAAGCCTCCCAGTTTCTAGCTGGAGAAGGTTGGTCTCTGATCAATCTTGTAATTGATCTAGGACTGGATTTCTATCTAATGTAGCCCCTAAATGTGCAGATTCAAATAGTTCATCCATTGATTTGATTAAATTACAAAACTTGAACTGACCCCTCTGCTCCAGTGGACCATGTTCAATTTTCCTTTTGTAGAAAGCCAAGCTTCTCTAATGGAAGAGATTTTGATGTCTAGGGCAATAAATGCCAGCCTTGCCAGTAACACCCTCATCCCATGGACAAATTTTTAAAAATCCCTGGCTGGTCTATAATATAATCTTGTGGATTGTATCTAATGCTCCTACTTTTTATTCCTCAGAATGGTAGTCCATTGCTGAATTTTGATGACCAGGTGACCAAAGTTAAAGTAAGTGAGGCATTTTGGGATGGTTGAGACTGGTGGAGTTGCTGCTTTGAGTGGCTGCACATGGGATGTGAAACTTTCTACATTATTTGGTTGAACTTCCAAAATATACAATCCCAGTGTAAATGATCATAGATCCTTTGAACAGTTCAGACTGGGTTTCCTAAGCTCTCCTCCACTGGGCATTGCCTCAGCACATCTGGGTCTGTTAACTAATCATAGCAATCAATCTACAACTCCACTATCATTGTATCATGTGTACCAGGATAGTAGGTGAACTAAATGGACATTGGTCCTTTTCCCACAATTTCTATTGGGCAGCAGTTTTGGTAAAAGCCTTCACTTTACTGAGTGTTGATAATTTAAAGCTATAGGAACATTAATCATAAGTTGCTTGCATTGGCCCATTGCACTAATGGGACCTTCACAGGAAGGAACATCTGATCAGTGAATGTGATGCAGTAAACACCAAAATGTCAGATGGCAATTGAAGCTGCTATCACTGACTAGGCTAGATCCTCTGCTTATGTCTCTACAGTTCACTCTTCTCCCAGGGTTCCCGTCTAGTTCCATTTAATAGGTTAGGTGGATTTAGAAGAACTTGTTTTTTTACAGTGCTTTTCACAACCTTGACCTCCCAAAGTGTTTTACAGCCAATGAAGTACTTTGAAGTGTAGTCACTGTTGTAGGGATCATAAGTCAATTTGTGCACAGCAAGGTCCCACAAACAGCTGAGAACAGACCAGATTATCTGTAATTTGTAGGTTGAGGGATTAAATATTGGCCAGGACACCAGGGAGAACTCTCCTGCTCTTCAAGTAGTGACATGGAATCTTTTGCATCCACCTGAAGGTGGACTGGGGCCTTGATTTAATAACTCATCCAAAAGACAGCACCTCCAACAGTGTACACTCACTCAGTATTACACTGGAGTGTCCACCTGGATTTTGTGCTCTATTCTCCAGTGGCACTTGAATCCAGTCTTCTGACTGAGGAGAGTTAGGAAGGGGATATGAGTACTTGAAGCATGGGATTAGCACTTGCTCATGTGGAGTATAACCCCCCAACATGGACTGGTTGAGCTAAAGTGTTTCCATGTTAGAATTGCATTAATATCCAGGTTGTATGACTGGCATTAGATTTTGACTCAATCCCTTGCAAGAGGGTGAATGATCCTTTTCAGTTGAGTATCAATTTTCTGAAAAGCATTCTCTTATTTTAACAGGACATTGATCAGCTGGAGCTCTTTGGAGACATGTCAACTCCTCCTGATATCCATTCCCCAGCGGTAAGAACAGTGACTCTCCAAACTGGGCAGTGTTTTGTGTTGACTGGACTTCATGGCATGTTTTAAAAGAATAGAAATTTAACTTATTGACATAACTGCTCCTGACCCTCCATTTTAGTAGGGATGCTTATTTGGTCTCCTAAGTTTCTGGATAATCACTTAATCAGACTGATCCATGACTGACATGGAAAGGTAGTCCCAATGAAACAATTGGGAATTGGGTGGGTTGTACATCTCTACCTGTGACCTTGCTCATGGGTCTACTTCAAATGCCAATGAGATTACTGCAGGGTTCCCAGCTTAAAAAGCTAAATGAAAATATATTGGAAGTACATCTGGGAACTTAGTCTTTAAGGGTGACTTGAGAAATCATTATTCTGCTGGCCAGCAGAGGTCTTGTCAGTTGAGGTATTAGAAGGAAAGACCAGTTGGCCCTACTTCCATTGTAGGTGACTTGTCTGCCTTTTATCAATCTGCTTCATCCACTGAGTATTGCAGGATCTAGTTATGTCCCTATGGGAAGGGTAGTAATAACCTTACTAGTACTGAAGTTGGTGTTGGACTTTTTGAACTGTACTTCCAAAAGTCAGGTGGCTTTTTATTGGGAATATCTTGTAAACATTTCAGGGCAGTTCCACCCTTATGTTACTGTTTACATTTGACACGACATGAGCTTTCCCATTGGTGTTGGCTGTTGCCCAGCCCAACTTGTGGGAACCAGAAAATAATTAACTAGAGAAACAGTTTCCCTGCCTCCTACCCTTCAGCTATGTTTAGTCTGACACTCTATGCTTTCCATATGCAGCCAGCAGTGGTCTAAAGGCTCTTGATATATTTCTTACCCTTTTGATTCTTTTCCATTTTGAGGAAATGGTGACTATCTGCCTCATCTCAAAGCTTGTAGACTAGACAGGGGAAACAAACAGATTCTAGCTCTTGGTGCACAGAACAACTTGTAGCAGGCATTAGACTGGAGTATTAGGTGTAGTTCTGGGTATCCTAGTACAGGAAAGATTTTGGTTATGCAGTGTTCAGTAAAGATTCACCAGAATGATGCCAGGAATTACTTTAGTTTATAAAGGTCTGGCCTGTTGCCTCTAACCTAAAAGTTAAGGGAGGATCTAAGGTTTGAAGGTGGTGAGATTGCCACTAGTTGAGTCAATAATTAGGAGCATATGCTCATGGGTTGTTGCCAGAAAGATGCATTTTACACAGATGGAATTCTTTAGCACAAGTGGCTGTTGAAGCATAGTTCATTCCAAAAGGAATTGGGTAAGAAGCAAGCTGGTATTTTATCTAGCAACTTTCAGTCAATTTTGTGGTCATTTGTGTGGACAAATGCAGCAGTTGATCTGTGTAGCAAGGCCCCACAGATGGCAAGTTTTTAGGGTAACTATTGGCTGGGAATCAGATTCCAGTTTTCTTAATACCATTGGATTGTTTTATCCACCTGAATACAGATGGGCCTGAGCTTGACATGAGCTGAAACCTGGCACCTTAACCTCTGACCAGAGCAGTACTGATGGAGTTCTGCATTGTCCACCTCTGTCCCATTGCTGGAGTGGGGTCTTGAATCTGTTGCTTTCTGACCTGAGGCACCAATTCATACAAGCTGATGCTGACAGGCCTTCAAAGGGAGACTATAGGATGTAGGGATATTCTGTGGGGCTGGTGGACACTTGAGGGGTAGGGAGATGGATGAGGAAGGGATTAGTGTGGATGGCTTGAGCTGAATTTTCAGATACAAGGGGTATTGGCTGCCTCCTAGACTGTATCTGATTTTAGTATCCTTAGGCTGGTTTATTGACCTGCCTAGACCTCTCAATTCTCCCCTTAATCTGTTGTGATTAAATTGGCCTGCTGGGCCTCCTCTGCACTCCACCAAATCCCTTTCTCATGAAGTCTACTGGTGTGAACTGCTGTACTTTAGGGTTCTGATGCCTTGTACTATCTTGATTGTTCTTGGGCATCTGGGGGATTAATTTCTAGTTCTGGGGGTGGGGTCTTGTCAAAATCCTAAGCTTTTTATGTTGTGCTTGGTAATTGAAGAATTGAATCTTGCTCACTAACAATCATTCTCTACCATTTGTGAAGAGAAGTGTGATCAATTCAGGTGTCTTGGTACAATTTGTAATTTTATCCTGGACAAGATATTGTCCCTTTAAATGGGAATCCTTGTTCCCTCCTTTTTTAAAGGAGACATTAACTCTAGCTGTGTACAATAGATAATCTTGCACATTGACATCCTGTGTTTTGGGTTGGGTTTGAGTTTCCCAGTAGTGTTGGAAGTGGCGTCCTAGTCCATAGGCTGGAGCAGAGGGCAACATGGCCAGAAAATTCATTGTTTCAAGTACTGGCAGATTGGGGACTGACTTGTTTTGTTAACTTTCATTTCATATTAGATAAACAGCAAGAAATAGTTTTGGTCCCATAACTAGGCTAATCAATGATTTCAGTTTAGTGCAAAATTAATCGCAGGCCAAGAAACAATGAGCCTGTTGCTCTTCAGGGAGTAAAGTATGATTCAGTGGTGAGGGGGGAAAGGCTATTGGAATGTTGGACTAATTGAAGGGCATCATTTCCCAAATACTTGGTGAACAATCACTATTGTAAAGCCTTGATGTCCAGGAGGCCCTTGACACAACTAGTGGGCCAAGAGTTAGTGTTTTTTGTTTCTCAGTATGTACTCACCTTTGGGACTAAAGTAGTTAAAGCAATGTTTACTTTTCAAAGTTCATGTCATTGAAGTGGTAAATTTTTACTGGAAGTCCAGTTAATGTGTACCACAGCTCATGGGAACTGAAATCAGAATCAAAGTTCTTTTGCAGGAGAACCAGCTCTGGGTTTGCCCTTTTCCCAATTAAACAGCATTGCTTGAATTTGTCAGTTGTTTCACCTTTAAATGATGGGAGCTCAGGCCCTGAACAGCAACCAAGTGTTAAGGGAACAGATCAATTACCTCACTGACTACAGTAGTTTCCCAGTAATTGTCCATCTCAAACTTTTTAACTTGCGGAAGATGATTGCCTTGGACTCCTGGTTTGCTTCGGCATGAATGTGTTCATTGCTGGATCCCTCACCATTTTGGGTGTGGTGTTGAATGGGGGCCTGGCACCTGCCTGTAGGGAGAGCAACTCCCTCACCGGTCTATTTCCTCACACTGGCACTGGAGACCCTGTGATGACCGGTGTAATGCTGCTCCCCAGGGAGATGAGGATCTGTAACCTGATATTTCCCTTTTGGTCTTTAGGTCATTTGGCTAACAGTGATATTGATGGTCAGGATTACATTTTATTTTTGATCTGAGGTAGCTTTTTGGGGCAATTTTTAGGTAACAGGTCACAGGTCCATGCTGGAGAGGTTAGACTTTATTTCTTCAAGGTTTTGATTGAGAAATAGTGGAACTAAGTGCTACTGTGGATAGCTTCATAAACTGCACTTAGAATCATAAAGGTTACAACACAGGAGGCCATTTGGCCCATCGAGTCTACACTAGCAATCCAGCTAGTCCCACTCCCCTGCCCTTCCCCATAGCCCTGCAAATTATTTTCCTTTCAAGTACTTATCCAGTTCCCTTTTGAAAGCCATGATTGAATCTGCCTCCACCACCCCCTTGGGCAGTGCATTCCAGATCCTAACCACTGTGTAAAAAGCTTTTCCTCTTGTCACCTTTATTGGGTTTTTGCCAATCACCTTAAATCTATGCCTTCTGGTTCTTGACCCATCCCACCAATGGGAACAGTTTTCTCTACTGTCTAGACCCTTCATGATTTTGAATACCTCTATCAAATCTCCTCGCAACCTTCTCTGTTCCAAGGAGAACAACCCCAGCTTCTTCAGTCTGTCCATGTATCTGAAGTCCCTCATCCCTGGAATCATTCCAGTAAATCTCTTCTGCACCCTCTAAGGCCTTCATCCTTCCTAAAGTGCAATGCCCAGAACTGGACACAATACTCCAGTTGTGGCCAAATCAGTGTTTTATAAAGGTTCATGACTTCCATACTTTTGTAATCTATGCCTCTATTTACAAAGCCCAGGATCCCATTTGCTTTTTTAACCACTTTCTCAACCTGCCCTGCCACCTTCAACGATTTGTACACATATACCCCCCAGATCTGTTCCTTTACCCCTTTTTAGAACTGTGCCCTCTAGTTTATATTTCCTCTCATTCTTCCTACCGAAATGATGACTTCACATTTTTGTTAAATTTCATCTGCCCATGCCACCAGCCTGTCTATATCCTCTTGAAGTCTATCACTATCCTCCTCACTGTTTACTACCTTCCAAGTTTTTTGTCATCTGCAAATTTTGAAGTTATGCCCTGTTCACCCCAAGTCACATCAAGATAAGCAGTGGTCCCAGCACTGACCACCACTACCCCCCCCCCGGAACACCATTGTACACCTCCCTCCAGTCTGAAACAACCATTCACCACTACTGTTTCCTGTCACTTAGCAAATTCTGTATCCATGTTGCTGCTGCCCCCTTTATTCCATGGGCTGCATGATAAGCTGACCATGGGCTTTATCACCACCTTTTTGAAAGTCCATATACAAATCAACTACATTGCCCTCATCTCCCCCTGTGACCTTATCAAAAAACTCTTCAGGTTAGTCTGTTTTTAAAAAGGCAAACTATCTGTGCTGGCTTTCCCTCATCAACCCACCTCATCCAAGTGACTGTTAATTCTGTCCCAGATTATCATTGAGGTTAAACTGGCCTGCAGTTGCTGAGTTTATCCTTGCATCCTTTGAACAAGGGTGTAACATTTGCAATTCTCCAGTCCTCTGGCACCACACCTGTATCAAAGGAAGATTAAGGCCAGCACCTCCACAATTTCCACCCTCAGGATGCATCCCATATCGACTGGGTGACTTATCTACTTTAAGTACAGCTAGCCTTTCTAGTACCTCTACCAATTTTTAGCCCATCCAGTAGCTCAATTATATCTTTTACTGAGACTCTGGCAGCATCTTTCTTGATAAAGACAGATACAAGGTACTCATTTAGTACCTCAGCCATCCCTCTCTGCCTCAATGAGTAGATCTTCTTTCTGGTCCCTAATTGGCCTCACCCCTCCTGTTTACATGCCCATCATAGACTTTTGGATTCCCTTTTATATTAACTGCCAGTCTATTCTCATACCCTCCTTTCCCCTCATTTCAGAGGGGAAATGAAAAGAACTTTCTATCAACCTGACATGTCATGTGCCCCTTTTTCTGTTTCATCTTGCACATCATCCAGGGAGCTGTCCTACCTTTCTGCCTTGTGGGAATGTACCTAGACTGTACTGAAACCATCTCCTTTAAAAGCCAACCACTGTTCAATTAGTTTTGCCTACCAATCTTGGGTTTATTTAATCTAACCTAGAAGCTTGGTCCATGAAACATTCCAAGTTGCATAGAAAATAGGAGCAAGAGTAGACCTTTGGGCCTGCTCCACCATTCAAAATGATCATGGCTGATCATCTAACTCAGTACCCTGTTCCTGCTTTTTCCCATATCCCTTGACCCCATTAGCATTAAATATCTCTCCTTGAATACATCTAATGACTTGGCCTCCACTGCCTTCTGTGGTAGAGAATTCCACAGGTTCACCACCCTGAGGAAATTTCTCCATTTCTGTTCTAATGGCATACCACGTATCCTGAGACTGTGACCCCTGGTTCTGGACACCCCCCCCCCCCCCCCCCCCCAAGCCATCGGGAACATCCTCCCTGCATCTAGTCTGTTTAGTCATGTTAGAATTTTATGTTTTGATAAGATCACCTCTCATTCATCTAAACTCTAGTGAATATAGGCCTAGTCAACCCAATCTCTCCTCATACGTCAGTCTTTCCATCCCAGGAATCAGTCTGGTAAACCTTGGTTGCACTCCTTCCTCAGATAAGGAGACTAAAACTGCATACAATATTCCAGATGTGGTCTCACCAAGGCCTTGTATAACTGCAGTAAGACATCTCTGCTCCTGTACTCAAATCCTTTTTCAATGAAGGCCAAATTTAGCAACATATATCCATCTATGCTCCATGCAATGTGGACTGGGTGTTCGGATGTTGGTCATTTGGCTCTTCCGCCTGCTTCATCCCATTGACCTATCAAGATGTCCATGTTTATTTGAATAAGTTAGACCAGTAACACTAGGCTTGAGTTGATCAATCTTAACCCTGGGGCAGTTCAAGTTACTTGTAGGTGTAGAGCAGAACTGGAAGGTCATGGGTTGGGGGGGGTGCCCAGACAATGAGATGTATTAAATAGCTGCATGGCCAATATGTAGGTGTGCATGCACTAGTACCACATCACTCTGGTACAGCACTAGTGATCAACTTGCTTTGGCCATGAGGATCAAAGAAACTGAAGGAGAATGTTCTGCTTGGGATGATCTGATGCCATGTGTCCTACATTAGCCAATAATTTCATTAACTTGTGACCACTTCACTCATCAATCTCCAGGGAAATGAGATGTCAAGTGGTTTTATCAAAGGGTCACCTCATGGGGCTGGAAACATCCTGGAGGGGGAAAATTGGAAAATTACACCATTCATGTGCCCATTTTGCCAATGTCTATTTGCACCCAAATTTCCTTCCAATCTCATTAGCCTGTGTCAATGTAAAAGTGGGAACAAACAGATCAGTGTAAACCATCAGGACCTGAGGAGCACCCAAATCACCATTTGTTTCATTAAATTTGAAGCCATCCAACCATTTATGAATGTTAGGCACAGCTCACTTTAAGAACATGCAATTGTGGAAACTTTTCAATTTTTAATGTGATTTGTACCAATGCCATAAAAACAGTCATAGTGCAGGTCTGAGGATAGATAAAATTAAAACCATAAATGGCTTTCATGCTGCACCTAAAATTTTACTTGTTTTGAGCCAGTGCAATTGCAGGCAATTAACATTTGCAGCTCCAGCCTGGGGTGGAGCCAAAACACATCTGGTGCAAGGATTGAAGAACAAGGATTGAGGGACATTCAGGCACATGATCCATTTTCTCAATCTTCTGCTGGAAACCAGTGTGCCACAATTTTGCCACTTTCAGGACATGGGAAATTCCACCCCTTGGTTTACATTCACATCAGGAGAATATTTGTATACACATTCCTTTTTTTAATGTAGCAACAGCTGCTCAGGAAGTAAGGATTCTTTCACTCCTGTCTATGACCTCACCCCTTTCTCTGAAGTTTCTTAATGATTCTTAGACTTTTTTTGTAGCTTATGTTGGGCCTGTGATTCTTATCTTGACTGTTTTTCTATCAATGATTAGGAAAGTACTGAAGGTTCTGGTTACCTGCTGGACTTGTCCTCCCCTGAAATGGATCCCTTGACTACCTGTGTGAAAGGCCATCCTTTTCAAGATGACACCACAGCTTCCTCACTCAACTTCTTTCCTGCACCTGATCCCAATCCTTTTGGGGATGATCCTTTCTCTGAAATTAACCAATCAGCACCTTCTCATTCAGTTGATTCTGTAAAATCTTCCAAACAGAAAGCTGGAGCTCTTCATCCTTTCCTAGGTCAGTCTGTTAATGGCTCGCAGAGCGGAGATCACCTTGCTCATGACTTTGACCAGCTTTCTAACAGGACTGTCGCAAGCCCAAAAGTAGACTCTCCATCCTGGGTGCTGAACGGATCACTAGGGCAAGAAACACAAGATTTGGTTAGCAAATCAACACCAATTCCTTTGGCTGAAATCTCAGGCATTGTACCACCAGCACACAACGGGCTAAAACCAGACACACAAAGTGCTGCAAACAAGCAAATGGATTCCTTCCTGATGCAGACCCTTGACTCCATTACATTGTCCCCTCCGCCACAGAACACAAAAGGAGGACGAGGCAGGCGGAACATTCAGGTGAAGAAAGAAATCATCTAACCATTTTCAAATAACATTTTGCTCATAACATTAGTACTGCCAGCTTTTAGTGGCCTGATCCTGTCCGGTCCTATACCAGTCTAGTAGTCTGGTGCCGATGGGCTTTAGGCTTCTAGTAGTCGGGGGCTGGTGGGCTCTAGGCTTCCCTCCCAAATTGGGAGGGAAACAGAAGTTGTCTGCAATCTACAGTTAACTTTTGGCATTTTTAACACTGGGCACCAATCTCGTTCAGCATGCAAGATAGCATTGGATTTGGTTAATCCTCCCAGTGCTTGTTTTCCTGGTGTGAAGCTCCAGGTTTAATTTAGGGGCAAATCTCCAGGAAGGATTTATTCCAGAATTCTATAACCTTTTGCCAGTGAGATGTGCTAATGGGAGAAGATCATGGGTTTGGGTCTTTAGTTCCATATCTAAAACAGGGTGGCTAGCAGGAGAATCTGGCTACTCAAATGGGACTCCTGCTGAGATCAGGCTACTTGGTCTCTTGAATAATAGACACATCCATACAGGACCAACCCAACTCTTGGATATTTCTGAATTGAGCAATTGGTGTAAAATTGTCTGATGCCCAGGAGGTTTGAATGATATTTGGATGTGATGTGAGCTGTCTGAAACTGTGTGTGTTTTTCTCATAGACTGCAAGTGACAGCTTTGGATCCAGCCCGTTTGTTACAGCAACAAGTCAGCCTCCAGCCCAGTCAGGTCATGGTTATTCTCTGGATCTATTCAATGTGCCAACATCTTCATCTCCATTGGCCAGCCCAGGTAGGACCTTGGTGTTCCAGAAGTGACCAGCCCTCATTGGCAGAATATTCAAACCATTTGTTAACTAACTTAAGCCAGTTTAACTCTCGGGTTAAAGTCAATTTACATTTGCATGTTAACTTTGGAGGCTTTGGTCTTCCGCAGTATCTACCTGCTTTGAGTAGCTTTGACCCCCTCCCCACCTGTCTGCACAGCCAATATAGACCACATAATCAGTGCTTTATCCTTTCTGACCTCCTGCCTTCCCCAGCAATACATCTCAGGTCCTTTAATACAAGCTGCTGCTGGCAATGAGTTGGAGCCCTGATGGGATGAGGCAGGGTTAATGGCATTTAACCCCAGATCTACATGGTCATGGCACTTGTGATGACATCCCTGACTTGGGTTCATGAAAATGTTGGTAATCAGCAAGTGAACATACTTGACAATTTCTCCAATTGCAGTTAAAACTTGTTTTCCCTCCTCCTGCCATGTGACCATTGTGCACACTAGTGTCGTGCACACCAGCAGCTTGGAGTATTTTGCCAGTTCTTTCCTGTGGTAATGCAGCTGAGATTTTTTTCCCCCCTGGATGGAACTCTATCTGAACCCATGTTCTAACCTTTTTAAAGTGAATGTTTTAATTATGGAGTGGGAGGTGATAAGTGGGGAATAGGCTGTTTAGCTGGCTGAAGTAAGCCAAAATAAAGGTAATATACTTTTTTGTTTCAAATCTTTTGTAGGCTTGTCAGGACCTTCCCAGGCTACACCATGGGGACAACAGCCTCCAGTACTCTCCCAACCTGGCTCCATGCCTCCAAGGCCAATGCTTGGTCCACAACCTCCCTTTGGGCAGCCCAGTGTCTTTAGTCAGCCGATCACAGGCTGGAGCCAACCAGCCCCATTTGGAGCAGCACCTGCACCTCCCACTTGGGGGCAGCCAACCCTGACACAAGCAGGGGTCTGGGGTCAGCCAGTTCCTCAAGTCAACCCTTTTGGATCCAATCCATTTGCACCTTCACTTCCAATGGTGCAGCCCATTGTAGGCCTGACATCACCAGCTGTGATCTCACTGTCCCCACCTCAGCCACCACCAAGACCTGCCTCTCAGACTAGCCCACAGGACCTGGCCAAGCCACCGAGCAATGCCTTCACCGCCTTGGACCCACTGGGAGACCGGGAGAAGAAGAGCGTCAAAGAGATGTTTAAAGACTTCCAGATTGCCAAGCCCCCAGCAGTGCCTGCTCGGAGGGGTGAACAGCCTGCAGTCCCTGGGGCATCAGGAGCCTTTGCCCAGTATTTCACTAGTAAAGTGGGTGTTGCCCAAGAAATGGCTGACCATGATGACTTTGACATCCATCAAATCTCACCTGTAGCAACAACAGGTAATGGAGTTGGCTAACTTTTTGTATTGAGGCTTAATTATCTAGGGTGCACAGGAATTGCCTGCCCTGGGGTTGAAGTACTTTAGTGGGGTACTTCTACTGATCTAGATAAATGGGCAGCTGGGATTTTGGGTTAGATGTTCCACTGCTTCATTCATCCCAGTGACTCTTCCTGTCTGACTTGCTTTCTTTGCTAATAGTATTACAAAGCAGGTGAATGTAGGCTTAGCATTGTTTGCATCTGTAGATATCTATAGCAGGTTGAATGTTGCTCCTTCAAATGGGAACATAGGGGTCATAAGGTGGCAATAAATGAACAGTGATGGACAGAAGACTCCGCTTCATCCAGCCTGGCCCATGATGCCTTTTATCAATAGACACTCCACCCCACCCAAAACCATATGATCTCCTCCTGGGAGAAGTGAAAAGCCAGGCCAATTTGGGCACCATGAAGTGGTTTTACCTTTTTGATCTGTCCCAGTCAGGATGGTGTGGTACTTGAGGTGATGGTGTTCCCATGCACCTGCTGCCCTTGTCTGTTTGGGAGGTGCTGCTGATTTTGGTAATTGCTGCAGTGCATCCTGTAGGAGGTACACACTGCAGCCACATTACACCAGTGGTGGAGAAAGTAGATGTTTAGGCTAGAGGCTGGGCTGTTGCAGCTGCAATTATTGGGAAAGAGCTTCAGAGGGGCCTCAGTTTTAAATCTTGTTTCACCACTTGCCTTGAATGCTTAAAGCAACTGTTAGGGTCCATGACCTCCCCCACCCCAGACAGGGGGAAAGGCAAATAGTCCATCTGGGTTCTTGAGGGAAAGTGAAGAATTGAACAATAAAGTGAAGCAGATATCTAGAATTGAATACTCATTCTGGATTGGCAGTTAATGAAATCCTGTCTGGATTTGTACTATTTAGGATAGCAAATTGATTGTGTACAAAGTCTGGGCCTGCTCCATACACTTGCCTTCATGCTTTAACCTTGTTTACTTTCAGATGTCCCAATAGCACCTCCTAGACAGAGTGCACCAACGCAGAACCTGTTTGATACACTCGGTGATCCATTTGTTGCCCCTGTAACACCAGTGAGTGTAAGTTTGTGGATATCATTGACTTGGATATGTTGCTGTCTTGTGCCATTTGGTCATTTACTCCTGTATTCAAATGTCTGGGGGGGTGGGGAAAGGAGGTAATAGGGATAAGATCACCAACAATTGTTCAATGGAAGTACCAGGCATGTGGCAGAGCTGAGATCTTCCTTCTCTCTGCTCCTTGGCATTAAACCTCTTCCTGAAGTGGCAGATTCTCATTGCACCAGAGATGACCAGATTTTGAGGCTTATCTTGTGAAGCCTGCATCTCAAACATGAACATCACACCTTTTTTAACCTGAACCCCCCGCTCCATCCTTCTGGGGGTGCAGCAGAATGACCGATGTAGAGATTTGAGACTCCATCTTGTCCAACTGCTACAACTCAGTTTTATACTGGTATTATAAACAAGCCTGAGGTACAGTGCAGCAGGGTAACACTTTACTTTGAATCCACCTGGTGAGTTGAAATCCCTGGATAAGAACATAACTAGGAGTAGACCATGTGGCCCCTCAAGCCTGCTTCAACATTCAATAAGATCATGGCTGATCTTCAACCTTAACTCTACTTTCCTGCCCTATCCCTTGATTCCCTTTGAGTCCAAAAATCTATCTATCTCAGCCTTTACATTAGGAACAGGAGTAGGCCATTCAGCCCCTCGTGCCTGCTCTGCCATTTGATAAGATCATGGCTGATCAGTGATCTAACTCCATATACCTGCCTTTGGCCTAGATCCCTTGATAGCTTTTTGGCAATCAAAAGCTATCTATCTCAGATTTAAATTTAGCAATTGAGCTAGTATCAATTGCTGTTTGCAGAAGAGAGTTCCAAACTTCTACCACCCTTTGTGTGTAGAAATGTTTTCTAATCTTGCTCCTGAAAGGTCTGGCTCTAATTTTTAGACTGTGCCCCCTACTCCTAGAATCCCCAACCAGTGGAAATAGTTTCTCTCTATCCACCCTATCTGTTCCCCTTAATATCTTTTAAACTTCGATCAGATCACCCCTTAACCTTCAAAACTCCAGAGAATACAACCCCAATTTGTGTAATCTCTCCTTGTAACTTAACCCTTGAAGTCCGGGTATCATTCTAGTAAACCTACACTGCACACCCTCCAAGGCCAGTATGTCCTTCCGAAGGTGCGGTGCCCAGAACTGCTCACAGTACTCCAGGTGCAGTCTAACCAGGGTTTTGTATAGCTGCAGCATAACTTCTGCCCCCTTGTACTCTAGTCCTCTAGATATAAAGGCCAGCATTCCATTACTGCCTTGATTATTTTCTGCACCTGTTCATGACACTTCAATGATCCATGCACCTGAACCCCTAAGTCTCTTTGGACATCCACTGTTTTTAACTTTTTACCATTTAGAAAGTACCCTGTTCTATCCTTTTTTGATCCAAAGTGGATGACCTCACATTTGTCCACATTGAATTCCATTTGCCACAGTTTTGCCCATTCACCTAATCTATCAATATCGCTTTGTAATTTTATGTTTTCATCTACACTGCTTACAATGCCACCAATCTTTGTGTCATCGGCAAACTTAGATATGAGACTTTCTATGCCTTCATCTAAGTCGTTAATAAATATTGTGAATAATTGAGGCCCCAAGACAGATCCCTGTGGGACTCCACTAGTCACATCCTGCCCATTATCCCTACTGTCACCTTTCGCTCAGCCAACTTCCTAACCAAGTCTGTACTTTTCCCTCGATTCCATGGGCTTCTATCTTCACTAACAGTCTCTTATGTGGGACCTTATCAAATATTCAATGAGCATCCACAGCCTTCTGGGGTACAGAATTGCAAGGATTCACAACCAAGTGAGAATTTTTTAATTCATCTTGGTCCTAAATGGCCACTCCCTCATCTGGAGACTATGCCCCCTCTGACTCTTCAGCCAGGGGGAACATCCCCCTCAGCATCTACCCTGTCAAGCTCTCAATTTTATGTTTGTGAAATCACCCCTTCCAAATTCTACTCACTCATAAGACAACCCTTTGATCCCAGGAATCAATCTAGTGAAACTTCATTGCACTGCCTCTAAGGCAGTATATCCTTTTTTAGATAAGGAGACCAAAACTGTACACTACAGGTGTGTTCTCACCAAAGCCCTATATATTGCAGTAAGACTTCCTTACTCTTCCTACCCCTTGCAATAAAGGCCAATATAACATTTGCTTACTGTACCTTCAGTACTTTGATGTACAAGGATACCTGAATACCAGCATTTAATAGTTTTTTAAAAATTCTCCTTTTCTATTCTTACCAAAGTGGATAACTTCACATTTCCCCACATTTTACTCTATCTGCCACCTTCTCCCACACACTTAACCTTTCCAAACCCCTTTGTCCTCTTCACAGCTTACTTTCTCACCTAGCTTTGTATCAGCAAACTTGGATACAAAAATAGGTGGAAAAGCAAGTTGCAATGCACAGTCTGCAAAGGGATATTGACAGGTTAAGCAAATAAGCAAAAATTTGGCAGATGGAATATAATGTGAAGTCATCCACTTTGGGAGGAAAAATAAAGCAAAATATTTGAATGGAGAAATGCTGCAGTGCAGAGGGATTTGGATGTCCTTGTAAATGAAACAAAGTCAACATACAAGTGCAGCAGGTAATCCAGAAGGCAAATAGAATATTGGCCTTTATTTCTAAGAGTATAAATGCAGGGAAGTCATGCTACAACTGTACAGGGTGCTGGTGAGACCACACTTGGGGTAGTGCATACAGTTCTGGTGCCCTTATTTAAGGAAGGACATACTTGCATTGGAGGCAGTTCAGAGAACATTCATGAGGTTGATTCCGGGTATGGAAGGGTTATCTTATGAGGAAAGATTGAACAGGTTGGGTCTATACTCATTGGAGTTTAGAAGAATGAGAGGTGATCTTATTGAAACAGAAGATTCTAAAGGGACTCGAGGGTAGATGCTGAGTATGTTCCCCCTCATGGGGAATCTAAAACTAGGGTGTAGTCTCAGAATAAGGGGTCACCCGTTTAAGATGGCAATGAGGAGGAATTTCTTCTCCCAGAAGGTCGTGAATCTTTGGCATTCTTTACTCCAAAAAGCTGTGGAGGCGAGTCATTGACTCCCTTGCTGATCAAAAATTTGTTTAACTCAGCCTTGAATGTATTCAAAGGAAATGGAGTTGAGGTAAAAATCAGCCATGATCTCACTAAATGGCACAGCAGGCTTGAGGGGCTGAATGGCCTACTCTTATCTCATGGTCCCCTTCATCTAAGTCATTGATATTGTAAACAGCTGAAGCCAAGCACTGATTTCTACAGCACCCCACTAGTTACAACCTCAATATGACCTGTTTATTCCTACTTTGTCCATTAGGGATGGGCAATAAATGCTGGCCTTGCCAGTGACACCCACATCCCATGAACAAATAAAAAAAATTAACCAATCCATGCTACTTACCCACAATCCCATGGACCCTAATCTTGTAACAACCTTATCAAAGGCCTTTTGAAAATCCAAATATACTACATCCTCAGGTTCCCCCTTATCTACCTGCCAGTTACACCCTCCAATCTAATAGATTTGTCAAACACTTTCATATAACTGACTCTGCCTAAAATGATTTGTAAGTGCCCTATTGCTAGGATGTAGTAGAGAAAAGACTGATGTCATTAATCAGTTCCCTTTTTCTCTCCCTCCTTGAAGCAGGGTTACATTTGCTACCTGCCAATCCATGGACTTTTCTAGAATCTGGGGAATTCTGGAAGATTAAAACCAATGCATCCACTATCTCTATAGCCACCTCTTTAACCCTAGGATGTAACCATCAGGTCCAGGGGATTCATTGGCTCTTAGTCCCTTTAATTTCTCCAGTACTTTCTTTAAGTTCCTCACTCAGACCCTTGGTTCCCCACTATTGTCTCCTACTGTAAAGGCAGATACAAAGTATTTAATGTTGCTTCCATTTTCTTATTTCCCCATTATAATTTCTTCAACTCTAAGGGACTCACATTTACATTCACTTTTTTAAAACATACTTGAGGCTCTTAATCTGTTTACTCATTCAATTTTCTCCTTTTTATCAATTTCTTGGTCATCCTATGATTTCTAAAACCCTCCCAATCCTCAGGCTTACTACTCTTGGCAACATTGTAAGGGTAATACTATCCTTCTCGTTAATCTGTGGTTAATGAGGGTTGCAAGGATCTTTAATGAAAAATAGAATTTAAAATCTTTACCCTTTTTTGGTACTCCATTCAGTGGAGGGGGATTTCCCCCCAAAAACCCCATCAGTGGATGGAGGTCCATCAGAATCCTGTGGAGACACTATCTGGCTACCTTTCTGTGGGGACTATTGTATATTGTTCAAACACCTGGCATGCAAGCCATCCCATCCAAACAAGTGTGCCCATTCTTGCTGGCATGTCCCAAACCACCAGGTTACCCACACAGCTGGATATGCTGCCTGAAATCAGTCCATGGTCAACCCTCTAACACTGGCTCTCTACTGAATGTATCAGGCACACTATCATGAATAACAGTAAAACCAAAAATACTGCAATTAGACTTTAGCAGCACTGTCCATGAATGTCCAAGATCCTAACTCCAATGTGCTGAGGGAGTAGTTATTAAAATGACCAGTGATGACTACATGGCCCTGGCCAGTCAGATCTACCAATGTGAGCCTGGCTATGAACACTGGCCAGTGATGCCTCTTGTACTTGGAAGTGTTTTTAGAAACCAGTTGGGTTACAAAGTCATGTTTTGGATGCAGGTAATCTTTATATAACTGCCAAAGTAACCAAACTTTCTTTTTAGGCCGCCCCTGTTCAACAATCATCTGATCCATTTGGAGATTCCTTTGGCAATCCATTTGTATAACTCTTATCCTCTACATATTGTCTGTAAGTATGCCTTAACTCTCCAGGACTTGAGGATTCCAATGGTCCTATTTGTTACATTGTAGATGTGCAGTTAGACATGGCCTCATTTAGCAACCAGTGGGGCACAGGGTAGTGTTTACAACAGGACTTGATTGCCCCTTGTTGCCAGCTCAATTCAATGAGGATAATGGGCTTGATGTGGTGTACATGGCTAACTGATCAGAAAAGTAAAAGCCTATGGGATCCAAGGGAAAGTGGCTAGTTGGATCCAAAATTGGCTCGGGTTCAGTACTAGGTCCCTTGCTTTGTGGTATATTAATGATTTGGACTTGAATGTGGGAGGCTGGATCAAGAAGTTTGTAGATTGGCTGTGTGGTTGACTGAGGAGGAAAGCTGTAGAATGCAGGAAGATATCAATGGACTGTCAGGTGGGCAGAAAAGTGGCAAATGCACTTGGAGGGCAAACAAGGCAAGAGTACACAATAAATGGGAGGATACTGAAGTGTAGAGGAAGTGAGGGACCTTGGAGTGCATGTCCACAGATCCCTAAAGGTAGCAGGACAGGTGGCTTAAAAGGCATACAGAATACTTTCTAGCTAAGACATAGAATATAAGAGCAGGGAGGTTATGCTAGAACTGTATAAAACATTGGTTAGGCCACAGCTAGTGTACTGTGTACATTTCTAGGCACCACATCACAGGAAAGATGTGATTGCACGAGAGGGTACAGAGGATTACAAGGATGTCACCAGGGCTGGAGAATTTTAGCTGAAAAGATTGGATAGGTTGGGGTTGTTTTCTTTGTAACAAAGGAGGCTGAAGGGAGATTTAATTGAGGTGTAAATTATGACTGGACTAGAGTGGATAGGGAGGACCTATTTCCCTTAGCAGAGGGGTCAGTGACCAGGGGGCATAGATTTAAAGTAATTGGTAGAAGGATTAGAGAGGAGCTGAGGAGAATCTTTCACCAGAGGGTGGTGGGGGTCTGGAACTCACTGCCTGAAAGGGTGGTAGAGGCAGAAACCCTCAACTCAAAGTACTTGGATAGGCACTTGAAGTGTCATAACCTGCAGGGCTACAGACTAAGTGCTAGAAAGTGGGATTAAGCTCGATAGCTTTTTTTTTTGGCTGGCACACTGAGCTGAATGGCCTCCTTCTGTGCTGTAACTTTGATACCCATGGGAGTATCTAACAATAGTAACTAGTCAAACACAACCAGACATATCCTTCCTAAGCAAGTAATATCTGACTTGCTGGTTTGAATACTGCTTTCAGTGAGCATACCTGGTGACCTAAACCAGCTGATGCACTCAAACACTGAGTGGCCAAAATTAATGGCCACATGATGCAAATTTCCTGAAGCTACAAGGGGCTGTGGCAATGAGCACAGCTGGTGTTTTGAGGCCTGTTGAGGTAGGGTAAACCTGACTGCTTTTATCTAACCTGAGGATGCTTAGTGCCATTTCAAGCACCCAATGATCACATTAACAGCCCTTTGGTGTGATTCACAAATCTCCATCTTGAACAGATGTGCTAGTTTGAGTTCTGAGGGAGAGGGGACCAGTCCTCTTTGTAAGCTTTGGGAAAGCTCTTTACCCATTAGCCTGTGTTCATTACTTGTATCCATGTGTTGAGGTATTTAGTGAGATGGGTCCTGGATTTGGGCTGAAGGTAGTGTGGGGATGGACAATGTTTAAAGCTGAGGATAAGAAGTGGAGACTGCAAGTGTGCTCATGGAAGCCTTGATACCTGATCATGTAGGTGAATGACAAGAGATTAACCCTTGCCTTAGTGGTTTGCTAATTCCACTTATTCTCATCCCCCAGGCACCTCAAATTTGATCCTTTGGATTTTTTTGACTACCGAACAGCCTTTGCACACAGAACACAAGGGTTGACTCATGGATCAGGTTTCCTGCAGAACAAATGGTGACTGCTGTGCTCTTACCCAAAGGCTTTCTGGCTTGCTGTTGACTGACAATTGACTAATTACTGGCTTACCAGTGATTGGGAAGAAGAATCTCTGTGCAGCAAACTAAACTTGCTCATTTTGTTAAAAGGTATATGTTGTATTTCTGATTTGCAAGCCAGCAAATCCTTTTTGGCTTTGGAGAATCAGGAAGCCAATCTAAGCAGTCTTGTGTGGGTAATGATGGGTTTGTTTGGGGAAAAGTTCAACTCCTGTTGCAAGTCTTGCTATTGTAACAGTTTTGAATTTTGACCGCACCTTTTTTGATACTGTGGACCTGATTGGTTTGTTTTGGCTTTGCAAGTGAGTGGTTCCTGATGGTGGCCACTATTGGGATGTATAACTTCAGTGCATTAATTGAGCAGTATCTGCTGTCACATCTACTCCACTGGAGAATTGTAGGTCCATTTTGAAAGGGATCCTAAACCTGACATTGGGATAAGGCTCTCGTTGTGGACATTTGAACCCTGTATCCTAACCGTGAGTGGAGATGCATGCTGTTGCACAGGGCTTAGTATGCAGTCTCTGGGGGGTGGGGGAGGGTGATCTGCAAATTCTAGAAATGGTGTTTGAACAATTGGAAATGGAGACCATGGGAGGCCTTTGAAACCAAGAAATGCTAATTTTGCACATTTTTGTATTTTAACTTGTTTTCCTTTTCAAATGGAAGATTTGGCACAATGAGGTAACAGAACCTGTCTAAGCCAAATGAGCTCTTCCTGGACCTTTTCAAAGGGAATGTTCTAAATACTTGGCATCATATCCATCCTCACTGCCACTAACTGGAATAATCCCTCTAAGCTCTTGCAAAGTCATCTCTATACTGTAAGATTCTGTTCATTGAGTGGGAGCAATATTGCTCTGTACCAGTTAATTATCCTTCAAAGTACACAAACACTTGTGACCAGATCCACCACTAATGTGATGTAGCCTGACTGCATGAAATGTTCCTTTTGAAATGTGTGTATATATAATTCACAGATAACCACATGTCCCAACACTATCTAAACTACAATGTCTTGCTTTGTCACCACCTACAATGACTAGTCTTGTCCTGACACTCATGACCTTAAAGTGTACTGTTCTCTGGCCTGCCCATCCACTAAATGGGAGGTAGAGCCAAGGCCCACTGGTGCATTGCAAATGTATTGTCCCCACTTACATGATCATGGACACTGCCATCAGGTCCAGTCAGTCCAAGCATTTTTTTATGAAGGTGTAGATTTGTTAATACTGATTTCAGGATCACCAGCTCAATCAATGACCCCATTCTTTCCTGGCCATGAATTCACCAGCAAAACATTCTGGCATTGTTTACCTGTTCCTTACCATCTCCCCAGTGTCTGTGCCCAATCGAAATATCTTGAAACTCAGCAGTTCAATAAACTGGAAATGTAGATTGTTTATATATAGCTAACTATTACAGATGTAATCAAACTGTATTGTGGTCTTTTAATAAATGTATTAATGCATCATTCAAACATGCAGTTTTTATTCAACTAATCACTTGGACAGTCCCTTTGTACATGAGGGCCAATCTCTGAACTTGCACTGTTCAGTTAGTGCACAGCACAACAGGCTATTCAGCCCAACAGGTCCATGCAGTGTTTAGGCTCCCCACAAGTCTCACTCCTCCATCGAACCTGATCATAACCTTCTATTCCTTTCTCCATGTTTATCTAGCTGCCACTGAAATGCAAATATACTGTTTGCTTCAACTACTTGCAGCAAGTATCACATTGTAACCACTGAATTCCCTATAGGAATTATTGGTGACTATTTATGGCCTTTAGTTTTGGTCTTACCCCACAAGTAGAAACATCTTCTGTCTACCCTATCAGATCACCCCTCCAGTCTTCGAAAGAGCCCCAACCTGTTCAGCTTTTCCTGAAAAATATGTTCAGTTCTGGTATCAGAATCTCAATCTCTATTTTGAGAAGCCAAATGACTGGGTAGAGGAAGGGAAGAGGAATCTATAGGTCTATACTGGGATGCCTGATTGGGGTGAATATGGAGATTTCTCTAAGCAGTTAATGCTAAACAGCCCCTGGTTAGATGAGATCCCTTGAGCAAATAGACTTGTAAACAATTTTACAACGCCAAGTTAGTCCAACAATTTTATTTTAAAATTCACAAGCTTTCGGAGGCTTCCTCCTTCCTCAGGTGAATGTCAGGAAATCCTCGAACCTCTCGATTTTATAAGTCACAGAACAATACCTGGTGATTAGAGTCTTTTCAACTGCCTGTTGCCAAGGCAACCAGAGTGTTCAGACAGACAGGTGTTACCTACAGGGCCACCGAATATTCAAATGGCCAGAACAAAAAAAGGCAGAAACATCCAGAAGGAAAAGACAGTAATTGACCCGTTATATTAAAAACATAACTTTTGTTCGCTGGTGGGGTTACGTGTAGCGTGACATGAACCCAAGATCCCGGTTGAGGCCGTCCACATGGGTGCGGAACTTGGCTATCAATTTCTATTCGATTTTGCGTTGTCGTGTGTCTCGAAGGCCGTCTTGGAGTACGCTTACCCGAAGGTCGGTGGCTGGATGTCCTTGACTAAAGTGTTCCCCGACTGGGAGGAACCCTCCTGTCTGGCGATTGTTGCGCGGTGTCCGTTCATCCGTTGTCGCAGCGTCTGCATGGTCTCGCCAATGTACCATGCTTTGGGGCATCCTTTCCTGCAACGTCTGAGGTAGACAACATTGGCCGAGTCACCGGAGTATGAACCATGCACCTGGTGGGTGGTGTCCTCTCGTGTGATGGACACACGAATCTCCATCAAAGACAGGCACCTCCGCACTTCACTCTACCGCAAGCCCACGGACAACCTCACGATGCTCCACTTTTCCAGCTTCCACCCTAACCACATCAAAGAGGCCATCCCCTGCGAATACACGGTCTGCTCAGACGAGGAGGAACGCGATGGACACCTACAGACGCTGAAAGACGCCCTAGTAAGAACGGGATATGACGCTCGACTCGCATAGACCTCAGAAGACTAACACGGGACGCAACCAAAAGAGTACCCTTCGTCGTCCAGTACTTCCCCGGAGCAGAGAAACTAAGCCATGTTCTCCGCAGCCTTCAACATGTCATCAATGACGACTAGCACCTCACTGGCTATCCCCACACCTCCACTACTCGCCTTTAAAGAGCCAGCCACCCAACCTCAAACAGACTATCGTTCGCAGCAAATTACCCAGCTTTCAGGAGAACAGGGTCCACGACACCACACAACCCTGCCACGGTAACCTCTGCAAGACATGCCAGATCATCGAGAGGACACCACCCACCAGGTGCATGGTTCATACTCTTGTGACTCGGCCAACATTGTCTACCTCATACGTTGCAGGAAAGGATGCCCCAAAGCATAGTACATTGGCGAGACCATGCAGACGCTGCGACAACGGATGAACAGACACCGTGCAACAATCGCCAGACAGGCGGGTTCCCTCCCAGTTGGGGAACACTTCAGCAGTCAGGGACATTCAGCCACCGATCTTCGGGTAAGCGTACTCCAAGGCGGCCTTCGAGACACTCGACAACACAAAATCGTCGAGCAGAAATTGATAGCCAAGTTCCGCACCCATGAGGACGGCCTCAACCGGGATCTTGGGTTCATGTCATGCTACACGTAGCCCCACCAGCGAACAAAAGTTATCTTTTTAATATAACGGGTCAAGTGCTGTCCTTTCCTTCTGGATGTTTCTGCCTTTTTTTTTGTTCTGGCCGTTTGTATATTCAGTGGCCCTGTAGGTAACGCCTATCTGTCTGAACACTTTGGTTGCCTTGGCAACGGGCAGTTGAAAAGACTATCTGTAATCACCAGGTATTGTTCTGTGATTTATAAATGCGAGAGGTTCGAGGATTTCTTGACATTCACCTGAGGAAGGAGGAAGCCTCCGAAAGCTTGTGAATTTCAAAATAAAATTGTTGGACTACAACTTGGTGTTGTAAAATTATTTACAATTGTCGACCCCAGTCCATCACCGGCATCTCCACATCACAAATAGACTTGAGCAGACAAATCTAATGTGAATGTACTCACATTTTTGTTTCAATTTGGATCAAAATTGTTAAAGCTGCTGATGCCCAAGTGATGGTTAACCTGAGACTCTGGAGGAGGTGTTGTAAATGGGCAAATCATAAGGTCATTTGGGCCTAATTGAGGCAAGTTTCTCTATTGGCAGCTGCTAGTAAATCCTAGAGTTCTCCTTGAGGCCACAGATCAGATTAGCCCAGAGCGCACCATACTCAGGTTATATCCCTGTTATCACCAATAAATCAAATACAGGGGGTGTTAAATATTTAGATTAATTTTGAACCGAGAGCCAATTTATTTCTAATATTGAGGGTACTGTTAGCTATAATCTCCTCTCATCCTCTTTCCCCTGCCACTCTTCCTTCTCTCCTTCTCCCTTTCCTCTTTTCTCTGCTTGTCATCTTTCCTCCCTCCTCCTCCCTCTCTTCCCTCCCCCCCCACCACCCCCCCTCCCCCCTCCACACACAAAAACCTTTCCCTGAATAACGAGGGCCTTCCTGGGCTGCTCAGTCATAGCTGAAATACTTTGCCTAGGTTGACTGATTGCAAACAAGACTGAACTGTGATAAATATTTACTCAATGTTTTTTAAACCAGGCTTTACTAGAAATTTTTAACCTAGTTGTTTCTGGGAAGATGACATTTTAACAAAAAGCAGTGAGCAGAGGGGTGGAAATGCTTATATTGGAACTGGCAATTGCATGTTTGAGTAATGGAGTGGATATGATTACAGATCCTTCTCTTTCCCCCCCCCAAAACCAGGGCTAATGTCTGTATAATGAGATGGGTTGATTTTCTAGTTGGTTAAACTACCACTGATTGGTGTTTGGTGAGGCTGGGTGTAAGATGGGCTAGGATTACGCAAAGGAATGACCGACAAAATTTGCCTTTTTTAATAAAGCTTGAAGGGGAGAGTGCAAGAGGTAGAGGTGAAGTGTTTGCTGTTTATAGGATTGTAAAGGGACTCGAAATCAACCATGACCAGCTGTTTGACAATGTCCACAACATTAGAAGCAAGGAACACAGCCTCCATGTCAAAACTAATCTGCAGAAACTATTTCAGTGAACGAGTGGTCAATCAATGGAACAGGCTCCCGAGGGAGATGGTGGAAGCAGTTAGTACTGATTTCATTCAAATATAAATCTGATTAAGAAAATATTTGTTGGATGGTGCGTGCTGTTAGACTTGCCTTATGCCTGTTTAATTCCAACGAGCTTTTGCACAGCAAGCTGCTGAAACATAGAAACAGCATAGTGCTCTCCACAGGGCATCATGGACCTGTGAACAGGGCAAGCAACTCATCTGTAATCAGATTGAATTGTCAATGAGCAACCCAGAGTCTGAACCAGGAAGTGAAAGTTAGAACAGTGAATTCAATGTCCAATCAGATACAGAAAGATTCTCCAGGGAGGGGGAAAGAGACAGTCCAGCTTTCGGTCATCTGTCTAATATCTCTGCCTCAGTCTCATTTTGTTAATGCCCCTGTGAAGTACTTTGGGACATTTCTCTTAAACTTGCATTTATACAGTGCCTTTTCGTCTGGTGAAGATGTTCTGGGGTGTTACATTGTTCTCCAGGATGACCCAGGAGTGATGGGTGGTTTTGGCCGATTAGAGGGTGAGAAGGTTGATTCTCAAACAAGCGTACTGAGCTTGAATAAAGGAGACTATGATGGTATGAGAGCGGAATTGATTAAAGTGGACTGGGAAAATAGATTAAAGGGTAAGACGGTACATGAACAGTGGTGTTCATTTAGGGAGTTATTTTACAACTTTCAAAATAAATATATTCCACTGAGGGAAAAAAGGGTGTAAAAGAAATGACAGCCATCCGTGGCTAAGTAAAGAAATCAAGGATAGTATCCGACTAAAAACAAGGACATATAAGGTAGCCAAACTTAGTGGGAGGATAGAAGATTGGGAATTCTTCAAAAGACAGCAAAAAGTAACTAAAGGATTGATTAAGAAAAGGAAGTTAGATTATGAAAAGAAATTAGCAAAAAATATAAAAACAGATAGCAAGAGTTTCTATAGTTATATAAAAAGAAAAAGGGTGGCTAAGGCAAACATAGGTCCCTTAGAGGATGAGACCGGGAAATTAATGGTGGGAAACATGGAGATGGCAAAAATGCTGAACAAATATTTTGTTTCAGTCTTTACAGTAGAGGACACTAAGAATATCCCAACACTGGACAAACAGGGGACTCTCGGGGGGGGGGAGGAGCTAAATACGATTAAAATCACTCAGGAGATGGTACTCAGTAAAATAATGGGACTCAAGGCGGATAAATCCCCTGGACCTGATGGCTTCCATCCTCGGGTCTTGAGGGAAGTGGCAGTAGGGATTGTGGATGCTTTGGTGATAGTTTTCCAAAATTCCCTGGACTCAGGAGAGGTCCCGGCAGATTGGAAAACTGCTAATGTAACACCGTTATTTAAAAAGGGTAGTAGGCAGAAGGCTGGAAATTATAGGCCAGTTAGCTTAACATCTGTGGTGGGTAAAATTTTGGAGTCTATTATTAAGGAGACAGTAACGGAACATTTAGATAAGCATAATTTAATAGGACAAAGTCAGCATGGCTTTATGAAGGGGAAGTCATGTCTGACAAATTTGCTTGAGTTCTTCGAGGATATAACGTATAGGGTGGATAAAGGGGAACCAGTGGACATAGTGTATTTAGACTTCCAGAAGGCATTCGACAAGGTGCCACATAAAAGATTATTACTTAAGATAAAAAATCACGGGATTGGGGGTAATATTCTGGCATGGGTGGAGGATTGGTTATCGAACAGGAAGCAGAGAGTTGGGATAAATGGTTCATTTTCGGACTGGCAACCAGTAACCAGTGGTGTTCCACAGGGGTCGGTGCTGGGTCCCCAACTCTTTACAATCTATATTAACGATTTGGAGGAGGGGACCGAGTGCAACATATCAAAATTTGCAGATGATACAAAGATGGGAGGGAAAGTAGAGAGTGAGGAGGACATAAAAAACCTGCAAGGGGATATAGACAGGCTGGGTGAGTGGGTGGAGATTTGGCAGATGCAATATAATATTGGAAAATGTGAGGTTATGCACTTTGGCAGGAAAAATCAGAGAGCAAGTTATTTTCTTAATGGCGAGAGACTGGAAAGTACTGCAGTACAAAGGGATCTGGGGGTCCTAGTGCAAGAAAATCAAAAAGTTAGTATGCAGGTGCAGCAGGTGATCAAGAAAGCCAACGGAATGTTGGCTTTTATTGCTCGGGGGATAGAATATAAAAACAAGGAGGTATTGCTGCAGTTATATAAGGTATTGGTGAGACCGCACCTGGAATACTGCATACAGTTTTGGTCTCCATACTTAAGAAAAGACATACTTGCTCTCAAGGCAGTACAAAGAAGGTTCACTCGGTTAATCCCGGGGATGAGGGGGCGGACATATGAGGAGAGGTTGAGTAGATTGGGACTCTACTCATTGGAGTTCAGAAGAATGAGAGGCGATCTTATTGAAACATATAAGATTGTGAAGGGTCTTGATCGGGTGGATGCAGTAAGGATGTTCCCAAAGATGGGTGAAACTAGAACTAGGGGGCATAATCTTAGAATAAGGGGCTTCTCTTTCAAAACTGAGATGAGGAGAAACTTCTTCACTCAGAGGGTGGTAGGTCTGTGGAATTTGCTGCCCCAGGAAGCTGTGGAAGCTACATCATTAGATAAATTTAAAACAGAAATAGACAGTTTCCTAGAAGTAAAGGGAATTAGGGGTTATGGGGAGCGGGCAGGAAATTGGACATGAAGCTGAGTTCGGATCGGTCAATGCCCTGTGGGTGGCGGAGAGGGCCCAGGGGCTATGTGGCCGGGTCCTGCTCCGACTTCTTGTGTTCTTTAGATTTGTGGTTGGGATCAGATCAGCCATGATCTTATTGAATGGCGGAGCAGGCTCGAGGGGCCGATTGGCCTACTCCTGCTCCAATTTCTTATGTTCTTATGTTAATAAGGACCATTGGGTTTCCGTTCCCTTCGTTTGTTTGACACTCTTGGCCTTCAAACCATTGGAAAGGCTGTTGGTTTGTGAAGCCTTGAGCTGAGGCTTTCAGAATTGTTTGCTGTGAATTTTCCTGTTCAAGTATCCAATTGCCTTTTGAAAGTTATTGAATCTTCTTCCACCATCTCTTAAGGCTGTGAATTCCAGATCATAACTTGATGCATTTTTTTAAAAAAGCTTCATGTCACCTCTGGTTCTTTTGCCAATCTCCTGTCACTGGAAACAATCTCTATTTACACTCAAAGCCCTTCATGATTTTGAACACCTCTATTAAATCTCCCCTTAACCTTCTCTATTCTAAGGAGAACAATCCCAGCTTCTCCAGTCTCTCCATATAACTGAAGTCCCTCATCCCTGGAACCATTCTAGTAAATCTCTTCTGCACCCTCTCTAAGGCCTTCACATCCTTCCTAAAGTGTGGTGCCCAGAATTGAACACAATACTCCAGCTGGGGTCTAACCAGGGTTTTATAAAGGTTTAGCAAAACTTCCTTGCTTTTTTACTCTCTGCCTCCATTAATAAAGCCCAGAATTCTATGAAATGGCTGTGTTTCCTGCAATGCAATGCAGAGTGAGCCAATGGTGTCCCACAGCTGGTGAGAAAACCCATACTATTCTCCAGAATGTAGCTGCATGTGGCCCAAACACTTGACCAAAGTGCTTGCTCATCAGTGAACTAGTGATGCCTGCGACCAGCAGCCTTATCATCCCCACCCATTCACACTTTCTTGCAACGCAGCTCATTCATGGATATTCCAGGACCTGGATCCCTCAGACTTTTTCAATCTCTCTTCCGCGTGTTATTTTTAGCCCCTACATACACGTGTAATGCATGAAACAGAATTAGCTCATCGCCCACCTGCTCCATGGCAACTGGTTCAGTTCCTGGTCAGTGCCCATCTAGCCAGAGCTGCTGTATGAGAACCACAATTATATTTGCACCCCTGGGGCACTAATGGCAAAATCAGCTGGTGGTCCTGCTCCTAATCTCACCGAGTAAGCATTCACCTCTCCATGTCCCTCGATCCCACCTACCAACCTTCTCAACTCATCCCTCAACCTCACCTGTTCACCACATCCCTTAATCCCACTTCCTCACTGTATCCCTCATCTGATCATCCGATAAACCAGGTAATCTTCCTTCCCACTTTCCTCTCCCCATCAATTTTCCACTTTTCAAAGTCGCCTTCATTTTCATCCTTTTCAGAGAAGCCAGTCAGAACAATAGTATTCGTCATCAGTGATTGGCCATATATCAGCCTTTCTGCCTTGTCCAGAGAAACTCCAAACAGCAGCTCAGTTAAGTATTTTGGGATCGTTGATCCCCAACTTGCTGCAAAATTGTTTCCCTACATCACAGCCAAACCAGACTGCCTCTCCATCCTTGATGGAAGCAGCGGCTATTTGCTTTAATACCTCAATTTCTCCTCACCATATCCCTCAACCTCACCTACCCACCTTCTCACCATATCCCTCAACCTCACCTACCCACCTTCTCACCATGTCCCTCAACCTCACCTACCCACCTTCTCACCATATCCCTCAACCTCACCTACCCACCTTCTCACCATGTCCCTCAACCTCACCTACCCACCTTCTCACCATGTCCCTCAACCTCACCTACCCGCCTTCTCACCATGTCCCTCAACCTCACCTACCCGCCTTCTCTCCACGTCCCTCAACCTCGCCTACCCGCCTTCTCACCATGTCCCTCAACCTCACCTACCCGCCTTCTCCCCACGTCCCTCAACCTCGCCTACCCACCTTCTCACCACGTCCCTCAACCTCACCTACCCGCCTTCTCCCCACGTCCCTCAACCTCACCTACCCGCCTTCTCACCATATCCCTCAACCTCACCTACCCGCCTTCTCACCACGTCCCTCAACCTCACCTACCCGCCTTCTCACCATGTCCCTCAACCTCACCTACCCGCCTTCTCCCCACGTCCCTCAACCTCGCCTACCCACCTTCTCACCATATCCCTCAACCTCACCTACCCGCCTTCTCCCCACGTCCCTCAACCTCACCTACCCGCCTTCTCACCATATCCCTCAACCTCACCTACCCGCCTTCTCACCATATCCCTCAACCTCACCTACCCGCCTTCTCCCCACGTCCCTCAACCTCACCTACCCGCCTTCTCACCATATCCCTCAACCTCACCTACCCACCTTCTCACCATATCCCTCAACCTCACCTACCCACCTTCTCACCATGTCCCTCAACCTCACCTACCCGCCTTCTCACCATATCCCTCAACCTCACCTACCCGCCTTCTCCCCACGTCCCTCAACCTCACCTACCCGCCTTCTCACCATATCCCTCAACCTCACCTACCCACCTTCTCACCATATCCCTCAACCTCACCTACCCACCTTCTCACCATGTCCCTCAACCTCACCTACCCACCTTCTCACCATGTCCCTCAACCTCACCTACCCGCCTTCTCACCATGTCCCTCAACCTCACCTACCCGCCTTCTCTCCACGTCCCTCAACCTCGCCTACCCGCCTTCTCACCATGTCCCTCAACCTCACCTACCCGCCTTCTCCCCACGTCCCTCAACCTCGCCTACCCACCTTCTCACCACGTCCCTCAACCTCACCTACCCGCCTTCTCCCCACGTCCCTCAACCTCACCTACCCGCCTTCTCACCATATCCCTCAACCTCACCTACCCGCCTTCTCACCACGTCCCTCAACCTCACCTACCCGCCTTCTCACCATGTCCCTCAACCTCACCTACCCGCCTTCTCCCCACGTCCCTCAACCTCGCCTACCCGCCTTCTCACCATATCCCTCAACCTCACCTACCCGCCTTCTCACCATATCCCTCAACCTCACCTACCCGCCTTCTCACCATATCCCTCAACCTCACCTACCCGCCTTCTCCCCACGTCCCTCAACCTCACCTACCCGCCTTCTCACCATATCCCTCAACCTCACCTACCCACCTTCTCCCCACGTCCCTCAACCTCACCTACCCGCCTTCTCACCATATCCCTCAACCTCACCTACCCGCCTTCTCACCATATCCCTCAACCTCACCTACCCGCCTTCTCACCATATCCCTCAACCTCACCTACCCGCCTTCTCACCATATCCCCCAGATCCCTTTCCCTCCAGAAACACACCTCCTCGTCTCTTGACCCTGTTTACACTGTCCCTCTCGGTGTCCTTTCCTGGTGATCTGTTCCACAATTCGATTATCCTTTGAGTGAGACAGTTGCCCCGACTCCCCTTCTCACTCCTTACTCTGTCTGAAATTGGGACAGGAAAGGCCTTGTACCCATGGGGCCATTCCTGTCGCTCCCCAACAAAAGCCAATGTTTCTTTTTATGTCTGATGTTCAGACCTCTGATGAGTTAATGACTCCAGCGAGAGCCCGGCTGCCCTGTCGATGATTGATAGATGTGTGTTATTTAAACATCTTGCTTCACGGGACCCCTGTGAGTGACAACACAGCTCGGGAGAAGATGACTCGAACTTCAGCTATCGTGTCCCTCTATGTTTTGCTCTTCTCCTCAATGCTTGTGGCTGACTCGGAGGGTAAGGAGAGGTAAGGATGGGGAGTGTCGATTGCCATTGGACGCGGGATCTTAAATTCCTTGCTTTGTGAGGTTTTAAACAGGAGGTGGGAGGAAAAAAAAATTGCATTTCTGCAGAGACTTTCACTGCCTCAGCACGTCCCAAAGTGTTTTACAGCCAATGAAGTACTTTTGAAGTGTAGTCACTGTTGTAATGTAGGAAACGCAGCAGCCAATTTGTTCAATCTGTTTTCCTCAATAAATAAAATAAGACCCCTCTCAGGAGATTAAATAAATTAAGCTTCTGACTGGTTGGTGGGAGGGAACCAGATTGACACTGATGGCTGTAGTTTGTGTTGATTTGTCAGGTCTCAGTCGGAGAATAAAGGACATCGCAGCAGGACAGAGAGAGAAGTGAGTCAACCAGGTGAGATCTCCTGTGAACTCTCACCCTGGGGTCAATGGACGGCCTGTCAGCCATGCAAAGGCATTAAGGTAAGAAACGCAGATTCTCCTTACACCAGAACTGGAGCACGTGATTGGCTGCAGTGCCAAATCCCATTAAAATCTCCACTTACCTGCGTGTTTTATTTCTAAAATTAATTCTGGGGATGTGGGCAGCGCCAGCATTTATTGCCCCGAGAAGCCTTTCTCCTTGAACAACATCGGCAACTTGCATTTATGTAGCGCCTTTAACATAGTAAAACGTCCCAAGGCGCCTCTCGGGAGCGATTATCAAAATTTAATACTGAGCCACTAGAGGTATTGGGACAGGTGGTCACAGAGCTGGGTTTAAGGAGCATCTTAAAGGAGGAGAGAGGGGTGGAGAGGTTTAGGGAGGGAATTCCAGAGCTCAGTGGGCCTAGGTAGCTGAAGGCACGGCCGCCATTGGTGGAGCGATTAAAATCGGGGATGCAAAAGAGGCCAGAATTGGAGGAGCGCGGAGATCTCGGGGTGGGGGTGGGGGTTGTAGGGCTGGAGGAGGTTACAGAGATAGGGAGGGGGGCGAGGCCATGGAGGGATTTGAAAACAAGGATGAGAATTTTAAAATCAAGGCATTTTCAGACCGGGGGCCAATGTAGGTCAGCGAGCACAGGGGGGTGATGGGTGAACGGGACTTGGTGCGAGTTAGGGTACGGGCACAAGGTTTTGGATGAGATTAAGTTTATGGAGGGTGGAAGATGGGAGGCCGGCCGGGGGAGCATTGGAATAGTCCAGTAACAAAGGCATGGATGAGGGTTGAACCGCTCCAGTCCGTGTGGTGAAGATGCTCCCACAGTGCTGGAAGGCAGGGAGTTGGCCGTCTGATAGTGGCCACTTCACAAGGTGGTTAAGAGTCGACCACTTGCATTGTGGTTTGTTACTTGACCACTTCAATTTGGCTTAAAAAAATGGAAAATGGTGGTGGGGGGGGAGAGCTGCCCGTATCCTAAGTCTCACCGAGTCCCGTTCACCCACCCCCACCCCCCCTGTGCTCGCTGACCCTCATTGGGTCCTGGTCCAGCATTGCCTCGATTTTAAAATTCTCATCCTTGTTTTCAAATCTATCTCTGTAACCTCCTCCAGCCCTACAACCCTCCGAGATCTCTGTGCTCCTCCAATTCTGGCCTCTTGCGCATCCCGATTTTAATCATTGGTGGCCGTGCCTTCAGCTGCCTAAACCTCTCCGCCTCTCTACCTCTCTCTCTCCTCCTTTAAGACGCTCCTTAAAACCTACCTCTTTGACCAAGCTGGTGGTCACCTGTCCTGATCTCTCCTTATGTGACTGGGTTTCAAACTTTGTTTGATAATCGCTCCTGTGAGGCACCTTGGGACGTTTTACTACGTTAAAGGCGCTATATAAATGCAAGTTGTTGGAGGTAAGTGTGCAGACGGGAGTGGTATGAGGGGGTGAGAGAGATGCTGCAATTGTCCAAGATTCTCCTCATCTTTTGGTGCAATGAAACCTTTGCCTTAGTCACAGGCAGGCGAAGATTATTAAGCATTAGAATCATAGGTTACAGCACGGAAGGAGGCCATTTGGCCCATTGAGTCCGTGCTGGCTCTATGCACGAGCAATCCAGCTAGTCCCACTCCCCCGCCCTATCCTTGTAGCCCTGCCCAGTTTTTCCTTTCAAGTACTTATCCAGTTCCATTTTGAAGGCCATGATTGAATCTGCCTCCACCACCCCCTCGGGCAGTGCATTCCAGATCCTAACCACTCGCTGTGTAAAAAAGATTTTCCTCATGTCACCTTTGGTTCTTTTGCCAATCACCTTAAATCTATGTCGTCTGGTTCTTGATCCTTCCGCCAATGGGAACAGTTTCTCTCTATTTACTCTGTCTAGACCCTTCATGATTTTGAACACTTCGATCAAATCTCCTCGTAACCTTCTATGTTCCAAGGAGAACAACCCCAGCTTCTCCAGTCTATCCAAGTAACCAAAGTCCCTCATTGGTGATGATCTCCGTAGCCACAGGAAAGAGTACAATTATCCTCTGCCCCGGATTGGGGGAGTGTAAAGTCGGGCAGGTTTCCCGGTTCCTGATCAATACCCAGTGCACCCTGCCAGAAAGGGCAAATTTGCATGGCTGTCGGGCGATACTGGGCTGTCGGGCGATACTGGGCTGTCGGGCGATACTGGGCTGTCGGGCGATACTGGGCTGTCGGGCGATTCTGGGCTGTCGGGCGATTCTGGGCTGTCGGGCGATACTGGGCTGTCGGGCGATACTGGGCTGTCGGGCGATTCTGGGCCGTCGGGCGATTCTGGGCCGTCGGGCGATTCTGGGCCGTCGGGCGATACTGGGCCGTCGGGCGATACTGGGCCGTCGGGCGATACTGGGCCGTCGGGCGATTCTGGGCTGTCGGGCGATTCTGGGCTGTCGGGCGATACTGGGCCGTCGGGCGATTCTGGGCCGTCGGGCGATATTGGGCTGTCGGGCGATACTGGGCCGTCGGGCGATACTGGGCCGTCGGGCGATTCTGGGCTGTCGGGCGATTCTGGGCCGTCGGGCGATTCTGGGCCGTCGGGCGATACTGGGCCGTCGGGCGATTCTGGGCACGCGATTAGATTGTGCCGATCTCCATGGACAGAACAGTATAACAATTAGGGTTGCCAACTCTCCACGATTGCCCTGGAATCTCTTGGAATTTGAGGATTAATCTCCTAAATTTTCTCTGAACACTTTTGTTCATTACTTATAAAAATATTGGACAGGAGGAAAAAAGGCTGTTTGACCAGAGGTGGGAGGTCAGGTGATGAAACCTCCAGGAATACGTCCAACCGCAGTTACCCATGTTCACTCCTCCTCCGGGCCCCAATCAAAGTATTTCAACACTTACCTTAATTCAAGCTCCCCTGGGCCTCCTCTCTTCCATCGCCCGTGGGCCTGATCAGTGTGTACTTGGCACAGGCTCCAGCCAGTTCCCACCCAAAATGATGACCAGGGTCCTAGAACCCAGATTTGCATATTTAAAGGGGTCTACCGCATTGGACGCCCGGCAGAAGGCTCCTTTCAAAATGGCGCTTGCCTCTTCAGTGTTAATGGGAGGCGGGGAGATGGGGTAAAGTGACCGACTCCCTTCTGAGAACGTTATCGCCCCATTAAAAAGAGAAAAATAAAAGAACTTGCATTTCTATAGCACCTTTCACACGTCAGGACGTCCCAATGGGCTTCACAGCCAATGAAGTACTTTTGAAGTGTCGTCACTGTTGTAACGTAGGGAAATGTGGCAGCCAATCTGCGCACAGCAAGATCCCACAAACAGAAATACGCTAATGACCAGATCATTTTTTTTTTTAGTGAGGTTGGTTGAGGGATAAATATTGGCTCAGGACACTGGGGAGAACTCCTATGCTCTCCAACAAAATAGTGGGCGTGGGATATTTTATGTCCACCCGAGAGGGCAGTCGGGGCCTCGGTTTAACATCTCATCCAAAAGATGGATGTCCTGGTCAGCACCAGGCGATAGAATTGAAAAATGTCCTCTTTGCATTGATAGAAGGCCATCTTTTACCGGTAGCCATCGACACTTGGCAACATGCCCCACATTTGTGTTCAGGTCAGATCGAATAAGTTGAGACCGTCCCACTCGTTTGGATCCAGCTTCTTACTGGGTTCATCAGGGTACCCCTCAAAGTCCAGGTGAAGCAGTTCCCCACCCCCCCCCCCCAAAGGACCAGCACCTTAAGAGGCTGGGAGAAAACAGGCAAAAAGCAGCACCTCCTCTCTGAACAGGTGCAGGTACATAGAATGTGCTATTTTGTGGAATGTGCTATTTTGTTCATTCTGGGGATGTGGGCGTCGTTGGCAAGGCCGGCATTTATTGCCCATCGCTAATTGCCCTTGAGAAGGTGTTGGTGAGCCGCCACCTTGAACCGCTGCAGTCCGTGTGGTGAAGGTTCTCCCACAGTGCTGTTAGGGAGGGAGTTCCAGGATTTTGACCCAGCGATGATGAAGTGATAGATGTCCAAGTCTGGACAGTGTGTGACTGGGAGGGGAACTTGGAGGTGATGGTGTTCCCATGCACCTGCTGCCCCTGTCCTTCTGGGTGGTGGAGGTGTGTAATGTGCTATGGATTAACAAAGGGGCATTTACACAAACACTGAGCCGAGCTACGTGTCACATCGTGACAAAGGGGGTTGCAACAACAACTTGCATTTTCATAGTGCTTTAAATGTAGACAAGCTTCCCAAAGAGCTCTGGGGTGTTCTGATTGTTCTCTGCTTTCTGAACAGTATCGGTCCAGGCATATTATACGGTTTGGGCAGTTCGGGGGCAGGTCTTGCATCGACACGCTATCCAATGAGGAGTCCTGTCCCATCAGTGGCAACTGTGAGGAGCCACCAGTCAACTGTGGAAACAATTTCCAATGTGATGACGGTAATATACTTGATTGTGTGTGTGTGTGTGTGTGTGTGTGTGTACTGTCTGAGTGTCTGTTAGTTAAATCAGACCTCACCGGCCCCTTCTTGTAAATGGACCTCATTCCCTACGGTTGGGGGTGTACCTTTACAGCCCAATATCTTGATAATACTAGGGAGACCTGCAGTTCACTGCACAGATCCCTTACTTTGTACTTCAGCTGGTAGAATGCATCACACGCTGAATACACCCTCTAACGGATGGGTTATTTAAATAAAACGAATATAAAACAGTAAAATTCACCACCCTTCTCAATGCACAAAATAATAAAGATGCCACTCACTTCCCCTCTGTTATCACTCCTTGGACGTGAATCATCAATTTGGCAGATCACACAGGGGAAAATACAGGCCCATTCTACTCAATCTCTCCTCATAGGTCAACCCTCTCATCCCAGGAATCAACCTAGTGAACCTTCATTGCACCCCCTCTAAGTCAAGTATATCCTTCCTTGGGTAAGGAGACCAAAACTGTACAAAGTACTCCAGGTTTGGTCTCACCAGAACCCTATAGAATTGCAGCAAGTCCTCTTGCAAAAAAATCCAACTCAGAGAATCTAAAACACAAGCTCACCTCTCAAGCTATGGAATAGGCTGTCACTTCAAATTGACCTCACTTTCCCCGGCTGGCCGACACAATCTTAATATAAAACTTTGCTATTGGCTGGAAATCTGGCCCTCCAGTAAAACAAGCTTCCCAATGCAAAATAATACTGAAGCAGAAGGCTGCATTTTCCTGATCAAATATTAAATGTATAAGCATTCTCTGACACTGGCATATGATGCTTGCCTGTCCATGTGAAATCAGTTAGCATCTCAGATGTCCCATTGTGCCCTTGTTAGCAATTCACACCGTGCGAAGCTCACTGAGGCTGATCTCTCTGGCCTCTCACCTCATGGCTTCTCCTCACAGAGAGATGTCCAGTGTGCCTGAGGGAATTTAACCTCTCACCTGCTGTTTACACCCATAAAAAATCCCAATCAAAAATGTAATACCAATAAATATCACTTGTACTTGATGCTGTGTCTGGTAGCTATAGTGTAACGAGGTATCTCACACTATCTGAGTGTACCCGTTAGCTATAGATTACAATAGAATTGCAGACTGTGACCAGTTAGAGTATACAAATATATTTTATGGTGTATACCAGTTAGTTGTCATATATAGAGGTATTTTATACTGTGTGTACCTGTTAATTATTGTATAAAAATGTACACTGCATTTAAATAATTAATTAGTTATTAAATATTGGGAAGACAGACTCCATTGTCTTTGGTCCCTGCCACAAACTCTGTTCCCTGGCCACTGTCTGAGACTGAACCAGACCGTCCGCGATCTTGGTGTCCTATTTGACCCTGAGATGAGCTTCTGACCACATATCTACTCCATCACCAAGACCGCCGACTTCCACCTCCGTAACATCGCCCGTCTCTCTGCCCCGACCTCAGCTCATCTGCTGCTGAAACCCTCATCCATGCCTTTGTTACCTCTAGACTCGACTATTCCAATGCTCTCCGGGACGGTCTCCCACCTTCCACCCTCTGTGAACATGAGCTCATCCAAAACTCTGCGTTGGATGATTCCTTCCTTATCCTTTGAACAGATTTGAAAATCTAGAGACCGTAACATGTCTGACAATTAACTTAATTTATTATTGTTTCAAAACATTCATCTTAAAACTTCATACAGAGCAGTACACATTTGCCTTAAGTCTAAAACATTCGTATAGAGAACTTTGCGGGAATCGCCAACGTTTCTTATCCAAACCTGTTCACATTACCTGGTCACATTTATCTCTTTAGACCATGCTCTTTCATTATCTAGTTCTTTCTGGATTCAATTTTACTGGGTGATTTATGACCCTTAGATCATTGAACAGATTACTGGACAATGATGGGGACCTTATGCCCTGTGACTTTGTACCTTTGCTTCCTATCTTTGCTCTTCCCAAATTATAACCTTTGTTGCACATGCCTTTGACACCTTATCTCTTGCAATCTCTGTAGTAAAAGGAACCTATTCCCTTATCTATACTGGGGTAATTTCCTTCTTTTACACTCCCATCTGCTGTGATCATAAACCTGTTTTTTTTTAAAAGCCTGTATGTGTTTTAATCTAACAATCGTTTTAGCTCCATATTATACCATTAACACCAATGAGCTTATTTCTTTAATAATCTATATGTGCCTATCCTTACAGTCTACAATGTCTTTGGCCCTGAAATTCATGCTTCTCCAATGTTATCAGTGTCATTTTGATCAAAAGATAGGATTTACAAACACAAGAGTTTAAACCAATTCTTTCTATATTAGTTGTTTTGTCTTTGTTCTGTATTAAAATAATGTAAAACCATAATCTATATTCTTACACACTGCTACCCGTATCCTAACTCACACCAAGTCCCATTCTCCCATCACCCCCTGTCACTCGCTGACCTACATTGGCTCCTGGTCCAGCAACGCTCGATTTTAAAATTCTCCTCTTTGTTTTCAAATCCCTCCATGGCCCTCGCCCCTCCCTCTCTCTGTAACCTCCTCCAGCCCTACAACCCTCTGAGATCTCTGCGCTCCTCCAATTCTGGCCTCTTGCTCATCCCTGATTTTAATCACTCCACCATTGGCGGCCGTGCCTTCAGCTGCCTAGGCCCTAAGCTCTGGAATTCCCTCCCTAAACCTCTCCACCTCTCCACCCCTCTCCTCCTTTATGATGCTCCTTAAAACATAAGAACATCAGAAATGGGAGCAGGAGTAGGCCATATGCCCCCTCGAGCCTGCTCCGCAATTCAATCAGATCATGGCTGATCTTCTACCTCAACTCCACTTTCCCGCCCGATCCCCAAACCCCTTGATTCCCCTAGAGTCCAAAAATCTATCAATCTCAGCCTTGAATATATTCAACGACTGACCATCCACAGCCCTCTGGGGTAGAGAATTCCAAAGATTGACAACCCTCTGAGTAATGAAATCTTTCCTCCTCATGGTCCTAAATGGCCGACCCCTTATCTAGAGACTAAGCCCCCTAGTTCTAGACTCTCCAACCAAGGGAAACAGCATGTCAGCATCTACACATTCAAGCCCCCTCAGAATCTTGTATGTTTCAATGAGATCACCTCTCATCCTTCTAAACTCCAGAGAGTATCGGCCCATTCTACTCAATCTCACCTCATAGGACAACCCTCTCATCCCAGGAATCAATCTAGTGAACCTTCACTGCACCCCCTCTAAGGCAAGTATATCCTTCCTTAGGTAAGGAGACCAAAACTGTACACAGTACTCCAGGTGTGGTCTCATCAAAGCCCTATATAATTGCAGCAAGACTTCCTTACTCTTATACTCCAAACCCCTTGCAGTAAAAGCATTTGCCTTCCTAATTGCTTGCTGCACCTGCATGTTAACTTTCTGTATTTCTTGTACAAGGACACCCAAATCTCTCTGAACACCAACATTTCTTAGTCTCCCACCTTTTAAAAAATATTCTGCTTTTCTATTCTTCCTACCAAACTGAATAACCTCACATTTCCCCACATTATATTCCATCTGCCATCTTCTTGCCACTCACTTAACCTGTCTATATCCCTTTGCAGACTCTGTGTCCTCCTCACAGCTTACTTTCCCACCTAGCTTTGTATCGTCAGCAAATTTGGATACATTACACTCGGTCCCTTCATCGAAGTCATTAATATAGATTGTAAATAGCTGAGGCCCAAGCACTGATCCTTGTGGCACCCCACTAGTTACAGCCTGCCAACCTGAAAATGATCTGTTTATCCCTACTCTCTGTTTCCTGTCTGTTAACCAATCCTTTATCCGTGTTGATATATTTCCATCAATCTCATGAAACCTAATCTTGTGTAACAACCTCTTGTGTGGCACCTTATCGAATGTCTTTTGAAAATCCAAATATACGACATCCACTGGTTCCCCTTTATCTACCCTGCTCGTTACATCCTCAAAAAATTCTAATAAATTTGTCAAACACGATTTCCCTTTCATAAAACCATGTTGACTCTGCCTAATCATATTATGATTTTCTAAATGCCCTGTTACTACGTCCTTAATAATGGATTCCAGCACTTTCCCCTGCTACTGATGTCAGGCTAACTGGCCTGTAGTTCCCTGTTTTCTGCTACCTTCCAAACCATGGGGACCATTCAAGAATCTAGGGAATTCTGGAAGATCACAACCAATGCATCCACTATCTCTGCAGCCACCCTCTTTTAGACCCCTAGGATGTAGGCCATCAGGTCCAGGGGATTTGTCGGCTTTCAGTCCCATTAATTTCTCCAGTACTTTTTCTTTACTAATATTAATTACTTTAAGTTCCTCACTCTGATTAGACCCTTGGTTCCCCACTATTTCTGGTATGCTTTTTGTGTCTTCTACTGTGAAGACAGATACAAAATATTTGTTTAACGTCTCTGCCGTTTCCTGATTCCCCATTATAATTTCTCCTGTCTCAGCCTCTAAGGGACCAGCGTTTACTTTTGCTACTCTCTTCCTCTTCACTGAACCTACCTCTTTGACCGAGCTTTTGGTCACCTGCCCTAATATCTCTTTATGTGGCTCGGTGTTAAATTTAATTTGGTAACGCTCCTGTGAAGCGCCTTGGGACGTTTTACTACGTTAAAGGCGCTGTATAAATGCCAGTTGTGTGCATTATATTGTAAATTGTGAGCTGTTGATTTGTATATTTGGTGCAGTGCTGGTGTTCTGCCACTAGAGGTCACCAGCAGATGTAGCAAGCCTGACACCTAGAGGCGAATGCCGGGACTACAGGGAGACCTTCTCCATCCTGTTTGTCCTCGTCCATTCCTGGACAACAGGTTATTGGAGTCTGGATCAGTTTGTAGTTTGGGATCTCGCAATAGGAATTAGATAGCTTCTAGCGTTCTGTGTTTTTGTCCCCAACAGGGCAGTGTATCAGCAGGAGGCTGACGTGTAACGATGATAACGACTGTGGTGACTTCAGTGATGAGGACGACTGTGAATCGTTCAGGCCTCCGTGCCGCAGACAGTTGGAGCCTTTGGAAATAGGACAGATGGCGGGGTCAGGGTATGTAGCAAGGGCGTGACCGGGCAACTGGAATCGCAACAGTGAGGAAGATTAAAGGGGCACCGCCGTTTTCTAAGGGCAAGTTTGGCCGATTTTAAATCAATCTTCATCCATGGAATACTTCAGCGAGAGGGGGCTCGCAGTCGGTAGAGAGAGGGGGGAACCTACGGTGGGCAGGGAGTGGGGGGAAACTACGGTGGGCAGGGAGTGGGGGGTGCCTACGGTGGGCAGGGAGAGCTGGGGGGTGCCTACGGTGGGCAGGGAGAGCTGGGGGGTGCCTACGGTGGGCAGGGAGAGCTGGGGGGTGCCTACGGTGGGCAGGGAGAGCTGGGGGGTGCCTACGGTGGGCAGGGAGAGCTGGGGGGTGCCTACAGTCGGCGGAGATAGCGGGGGGGGACCTACAGTCGGCGGAGAGAGCGGGGGGGACCTACAGTCGCCGGAGAGAGAGGGGGGGGACCTACAGTCGGCAGAGAGAGTTGGGGGGGGACCTACGGTGGGCAGGTTGGCTTGACGACAGAAGACAGAGGGTGGTTGTAGAGGGTTGTTTTTCAGACTGGATGCCTGTGTCCAGCGGTGTGCCTCAGGGATCGGTGCTGGGTCCGCTGTTATTTGTTATTTATATTAATGATTTGGATGAGAATTTAGGAGGCATGGTTAGTAAGTTTGCAGATGACACCAAGATTGGTGGCATTGTGGACAGTGAAGAAGGTTATCCAGGATTGCAACGGGATCTTGATAAATTGGGCCAGTGGGCCGATGAATGGCAGATGGAGTTTAATTTAGATAAATGTGAGGTGATGCATTTTGGTAGATCGAATCGGGCCAGGACCTACTCCGTTAATGGTAGGGCGTTGGGGAGAGTTATAGAACAAAGAGATCTAGGAGTACAGGTTCATAGCTCCTTGAAAGTGGAGTCAAAGGTGGATAGGGTGGTGAAGAAGGCATTCAGCATGCTTGGTTTCATTGGTCAGAACATTGAATGCAGGAGTTGGGATGTCTTGTTGAAGTTGTACAGGGCATTGGTGAGGCCACACTTGGAATACTGTGTACAGTTCTGGTCACCCTATTATAGAAAGGATATTATTAAACTAGAAAGAGTGCAGAAAAGATTTACTAGGATGCTGCCGGGACTTGATGGTTTGACTTATAGGGAGAGGTTGGATAGACTGAGACTTTTTTCCCTGGAGAGTAGGAGGTTTAGGGGTCATCTTATAGAAGTCTATAAAATAATGAGGGGCAAAGATAAGGTAGATAGTCAAAATCTTTTCCCAAAGGTAGGGGAGTCTATAACGAGGGGGCATAGATTTAAGGTGAGAGGGGAGAGATACAAAAGGGTCCAGAGGGGCAATTTTTTCACTCAAAGGGTGGTGAGTGTCTGGAACGAGCTGCCAGAGGCAGTAGTAGAGGCGGGTACAATTTTGTCTTTTAAAAAGCATTTGGACAGTTACATGGGTAAGATGGGTTTAGAGTGATATGGGCCAAGTGCAGGCAATTGGGACTAGCTTAGCGGTATAAACTGGGCGACATGGACATGTTGGGCCGAAGGGCCTGTTTCCATGTTGTAAACTTCTATGATTCTATGATTCTATGATTCTACAGTCGGCGGAGAGAGCGGGGGGGACCTACAGTCGGCGGAGAGAGCTGGGGGAGACCTACAGTCGGCAGAGAGAGCGTTGGGGGGACCTACAGTCGGCGGAGAGAGGGTTGGGGGACCTACAGTCGGCGGAGAGAGCGTTGGGGGACCTACAGTCGGCGGAGAGAGCAGGGGGGGGACCTACAGTCGGTGGAGAGAGCGGGGGGGAGACCTACAGTCGGTGGAGAGAGAGAATCCAGATTCATCCATATTTTGGCTGGATTGTAAATGTATGACTGAGCTGAATCTTCGTTTACAGAATGAACATCTTTGGGATGGGGCCCAGGAGAACGCCCTTCAATAACAAATTCTACAACGGTCAATGTGAGAGTGTTTTTGATGGAAACAGAAGGACCTACTTCCGAATTCCCTGGAACATTATAAGTTTCTACTATCAGGTATGATAGGCTTGGGGGTGCACAAAATCTATGGAGGACGTCACACTGGCATCTAGGAGAAATTGGAGGCTGTATGTGTAAGGATGTTTAGGGGTCTGTAAATTGAATTGGAGGGGTGTTGGCACTTTACATGGGATTCCAATTTGTTTTATGGGAGGGAGTGATTGGGGAATCTGTGTACAGGGTGGGAGGGATTAATGGTCTATCTATAGGGATTGGCAACAACAACTTGCATTTATATAGCGTCTTTAACGCAATAAAAATGTCCCACAGGAGCATTATCACTGATATCACCGAGCCACATAACGATATCAGGACAGGTGACCAAAATCTTAGTCAAAGAGGTAGGGCTTAAGGAGCATCTTAAAGGAAGAGAGAGAGGTAGAGAGGCGGAGAGGTTTAGGGAGAGAATTCCAGAGCTTAGGGCCTAAGCAGCTGAAGGCACGGCCGCCAATGGTGGAGTGATTAAAATCGGGGATGCGCAAGAGACCAGAATTGGAGGAGCGCAGAGATCTCAGAGGGTTGTAGGGCTGGAGGAGGTTACAGAGATAGGGAGGGGGCGAGGCCATGGAGCGATTTGAAAACAAGGATGAGAATTTTAAAATCGAGGCGTTCCCGGACTGGGAGCCAATGTAGGTCAGCGAGCACAGGGGGGATTGGGTGAACGGGACTTGGTGCAAGTTAGGATACGGGCATCAGAGTTTTGGATGAGTCCAACTTTACGGAGGGTGGAGGATTGGAGGCCGGCCAGGGGAGCATTGGAATAGTCCAGTCTGGATTAGAGTTTCAGCAGCAGATGAGCTGAGGCAGGGACGGAGACGGGCGATGTTACAGAGGTAGAAGTGGGCGGTCTTGGTGATGGAGCGGATATGTGATCGGAAGTTCATCTCAGGGTCAAATAGGACGCCAAGGTTGCAAACGGTCTGGTTCAGCCTCAGACAGTGGCCAGGGAGAGGGAAGGAGTCGGTGGCCGGGGATCGGAGTTTGTGGCGGGGACCGAAGACACTGGCTTCAGTCTTACCAATATTTAGTTGGAGGAAATTTCTGTTCATCCAATATTGGTTGTTGGACAAGCAATGAGACAAATCAGTGACAGTGGAGGGGTCGAGGGAGGTGGTGGTGAGGTAGAGCTGGGTGTCGTCAGAGTACATGTGGAACCTGACATGTTTTCGGACGATGTCACCGAGGGGCAGCATGTAGATGAGAAATAGGAGGGGGACAAAGATAGATCCCTGGGGGGACTCCAGAGGAAACAGTGCGGGAGTGGGAAGAGAAGCCATTGCAGGAGATTCTCTGGCTACGACTGGAGAGATTAGAATGGAACCAGGCGAGGGTAGTCTCACCCAGCTGGACACCGGAGGTGGCGTTGGAGGAGGACGGTGTGGTCAAAGGCTGCAGACAGGTGGAGAAGGATGAGGAGGGATAGTTTACCACGGTCACAGTCACATAGGGTGTCATTTGGCAGTGTGTCTATGGAATAGGAGGCGTCTGACTATGGAAAGATGAGGATTGGCAGGTCCGTCGATGGGATGATGGAGGAATCTATCTGGGGTGAGAGGGGCCTCTCGAGGGGAGGGGCCAGGGGAGGGGAGGAGTCTGTCGATGGGAGATAGACTAAACTAGAAATCCAAGGAGAGAGATAGAGAAGCTGACCCAGGGAGGAGAACTGGGGGGGACTGCCCTAAACTCATTCCCCTTTAGTGTGTGGGAGAAAGATTTAAACAGGTGAGTCTCCGCTCCCAGGGACCACGGCGATGGTACGTTATCCACACTGGGAAAACCCCCTGCTCCTGTACCGTCCGTTGGATCGTACTGGATCTGGTCTAAGCCTTACTGTCGCTCGCTTTCTCCCGATCAGTTTTAAACACATCAACAAACTTTGTGGACGCAGAGTGAATAAATTCTTTGAAAATGGAATTAGTTACTAATGTGGGGAGAGGGTATGACAGGTATTTGAAATGGTGCGTCAATTGTTTATTTTGGAATGTGTTCTGAGTTTCATTTTTCTCATTTAAGTGTTTTGATGTGTATCTGAGAGAGAATAGAAAAATAAGAGCGGTAGAGAAAGGGTTAATTTAAGGGAGGTAAATCCTGGAATGCCTGTCCCATCATCCAATGAAGGAGGGGAGGTTGTTCCCGCATTTAGTATGTTATTACCAATAAATGCAATTGTAGAATTGTTGGTGAGGAAGGAAATCTGTCGGTTAGTTTGAAGTTTTAGGTTATTGATTCACAACATCGTGCAATAATCTGGGGGTCTTTAATCTTCATAGAGACTGGGCAAATCAAATTGGCAAAGGTAGTCTGAGGGACAAGTTCATGGAATGTATTCGAGACAGTTTCCTAGAACAATACGTTGTGGAACCAACCAGGGAACAGGCTATTGTAGATCTTGTATTGTGTAATGAGACAGGGTTAATTAGTAATCTCACAGTAAAGGATCCTCTGGGGAAGAGTGATCATAATATGACAGAATTTCACATTGAGTTTGGGAGTGACATTCTTAAGTCCAAAACTAAGTCTTAAACTTAAATAAAGCCAATTACATAGGTATGAGGGGCGAGTTGGCTAAGGTGGATTGGGAAATTAGATTAAAGGGTATGATGGTCGATAAGCAGTGGCAGATATTTAAAGAAATATTTCAATATTCTCAATGAATATACATTCCATTGAGAAATAAAAATTCCACGGGAAAAGCGATCCATCCGTGGCTAACTAAGAAAGCTAAGGATAGTATTAGATTAAAAGAAGAGGTTTATAATGTTGTGAAGAAGAGTAGTAAGCCCGAGGATTGGGAGAGTTTTAGAAACCAGCAAAGGATGACCAAGAAATTGATAAAAAGGGAGAAAATAGAATGAGAGTAAACTAGCAAGAAATGTAAAAATGCAGGAATCCATCATTAAGACAGTTGTAACAGAGCGCTTAGAAAATCATAAAGTGATTCGGCAGAGTCAATATGGTTTTATGAAAGGGAAATCGTGTTTAACAAATTTATTAGAGTTCTTTGATGATGTAACTAGCAGGGTAGATAAAGGGGAACCAGGGGATGTAGTATATTTGGAATTTCAAAAGGCATTCGATAAAGTGCCACATGAAAGGCTGTTACACAAGATAAGGGTTCATGGGGTTGGAGATTATACATTAGCATGGATTGGGGATTGGTTAACAGACAGAAAACAGAGTAGGGATAAACGGGTCATTTTCAGGTTGGCAGGCTGTAACTAGTGGGGTGCCTCATGGATCAGTGCTTGGGCCTCAGCTATTTACAATCTATATTAATAACTTAGATGAAGGGACCAAGTGTTATGTATCCAAGTTTGCTGACGATACAAAGCTAGGTGGGAAAGTAAGCTGTGAGGAGGACAAAGGGATATAGACAGGTTAAGTGAGTGGGCAAGAAGGTGGCAGATGGAGTGTAATGTGGGGAAATGTGAGGTTATTCACTTTGGTAGGAAGAATAGAAAGCAGATCTTTTTTAAATGGTGAGAAACTATTGAATGTTGGTGTTCAGAGAGATCTGGGTGTCCCCATACAAGAAACACAGAAAGTTAACATGCAGGTACAGCAAGAAATTAGGAAGGCAAATGGTATGTTGGCCTTTATTGCAAGGGGGTTGGAGTACAACAGTAAGGAAGTCTTACTACAATTGTACAGAGCTTTGGTGAGACCTCACCTGGAGTACTGTGTACAGTTTTGGTCTCCTTATTTAATGAAGGAGGCGGTGCAACAAAGGTTCACTAGATTGATTCCTGGGATGAGAGGGTTGTCCTATGAGGAGAGATTGAGTAGAATGGGCCGATACTCTCTGGAGTTTAGAAGAATGAGAGGTGATCTCATTGAAACATATAAGATCCTGAGGGGGCTTGACAGGGTAGATGCTGAGAGGTTGTTTCTCCTGGCTTGGAGAGTCTAGAACTAGGGGTCATAGTCTCAGGATAAGGGGTCGGCCATTTAAGACTGAGATGAGGAATTTCTTCACTCAGAGGGTTGTGAATCTTTGGAATTCTCTACCCCAGAGGGCTGTCAATGCTGAGTTGTTGAGTATATTCAAGGCTGAGATAGATAGATTTTTGGACTCCAGGGGAATCAATGGAAATGGGGATCGGGCGGGAAAGTGAAGTTGAGGTCGAAGATCAGCCATGATCTGATTGAATGGCGGAACAGGCTTGAGGGGCCGTATGGCCTACTCCTGCTCCTATTTCTTGTGTTCTAACGTAAACTATTCCCTCTGGCCTAAGATTAACCCATTTGTTTTTTGAACTGTGGTCGGGAGAGACAGGTAGCTGAAACACACAGCCAGGCATCCGTTGCAACTGGCCAGAGTCAGACTGGAAAGTCGCAGTGCCTGATCCCCCTTGTAACATGAGCGGGAGAGGGGGAATCGACTTGGCAGAGTGTCTATTCACACCACTGTGTCAGCCAATGAGTTGGAGGCAGGGTGGGACTTAAGGCAGGACTCACAGCAAACAGTCTATTTTATAACAAAACCTATTTACTCAGCAGAGTCTACAATCTGCCTGCAAATTTGCTTCTCCATCTCCCTCCCACTATTTGGTGACCTATTGTACACACCCAATAGCATAATCGCTCCTCGATTGTTCCTTAATTCCACCCAAATCAATTCTGTCTTTGACCCTTTAACTACATCATCCCTTTCCAGTGTCATAATAGTTTCTTTGATCAATACTGCCACACTCTCCTTTATTTTTCCTTCCTGTCTTTCCTGAATATACTGTAGCGAGGAATGTTAAGTCCCCAACCCTCACCACCTTTGAGCGGGGTCTCTGTTATTGTCACTATATCCCAGTCCCACGTGGCTACTTGTGCCTGCAGCTCACCGACCTTATTCACCACGCTCCGTGCATTTACACACATGTACTCTAAACCCATCTGTGTACTCCATAGTGCTCAGTTACCTGTTTAATGTTCAATCATTAGTCTAGTGGTGTATAGCCTAAGCTGTGATCTAATGGCGTGTGCATTTAGCCAGCTATGGAAGATGAGAAAGTAATGGCAGCACATGGTATATTGCTGTAAGCCAGTGTGCACTGCACCCTGCGTCTCGCCTGGATATTGGACAGATAAAGACATGCTCCCAGTCGTAGGCAACGCAAAGGCTGCTTACGGGAGTGGGTGGAGGCACTCGGAGGAAATACCTAGCGTTTAAAACAAAAACCAAAAAAAAACAACAACAACTTGCATTTATATAGCTCCTTTAACGTAGTGAAACGCCATTCCAAGATGGTTCTGAGGAACATTAGCCAACAAAATTTGACATCAAGCCCCATAAAGAGATATTACAACAGGTGACCAAAAGCTTGGTCAGAGAGGTAGGTTTTAAGGAGCAAATACTTCAAGTCCTGGGAAAGAGCGACTTGGAGTCGGAGATGGAGCCAACAGTCCTAATTTCCAAAGAGTGAGGGTTTAGGGAAGGGTGAGATTGAGTAGGCTGGAGGAATTGGAATTCAGGAGAAGACAGTTTGCATCGAGTCTACAACAGAAACAGTCCATTCGGCCCAACTGTATAGATCTAGATTGTACATGATGTGTAGAAGGAATGAGCTGATGGGCCATTTGCTTTCTGGCCCATTCCTGATCCCAATTGATGCCAGTGCTTTTTCTTCATTCTTCCAGACTCGAGCTGAACAAGCCTTTACGACCGAGGTGTATGAGAACTCTGCTGAAGTCATCACCAAGATCGTCCAAGAATCAACAAGTAATTTCAACCTTGGGTTCTCTCTGAAACTAAGCAGTGAGATATTGAATGTCACAGGTGGGATCGGCATCACGAGCGAAAGAACGAGAAATCTTGAAACTCTGATGAGCCACTTCCAGTCAGAGGTAAGGTCCCACATCAGAGGCACCAGGGAACCTCCTGACGGCAAGATGGAGAGGGGGGGGGGGGTGGGGGGAGAGGGAGGGAGAGAGAGAGAGAGAGAAGACAAGGGAGGGAGGGAAGAGGAGGGAGAGAACGAAAGAACACGGAGGGAGAGAGAACACAGAGTGATGAGGGTAGAGAGAGAGGAGGGGGGGAGAGACAAGGGAGAGAAGGGGGAAGAGAGAAAAGAGGGAGAGAGAGGGAGAGAATGAGAGGGAAGAGAGAGAGGGAGAAAGAACACAGGGGGATGGGGGAAAGAGAGAGATATCCAGAAATACGCATTGGATCAACAAGAGGGAGACTAACCCAGGAAGAAAAAGACTGACGCAGAGAGAAAGAGACAGGGAGGGAGAGAAAGAGGGAGGAAGAGGTGGACATAGAATTATAGGTTACAATGCAGAAGGAGGCCATTTGGCCCATCGAGTCCATGCCGGCTCTATGCAAGAGCAATCCAGCTCCCCCGCCCTATCCCTGTAGCCCTGCAAATTTTTTCCCTTTAAGTATGTTTCTTCTGCACCCTCTCTAAGGCCTTCACATCCTTCCTAAAGTGCGGTGCCCAGAACTGGACACAATACTCCAGTTGTGGCCGAACCAGTGTTTTATAAAGGTTCATCATGACTTCCACGATTTTGTACTCTATGCCTCTATTTATAAAGCCCAGGATCCCGTATGCTTTTTTAACCGCTTTCTCAACCTGCCCTGCCACCGTCAATGATTTGTGCACATATACACCCAGATCTCTCTGTTCCTGTACCCCTTTTAGAATTGTGCCCTCTAGTTTATATTGCCTCTCCTCGTTCATCTGACCGAAGTGTATCACCTCGCATTTTTCTGCGTTAAATTTCATCTGCCACGTGTCGGCCCATTCCACCAGTCTGTCTATACCCACCTGAAGTCTGTCACTATCCTCCTCACTGTCCACTACATTTCCAAGTTTTGTGTCATCTGCAAATTTTGAAATTGTGCCCTGTATACCCAAGTCCAAGTCATTAATATATATCAAGAAAAGCAGTGGTCCCAGCACCGAGCCCTGGGGAACACCACTGTACACCTCCCTCCAGTCCGAAAAACAATCGTTCACCACTACTCTCTGTTTCCTGTCCCTTAGCTAATTCTGTATCCATGTTGCTACTGCCCCCTTTATTCCATGGGCTTCAATCTTGATGACAAGCCTATTATGCGGCACTTTATCAAACGCCTTTTGAAAATCCATATACATCTCATCACCTGCATTACCCTCATCTACGCTCTCTGTTACCTCATCAAAAAACTCTATCAACTTGGTTAAACATGATTTGCCTTTAACAAATCCGTGCTGGCTTTCCCTAATCAATCCACACTTGTCCAAGTGACTGTTAATTCTGTCCCGGATTGTCGTTTCTATAAGTTTCCCCACCACTGAGGTTAAACTAATTGGCCTCTGGTTGCTGAGTTTATCCTTACACCCTTTCTTGAACAAGGGAGTAACATTTGCAATTCTCCAATCCTCTGGCACCACCCCCGTATCTACGGATGTTTGGAAGATTACGGCCAGTACCTCTGCAATGTCCACCCTTACTTCCCTCAGCAACCTGGGATGCATCTCATCCGGACCGGGTGACTTATCTACTTCAAGTACAGCTAGCCTTTCAAGTATCTCTTCTTTATCAATTTTTATCCTATCCAGTATCTCAACTATATCTTCTTTTACTGAGACTCAGGGAGCATCTTCTTCCTTGCTAAAGACAGATGCAAAGTACTCATTTAGCACCTCGGCCATCCCTCTGCCTCCATGAGTAGATCTCCTTTATGGTCCCTAATCGGCCCCATCCCTCCTCTTACTACCCGTTTACTGTTTACATGCCTGTAGAAGACTTTTGGATTCCCTTCTATGTTGGACACCAGTCTATTCTCATTCTCTCTCTTTGCCCCTCTTATTTCCTTTTTCACTTCCCCTCTGAACTTTCTATATTCTGCCTGATTCTCACTCGTGTTATCAACCTGGCATCTGTCATATGCCCCTTTATTCTGTTTCATCTTACTCACTATATTTTTTATCATCTAGGGAGCCCTACCTTTCTGCCTTGTGGGAATGTGCCTGGACTGTACCCAAACCATCTCCTCCTTTAAAGGCCGCCTACTGTTCAATTACAGTTTTCTCTGCCAATCTCTGATACCAATTTACCCCGGGCCAGATCTCATCCCATTGAAATTGGCCCTCCTCCAATTGAGTATTTTTACTTTAGAGTGGTCCGTGTCCTTTTCCATAGCTATTCTAAACCTTATGATACTATGATCGCTGCTCCCTAAATGCTCCCCCACTGACACTTGCTCCACTTGGCCCGTCTCATTCCCCAGAACCAAGTCCAGCAATGCCTCCTTCCTCGTTGGGCCGGAAACGCATTGGTCAAGAAAGTTCTCCTGAACACACTTCAAAAATTTCTCCCCCTCTTTGTCCCTTATTAATGTTATCCCAGTCTATATTAGGATATTAGAAGTCCCGCTCCCTCGGCCCTCCCGCTCCCCCGGCCCTCCCGCTCCCTCGGCCCTCCCGCTCCCTCGGCCCTCCCGCTCCCTCGGCCCTCCCTGATTATTCTTAGATTTATTAACTAATTAATTTATTAAATAATAGGGAAAGGGGGGAGCAGAGGAGGCTTGTGAGACAGACAAGGAGACGGAATCAGAGAGTGAGACTGACCCAAGAAGAGTGAGGGAGGCCCTGAGGCAGGGTGAGGACTGTTCCCAGCCAAGGGCGGGGGAGGAGGGGGATTTATCTGGGGTGGGGGGATGACTCCAGGGGGGGGAGGTACTTTCCCCTGGGGGGGGACTGACCCCGGGGTTGGGGGAGAGTCCTCCCCCCCGGGAGTAGGGGGTGAACCGACCCTGGGGAGGTGGGGGGGTTAACTCAGGAATGGGAGGGGGGACATTCCCCTCGGGGGAACGGGCCGAACTGTCCCCTGGAAAGGGGGAGGGGGGTGGGGGAGAGTTATACCTTGTGTGTAAAATTTAATTTAATTTTCATTATGAAATAATTGCATTTTTTTAAAAAACTTTCTTTCAAATCTAGACTAATGAATACTTCCGGGTCAAAGGTCAAGTACAGCTGGCAAAATTCCACATGCGAAGGAATCGCTACGTACTTGACAAAGAATTTATCATCGATCTGAAGAACCTGCCCACCGAATATGACAAGGGAGTGTATTTCAAAATCTTGGAAGACTACGGGACCCATTACTCATCGTCTGGAACACTTGGTGGAGACTATCAACTGGTGTATGTGTTGGACAAGTCCAAAATGGCCAAAGTAGGTAAGTCGAGGTGTTTCGACATGTAACGGGCTCCGTTCCCCCGCTCCCTTGGTGCTGCGAGTCGCTCCAACACGGTCTTTGCAGTCACGCCGTGGACTCCCACCCACTGCCAGCACAGCCACCGATCACAAGATCCCATCACTGACTTGGAACACCATCTGTGGTGGGATCTTGCGATCGGGGGGTGTGGTGGGGATCTTGCAATCGGGGGGTGTGGTGGGGATCTTGCAATCGGGGGGTGTGGTGGGGATCTTGCGATCGGGGGGTGTGGTGGGATCTTGCGATCGGAGGCTGTGGTGGGATCTTGCGATCGGGGGGTGTGGTGGGGATCTTGCGATCGGAGGCTGTGGTGGGGATCTTGCGATCGGTGGGTGTGGTGGGGATCTTGCGATCGGGGGGTGTGGTGGGGATCTTGCGATCGGGGGGTGTGGTGGGATCTTGCGATCGGGGGGTGTGGTGGGGATCTTGCGATCGGGGGGTGTGGTGGGATCTTGCGATCGGAGACTGTGGTGGGGATCTTGCGATCGGGGGGTGTGGTGGGGATCTTGCGATCGGGGGGTGTGGTGGGGATCTTGCGATTGGGGGGTGTGGTGGGATCTTGCGATCGGGGGGTGTGGTGGGATCTTGCGATCGGAGGGTGTGGTGGGATCTTGCGATCGGGGGGTGTGGTGGGATCTTGCGATCGGGGGGTGTGGTGGGATCTTGCGATCGGGGGGTGTGGTGGGATCTTGCGATCGGGGGGTGTGGTGGGGATCTTGCGATCGGGGGCTGTGGTGGGATCTTGCGATCGGGGGGTGTGGTGGGATCTTGCGATCGGAGGGTGTGGTGGGATCTTGCGATCGGAGGGTGTGGTGGGATCTTACGATCGGGGGGTGTGGTGGGGATCTTGCGATCGGGGGGTGTGGTGGGGATCTTGCGATCGGGGGGTGTGGTGGGATCTTGCGATCGGGGGGTGTGGTGGGGATCTTGCGATCGGGGGCTGTGGTGGGGATCTTGCGATCGGGGGGTGTGGTGGGGATCTTGCGATCGGGGGGTGTGGTGGGATCTTGCGATCGGGGGGTGTGGTGGGATCTTGCGATCGGGGGGTGTGATACCAAACCCTCACTTATCTATTTTGAAATTCATTTGCCAATTACACACCCATTCTGCACGTTTATTGATGTTCTCCTGTATTTTGTCTCAGTCCTCCTCAGTATTAACTACACCCCCCCAATTTGGTCTCATCCGCAAATTTTGAAATTTAGTTCCAATTCCCGAGTCCAAATTGTTGATGTAAATGGTTACCCGATTGGATTAATCTTGACTGTTGGTAATACAGCCTTTTTTTCCCACATCCAATAATTTTATTACTAATAAATGAACGAGTTCAAAGAAAATGAAAACTAAACAATTTCTTTTAATGCCCCAATGGTATTTCTCCCTTGTTGCTCCCAGAAGTGTCCTGGCGATTAATCTCCCATTCCTGGAGACTCCAAGCCAATCCTGGAGGGTTGGCAGCAGTAACTTACACACAGGGGTGCCAGGGTTAATTCCATCAACCCAGCTACCACATTCCATCCAAGATCAGCCCTGGGACGCTCCTGGCCTGTCTGTCTCAGTATCTTTAATGATGTGCCATTAGTGAGGTTCACCCTGTAGATACTGCGATACCATATCTCTGTATATTTGTAGGTGTCACCACAGAACATGTCAAACAATGTCTGGGATTTGGTGCCAACTTCAGTATTCAATTTAACATGGAACAAGGCAAGACTAACTCACCATTCCAATTGACAAGCAACACCAATTTGGACGAGTGCAAGAAGATCACAAAAGGAAGCACAGGTATGTAAACACATCAAGAGTGTGGCCTTTATTTAGAGATGTTGTGTTCTGAGGAGAGTATCCAAAACCTGACAACAACCGTGATAGCAGCACGGGCATTGGGAGGTGACACTTCCCAAGACAATGAAAGAAACTTTTATCCAATGCGTTGCAGTGAGATGTAAAGTCCAAGCACAAAAGTGAAAAGTGGAATGTTTGGAAAATGGAGCACTCTGCACCTCAGGTTCCAGGGCAGGTACAGCACGGGTTAGATACAGAGTAAAGCTCCCTCTACACTGTCCCATCAAACACTCCCAGGGCAGGTACAGCACGGGTTAGATACAAAGTAAAGCTCCCTCTACACTGTCCCATCAAACACTCCCAGGGCAGGTACAGCACGGGTTAGATACAGAGTAAAGCTCCCTCTACACTGTCCCATCAAACACTCCCAGGGCAGGTACAGCACGGGTTAGATACAGAGTAAAGTTCCCTCTACACTCTCCCATCAAACACTCCCAGGGCAGGTACAGCACGGGTTAGATACAGAGTAAAGCTCCCTCTACACTGTCCCATCAAACACTCCCAGGGCAGGTACAGCACGGGTTAGATACAGAGTAAAGCTCCCTCTACACTGTCCCATCAAACACTCCCAGGGCAGGTACAGCACGGGTTAGATACAGAGTAAAGCTCTCTCTACACTGTCCCATCAAACACTCCCAGGGCAGGGGTGAGGTATTGGATGACAACCAGGAATATGACCTCTAGCTGCTTTTTCCCTTCTGTACCATCAGGCACTGAGGCCAATCGGAGCTTGTTCTGGTGCCTCATTGACTGACTGTACAACAATGAACACTGTAGTCAAATGCCTGAAGTTACATGCTGACTGTCTGTTTCCACAATACATGTTTTTTTATTCATTCACGGGATGTGGGCGTCGCTGGCGAGGCCAGCATTCATTGCCCGTCCCTAATTGCCCTTGAGAAGGTGGTGATGAGCCGCCTTCTTGAACCGCTGCAGTCCGTGTGGTGACGGTTCTCCCACAGTGCTGTTAGGAAGGGAGTTCCAGGATTTTGACCCAGCGACGATGAAGGAACGGCGATATATTTCCAAGTCGGGATGGTGTGTGACTTGGAGGGGAACGTGCAGGTGGTGGTGTTCCCATGCGCCTGCTGCCCTTGTCCTTCTGAGTGGTGGAGGTCACAGAGGATGAAACCTCAGTGAGTTGGTGCAGTTCATCCAGTAGGTTGTAGATACTGGAGCCAGGGTGCCCGCCGATCGCGGGGGGCGGGGTGGGCATCGAGTGCCCATGGCAGGGACACCGATCGCACCAGCTGCTTTGTTCAGGTGTGTCATGAAACAACTTGCCTGTTGTACGGGGTCCCTCCCGTTCCTTCTGCGCTGTTTTCAAACTGTGATCTCTTTCAGATCAAACGAAGGAAGACTCACTGATCAAGGACGTGGTGTCGTTCGTGACCGGAGGTGATGTGAGGTTCCTCACCAAGCTCCAGGTCCTGCTCTCCACGAAAAAGGAACTTCTCGACGCCTCAGTCTACACCGACTGGGCCAGCTCGCTGCTACACTCCGCTGTGTTAGTCAGGCAGCAGGTAAGAGACTCCTCGCCCGCCCGATGGGACAGGGCTCTCTGCCTTAGGAGGCCGCAGGGGTGGGAGGTCAGTGGCTTTCCCGGGGGTGAGACAGCCAGTCCGAATATTCCATCTGGGCAAACAGAGGGGCACATTGTCATCTCAATTTGACCATGGGAGCAAGGAACTGAGTCCATTTCCTCTACAGTCCCATCAAACACTCCCAGGGCAGGTACAGCACGGGTTAGATACAGAGTAAAGCTCCCTCTACACTCTCCCATCAAACACTCCCAGGGCAGGTACAGCACGGGTTAGATACAGAGTAAAGCTCCCTCTAGACTGTCCCATCAAACACTCCCAGGGCAGGTACAGCACGGGTTAGATACAGAGTAAAGCTCCCTCTACACTGTCCCATCAAACACTCCCAGGGCAGGTACAGCACGGGTTAGATACAGAGTAAAGCTCCCTCTACACTGTCCCATCAAACACTCCCAGGGCAGGTACAGCACAGGTTAGATACAGAGTAAAGCTCCCTCTACACTGTCCCATCAAACACTCCCAGGGCAGGTACAGGGTTAGATACAGAGTAAAGCTCCCTCTACACTGGCAGGGGCCATTATGTAATGTACAGCATATCATCCGATTGACGCCAGGTACATTGGGTGTTAGCCGTGTCTCAGTGAGGTCGCTCTCTCACCTCGGAGTCAGAAGGTCGTGGGTTTAAGCCCCACGCCGGAGACTTGAGCCCATAATCCAGGCCAATACTCCCGATGCAGTTCTGAGAGAGTGAACGACACACTCTCTTTCTTCCTGTTCTGTTCTCTGGCCTTTGAACCTCTCGTTATTTGCTCAGATCATCACTCTTGGTTCCCGTTTATAATCTTCGAAATGTCAGTGAAATCACCTGAACTCTCCTCTCCTGAGGAAAGTGCAGCCTCCTTAAACTTTCCTCACCAGTTCAATGTCAGGAGATTCCTCGAAGCCCCTCCCGCTGGTGATACTTCACTAGAAAAACAGTGGAAACACTGACTACAGGCCCGGGGTCAACACCCAGAGAAACACCGACTACAGGCCCCGGGGTCAACACCCAGAGAAACACCGACTACAGGCCCAGGGTCAACACCCAGAGAAACACCGACTACAGGCCCCGGGGTCAACACCCAGAGAAACACCGACTACAGGCCCCGGGGTCAACACCCAGAGAAACACCGACTACAGGCCCCGGGGTCAACACCCAGAGAAACACCGACTACAGGCCCCGGGGTCAACACCCAGAGAAACACCGACTACAGGCCCCGGGGTCAACACCCAGAGAAACACCGACTACAGGCCCCGGGGTCAACACCCAGAGAAACACCGACTACAGGCCCCGGGGTCAACACCCAGAGAAACACCGACTACAGGCCCCGGGGTCAACACCCAGGGACTCCCTGCCCTGCAACGCTGGGGAACACCTTGCCCACATGGACCGCAGTGGTTCACCACCACCTTCTCAAGGGGCAACTGGGGATGGGGCCTGTCAATGCCGGCCCACATTCCACCCTTGTTTATCACTCTCGCTCCCTTCCCCCTCACTCTCTCTCCTGTATTCCCCATTCCTGATGCACATCTCCCTCCCTTACTTTTCCATCTGGATGTTGTCCTGCACGATGGGCCTGGTTGTGTCGTGTTTCTGTTACTGGACCAGTAATCCAGAGAGTGAGAGTTCAAAACCCACTGTGGCAGATTGAGAATTTTGAATTCAGTTTAAACAAAAAAGATCTGGAAATAAAAAGCCGGTCTCAGTAAAAGTGACCATGAAACTGTTCGATCGTCATAAAACCCAACTGGTTCACTGATGTCCTTTGGGGAAGGAAACCTGCCGTCCTTACCCGGTCTGGGCCTATAGGTGACTCCAGTCCCCACACCAACATGGCCCAGCAAGTCACTCGGTATCAGACCGCTACTACGAGAGGTTCAAGAACAGGTGGAAGGGGGAGGTCGAGAAGGGAGAGGGAGGATGGAGGAGTGAGAGGGGGAGGGGGAGTTGGGGAAGGAGGGAGGGGGAGGGGGAGTTGGGGAAGGAGGGAGGGGGAGTGGGAGTTGGGGAGGGAGGGAGGGGGAGTGGGAGTTGGGGAAGGAGGGAGTGGGAGTTGGGGAAGGAGGGAGGGGGAGGGGGAGTGGGAGTTGGGGAAGGAGGGAGGGGGAGTGGGAGTGGGAGTTGGGGAAGGAGGGAGGGGGAGGGGGAGTGGGAGTTGGGGAAGGAGGGAGGGGGAGTTGGGGAAGGAGGGAGGGGGAGTTGGGGAAGGAGGGAGGGGGAGGGGGAGTGGGAGTTGGGGAAGGAGGGAGGGGGAGTGGGAGTTGGGGAAGGAGGGAGGGGGAGTGGGAGTTGGGGAAGGAGGGAGGGGGAGGGGGAGTGGGAGTTGGGGAAGGAGGGAGGGGGAGTTGGGGAAGGAGGGAGGGGGAGTTGGGGAAGGAGGGAGGGGGAGTGGGAGTTGGGGAAGGAGGGAGGGGGAGTGGGAGTTGGGGAAGGAGGGAGGGGGAGTGGGAGTTGGGGAAGGAGGGAGGGGGAGTGGGAGTTGGGGAAGGAGGGAGGGTGAGTGGGAGTTGGGGAAGGAGGGAGGGGGAGTGGGAGTTGGGGAAGGAGGGAGGGGGAGTGGGAGTTGGGGAAGGAGGGAGCGGGAGTGGGAGTTGGGGAAGGAGGGAGGGGGAGTGGGAGTTGGGGAAGGAGGGAGGGGGAGTGGGAGTTGGGGAAGGAGGGAGGGGGAGTGGGAGTTGGGGAAGGAGGGAGGGGGAGTGGGAGTTGGGGAAGGAGGGAGGGGGAGTGGGAGTTGGGGAAGGAGGGAGGGGGAGCGGGGAATTTCGCGGAGCTGTGGTGAATTCCGTTGCCGGGGTACGTCGGTCACCGAAGTTCCCGTTTTGCTGTTTGGCAGTTGGTCCCGATCTCAGACCTGGTTCCCACCTCAGGCAGGAACTCTCCGGTGATCAGACGGAACCTCGATAGGGCCATCAGCGACTACGAGGCGGAGTACAGCGTCTGCAAGTGTGCCCCCTGCGCCAACGGGGGCACCGTGATCCAGCTGGACGGGCAGTGCCGATGTTTGTGTGGCAGCACGTTCCAGGGCACGGCCTGTGAGACACCGAAACCCATCCACAGTGGGAGAGGTAAAGTGACCAGACGGCCTCGATGTAAAGATCGTGGGGGGGAGAGGGGGGTGAGGGGAGGGGAGGCGGCTTGGTGATTCGTCTGAAGTAACGCCGGGAGATCTAGGGGCCGCCCCTCCCCCCGCTCCGGGCCGCCCCTCCCCCCGCTCCGGGCCGCCCCTCCCCCCGCTCCGGGCCGCCCCTCCCCCCGCTCCGGGCCGCCCCTCCCCCCGCTCCCCAGTCGAGGGTTGGGAGACGGTCAGGGACCGGTCAAGGGGGCAGACGGTCTGCAGGCGGTGGGGGCAACAATCGAGGTCGGGTTATCGGCAGGGGAAGATAGTCCAGGTGCGAGAGACGGTCGAGGCCGGGAGCAGGCGGTTGAGGTCGGTGGGGAGACAGGTCAGGGGGACGGGGGGGCTTGGAGACCTATTGGGGGTCACCAGTTGAGGTGGGTCACCGGTCTGGGGGTGGGAGACCGGTAGAGGTCGGGGGTCACCGGTTGAGGTCGACGAGGCTCCTTTGCTGTGGGTCAGTGAAAGGTCATCTAACAGCATCGTGGGAGCAGTTCCACCGCACGGGCTGTAGCGGTTCAGGGTGGCGGCCTCACTGCCACCTCAAGGGGCAACCAGGCACGGGCAATAAATGCCGACCCCGCCAAGCGATGCACGTATTCCTGAGAATGGGTAAAGGAGGGATATCGGATGAGGGGGTAAAATGTGTCCCTTTCTCTCCTGTGAGCAGCAGGTTACACGGACGGGCAGTGGAGCTGCTGGTCAGACTGGTCATCCTGCACAAACCACCAACAAGTGCGTACCCGACAGTGCGCGGGCACGAAGGGAGGGGGCGCGGAGTGCCAGGGCGAAGGTGAGAGCGTCTCCGACTGCTGAGGTAAGGAGCTCCCCCTGGTGATCCTCAGAGACCCGTGTGCGATCGTGTCCAGGGGCCGTGAGTGGGGCCCGAGGGGACCCAGTGAACGGACTCCCAGGGAGAGCCCGCTCGCTGGTCATTCTGACAACTGTTTCTATATCACCGATTGCAAACACAGCCGTGCGCGTGTTGGCCGGTTTGACACCAGATTGAGTCGGTATCCTTTAGAGTCATTGTTTAGTAAATTTGTTGGAGCCCCAAACTCAACCTTTGCACTGTGACCATCGCCCTCCCGCGGGGGCAAATGCTGCCCCTGGTCACTGGGATCTGGGATCAAATACAGCCCGGAAAGAAATGCAAATCTCTGATTCCATCTTTCACTCCCTCTCCCTCTTTCCTCTTTATTTCTTTCCCTCCCACCCGTCCCCTCTCTCTGCGCTCTCAATCAGCTTCTTTTGAAAATTTGTTTAAAATGTGGGCATCACTGGGAAGGCATCATTTATTGTCCAGGCTCTACTTTCCCTGACGTGGTGTCAGGCCTCTGTTTCTCTGCTCTCGTTTTCCCTCCTCCGTATATCTTTTTCTCCCCCTCTCTCCTCTCGACCTCCCTGTCTCTCTCTCTTTCCTCTGCCTGTCCTTTTTCTTCCTCTCTTTCTTGTATCCGCCTGCTTCATTCTGCCTCTCTCTCTCTCTCTCTCTGTCCTCTCATTCTCTGCATTTTTCTCCCTCTCCTCTCCTCACTTGCAAAGTGACCAAGGTTGGGTACTAAATATTCTAGAGTATGTGATGTTTAGAAAAGACAGGCAGAATGGAAAAGGAGAGGGTGTAGCCCTAATAATAAAGGATGACATAAGAACAGTGGTGAGAAAGAATCTTGGCTCGGAAGATCAGGAAGTAGAATCAGAATGGGTGGAAATAAGAAATAACAAGGGGCAGAAAACACTGCAGTTTATAGGTCCCCTAATAGTAGCTATACCGTTGGACAGAGTATTAATCATGAAATAATAGGAGCTTGTAATAAAGGTAATGCAGTAATCATGGGGTCTTTAATCTTCACATAAACTGGGCCAATCAAATTGGCAAAGGTAGCTTGGAGGACGAGTTCATGGAATGCATTCGAGACGGTTTCCCAGAACAAAACATCAAGGAACCAACCAGGAAACAAGCTATTTTAAATCTTGTATTGAGTAATGAGGCAGGGTTAATTAGTAATTTCACAGTAAAGGATCCCGTGGGGAAGAGTGATCACAGTATCTTAATATGATAGAATTTCACATTGAGTTTAAGGGTGACGAACTTAAGTCTGAAACTAGAGTCTTAAACTCAAATAAAGCCAATTACATAGGTATGAGGGACGAGTTGGCTAAGGTCGATTGGGAAATTAGATTAAAGGGTATGACGGTTGATGAGCAATGGCATACATTCAAAGAAATATTTCAATATTCTCATCAAATACACATTCCATTGAGAAATAAAAACTCCACAGGAAAAGTGATCTATCCGTGGCTAACTAAAGAAGTTAAGGATAGTATTAGATTAAAAGAAGAGGCCTGCAATGTGCGAAGAAGAGTAGTAAGCCTGAGGATTGGGAGAGTTTTAGAAACCAGCAAAGGATGACTAAAAAATTGATAAAAAGGGAGAAAATAGAATATGAAAGTAAACTAGCAAGAAATAAAAATGGATTGTAGGAGCTTCTACAAGTATGCAAAAAGGAAGAGAGTAGCAAAAGTAAACGTTGGTTCCTTAGAGGCTGAGACAGGAGAAATTATAATGGGCAATCAGGAAACGGCAGATGCATTAAACAAATATTTTGTATATGTCTTCACAGTAGAAGACACAAAAAGCATACCAGAAATAGTGGGGAACCAAAGGGCCAATGAGTGTGAGGAATTCAAAACAATTAATATCAGCAGAGAAAAACTACTGGACAAACTAATGGGACTAAAAGCCGTTAAATCCCCTGGACCTGATGGCCTACATCCTAGGGTCTAAGAGAGGTAGCTGCAGAGATAGTGGGTGCATTGGTTGTGATCTTCCCAAATTCTCTAGATTCTAGAACGGTCCCAGTGGATTGGAAGGTAGAAAATGTAACCCTGCTATTCAAGAAGGGAGGGAGAGAGAAAACAGGGAACGACAGGCCAGTTAGCCTGACATCAGTCATCGGGAAAATGCTGGAATCCATTATTAAGGAAGTGGTAACAGGGCACTGAGAAAATCATATGATTAGGCAGAGTCAACAGGGTTTTATGAAAGGGAAATTGTGTTTGACAAATTTATTAGAGTTCCTTGAGGATGTAACGAGCAGGGTAGATAAAGGGGAACCAGTGGATGGAGTATATTTGGATTTTCAAAAGACTTTCGATAAGGTGCCACATGAAAGGCTGTTACACAAGATAAGGGCTCATGGGGTTGGGGGTAATATATTAGCATGGATTGAGGATTGGCTAAAGGACAGAAAACAGAGAGTAGGGATAAACGGGTCATTCTCAGGTTGGCAGACTGTAACTAGTGGGGTGCCACAAGGATCAGTGCTTGGGCCTCAGCTATTTACAATCTATATTAATGACTTAGATGAAGGGACCGAGTGTAATGTATTCAAGTTTGCTGACAATACAAAGCTAGGTGGGAAAGTAAGCTGTGAGGACGCAAAGAGTCGGCAAAGGAATAGAGACAGGTTAAGTGAGTGGGCAAGAAGGTGGCAGATGTATATAATGTGGCAGAGGAAATGTGAGGTTATTCACTTTGGTAGGAAGAATGGAAAAACAGAATATTTTTTAAATGGTGAGAAACTATTAAATGTTGGTGTTCAGGGGGATTTGGGTGTCCCCGTACAAGAAACGCAGAAACTTAACATGCAGGTACATCAAGAAATTAGGAAGACAAATGGCATGTTGGCCTTTATTGCAAGGGGGTTGGAGTACAAGAGTAAGGAAGTCTTACTACAATTGTACAGGGCTTTGGTGAGACCTCACCTGGAGTACTGTGTACAGTTTTGATCTCCTTGCCTAAGGAAGGATATACATGCCATAGAGGGGGTGCAGTGAAGGTTCACTAGATTGATTCCTGGGATGAGAGGATTGTCCTATGAGGAGAGACTGAGTAGAATGGGCCTATACTCACTGGAGTTTAGAAGAATGAGAGGTGATCTCATTGAAACATATATAATTTTAAGGGGGCTCGACAGGGTAGATGCTGAGAGATTGTTTCCCCTGGCTGGAGAGTCTAGAACAAGGGGCATAGTCTCAGGATAAGGGGTCGGCCATTTAAGACTGAGATGAGGAGGAATTTCTTCACTCAGAGGGTTGTGAATCTTTAGAATTCTCTTCCCCAGATGTGGATGCTGAGTCATTGAGTATATTCAAGGCTGAGATGGATGGATTTTTGGACTCTCGGGGAATCAAGGGATATGGGGATCGGGCGGGAAAGTGGAATTGAGGCCAAAGATCAGCCATGATCTGATTGAATGGCGGGGCAGGCTCGAGGGGCCGTATGGCCTACTCCTGCTCCTATTTCTTTTGTTCTCACACTCCCTGCCTCTCTCTCTCTTCCTATTCCACTCTCTGGGGGTAACTTTGCCTTTGTGTGATGGTGTAAGACAGGTGATGATAAGTTGGTCGACCATTTTACATCATTCCCCACTTTTATTACCGGTTCCTCTGCTTCTCTTTTGCACTGGAAACGGGGGGGTCATTTTAACATTGGGCGATAGCGATTGACTCACTCGTTATATATCTCTCCCGTTGACTTCTGTGGAAATATAAACAGGGAGTGACGTATAACGGGCGGCTGAATTAATATCACCCGTTTTACACTATGGCCAAAAGTTAAAATGACCCCCAATCCCTTTTCTCTTTCAGGCCCCTGAATGTGCGGAGGATGGAAACGAGGAGGCTCGACACTGGTCTCAGATCCACCAACACCCAACAGATCCACAGTTATCGACCTTGCTGCTTCTGATCGCTGTTTGTTCCTCATTCACACCGGCTAATAAACGTTTTTAATCTAATTATACTCGTCAATGAATAGAACACATTTCTAGTTTGTGCATCAAACACTCCCAGGGCAGGTACTGGGTTAGATACAGAGTAAAGCTCCCTCTACACTGTCCCATCAAACACTCCCAGGGCAGGTACAGGGTTAGATACAGAGTAAAGCTCCCTCTACACTGTCCCATCAAACACTCCCAGGGCAGGTACAGCACGGGTTAGATACAGAGTAAAGCTCCCTCTACACTGTCCCATCAAACACTCCCAGGGCAGGTACAGCATGGGTTAGATACAGAGTAAAGCTCCCTCTACAGTGTGCCATCAAACACTCCCAGGACAGGTACAGCACGGGTTAGATACAGAGTAAAGCTCCCTCTACACTGTCCCATCAAACACTCCCAGGGCAGGTACAGGGTTAGATACAGAGTAAAGCTCCCTCTACACTGTCCCATCAAACACTCCCAGGGCAGGTACAGGGTTAGATACAGATTAAAGCTCCCTCTACACTGTCCCATCAAACACTCCCAGGGCAGGTACAGGGTTAGATACAGAGTAAAGCTCCCTCTACACTCTCCCATCAAACACTCCCAGGGCAGGTACAGCACGGGTTAGATACAGAGTAAAGCTCCCTCTACACTGTCCCATCAAACACTCCCAGGGCAGGTACAGGGTTAGATACAGAGTAAAGCTCCCTCTACACTCTCCCATCAAACACTCCCAGGGCAGGTACAGCACGGGTTAGATACAGAGTAAAGCTCCCTCTACACTGTCCCATCAAACACTCCCAGGGCAGGTACAGCACGGGTTAGATACAGATAAGGGTAGTGTAGTGGTTGTGTTACTGGACTAGTAATCCAGAGACTGTGAGTTCAAGTACCATCATGGCAGTTTGGGAATCTGAATTCAGTATCAGTTAGAGTGATCATGAAGCTGTCGGATTGTCGTAAAAACCCATCTGGTTCACCAATGTCCTTTAGGGAAGGAAACCTGCTGTCCTTACCCGGTCTGGGCCTATATATGACTCCTGTCATATTGTCTCTTAACTGCCCTCTGAAGTTGCCTGGCAAGCCACTCAGTTGTATCAAACTGCTACCAGTGGTTCAGGCTCACTACCATCTTCTCGGGGAAACTAATGATGGGCAATAAATGCCGGCTTTGCCAGCGACGCCTATAGACTGAGAACGAATTTTTAAAAAGAGTAAAGCTCCCGCTACACACCATGGGTCCGATGTATGGTGTGCTGTGCTTCGGGTTCCTGAGACTCCTTGGCACAGCTTCTACGCACCCGAGAGATCCGTGCCTTTTAAATTTTGCCCTCCACCCCGTCCCACTCCCACCCTCCCGCTGAGCAGTGACTGGAAATAGAAAGGCAGAGATGGAGCAAAGGGAGGTGTGGGGTTATGCTGGGCTAGAAGACGGTGAATAGAGGGGAGAAGATTTGGGGGTCGAGGGGCTGGGGCCCGGGGCAGATGAGAGGGTGACGGGAATGTAGATTCGGGGACAGATGGTGACTGTGGAATGGGGGCTCAAGGAGAGATGGAGACTGGGGAATTGGGGTTTGGGAAGGGATGGAGACTGCGGGATTGGGGGGAAATGGAGACTGGGAATGGGGGCTCGGACAGATGGGGAATGGGGGTTTGGGGAGAGATGGAGACTGGGGAATGAGGGCTCGGTGTGAGATGGAGACTAGGGAATGGGGGCTCGGTGAGATAGAGACTGGGAAATGAGGGCTCGGGGAGAGATGGGGAATGGGGGTTTGGGGAGAAATGGAGACTGGGGAATGAGGGCTCGGGGAGAGATGGGGAATATGGGTTTGGGGAGAGATGGAGACTGGGGAATGAGGGCTCGGGGAGAGATGGGGAATGGGGGCTCGGGGAGAGATGGAGACTGGGGAATGAGGGCTCGGGGAGAGATGAAGACTGGAAATGGGGAGAAATGGGGAATGGGGACTCGAGATATGGAGACTGGGGAATGGGGGTTTGGGGAGAGATGAAGACTGGAGACTGGGGAATGAGGGCTCGGGGAGAGATGGGGAATGGGGGCTCGGGGAGAGATGGAAACTGGGGAATGAGGGCTCGGGGAGAGATGGAGACTGGGGAATGAGGGCTCGGGGAGAGATGGGGAATGGGGGCTCGGGGAGAGATGGAGACTGGGGAATGAGGGCTCGGGGAGAGATGAAGACTGGAAATGGGGAGAAATGGGGAATGGGGACTCGAGATATGGAGACTGGGGAATGGGGGTTTGGGGAGAGATGAAGACTGGAGACTGGGGAATGGGGGCTTGGGGAGAGCTGGAGACTGGGGAATGAGGGCTCGGGGAGAGATGGGGAATGGGGGCTCGGGGAGAGATGGAGACTGGGGAATGAGGGCTCGGGGAGAGATGGAGACTGGGGAATGAGGGCTTGGGGAGAGATGAAGGCTGGGAATGGGGAGAAATGGGGAATGGGGACTCGAGGAGATATGGAGACTGGGGAATGGGGGTTTGGGGAGAGATGAAGACTGGAGACTGGGGAATGAGGGCTCGATAGAGATGGGGAATGGGGGCTCGAGGAGAGATGGCAACTGAGGAATGGGGGCTCAGAGAGATAGAGACTGGGGAATGGAGGTTTGGGGAGAGATGGAGATGGAGACTGGAGACTGGGGAATGAGGGCTCGGGAGAGATGGAGACTGGGGAATGGGGGCTTGGGGAGAGATGGAGACCGGGGCTTGGGGAGAGATAGAGACTGGGGAATGGGGCTTGGGGAGAGATGGAATCTGGGGAATGGGGGCTTGGGGAGAGATGGAATCTGGGGAATGGGGGCTTGGGGAGAGATGGAGACTGGGGAATGGGGGCTTGGGGAGAGATGGAATCTGGGGAATGGGGGCTTGGGGAGAGATGGAGACTGGGGAATGAGGGCTTGTGAGATGGAGACTAGGGAATGGGGGCTCGGTGAGATAGAGACTGGGGAATGAGGGCTCGGGGAGAGATGGGGAATAGGGGTTTGGGGAGAGATGGAGACTGGGGAATGAGGGCTCGGGGAGAGATGGGGAATGGGGGTTTGGGGAGAGATGGAGACTGGGGAATGAGGGCTCGGGAGAGATGGAGACTGGGGAATGAGGGCTCGGGAGAGATGGAGACTAGGGAATGAGGGCTCGGGGAGAGATGGAGACTGGGGAATGAGGGCTTGGGGAGAGATGAAGACTGGGAATGGGAAGAAATGGGGAATGAGGGCTCAAGGAGAGATGGCAACTGAGGAATGGGGGCTCAGAGAGATAGAGACTGGGGAATGGAGGTTTGGGGAGAGATGGAGACTGGAGACTGGGGAATGAGGGCTCGGGAGAGATGGAGACTGGGGAATGGGGGCTTGGGGAGAGATGGAGACTGGGGAATGGGGGCTTGGGGAGAGATGGAGACTGGGGAATGGGGGCTTGGGGAGAGATGGAGACTGGGGAATGGGGGCTTGGGGAGAGATGGAGACTGGGGAATGGGGGCTTGGGGAGAGATGGAGACTGGGGAATGGGGGCTCGGGGAGAGATGGGGAATGGGGGTTTGGGGAGAAATGGAGACTGGAGAATGGGGGCTTGAGGAGAGATGGCAACTGAGGAATGGGGGCTCAGAGAGATAGAGACTGGGGAATGGAGGTTTGGGGAGAGATGGAATATGGGGAATGGGGGCTCAGGGAGGACTGGAGGCTAATGATTGTGGGGGAGAGATGGAGACTGGGGGAATGGGACGGCCATGAGGACCAGCATTCCCTGCAGAGCCGAGAGCAGCAGCAGCCATGTGGTGAGTGGGAGCGGCACTGAGAGAGGAGCAGGCAGTAAAGGGGTGAGTGAAACCCGGGGGCCTTACTGTGGGTAAACGGTGAAAGATTATTTCCACTGACGGGCGAATGGGGACGGAGACCGAGGATTCTGGTGAATTAATTTGGTCTTTATCTCCTGCTTTCATCTATCCTGCACAAAAGTCAGTTTAGCCTTGGTTTTGGCTTGTTGTCTGTTAGGTCCAGGTGTAAATTGTTTTTGGAGTAGGTGATGAAAGTTTGAATCCCACAGTAAAGTAGCGAGACAGACTTGCATTTCACGACCTCAGGATATCCCAAAGCGCTTTACAGCCATCGAAGTACTTTTGAAGTGTAGTCACTGTTGTAATGTAGGAAACGCAGCAGTCAGTTTGTGCACAGCAAGATCCCACAAACAGCAATGAGATAATGACCAGATCATCTGTTTTTAGTGATGTTCATTGAGGATAAATATTGTCCAGGGTACCTTAGGAACATTCAGCCCCTCGAGCCTGTCCCATCGTTCAATCAGATCATGGATGATCTGTATTGTAACTCTATTTACCCTCTTTGGTTCCGTAACCCTTAATACCCCTGCCCAACAAAAATCAATCTGAGTTATGAAATTTTCCCCTCCTCCTCTTTGAATATTGGCCGTGGGATCTTTTGTGTCCACCTGAGAGGGTAGACGGGGCCGCGGTTTAATGCCTCATTCAAAAGACGGCACCTCCGACAGTGCAGCACTCCCTCAATACCACACTGGGAGTGTCGGCCTGGATCATGTGCTCAAGTCTCTGGAGTGGGACTCGAACCCACGACCTTCTGACTCAGAGGTGAGTGCTGACCCACTGAACCACGGCCGATACCTGGGATGTCCCAGCTGGGCCTCAGTGTCCTTGACTGCGGAGGGGAATATAATCAACCAGGGTTCCACTTCCTGATCGTGATCCAGTGAGCTCACTGGAAAGTATCCGTGTAGCTGGTTATTGAGTGAGGAGTTTCAGGTTTGGCTGTGATGCCCTCCACGGTTAAATATCTCGCTGATGGACAAAAGGGCTCAGAGATGAAGAATGTGTGAGGGCAGATAGACCACATGGGGCACAGAAAACTGGAAATAACTCAAATCTATTTTTAAAAAAAACTTCCAGACGACGTCCTTCCTGACAAGGTCCTGTTTATAAACTTTCACTTCCCTTTTCATCTCCTATTCCCTGTTCCTGATTCAACTTTCAAAATCATTTCACCGCACAATGCAATCACAGCTCTTTTCTCCATCACAATTCAATCAATGGCATCACATTCAGCTCTTCTCTCTCGATTAACAACAGTGCAATCACCATCCGACTGTACCGCCTCCAACCCACCCCTCCGACTGTACCGCCTCCAACCCACCCCTCCGACTGTCCCACCTCCAACCCACCCCTCCGACTGTCCCACCTCCAACCCACCCCTCCGACTGTCCCACCTCCAACCCACCCCTCCGACTGTCCCGCCTCCAAACCACCCCTCCGACTGTCCCACCTCCAACCCACCCCTCCGACTGTACCGCCTCCAACCCACCCCTCCGACTGTCCCACCTCCAACCCACCCCTCCGACTGTACCGCCTCCAACCCACCCCTCCGACTGTCCCACCTCCAACCCACCCCTCCGACTGTACCGCCTCCAACCCACCCCTCCGACTGTCCCACCTCCAACCCACCCCTCCGACTGTCCCGCCTCCAACCCACCCCTCCGACTGTCCCACCTCCAACCCACCCCTCCGACTGTACCGCCTCCAACCCACCCCTCCGACTGTCCCACCTCCAACCCACCCCTCCGACTGTCCCACCTCCAACCCACCCCTCCGACTGTCCCACCTCCAACCCACCCCTCCGACTGTCCCACCTCCAACCCACCCCTCCGACTGTACCGCCTCCAACTCACCCCTCCGACTGTACCACCTCCAACCCACCCCTCCGACTGTACCGCCTCCAACCCACCCCTCCGACTGTACCGCCTCCAACCCACCCCTCCGACTGTCCCTCCTCCAACCCACCCCTCCGACTGTACCGCCTCCAACCCACCCCTCCGACTGTACCGCCTCCAACCCACCCCTCCGACTGTACCGCCTCCAACCCACCCCTCCGACTGTCCCACCTCCAACCCACCCCTCCGACTGTCCCACCTCCAACCCACCCCTCCGACTGTCCCACCTCCAACCCACCCCTCCGACTGTCCCACCTCCAACCCACCCCTCCGACTGTCCCACCTCCAACCCACCCCTCCGACTGTACCGCCTCCAACTCACCCCTCCGACTGTACCACCTCCAACCCACCCCTCCGACTGTACCACCTCCAACCCACCCCTCCGACTGTACCGCCTCCAACCCACCCCTCCGACTGTACCACCTCCAACCCACCCCTCCGACTGTACCGCCTCCAACCCACCCCTCCGACTGTAACACCTCCAACCCACCTCTCCGACTGTCTCGCCTCCAACCCACCCCTCCGACTGCACCGCCTCCAACCCACCCCTCCGACTGTACCGCCTCCGACCCACCCCTCCGACTGTACCGCCTCCAACCCACCCCTCCGACTGTACCGCCTCCAACCCACCCCTCCGACTGTACCGCCTCCAACCCACCCCTCCGACTGTACCGCCTCCAACCCACCCCTCCGACTGTACACCCTCCAACCCACCCCTCCGACTGTACCACCTCCAACCCACCCCTCCGACTGTACCACCTCCAACTCACCGCTACGACTGTACACCCTCCAACCCACCCCTCCGACTGTACCACCTCCAACTCACCCCTCCGACTGTACCACCTCCAACCCACCCCTCCGACTGTACCACCTCCAACTCACCGCTACGACTGTACACCCTCCAACCCACCCCTCCGACTGTACCACCTCCAACTCACCCCTCCGACTGTACCACCTCCAACCCACCCCTCCGACTGTATCGCCTCCAACCCACCCCTCGGACTGTACCGCCTCCAACCCACCCCTCCGACTGTACCGCCTCCAACCCACCCCTCCGACTGTACCGCCTCCAACCCACCCCTCCGACTGTAACACCTCCAACCCACCCCTCCGACTGTAACACCTCCAACCCACCCCTCCGACTGTACACCCTCCAACCCACCCCTCCGACTGTACCACCTCCAACCCACCCCTCCGACTGTACCACCTCCAACCCACCCCTCCGACTGTACCACCTCCAACCCACCCCTCCGACTGTACCACCTCCAACCCACCCCTCCGACTGTACCACCTCCAACCCACCCCTCCGACTGTAAACCCTCCAACCCACCCCTCCGACTGCACCGCCTCCGACCCACCCCTCCGACTGTACCGCCTCCAACCCACCCCTCCGACTGCACCGCCTCCAACCCACCCCTCCGACTGTACCGCCTCCAACCCACCCCTCCGACTGTACCGCCTCCAACCCACCCCTCCGACTGCACCGCCTCCAACCCACCCCTCCGACTGTACCGCCTCCAACCCACCCCTCCGACTGCACCGCCTCCAACCCACCCCTCCGACTGTACCGCCTCCAACCCACCCCTCCGACTGTACCACCTCCAACCCACCCCTCCGACTGTACACCCTCCAACCCACCCCTCCGACTGTACACCCTCCAACCCACCCCTCCGACTGTACCACCTCCAACCCACCCCTCCGACTGTACCACCTCCAACTCACCGCTACGACTGTACACCCTCCAACCCACCCCTCCGACTGTACCACCTCCAACTCACCCCTCCGACTGTACCACCTCCAACCCACCCCTCCGACTGTATCGCCTCCAACCCACCCCTCGGACTGTACCGCCTCCAACCCACCCCTCCGACTGTACCGCCTCCAACCCACCCCTCCGACTGTAACACCTCCAACCCACCCCTCCGACTGTAACACCTCCAACCCACCCCTCCGACTGTACACCCTCCAACCCACCCCTCCGACTGTACCACCTCCAACCCACCCCTCCGACTGTACCACCTCCAACCCACCCCTCCGACTGCACCGCCTCCAACTCACCGCTACGACTGTACCGCCTCCAACCCACCCCTCCGACTGTACCGCCTCCAACCCACCCCTCCGACTGTAACACCTCCAACCCACCCCTCCGACTGTAACACCTCCAACCCACCCCTCCGACTGTACACCCTCCAACCCACCCCTCCGACTGTACCACCTCCAACCCACCCCTCCGACTGTACCACCTCCAACCCACCCCTCCGACTGTACCACCTCCAACCCACCCCTCCGACTGTACCACCTCCAACCCACCCCTCCGACTGTCCCACCTCCAGCCCACCCCTCCGACTGTACCACCTCCAACCCACCCCTCCGACTGTACCGCCTCCGACCCACCCCTCCGACTGTACCGCCTCCAACCCACCCCTCCGACTGCACCGCCTCCAACCCACCCCTCCGACTGTACCGCCTCCAACCCACCCCTCCGACTGTACCGCCTCCAACCCACCCCTCCGACTGTACCACCTCCAACCCACCCCTCCGACTGCACCGCCTCCAACCCACCCCTCCGACTGCACCGCCTCCAACCCACCCCTCCGACTGTACCGCCTCCAACCCACCCCTCCGACTGTACCACCTCCAACCCACCCCTCCGACTGTACACCCTCCAACCCACCCCTCCGACTGTACACCCTCCAACCCACCCCTCCGACTGTACACCCTCCAACCCACCCCTCCGACTGTACCACCTCCAACCCACCCCTCCGACTGTACCACCTCCAACTCACCGCTACGACTGTACACCCTCCAACCCACCCCTCCGACTGTACCACCTCCAACCCACCCCTCCGATTGTACTATTTTTAAAAATCATTCTCGGGATGTGGGCGTCGCTGGCGAGGCCGGCATTTATTGCCCATCCCTAATTGCCCTTGAGAAGGTGGTGGTGAGCCGCCTTCTTGAACCGCTGCAGTCCGTGTGGTGACGGTTCTCCCACAGTGCTGTTAGGAAGGGAGCTCCAGTATTTTGACCCAGCGACGATGAAGGAACGGCGATATATTTCCAAGTCGGGATGGTGTGTGACTTGGAGGGGAACGTGCAGGTGGTGTTGTTCCCATGTGCCTGCTGCCCTTGTCCTTCTAGGTGGTAGAGGTCGTGGGTTTGGGAGGTGCTGTCGAAGAAGCCTTGGCGAGTTGCTGCAGTGCATCCTGTGGATGGTACACACTGCAGCCACAGTGCGCCGGTGGTGAAGGGAGTGAATGTTTAGGGTGGTGGATGGGGTGCCAATCAAACGGGCTGCTTTGTCCTGGATGGTGTCGAGCTTCTTGAGTATTTTTGGAGCTGCACTCATCCAGGCAAGTGGAGAGTATTCCATCACACTCCTGACTTGTGCCTTGCAGATGGTGGAAAGGCTTTGGGGAGTCAGGAGGTGAGTCACTTGCCGCAGAATACCCAGCCTCTGACCTGCTCTTGTAGCCACAGTATTTATGTGGCTGGTCCAGTTAAGTTTTGGTCAATGGTGACCCCCAGAATGTTGATGGTGGGGGATTCGGCGATGGTAATGCCGTTGAATGTCAAGGGAATGCCGCTTGATAGCACTGTCGATGACACCTTCCATCACTTTGCTGATGATTGAGAGTAGACTGATGGGGCGGTAATTGGCTGGATTGGATTTGTCCTGCTTTTTGTGGACAGGACATACCTGGGTAATTTTCCACATTGTCGGGTAGATGCCAGTGTTGTAACTGTACTGGAACAGCTTGGCTAGAGGCGCAGCTAGTTCTGGAGCACAAGTCTTCAGCACTACAGCTGGGATGTTGTCGGGGCCCATAGCCTTTGCTGTATCCAGTGCACGCAGCCGTTTCTTGATATCACGTGGAGTGAATCGAATTGGCTGAAGACTGGCTTCTGTGATGGTGGGGATATCGGGAGGAGGCTGAGATGGATCATCCACTCGGCACTTCTGGCTGAAGATGGTTGCAAACGCTTCAGCCTTGTCTTTTGCACTCACGTGCTGGACTCCGCCATCATTGAGGATGGGGATGTTTGCAGAGCCTCCTCCTCCCGTTAGTTGTTTAATTGTCCACCACCATTCACGACTGGATGTGGCAGGACTGCAGAGCTTTGATCTGATCCGTTGGTTGTGGAATCGCTTAGCTCTGTCTGTAGCATGTTGCTTCCGCTGTTTAGCATGCATGTAGTCCTGAGTTGTAGCTTCACCAGGTTGGCACCTCATTTTTAGGTACGCCTGATGCTGCTCCTGGCATGCTCTTCTACACTCCTCATTGAACCAGGGTTGATCCCCTGGCTTGTTGGTAATGGTAGAGTGAGCAATATGCCGGGCCATCTGTGTTTGCTTCAGTGTGCGTGCGAGTGTATCTGTGTTTGTTTCAGTGTGCAACCTGTCCTCGTGATTTAACCCTTTTAGCCCCGGTATCATTCTGTTGCTGCACCCCCTCCAAGGCCAATATATCCTTCCCGAGGTGCGGTGCCCAGAACTGAACCCAGTCTCCAGATGGGGTCTAACCAGAGCTTTATATAACCGCAACATCACTTCCACCCCTTTGTATTCCAGCCCTCTTGAGATAAAGGCCAACATTCCATTAGCCTTTTAAATTATTTTTTGTACCTGTCCACTAGCTTTGAGATTTCTGTACTTGGACCCCTAAATCTCTGCTCATCCACAGTTCCGAGCTTCTCGCCATTTAGAAAATACTCCGATTTATCTCTCCTAGGTCCAAAATGGACGACCTCCCGCTTCACCACATTGAACTCCATCTGCCACAGTTTTGCCCACTGATTAATCTCTCAATGTCCCTCTGCAACTTTCTGCTCCCATCCACATTATTCACCGTGTCACCCAATATCGCGTCGCCAGCAAACTTGGATATACGGCCCTCTATTCCTTCATCTAAGTATTTTATAAATATAGTGAAAAGCTGAGGTCCCAGAACAAAGTATTAGCAAGTCTGCCATTTCCTGATTTTCAAAAGAACTACAAGCAAGTATGACAGCCAGATCGAGGTGTGGCTTATTCCTTTTGGTGATGATGTGGAGATGCCGGTGATGGACTGGGGTTGACAATTGTAAACAATTTTACAACACCAAGTTATAGTCCAGCAATTTTATTTTAAATTCACAAGCTTTCGGAGGCTTCCCCCTTCGTCAGGTGAACGATGTGAAATGAGATCCTCGAAATGAAATCGCATTTATAATTCTTCCTGCCCTGTCGGATGGCCACCCACTTGCTACCCAGAACTCTCTGTGGCCGCGGGGGTGACCACCTTCTGGAACGTGCGATCCCAGGAAATTCTCAGCCTCCCGTATGCCCTGCCACTCAGCCACTCCTCAAGCTCAGAAACCCTGGAGCTCGAGCAGCTGGAGGTACTTCCTGCACACGTCACCACTCAGGACACACGGAGCACCCTGGGGTTCCCACATGGCGCAGGGATTGGTTGCAGGCAACGGGTCTCAGCTGCGCTGTCATATTCTCAGAAGTTGAAAAGTTACCGAGAGTAAAGCAGTCTTGTAACACTCACCCGTCCTTATCTGGAAGCGGTAATGATCTCCCAGGCAGCACAGACACCTTGGTTAGCAGGAACTCTGCCCTCTCAGAATCTCCCACACTCTCAGACACTTACACTTCACACAGTGTCTCACAAAATCGTCGAGCAGAAATTGATAGCCAAATTCCGCACCCATGAGGACGGCCTCAACCGGGATCTTGGGTTCATGTCACGCTACACGTTACCCCACCAGCGAACAAATGTTATCTGTTTTTAATATAATGGGTCAGTTGCTGTCTTTTCTATGTTTCTACCTCTCTATCTCTGTTTTTTTTTGTTTTGTTTGGTTTTTTTTTGGTGGTCTGTATATTCTGTGAGACCTGGCAGGTAACACCTGTCTGTCTGCACACTGATTGCCTTGGCAACGGACAGTTGAAAAAACTGTCTGTACTCACCAAGCATTGTTCTGTGAATTATAAATGCGATTTCATTTCGAGGATCTCATTTCACATCGTTCACCTGAGGAAGGGGGAAGCCTCCGAAAGCTTGTGAATTTAAAATAAAATTGCTGGACTATAACTTGGTGTTGTAAAATTGTTTACTTTTGGTGATGAACATTTTGTGAGACACTGTGTGAAGTGTAAGTGTCTGAGAGTGTGGGAGATTCTGAGAGGGCAGAGTTCCTGCTAACCAAGGTGTCTGTGCTGCCTGGGAGATCATTACCGCTTCCAGATAAGGACGGGTGAGTGTTACAAGACTGCTTTACTCTCGGTAACGTTTCAACTTCTGAGAATATGACAGCGCAGCTGAGACCCGTTGCCTGCAACCAATCCCTGCGCCATGTGGGAACCCCAGGGTGCTCCGTGTGTCCTGAGTGGTGACGTGTGCAGGAAGTACCTCCAGCTGCTCGAGCTCCAGGGTTTCTGAGCTTGAGGAGTGGCTGAGTGGCAGGGCATACGGGAGGCTGAGAATTTCCTGGGATCGCACGTTCCAGAAGGTGGTCACCCCCGCGGCCACAGAGAGTTCTGGGTAGCAAGTGGGTGGCCATCCGACAGGGCAGGAAGAAGAGGCAGGGCACTGCAGGAATCCTCCGGGAGTGCGGCGCTCAGTATTACTGAGGGTGAAGATACCGTGGGGGAGTGCAGTCTAGAGCATATCTGTGGCATTGTGGGGCAAAGGACTGCACAGGGCACATCAAAGTATAGAAACGCAGTTGTTATAGAGGATTCGATAGTCAGGGGGATAGACGGGCGTCTCTGCAAAAGGCCACGTGAGTCCCGCACGGTGTGTCGCCTCCCTGGTGCCAAGGTAAAGAACATCACTGAGAGGGGGCAGGACATTTTGCGGGGAGGGGAGGGGAACGGCCAGAAGTCGTGGTCCACGTGGGAACCAATGACATAGGAAGGAAAAGGGTCGGGGTCCTGCAGTCAGAGTTTCAGGAGCTAGGGAGGAAGTTAAAAAGCAGGAGATCAAAGGTAGTAATCTCTGGATTACTCCCAGTGCCACGTGCTGGTGAGCATAGGAATAGTGGGATAAGACAGGTTAATGTGTGGCTGGAGAAATGGTGCAGGAGGGAGGGCTTCAGATTCCTGGGGCATTGGGACCAGCTCTGGGGCAGGAGGGATCTGTTCAAGATGAATATTCACAATATATCTCAATGATTTGGATGAGGGAACCAAATGTAATATTTCCAAGTTTGCTGATGACACAAAACTAGGTGGGATTGTGAGTTGTGAGGAGGATGCAAAGAGGCTTCAAGGTGATTTAGACAAGTTGAGTGAGTGGGCAAATACATGGCAGATGCAGCATAACGTGGATAAATGTGAAGTTATCCCCTTCAGAAGGAAAAACAGAAAGGCAGAGTATTATTTAAATGGTGATAGATTGGGGAATGTTGATGTACAAAGGGACCTGGGTGTCCTTGTACACCAGTCACTGAAAGCAAACATGCAGGTGCAGCAAGCAGTTAGGAAGGCAAATGGTGTGTTGGCCTTCATTGCAAGAGGATTTGAGTACAGGAGCAAGGATGTCTTACTGCAGTTATACAGGGCCTTGGTGAGACCACACCTGGAGTATTGTGTGCAGTTTTGTTCTCCTTACCTAAGAAAGGATATACTTGCCATAGAGGGAGTGCAGCGAAGGTTCACCAGACTGATTCCTGGGATGGCAGGACTGTCATATGAGGAGAGATTGGGTCGACTTGGCCTGTATTCAAGTTTAGAAGAATGAGAGGGGATCTCATTGAAACATATAAAATTCTGACAGGGCTAGACAGACTGGATGCAGGGAGGATGTTTCCCCTGGCTGGGGGTTCCAGAACGAGGGGTCACAGTCTCAGGATACGGGGTAGGACATTTAGAACCGAGATGAGGAGAAATTTCTTCACTCAGAGGGTGGTGAACCTGTGGAATTCTCTACCACAGAAGGCTGTGGAGGCCAAGTCACTGAATATATTTAAGAAGATAGATAGATGTCTAGACACAAAAGGCATCAAGGGGTATGGGGAGAGAGCGGGAATATGGTATTGAGATAGAGGATCAGCCATGATCATATTGAATGGCGGAGCAGGCTCGAAGGGCCGAATGGCCTACTCCTCCTATTTTCTATGTTTCTACGAATGGGTTGCATCTCAAGGAGGGCTTGGACTGATTTCCTCGCAGGGAGGTTAACTAGTGACGTGGGGGGGAGCTTAAACTATTTTTTTTGTTTGTATGTGTATCCGTTTGTGTGTATGTGTATCTGTGTGTCTGTTTACCTGTGTGTGTGTGTGTGTGTGTTTGTATCTGTTTCTGTGTGTGTTTATTTGTTTATCTGTGTGTGTGTATTTGTTTGTGTGTGTGTATATATCTGTCTGTGTGTGCATCTCTGTGTAGCTGTGTGTGTGTGTCTGTTTATCTGTGTGTGTGTCTGTGTATCCATGGGTGTGTGTATGTGTGTCTTTGTCTCTGTGCATCTGTGTGTCTATCTGTGTCTGTGTGTGTGCATTTGTCTGCGTGTGTCTGTGTGTGTGCGCCTGTCTGTCTCTGTGTGTGTCTGTGTGTGTGCGCCTGTCTGTCTCTGCGTGTGTCTGTGTGTGTGCCTGTCTGTCTCTGCGTGTGTCTGTGTGTGTGCGCCTGTCTGTCTCTGCGTGTGTCTGTGTGTGTGCCTGTCTGTCTCTGCGTGTGTCTGTGTGTGTGCGCCTGTCTGTCTGTGTGTCTACATGCGTGTGTGTAGTTGGATATTTTACCTGAGTGTTTGCTAGCTGCAGTATTTTGAGACAAGCCCCTCCCACAATCCCGTCTCCTCTCCTGGCCCCACCCCATTCACCCTCCAACGGTTCTTGGACCCTGGATTGTATGCAAACGTTGAGTGTGGTGATCAGACTTCCTGTTATATCTCTGCAGTATCACATTTCAATGTTCGAAGGGGAAGTAAGTGATGCAGAGAAGGAACTCCACGTTATCTGTAAGAGTGTGCCAGCCCGGAGCAACTATGAGTGACCATACCTTGCATACAAAGATGGTGAGTGTGTCGACATGAGTGTGTCGGCGGGGGTGTGTGTGAGTGTGTCGGCGGGGGTGTCTGTGAGTGTGGGCAGGTGTGTGTGAGTGTGTTGGCGGGGGTGTGTCAGCGTGGGTGTGGGTGTGAGTGTGTCGGCGGGGGTGTGTGTGAGTGTGGGCAGGTGTGTGTGAGTGTGTCGGCGGGGGTGTGTCAGCGTGGGTGTGAGTGTGTCAGCGTGGGTGTGAGTGTGTCAGCGTGGGTGTGAGTGTGTCAGCGTGGGTGTGAGGTCATGCTCTTGATCATTGTCCTCTCAGTAATAGTTTCAGCTTATCTCCAGACTCCTGCTGGATTCCAGGTTGGAGTTAGCGGAAATCCACATTCAGTATTGAAATCGAGTGTAAGTGAGAGGCTGGTGCCCGTCTCATTAACCACAGATCTGTGTCGTATCCTCGGTTAAACTTCTGTGTACTGGAGGGTCGGTCTGGCAGCTACAGGTTAGACAGCTGGAACGGGACTCGGGGGCTGTGACTGGACATGGAAATGCTCCTGCTCTGTGCCGAGTTAGTTCATCTCAAGACCATGGCAGCTGTTGGGAACCTTGTTTCACATCCATGCATTGGGGTGGAGGGGAGAGAGAGAGCGAGCCAGAGAGAGAGAGCGAGCAAATCAAGCAAGGGATAGATAGAGAGAAAGAAAGAAAGAGAGCCAGAGAATTACATAGCATTTACAGCACAGAAACAGGCCATTCGGCCCAACTGGTCCATGCTGGTGTTTATGCTCCAGAGAGAGAAAGAGAGAGAGGGGAAAATAAAACAGAAACACACAGTTGGTTAGAGGCCTGAAGCAGCGGCTGCCATTCTCTCCGAAGATGCTGACTGACCTGCCCTGCGTTTCCAGTGGTTTGTTTTTTTGTTTCAAATTTCCAATGTTTGTGGTATTTTCTTTGCTTTGTATTTGTAATCTCTCAGTATTGGAAGGTGGGGGGCCGGCCAGGAGAGCATTGGAAGGTGGGGGGCCGGCCAGGAGAGCATTGGAAGGTGGGGGGCCGGCCAGGAGAGCATTGGAAGGTGGGGGGCCGGCCAGGAGAGTATTGGAAGGTGGGGGGCCGGCCAGGAGAGCATTGGAAGGTGGGGGGCCGGCCAGGAGAGTATTGGAAGGTGGGGGGCCGGCCAGGAGAGTATTGGAAGGTGGGGGGCCGGCCAGGAGAGTATTGGAAGGTGGGGGGCCGGCCAGGAGAGCATTGGAAGGTGGGGGGCCGGCCAGGAGAGCATTGGAAGCCACACACACCGGGTGAATTTGCTTGCCACTTGTACCACTCCACCGTCCTCCAATGCCCCCTTAGTTGCTGAAATGAAGACGAGCACAATGACAGGGAGCGGGAACTGAAGGTGGCCTTCTCCCGGGGGCCACGAGGTTGCGTTCTGTCAGACGGGGCGTGCGGGTGGGGGGTGAATTACTCCGGGGCTTTTCCCGCTCTGCTGCCGGAACTATTGAGGATGTTTGGTGGTAACCCCAGTAACGGGGGTAAACGGGGCCTCCACCGGAGATACGGTGGTGGAGCAGGACAAGCAGCAAGCAAATTCACACCCTGTGTGTGGGGTCCAAAGCTCTCCTGGCCGGCCTCCCATCTTCCACCCTCCATAAACTTGAGCTCATCCACAACTCTGCTGCCCGTATCCTAACTCGCACCAAGTCCCGTTCACCCATCACCCCCTGTGCTCGCTGACCTACATTGCCTGGGAATGCCTCGATTTTAAAATTCTCATCTTTGTTTTCAAATCTCTCCATGGCCCTCGCCCCTCCCTATCTCTGTAACCTCCTCCAGCCCTACAACCCTCCGAGATCTCTGCACTTTCTGGCCTCTTGCGCATCCCCGATTTTTATCACCCCACCATTGGCGGCCGTGCCTTCAGCTGCCTGGGCCCTAAGCTCTGGAATTCCCTCCCTAAACCTCTCCGCCTCTCTCTCTCCTCCTTTAAGACGCTCCTTAAAACCTGCCTCTTCAACCAAGCTTTTGGTCGCCTGTCCTAATATCTCCTTATGTGGCTCAGTGCCAATTTCTGTCTGATAATCGCTCCTGTGAAGCACCTTGGGATGTTTTACTACGTTAAAGGCACTATATAAATGCAGGTTGTTGTGTGGATTTCCTCAGTAGTTTAGTGGGAGACTCTTTAAACATGGTGACGGGTTTCCGATCTCTCCCTCCCCGTTAAAAGTTCTCACATGAACGACGGCAACTTGGGTGGGCGCTAGGACCGTGGGATGTTATCCCAGGAAGAGCCAGGAATTTCGGGAATGGAGAATAGAATGTTAAGGGACAGAGAGTCGGGGAGGATACGATAAGTTTTGGGTTATTTGCAGACTGTGAGGGTGAGAATCTTTTCCCTGTTTGAGCTTTGACTTGCACCAACTTGTGGATAGGGAGGACACTGGGAATGAGCGGAATCAGTCTTGGCAAACACATGGGGCTTGATTTTCAAATCAAAGTGCGGGTGCATTGGGGCTGGTAAAATCGGGAAAATCCCGAGCGGGTAAGGAACCCGGCTCCGACCCGCCGACTTCCCCGTCTCTCACAGACACATCTGTGTGCGTACACTTCTGGAATCTGGAAGTCCCACCGGCAATTAAAGCCATTTTACATCGACTTCATCTAAACATAGAGTTTGGACTTGTAGAGGGAGTAAAGCTGCCTCCGCACTGTCCCATCAAACACTCCCAGGACAGGTACAGCACGGGTTAGATACAGAGTAAAGCTCCCTCTGCACTGTCCCATCAAACACTCCCAGGACAGATACAGCACGGGTTAGATACAGAGTAAAGCTCCCTCCACACTGTCCCATCAAACACTCCCAGGGCAGGTACAGCACGGGTTAGATACAGAGTAAAGCTCCCTCTACACTGTCCCATCAAACACTCCCAGGGCAGGTACAGCACAGGTTAGATACAGAGTAAAGCTCCCTCTACACTGTCCCATCAAACACTCCCAGGGCAGGTACAGCACGGGTTAGATACAGAGTAAAGCTCCCTCTACACTGTCCCATCAAACACTCCCAGGGCAGGTACAGGGTTAGATACAGAGTAAAGCTCCCTCTACACTGTCCCATCAAACACTCCCAGGGCAGGTACAGCACGGGTTAGATACAGAGTAAAGCTCCCTCTACACTGTCCCATCAAACACTCCCAGGGCAGGTACAGCACGGGTTAGATACAGAGTAAAGCTCCCTCTACACTGTCCCATCAAACACTCCCAGGGCAGTTACAGCACGGGTTAGATACAGAGTAAAGCTCCCTCTACACTGTCCCATCAAACACTCCCAGGGCAGGTACAGCACGGGTTAGATACAGAGTAAAGCTCCCTCTACACTGTCCCATCAAACACTCCCAGGGCAGGTACAGGGTTAGATACAGAGTAAAGCTCCCTCTACACTGTCCCATCAAACACTCCCAGGGCAGGTACAGCACGGGTTAGATACAGAGTAAAGCTCCCTCTACACTGTCCCATCAAACACTCCCAGGGCAGGTACAGGGTTAGATACAGAGTAAAGCTCCCTCTACACTGTCCCATCAAACACTCCCAGGGCAGGTACAGCACGGGTTAGATACAGAGTAAAGCTCCCTCTACACTGTCCTATCAAACACTCCCAGGGCAGGTACAGGGTTAGATACAGAGTAAAGCTCCCTCTACACTGTCCCATCAAACACTCCCAGGGCAGGTACAGGGTTAGATACAGAGTAAAGCTCCCTCTACACTGTCCCATCAAACACTCCCAGGGCAGGTACAGCACGGGTTAAATACAGAGTAAAGCTCCCTCTACAATGTCCCATCAAACACTCCCAGGGCAGGTACAGCACGGGTTAAATACAGAGTAAAGCTCCCTCTACACTGTCCCATCAAACACTCCCAGGGCAGGTACAGCACGGGTTAGATACAGAGTAAAGCTCCCTCTACACTGTCCCATCAAACACTCCCAGGGCAGGTACAGCACGGGTTAGATACAGAGTAAAGCTCCCTCTACACTGTCCCATCAAACACTCCCAGGGCAGGTACAGCACGGGTTAGATACAGAGTAAAGCTCCCTCCACACTGTCCCATCAAACACTCCCAGGGCAGGTACAGGGTTAGATACAGAGTAAAGCTCCCTCTACACTGTCCCATCAAACACTCCCAGGGCAGGTACAGCACGGGTTAGATACAGAGTAAAGCTCCCTCTACACTGTCCCATCAAACACTCCCAGGGCAGGTACAGGGTTAGATACAGAGTAAAGCTCCCTCTACACTGTCCCATCAAACACTCCCAGGGCAGGTACAGCACGGCTTAGATACAGAGTAAAGCTCCCTCTACACTGTCCCATCAAACACTCCCAGGGCAGGTACAGCACGTCTTAGATACAGAGTAAAGCTCCCTCTACACTGTCCCATCAAACACTCCCAGGGCAGGTACAGCACGGCTTAGATACAGAGTAAAGCTCCCTCTACACTGTCCCATCAAACACTCCCAGGGCAGGTACAGCACGGCTTAGATACAGAGTAAAGCTCCCTCTACACTGTCCCATCAAACACTCCCAGGGCAGGTACAGCACGGGTTAGATACAGAGTAAAGCTCCCTCTACACTGTCCCATCAAACACTCCCAGGGCAGGTACAGCATGGGTTAGATACAGAGTAAAGCTCCCTCTACACTGTCCCATCAAACACTCCCAGGGCAGGTACAGCACGGGTTAGATACAGAGTAAAGCTCCCTCTACACTATCCCATCAAACACTCCCAGGGCAGGTACAGCACGGGTTAGATACAGAGTAAAGCTCCCTCTACACTGTCCCATCAAACACTCCCAGGGCAGGTACAGCACGGGTTAGATACAGAGTAAAGCTCCCTCTACACTGTCCCATCAAACACTCCCAGGGCAGGTACAGGGTTAGATACAGAGTAAAGCTCCCTCTACACTGTCCCATCAAACACTCCCAGGGCAGGTACAGGGTTAGATACAGAGTAAAGCTCCCTCTACACTGTCCCATCAAACACTCCCAGGGCAGGTACAGGGTTAGATACAGAGTAAAGCTCCCTCTACACTGTCCCATCAAACACTCCCAGGGCAGGTACAGGGTTAGATACAGAGTAAAGCTCCCTCTACACTGTCCCATCAAACACTCCCAGGGCAGGTACAGCATGGGTTAGATACAGAGTAAAGCTCCCTCTACACTGTCCCATCAAACACTCCCAGGGCAGGTACAGCACGGGTTAGATACAGAGTAAAGCTCCCTCTACAATGTCCCATCAAACACTCCCAGGGCAGGTACAGGGTTAGATACAGAGTAAAGCTCCCTCTACACTGTCCCATCAAACACTCCCAGGGCAGGTACAGGGTTAGATACAGAGTAAAGCTCCCTCTACACTGTCCCATCAAACACTCCCAGGGCAGGTACAGGGTTAGATACAGAGTAAAGCTCCCTCTACACTGTATGCAGTGGGGTCCCCCAGGGGTCGTTATTAGGACCATTACTTTTCTTGTTATATATAAATGACCTGAACTTGGATATAGGGAGTACAATTTCAAAGTTTGCGAATGAGACAAAACTTGGCAACATAGTAAATAGTGAAGAGGATAGTAGCAGACTTCAGGAGAACTTAGCTAGGCTGGTGAAATGGACAGTCAGATGGCAGATACAGTTTAATATGGATAAGTATGAAGTGATGCACTTTGGGAGGAACAACATGGAGAGGCAGTAAAATCTAAATGGTACTATTCGAGGGGGGTGCACCCCAGGGGTTAGATACAGAGTTAAGCTCCCTCTACACTCCCAGACACTCCCTGGTACTCTAAACGTGTCAATGCTGATCTCAGTAAAGGATCCACATTGCATTTTTCCAAAAATAAGCATTTTTAGACTTGTGTGAGCGACATTGGGGGCCATTTAGTGCTGTAGGCCTAAGTCCACTGGTAACTGGAGTGAGAGTGACAAACACATTACACTTCAGACCCGAGCAGACAGCGACGACTTTCATGCTAACAACATGGGCTGGATTTGAATCCAGGTTCCAGAGGTGAAAGCTTTACTTTTTAAATTTGTTCTCGGGATGTGGGAAACTTTGGTGAGGTCACATTTACTCAAGGAGTGCGGGACTGGAATCACATGCAGGCCAGACCGATGGGATGACATCATCACCTCCAGGTCAATGAAATCCAATATTGAACTTGGCCCCAGCCCCTTCATTACCAATTGGCTTCTAACCACAATCCACAATCTTCCACACTCATTTCGTGGCAGGTTCATTGGATTCACTTTCACAACTTGCTATGGTGAGATTACATAGAATTTATAGCACAGAATAAGGCCATTCGGCCCAACTATTCTATGCCGGTGTTTATCATAGTAGGTACAGCACAGGAGGAGGCCATTCAACCCATCGTGCCTGTGCCACCTCTTTGAAAGAGCTATCCAATTAGTCCCATTCTTGCTCTTTCCCCAGAGCCCTGTAAATTTTTCCCTTCCAGTATTTCTCCAATTCCCTTTTGAAAGTTATTATTGAATCTACTTCCACCGCCCTTTCAGGCAGTGAATTCCAGATCATAGCAACTCGCTGCGTAAAAAAATGTTTCCTCATCTCCCCTCTGGTTCTTTTGCCGATCTCCTTAAATCTGTGTCCTCTGGTTACTGGCCCTTTGTCACTGGAAACAGTTTCTCCTTATTTACTCTGTCAAAACCGTTCATGATTTTGAACACCTCTATCAAATCTCCCCTTAACCGTCTCTGTTCTAAGGAGAACAACCCCAGCTTCTCCAGTCTCTCCACATAACTGAAGTCCCTCATCCCTGGAACCATTCTAGTAAATCTCTTCTGCACCCTCTCTAAGGCCTTCACATCCTTCCTAAAGTGTGGTGCCCAGAATTGAACACAATACTCCAGCTGGGGCCTAACCAGTGTTTATAAAGGTTTAGCATAACTTCCTTGCTTTTGTACTCTTTGCCTCTATTAATAAAGCCCAGGATCCCATATGCTTTTTTAACAGCCTTCTCAACTTGTCCTGCCACCTTGGCATATGTGCACCCCCAGGTCTCTCTGTTCCTAGAATCATAGAATGGTTACAGCACAGAAGGAGGCCATTCGGTCCATTGAGCCTATGCCGGCTCTTTGCAAGAGTGTTCAAGAGTAAATTTCATCTGCCATGTGTCTGCCCATTTCACCAGTCTGTCTCTGTCCTCCTGAAGTCTGTTACTATTCTTCACATTGTTTACTACGTTTCCGAGTTTCGTGTCATCTGCAGACTTTGAAATTATACCCTCTATACCAAAGTCCAGATCTTTAATATATATCAAAAAGAGCAGTGGTCCTAATACTGACCCTTGGGGAACACCACTGTATACTTCCCTCCAGTCTGAAAAACAACTGTTCACCGCTACTCTCTGCTTTCTGCCCCTTAGCCAATTTTGTATCCACACTGCCACAGCCCCTTTAATCCTTTAATTATGCTTCACACGAGCCTCCTCCCTCCCTACTTCATCTAACCATGTCAGCATAACCTTCTATTCCTTTCTCCCTCATGTACTTATGTCATTTCTCCTTAAATGCTCTTTGCCTCAAACACTTCATGTGATAGCAAGTTCCACATTTTAACCGATGAGATTTGAACTCATGATTTCTGTGTTGTTAGTCCATTATTACAATCAGCTGTGACTCAGGGGGTAGCGCCTGAGTCAGAATGAAATGGCTTCAAGTCCCACACCAGAGAGCTTGAGCCCAGAGGTTGGGAAAGACAGAGAGTGAACCTCTAACGGAGTAAATTGCTAACAGTGAGGACTTTCCACTGGGAATTTGGTGAGTGTGAGAATCAGTGGTTATTTTTCTTTGTGGTTAATGTTTTAGATAAACAGTAAATTTCCTTAAAGCTAAACAAACAGTTTTAAATAACCATTAGCCGACATGGCAGGACAGCTGGGGCCCATCACCTGCACATCCCGGAACTCCAGAGCACTTTGTGTGTCCTGGAAAACCACATGTGCAGGAAGTGCCGCCAACTGCTCGAGCTCAGAGTTTCTGAGCTTGAGGGGCGGCTGGCGTCACTACAGTGCATACGGGAAGCTGAGAGTTTCGTGGATAGCACGTTTCAGGAGGTGGTCACCCCGCAGCTACAGAGAGTTCAGGAGGGGAGGGAGTGGGTGACCACCAGACAGGCTCGGAGGAACAGGCAGGCAATGCAGGAGTCCCCTGGGAGTGCGGCACTCACAAACTGGTCTTTAGTGTTGAATACCAGTGAGGGTGCTGAAACCTCGGGGGAGGGCAGTCAGGAGCAAATCCACGGCACCGTGGGAGACTCGGCTGCACAGGGGGGGTAAAGAAATGCAGTTGTTATCGGGGATTCGATAGTCAGGGGGATAGACAGGGGTCTCTGCAACTGCTGAGGTGTGTCCGCATGGTGTGTTGGTGTGCATAGTGCCAGGGTAAAGGACATCACTGAGAGGGGGCAGAACATTCTGACGGGGGAAAGGGAACAGCCAGAAGTCGTGGTCCATGTGGGAACCAATGACATAGGAAGGAAAAGGGTCGGGGTCCTGCAGTCAGAGTTTCAGGAGCTAGGGAGGAAGTTAAAAAGCAGGAGATCAAAGGTAGTAATCTCTGGATTACTCCCAGTGCCACGTGCTAGTGAGCATAGGAATAGTGGGATAAGACAGGTTGATGTGTGGCTGGAAAAATGGTGCAGGAGGGAGGGCTTCAGATTCCTGGGGCATTGGGACCAGCTCTGGGGCAGGAGGGATCTGTTCAAGATGGACAGGCTGCACCTCAACAGAGCTGGGACCAATGTCCTCCTGGGGAGGTTAACTAGTGCTATGGGGGAGGGTTTAAACTAATTTGGCAGTGGGGTGGGTCATGAATGAAACATTGGAGAGGAGAAACAAGGTGCACAGAGGACTGGGAGGGACAAATAGCACTAGAGTAAAGAATAGTTCAGAAATAGGAGGGATCAGACAGGGGGCAAATGTGAGGCAGATTAAGATGGGTTTGGAGTGCATGTGGGTAAATGCACGGAGTGTGGTAAATAAGGTCGGTGAGATGCAGACACAAGTCACCACATGGGACTGTGATTTAATGGTAATAACAGAGACCCCGCTCAAAGAAGAGGGGGATTGGGAACTTAATATTCCTGGCTACAAGGTATTCAGGAAAGATAGGGAAGGAAAGAAAGCTGGGGGGGCGGGGTTGGCAGCATTGATCAAAGAAACTATTATAGCACTGGAAAGGGATGATGTCATTGAGGGGTCAAAGACAGAATCGATTTGGTTAGAATTAAGGAACAATCGAGGAGCGATTACACTACTGGGTGTGTACTGTAGGCCACCAAATAGTGGGAGGGAGATAGAGGAGCAAATTTGCAGGCAAATTGCAGACTCTGCTGAGTAAATAGGCTTTGTTGTAAAATAGTTTGTTTGCTGTGAGTCCTGCCTTAAGTCCCACCCTGCCTCCAACTCATTGGCTGACACAGTGGTGTGAATAGACACTCTGCCAAGTCTATTCCCCCTCTCCCGCTCATGTTACAAGGGGGATCAGGCACTGGGTGTGTACTGTAGGCCACCAAATAGTGGGAAGGATCAAGGAGCAATTTGCAGGCAAATTACGGAAATATGCAAGAATATAGAGTAGTGATAATGGGGGACTTCAATTATCTAAATATAGACTAGGACAGTAACAGTGTAAAGGGCAAAGAGGGGGAGGAATTCCTGAAGTGTGTTCAAGAGAACTTTCTGGAACAGTGTGTTTCCAGCCCAACCAGGAAGGAAACGGTGCAGGGTGTAATTCTGGGGGATGAAGTGGGGCAAGTGGAGCCTGTTTCAGTGGGGGAGCATTTAGGGAACAGTGATCATAATATCATCAGGTTTAGAATAGTTATGGAAAAGGACAAGGAACAATCGAATGTGAAAACACTTAACTGGAGGAGGGCTAATTTCAGTGAGTTAAAAATGGACCTTGCCCAGGTGGATTGGAATCAAAAATTGTCAGACAAAACAGTAATTGAACAATGGGAGGCCTTCAAGGAGGAGATGGTCCGGGTGCAGAGTGGACACATCCCTATGTGGGGGGAAAGGAAGGGCATCCAAGGTTAGAGCTCTCGGGATGACTAAAGATATAGAGATTAAAATGAAACAGAAAAAGGAGGCTTATGACAAATGTAAGACTCATAATACAGTAGAGAACCAGGCTGAATACAGAAAGTACAGAGGAGATCTAAAAAAGGGAATAAGAGGGGCAAAGAGTAGGAGAATAGATTAGTGGTTAACATAAAAGGGAACCCAAAAGTCTTTTATAAACATATAAATAGTAAAAGGGCAGTCAAAGGAAGCGTGGGACTGATTAGGGACAAAAAAGGAGATCTCCTTGTGGAGGCAGAGGGTGTGGCTGAGGCACTAAATGAATACTTCGTATTGGTCTTCACTAGAGAAGAGGATGCTGCCATTGTAGCAGTAAAGGAGGAGGTAGTAGTGATATTGGATAGGATAAAAATAGATAAAGAGGAGGTACTTAAACGAATGACAGCGCTCAAAATAGAAAAGTCGCCTGGTCCCGATGGGATGCATCCTCGGTTACTGAGGGAAGTCAGGGTGAAAATTGCGGAGTCGCTGGCAATTTTCAATCTTCTAATCCTCCTTAGATATGGGGATATGGGGAGGGCACCGGAGGATTGCAAATGTCACACCCCTGAACAAAAAAGGGGAGAGGGATGAACCCGGCAATCACAGGCCTGTCAGTCTAACATCAGTGGTGGGGGAACTTTTAGAGGCAATAATCTGGGACAAAATTAATTTGCACTTGGAAAGAATGGGCTAATAAATGAAAGTCAGCATGGATTCGTTAAAGGAAAATCATGTTTGACTAACTTCGAATCATAGAATGGTTACAGCACAGAAGGAGGCCATTCGGCCTGTCGAGTCCGTGCCAGCTCTCTGCAAGCCCAGTATGGGCTAATAAATGAAAGTCAGCACGGATTTGTTAAAGCAAAATCGGGTTTGACTAATTTGATTGAGTTCTTTGATGAAGTAACAAAGAGGGTTGATGAGGGTAGTGCGGTTGATGTGTATATGGACTTTCAAAAGGCGTTTCATAAAGTACTACGTAATAGACTTGCCAGCAAAATTAAAGGATTAAAGGGACAGTGGCAATGTGGATTCAAAATTGGCGAAGGGACAGAAAGCAGAGAGTATTGGTGAATGGTTGTTTTTCAGACTGGATTGAACTATACAATGGTGTTCCCCAGGGGTTGGTGTTGGGACCACTGCTCTTTTTGATATATATTAATGACCTGGACTTGGGTATAGAGGATATAATTTCAAAGTTTGCAGATGACACGAAATTCAGAAATGTCGTAAACAATGTGGAAGATGGTAACAGAGTTCAGGAGGACATAGACAGACTGGTGAAATGGGCAGACACATGGCAGATGGAATTTAATGCAGAGAAGTGTGAAGCGATACATTCTGGTAGGAAGACTGAGGAGAGGCAATATAAACTAAATGGTACAATTTTAAAGGGGGTGCAGAAACAGAGCGACCCTAGGGTGTACGTACACAAATCTTTGAAAGTGGCAGAACAAGTTGAGAAGATTGTTAAAAAAGCATATGGGACCCTGGGCTTTATTAATAGAGGCATAAAATACTGGTTAGGCCTCAGCTGGAGTATTGTGTCCAATTCTGGGCACCACACTTTAGGAAGGATGTGAAGGCCTTAGAGAGGGTGCAGAAGAGATTTACTAGAATGGTTTCAGGGATGAGGGACTTCAGTTACATGGAGAGATTGGAGAAGTTGGGGTTGTTCTCCTTGGAACAGAAAAGAGGAGATTTGATAGAGGTGTTCAAAATCATGAATGGTTTTGATAGAGTAAATGAGGAGAAACTGTTTCCAATGGCAGGAGGGTCGGTAACCAGAGGACACAGATTTAAGGTGATCGACAAACCAGCCAGAGGCGACATGAGGAAACATTTTTTTACGCAGCGAGTTGTTATGATCTGGAATGCGTTGCCTGAAAGGGCGGTGGAAACAGATTCAATAATAACTTTCAAAAGGGAATTGGATAAATATTTGAAGGGAAAACATTTACAGGGCTATGGGGAAAGAGCAGGGGAATGGGACTAATTGGATAGGTCTTTCAAAGAACTGGCACAGGCATGATGGGCTGTATGGCCTCCTCCTGTGCTGTTCCGACTATGATACTTGAGTACATAATCTAGGCTGACATTCCAGTGTAGCACTGAAAGAAAGCTGCACTGTCAGAGGTGCCATCTTTCAGATGTAAACAATTTTACAACACCAAGTTATAGTCCAGCAATTTTATTTTAAATTCACAAGCTTTCGGAGATTTCCTCCTTCCTCAGGCAAATGTTTCAAGAGGTCCTTGAAGCCTACGCATTTATACATATAGAACAATACATGGTGTTTACAGACTGTCCCTGCAACTGCCCGTTGCCAAGGCAATCACCGTGTTCAGACAGAGAGGTGTCACCTGCAGAACCTCCGAATACACATTCAACAAAAAAACAAACAGGGAAAAAAAACAGAGAAAAAAAAGAGAGAGGCAGAAACATCCGGAAGGCAGAGAGAGCCAGCAAATGACCCATTATATTAAAAACAGATAACATTTGTTCGCTGGTGGGGTAACGTGTAGCGTGACATGAACCCAAGATCCCGGTTGAGGCCGTCCTCATGGGTGCGGAACTTGGCTATCAATTTCTGCTCGACGATTTTGCGTTGTCGTGTGTCTCGAAGGCCGCCTTGGAGTACGCTTACCCGAAGGTCGGTGGATGAATGTCCATGACTGCTGAAGTGTTCCCCGACTGGGAGGGAACCCTCCTGTTTGGCGATTGTTGCGCGGTGTCCGTTCATCCGTTGTCGCAGCGTCTGCATGGTCTCGCCAATGTACCATGCTCTGGGGCATCCTTTCCTGCAACGTATGAGGTAGACAACGTTGGCCGAGTCACAGGAGTATGAACCATGTACCTGGTGGGTGGTGTCCTCTCGTGTGATGGTGGTATCTGTGTCGATGATCTGGCATGTCTTGCAGAGGTTACCGTGGCAGGGTTGTGTGGCGTCGTGGACGCTGTTCTCTTGAAAGCTGGGTAATTTGCTGCGAACGATGGTCTGTTTGAGGTTGGGTGGCTGTTTAAAGGCGAGTAGTGGAGGTGTGGGGATGGCCATAGCGAGGTGTTTGTCCTCATTGATGACATGTTGAAGGCTGCGGAGAACATGGCGTAGTTTCTCCGCTCCGGGGAAGTACTGGACGACAAAGGGTACTCTGTTGGTTGCGTCCCGTGTTAGTCTCCTGAGGAGGTCTATGTGATTTTTTGCTGTGGCCCGTCGGAACTGTCGATCGATGAGTCGAGCGTCATATCCCGTTCTTACTAGGGCGTCTTTCAGCGTCTGTAGGTGTCCATCGCGTTCCTCCTCGTCTGAGCAGACCCTGTGTATTCGCAGGGCCTGTCCATAGGGGATGGCCTCTTTGACGTGGTTAGGGTGGAAGCTGGAAAAGTGGAGCATTGTGAGATTGTCCGTGGGCTTGCGGTAGAGTGAGGTGCTGAGGTGCCCGTCTTTGATGGAGATTCGTGTGTCCAAGAAAGAAACTGATTCTGAGGAGTAGTCCATGGTGAGCTTGATGGTGGGATGGAACTTGTTGATGTTATCGTGTAGTCTCTTTAGTGATTCCTTGCCGTGGGTCCATAGAAAGAAAATGTCGTCGATGTATCTGGTGTATAGTGTTGGTTGGAGGTCTTGTGCAGTGAAGAAGTCCTGCTCGAACTTGTGCATGAAAATGTTGGCGTATTGGGGTGCGAATTTGGTCCCCATGGCTGTTCCGTGTGTTTGGGTAAAGAACTGGTTATCGAAGGTGAAGACATTGTGATCCAGGATGAAGCGGATGAGTTGTAGGATGGCTTCCGGAGATTGGCTGTTGTTGGTGTTGAGTATTGATGCTGTCGCAGCGATGCCGTCATCGTGGAGGATACTGGTGTATAGTGCCGAGACGTCCATCGTGGTGAGAAGTGTTCCTGGTTCAACTGGTCCGTGGGTACTGAGTTTTTGTAGGAAGTCTGTAGTGTCGCGACAGAAGCTGGGGGTTCCCTGTACGATGGGTTTCAGGATGCCCTCGATGTATCCAGAGAGGTTCTCACACAGGGTTCCGTTGCCTGATACGATGGGATGTCCGGGTGTGTTGGCTTTGTGTATCTTTGGGAGGCAGTAGAAGTCTCCCACACGGGGATTACGTGGGATGAGAATGCGTAGGATGCTTTGAAGGTCTGGATCGAAGGTCTTGATCAGTTTGTTGAGCTGGTGGGTGTGTTCTTTGGTCGGATCTGCGGGTAACCGTCTGTAGTGTTCCTGGTTGTCCAGTTGTCGGTATGCTTCTTTGCAATAGTCTGTTCTGTTCTGTATGACTATGGCTCCTCCTTTGTCCGCTGGTTTGATGACGATGTTGCGGTTGGTCTTGAGAGCGTTGATGGCGTTGCGTTGTGCTCGGGTGACATTCTGGACTGTCTTCTGAGTGCGGCTGATGAATCTGGCATTGACGCATTTCCTGACAGCTTGAGCATACATGTCCAGCTGAGGGCAGCAACCTTTCAGATGAGATGTTAAACCAAAGTCCGTCTGCCTCTCAGGTGGACGTAAAAGATTCCACGGCCACTTTTCGAAAAAGAGCAGGGGAGTTCTCTCCAGTGTCCCCAGCCAACATTCATCCCTCAGTTAAAACAGGTTAGCTAGTCATTGTCACATTGTTGTTTGTGGAACCTTGTTGTGCGTAAATTGGTTGTCACGTTTCCTACATTACAACAGTGACAATTCAAAAGCACTTCATTGGCTGTAAAGCGCTTTGCAGCATCCTGAGGTTGTGAAAGGTGCTATAGAAATGCAATTTCTTTCTTTCAGTAGAAGGCCAGTTAGAATATTAGGCTAATGTACCCAGCCAATGTACCCAGCCAGGTGAGGTGAGAGTGACTGCCCTTGACATCAAGGCAGCATTTGACCGAGTGTGGCACCAAGGAGCCCTAGCAAAATTGAAGTCAATGGGAATCAGGGGGAAAACTCTCCAGTGGCTGGAGTCATACCTAGCACAAAGGAAGATGGTAGTGGTTGTTGGAGCCAATCATCTCAGCCCCAGGACATTGCTGCAGGAGTTCCTCAGGGCAGTGTCCTAGGCCCAACCATATTCAGCTGCTTCATCAATGACTTTCCCTCCATCATAAGGTCAGAAATGGGGATGTTCGCTGATGACTGCACAGTGTTCAGTTCCATTCGCAACCCCTCAGATAATGAAGCAGTCCGAGCCCGCATGCAGCAAGACCTGGACAACATCCAGGCTTGGGCTCATAAGTGGCAAGTAACATTCGCGCCAGATAAGTGCCAGGCAATGACCATCTCCAACAAGAGAGAGTCTAACCACCTCCCCTTGACATTCAACAGCATTACCATCGCCGAATCCCCCACCATCAACATCCTGGGGGTCACCATTGACCAGAAACTTAACTGGACCAGCCATATAAATACTGTGGCTACGAGAGCAGGTCAGAGGCTGGGTATTCTGCGGCGAGTGACTCACCTCCTGACTCCCCAAAGCCTTTCCACCATCTACAAGGCACAAGTCAGGAGTGTGATGGAATACTCTCCACTTGCCTGGATGAGTGCAGCTCTAACAACACTCAAGAAGCTCGACACCATCCAAGATAAAGCAGCCCGCTTGATTGGCACCCCATCCACCACCCTAAACATTCACTCACTTCATCACCCGCACACTCTGGCTGCAGTGTGCACCATCCACAGGATGCACTGCAGCAACTCGCCAAGGCTTCTTCGACAGCACCTCCCAAACCCGCGACCTCTACCACCTAGAAGGACAAGGGCAGCAGGCGCATGGGAACAACACCACCTGCACGTTCCCCTCCAAGTCACACACCATCCCGACTTGGAAATATATCGCCGTTCCTTCATTGTCGCTGGGTCAAAATCCTGGAACTCCCTTCCTAACAGCACTGTGGGAGAACCTTCACCACACGGACTGCAGCGGTTCAAGAAGGCGGCTCATCACCACCTTCTCAAGGGCAATTAGGGATGGGCAATAAATGCCGGCCTCGCCAGCGACGCCCACATCCCATGAATGAATAAAAAAAAAATGTACCCTGCCAATGTACCCAGCCAACGTACCCTGCTATTACCCCACTAATACTAAGCTCGCTTCCCAGTCCCCTGTCATTATTTATATTAATGCATTGTGCGCCTACCACTTCCTGTACCGAGCCAGAGAACAGTTCAATTGCTGAACATGTGCCTTCCTCTCCAGCTTATCTCGGCAAGTTAAGCTGTTGCACATCCTGTAACTTTCTTCCCACAACAGAGTAGTCAAAGCAACTTTTAGAATATCTTTGACTAACTGGGGCAGAGGCTAAAGTGTCGAGCCTAGTCATTGTGGACAGTCAATGGAGCTCAGGGAATGTTCAGGAAGTCAGGAGAGGTAAAAGGCCTGGGGGTCCATCAAGAGCCATTTTGATAGCGATGTTGGACAGATGGTGGACTAGAAGTTGATCTGGGCGTAAAACGGAGGCAAAGAGCGGCCGATTTTGGAGTGTGCCTGATCAGTGCCTGCGTTACGGGCGCCGCTATGTTGGTGAAGGCAGCTTTGCAGAGATCCTGGACGGCCCAATGTCTGTATTAGGCCCCCGTGCGGATACAGGTTGGGATTGAGGGGAGCAGGATCCAGGGTTTGCTCCTCATGGGGTTCGCAGCAACCTTTAAACAACATTAACAACAAAACCATGTTCCGGGGGGAGAGGGGGGGGGCAGAGAGGAGGAGGATGACCCAGGGGTTAATCGTTTTCTGTCAGCCGTCCGCCTGTCCTTTGGTAGCGAGGCTCAGATCTCAATGTGGACCAGGCCTCCCGCTGAGACAATCGGTGGGCACAATCCTGGGGAACATTCTACCCCAGAATGTCTTGTCTTAGAGCCATTACTTACATAAAGGACTGGGTGGTACAGTTGATTGGCACATATAATGAAGCTGAGCTGATCCCATTCCATGAATGGTGATCCCATTAACTGCAGCCAGGTGCTCAGTGTCAGCCTGGGCTCAGCTGCCACCACTCTCGCCTATAAGTCACAAGGTCATGGGTTCAAGCCCCACTCTAGAAGCTTGAGAATGTAATCTCGACCAATATTTCACAGGAACGCAGGAATTGCTAGACGAGGAAAGACCAGTGTCCATCTCGTTCACCTTCTACCATCCTGGCCGTCGCATGATGTGAAAATGGAGTTGTTGACTAATCAACAACAACAACAACAACTTGCATTTCTATCGCGCCTTTAATGTAGTAAAACATCCCAAAGAGCTTCACAGGAGCGATTATCAGACAAAATTTGACACCGAGCCACGTAAGGATGTATTAGGTCAAGTGACCAAAAGTGCAGTCAAAGAGGCAGGTTTTAAGGTGGAGAGAGAGGTTTAGGGAGGGAATTCCAGAGCTTAGGGCCTAAACAGCTGAAGGCACGGCCGCCAATGGTGGAGCGATTAAAATCAGGGATGCGCAAGAGGCCAGAATTGGAGGAGCGCAGAGATCTCGAAGGGTTGTTGAGCTGGAGGATGTTACAGAGATAGGGAGGGGGCGAGGGCTTGGAGGGATTTGAAAACAAGGATGAGAATTTTAAATTCGAGGCGTTGCCAGACCGGGAGCCAATCATAGCAATCAATCTCTAACAATTAGTCTACAACAGACCCAGACATGAGGGGAGGGAAACCCCCCAGTGGTGGAAAGCTTTGGGGATCCATGATCCAACACTATGGGAGCCTGGGGGAGTGCTGCATTCCTGGGGGTCTGCAGTCAATTCTGGGCACCGTACCTCAGGAGGGATAATGTGGTCTTGGACAGGGTGCTGCACAGATTCACCAGAATGATACTGGGGCTAAAAGGGTTAAATGATGAGGACAGATTGCATAAAGTTGGCTTGTATTCCCTTGAGTATAGGAGATTGAGGGGTGATCTGATCGAGGTGTTTAAAATAGTAGATGCAGAGAAACTATTTCCTCTGGTGGGAGAATCCAGAACAAGGGACATAATCTTAAAATTAGAGCTTGGCCGTTCAGGAGTGAAATCAGGAAGCACTTTTTCACACAAAGGGGAGTGAAAATCTGGAACTCTCTTCCCCCAAAAAGGCTGTGGATGCTGGGGGTCAGTTGGAGTTTTCAAGACTGAGATCGATAGATCTTTTAAAGATAAGGGATATGGAGTAAAGGCGGGTAAATGGAGTTGACGTACAGATCAGCCAGGATCTAACGGAATGGCGGAGCAGACCCAAGGGGCTGAACGGTCTTCTCCTGTTCCTGTGGTCACAGTCCACTCGTGACTAAAATGTGCAGGGAGACTGAATGAATCTCCAACATTGCCCTGGTTCTGAAAATGGGGGAACCTCTGGGACACTATCAGGTGAGGAATAATTGCAATTTTGGTCCTCGCAAGCACCGTATCTCAGGCACTCTGAAATATCGAGTCCAAAAAGGGAGGAGTAATGTGGGAAAAAAGGATGATTTTTTTTGTCCAGTGTTGTGACCAGAGTTGTTACGATCTGGAATTCCCCGCCTGAAAGGGCAGTGGAAGAGGATTCAATAATAACTTGCAAAAGGGAATTGGAGAAATACTTGAAAAGGAGAAATTTGGAGGGCGAATAGGGAAAGAGCAGGGGGAGTGGGACTAATTGGATTGCATTTTCAAAGAGCCGTTTCAGGCACGATAGGCCGAATGGCCTCCTTCTGTGCAGTAAGGTTCTATAAATCTATGTTGTTTGGTCGCTGTCCCTTTAAAACTCAGTCATTGTACAAAGGCAGCTTAGCAGCCTATCCCCGGACAATATTGCAAAGTCTGGTGTTGTCTCCCTGGTAACAGGCATTAGAAGGAGTCTAAAGAACACAGACACATGATTGGTTCAATCTATATTTGACTGGCAGCTCCTAATTTAAACTCGACATTCAAAATCCAGGTAGCCCTTTTCAGGAAATTAAGAGACAACTTTATCCGAACAAGTTCTCTTAAAGAGGCAGTGGGTGGCTGGAGAAGAGGCAGTTAGAAAACCTCAGAAGGGAGAGGTTCATGTTCCTGATAGGTAAATGGACATTTAAATGTCATTTATAAAAGGTTAGATTAATTCTTGGAGTTGTGATCTTTTTATTATTTTTGTTGTGTCCAATAAACGCTCAATTTTGGTGTGGTAATGTAATGGCTGCTTTTATTTCTGTCTCTCTGGGCATAACATTCAGTGGAAGAGGAAAGCCTGGGGTTTGATTGTTGCAATATGCTCACTCCCACAAGTGTTGAGTTACCAACATGCAAGTGTAATATATATCAACCTGGTCCATGCAAAGACTTCCTACTGTGAATATATATCAGCGTTAGATTAACCACTTGTTCATTGTTTGTTTAAAATTAATTTGATATTTTAAACTTAAAGACAAGATATTTTAATACAAAGGGAATAGCCAGAAGTCGTGGTCCATGTGGGAACCAATGACATAGGAAGGAAAAGGCTTAAGGTTTTGCAGTCAGAGTTTCAGGAGCTAGGGAGGAAGTTAAAAAGCAGGAGATCAAAGGTAGTAATCTCTGGATTACTCCCAGTGCCACGTGCTGGTGAGCATAGGAATAGTGGGATAAGACAGGTTAATGTGTGGCTGGAGAAATGGTGCAGGAGGGAGGGCTTCAGATTCCTGGGGCATTGGGACCAGCTCTGGGGGGACCTGTACGAGCCGGACGGCGGCATCCCAACAGAGCTGGGCCAATGACCTCGCGTGGAGGTTAACTAGTGCTGTGGGGGAGGGTTTAAACTAATTTGGCAGGGGGATGGGCACCAGGATGAAATATCAGGGCTAGATGAAGTAAGGGGGGGGAGGAGGCTCGTGTGGAGGGTAAACACCTCTGTGCTGTACATTCTATGTAATTAGAGAGGAGAAACAAGGTGCACAGAGGACTTGGAGAGACAAATAGCACTAGAGTAAAGAATAGTTCAGAAATAGGAGGGATCAAACAGAGGGCCAATGCGAGGCAGTATAAGATGAGATTGATGTGCATGTAGTGTGGTAAATAAGGTTGGTGAGCTGCAGGCACATGTAGCCACATGGGACAATGATAGAGTGGCAATAACAGAGACCTGGCTCAAAGAAGGGGAGGATTGGGAACTTAGTATTCCTGGTTACAAAGTATTTAAGAAAGACAGGGAAGGAAAGAAAGGAGAGGGGTTAGTAGTATTGATCAAAGGAACCAGTAAAGCACTGTAAAGGGATGATGTAGTTGAGGAGTCAAAGACAGAATCTAATTGGTTAAATTAAGGAACCAATGGAGGAGCAATTATGCTACTGGTTGTGTATTGTAGGCCACCAAATAGTGGGAAGGATCAAGGAGCAATTTGCAGGCAAATTGCAGAAAGATGCAAGACCTATAGAGAAGTGATAATGGGGGACTTCAATTATCCCAATATAGACTGGGACAGTAACAGTGTAAAGGGCAAAGAGGGGGAGGAATTCCTGAAATGTGTGTAAGAGAACTTTTTGATCAGTGTATTTCCAGCCTATTGAGAAAGGAAGCAGTGCTGGATCTAGTTCTGGGGAATGAAGTGGGGCAGGTGGAGCATGTTTCAGTGGGGGAAGCAATTAGAGAACAGTGATCATAATATCATTAGGTTGAGAATAGTTATGGAGAAGGACAAGGAACATTCAAATCTGAAAATGCTTAACTGGAGGAGGGCTAATTTCAGTGAGTTAAAAATGGACCTTGCCCAGGTGGATTGGAATCAAAATTGTCAGACAAAACAGTAATTGAACACTGGGAGGCCTTCAAGGAGGAGATGGTCCGGGTGCAGAGTGGACACATCCCTATGTGGGGGGAAAGGAAGGGCATCCAAGGTTAGAGCTCTCGGGATGACTAAAGATATAGAGATTAAAATGAAACAGAAAAAGGAGGCTTATGATAAATGTATGATTCATAATACAGTAGAGAACCAGGCTGAATACAGAAAGTACAGAGGAGATCTAAAATAGGGAATAAGAGGGGAAAAGAGAGAGTACGAGAATAGATTAGTGACTAACATAAAAGGGAACCCAAAAGTCTTTTATAAACATATAAATAGTAAAAGGGCAGTCAAAGGAAGCGTGGGACTGATTAGGGACAAAAAAGGAGATCTTCTTGTGGAGGCAGAGGTCATGGCTGAGGCACTAAATGAATACTTTGCATCGGCCTTCACTAGAGAAGAGGATTCTGCCATTCTAGCAGTAAAGGAGGAGGTAGCGATATTGGATAGGATAAAAATAGATAAAGAGGAGGTACTTAAAAGGTTGGCAGTACTCAAAGTAGAAAAGTCACCCAGTCCGGATGAGATGCATCCTAGGTTACTGAGGGAAGTAAGGTGGAAATTGCAGAGGCTCTGACTGTAATCTTCCAATCCTCCTTAGATATGGGGATGGAGCTGAAGAACTAGAGGATTGCAAATCTTACATTCCTGTTCAAAAAAGGGGAGAGGGATAAGCCAAGCAATTACAGGCCAGTCAGCCTAACATCAGTGGTGAGGAAACTTTTTGAGACAATAATCCAAGACAAAATTAATCAGCACTTGGAAAGTATGGGCTAATAAATGAAAGTCAGCCCAGATTTGTTAAAGGAAAATCATATTTGACTAACATAGAATCATAGAATGGTTACAGCACAGAAGGAGGCCATTTGGCCCATCGAGTCCGTGCCAACTCTCTGCAAGAGCAATCCAGTTAGTCCCACCCCCCTGCCCTATCCCTATAATTCTTTTCCCTTCAAGTACTTATCCAGTTCCCTTTTTGAAGGCCACGATTGAATCTGCCTCCACCACCCCCTCTGGCAGTGCATTCCAGATCCTAACCACTCGCTGTGTAAAAAAGTTTTCCCTCATGTCGCCTTTGGTTCTTTTGCCAATCACCTTAAATCTATGTCCTCTGGTTCTTGATCCTTCCTCCAATGAAAACAGTTTCTCTCTATCTACTCTGAGTAAACCTTTCATGATTTTGAATACTTCTATCAAATCTCCTCACAACCATCTCTGCTCCAAGGAGAACAACCCCAGCTTCTCCAGTCTATTCCCGTAACTGAAGTCCCTCATCCCTGGAACCATTCTCGTAAATCTTTTCTGCACCCTCTCTAAGGCCTTCACATCTTTCCTAAAGTGCGGTGCCCAGAACTGGACACAATATTCCAGTTGTGGCCGAACCAGTGTTTATAAAGGTTCATCATGACTTCCTTGCTTTTGTACTCAATGCCTCTATTTATAAAGCCCAGGATCCCTTATGCTTTTTTAACTTCTTCCTTAACCTGCCCTGCCACCTTCAATGATTTATGCACACATACCCCCAGATCTCTCTGTTCCTGAACCCCTTTTAAATTGGATCCTTTAGTTTATATTGCCTCTCGCTCTTCCTACCAAAATGCATCACTTCGCACTTTTCTGCATTAAATATCATCTGCCATGTGTCCGCCCATTCCACCAGCCTGTCTATGTCCTCTTGAAGTCTATCACTATCCTCCTCACTGTTTACTACACTTCCAAGTTTTGTGTCATCTGCAAATTTTGAAATTGTGCCCTGTATACCCAAGTTCAAGTCATTAATATATATTAAGAAAAGCAGTGGTCCCAGCACCGACCCCTGAGAAATTGCTGGAGCTATTTGATGAAGTAACGGAGAGGGTTGATGAGGGTAGTGCGGTTGATGTTGTGTATATGGACTTTCAAAAGGCATTTGATAAAGTACCACATAATAGACTTGTTAGTAAAATTAAAGCTCATGGGATTAAAGGGACAGTGACAGCATGGATACAACATTGGCTAAGGGACAGAAAGCAGAGAGTAATGGTGAACAGTTGTTTTTCAGACTGGAGGGAAGTATATGGTGATGTTCCCCAGGGGTCAGTATCAGGACCACTGCTCTTTTTGATACATATTAATGACCTGGACTTGGGTATAGAGGGAATAATTTCAAAGTTTGCAGATGACACGAAACTCGGAAATGTCGTAAACCATGTGTTGGATAGTAACAGACTTCAGGAGGACATGGACAGACTGGTGAAATGGGCAGATACATGGCAGATGAAATTTAATGCAGAGAAGTGTGCAGTGATGCATTTTGGTAGGAAGAATGAGGAGAGGTAATATTAACTAAATATTGTTAAATGGTATAATTTTAAAGGGGGTACAGGAACAGAGCTATCTCGGGGTGCACATAGACAAATCTTTGAAGGTGGCAGGACAAGTTGCAAAGACTGTTTTTTAAAAAAAAAGTATATGGGATCCTGGGCTTTATTAATAGAGGCATAGAGTACAAAAGCAAGGAAGTTATGCTAAACCTTTATAAAATACTGGTTAGGCAGAAGAGATTTACTAGAATGGTACCAGGGATGAGGGACTTCAGTTCTGTGGAGAGACTGGAGAAGCTGGGGTTGTTCTCCTTAGAGCAGAGAAGGTTAAGGGGAGATTTGATAGAGGTGTTCAAAATCATGAGGGGTTTTGACAGAATAAATAAGGAGAAACTGTTTCCAGTGGCAGAAGGGTCGGTAACCAGAGGACACAGATTTAAGGTTATTCTGCAGGAAAAAAACAGAGGCGACATGAGGAAATTTTTTTTTACAATGCGAGTTATTATGATCTGGAATGTAGTGATTGAAAGGGGGGTGGAAACAGATTCATTGGTAACTTTCAAAGGGAATTGGATAAATACATGAAGGGAAAAAAATTACAGGGGAAAGAGCAGGGGGTGGAACTAATTGGACAGCTTTACCAAAGGGCCGGCACAGGCATGATGGGCCAAATGGCCTCCTTCTGTGTTGTA